>NC_135662.1:20462216-21062216 GCF_964188315.1 Podarcis muralis
GCCAAATGGTATGAGCTTCCTAGGAAAGATATACAAGGCAGCGCTGCACATCAGGTATCAAAGCGTTTTTACTGGCCTAAACAGCTAAAAATGATGATTGAAGCAGGGTTTGAGGCCCAGAGAAAGTCTAGCGGTGGGAAGGACTAATAGGAAAAACATTGCCGAGAACTCACGGAAGGGAAGCCTTGGGGCTTTAACCGGAAGCCCACTGGAATAAGGTATCGACAATCTGATATCGTGTGGCTGAGCAATCACGTCGGTAGGAAGCCGAACAAATTCCATTCCCTTTCAACTGTTTCCCTTCAAGCTCTAGCATCCAAGTAAGGACTTTCTCTACTTTTTGGCTGAGTTGTAAGTTGGGTTACTTTGGAGATCAACAGTATACATACATAGATATTTCATGATGGCTTCTGACTTGAATATTCCTTTCTTAGGTTATAGGTTAGAAGCCCCAAATGACTGATTGATGCTTCCTCAGTGGGAACTAATGGTCAGGTGTTCAACAGTGGTAACTTCTCTGAGCTCTGATGGGTAGACAGCTATGGGGAAAGGGCAAGTGTGTGGGCGAAAGAAGTGGCATCTGTAAGTTTGGCAAGGACCATGATACCTCAAGGACTGTCTCTCTCCATATGAACATACCTAGACCCTGTGATCACCACCTGGGACCCTTCTTTGTGTGCCTCCATGAGAGATCCACAGGGTGGCAACACGAGAATGGGTCTTCTGCAGCGGCTCCCTGTTTGTGGAACACTCTCCCCAGGGAGATTAGGCTGGCACCATCATTATATACCTTTAGGCACCAGGCAAAAACGTTACTCTTCAATCAGGCCCCTGGCTGACTAACATCCTATAGGCTTTTACATGTTTTGGAGGGTTCTTGGTTTGCTTTGTTCCTTCCTATTCCTGTTTTTAGTATGTATTTGGTGTTTTTGCCTTGTGTCTGTATGTTGTGATCCGCCCTAAGGTCTACGAATGAAGAGCAGCATGCACTTTTAATAAATAAATAAAAATAGGGTGACTTTTTTTTTTTGCTAATCCTAGAAGCCTCTGAGCCAAGATAGGGGAGGTGTGTTTGGTTGTAAGCAGAAAGAGTAAATAGGGGGAGAGGGGAGAAGTGGAAACCTGATGGAATAGAGACATTATCCCAGGATACGGACACTACAGAATAGAAGGCAGAGGAGTTGTAGCTGTGTATGTGAGAGGGAAGAGAAGGAAGGAAGGAAGGAAGGAAGGAAGGAAGGAAGGAAGGAAGGAAGGGAGGGAGGAAGGGAGGGAGGGAAGGGAAGGGAAGGGAAGGGAAGGAAGCTTACACCATGGGTCGAGTATTAATTCTGCACCTAAATAATCATTTAGTACTGCAAAAAATGCACTAATGCCTGTGCATGCCCACACTTTAGTCCTCAAATTGACACCATTCAGTAGGGACTGTCAGCTGTCACAAACATATCTAGGGTGTGTTTCTTCGAGCGTTTCCAGAGGGTATAACTTAAGCCACTGTGGAAGGGCACAGAAGCCGCCCCATTTGGCTGGCAGGGCCCCCAGAATAAATGTGATTACCAGGTACAATGACAGTTCTGCAATCTCACCTGCCGCTTGGCATTGCTGTGAATTTAATGGCAGTTTGTGTCACGTGTCCAGGGAGTCTTCTCTTCTCATGAGGTAGCCAAAGTATTGGAGCCTCAGCTTCAGGACCTGTCCTTCCAGTGAGCGCTCAGGGCTGATTTCCTTAAGAATGGATAGGTTTGATCTTCTTGCAGTCCATGGGACTCTCAAGAGTCTTCTCCAGCACCATAATTCAAAAGCATCAATTCTTCGGCGATCAGCCTTCTTGATGGTCCAGCTTTCACTTCCATACATCACTACTGGGAAAACCATAGCTTTTACTATACGGACCTTTGTTGGCAAGGTGATGTCTCTACTTTTTAAGATGCTGCCTGGACGGTTAAGTCCAGTCAAACTTGACTGTGGGGTGCGGCGCTCATCTTGCTTCAGGCTGAGGGAGCTGGCATTTTTCTGCAGACAGCTTTCCAGGTCAAATGGTGTTTACATGGCATTTGAGTGGATCTTTCCCATTTTTTCTTCTTCATAATTTTGTTCTCATTCTCTTGCTTCTCTTACTCCAACTTACTTTCCCTCCTTTTTTCGTGAGTGTGAAAGGGAGGGTGTCTTATCGAATGACGTGTACTGCTTCTAATTTATTGTCTCAACATATTATTAAAACAAATGTTATAGATTTATTATTAAAACCAACTGAAATATTAGTGGGGAGGAAGTAACCGAAAGCTGTTGTCTATACACACCGAATCTGTGTGTGATGATTCTGGTTTTCATTATTCCTTCCAAATGCTAATATTTTTGCAGCATATTCCATGTATGCAACCAACCCGGATAAACGATGAGATCCACAGAGGAAAAACAAATCTGAAGGAAATTCTGGAGAAGAAAACCCTTAATGAAGGCTAAGGACAAGTGATCAGGAGGCTGTTGTTAGTAATGTTTTCCCATGGCCTATTTTATGTAGGGTGGCGCTGTGGGTTAAAGCCTCAGCGCCTAGGACTTGCTGATCGAAAGGTCGGCGGTTCGAATCCCTGCGGCGGGGTGCGCTCCCATCATTCGGTCCCAGCGCCTGCCAACCTAGCAGTTCGAAAGCACCCCCGGGTGCAAGTAGATAAATAGGGACCGCTTACCAGTGGGAAGGTAAACGGCGTTCCGTGTGCTGCGCTGGCTCGCCAGATGCAGCTTGTCACGCTGGCCACGTGATCCGGAAGTGTCTGCGGACAGCGCTGGCTCCCGGCCTATAGAGTGAGATGAGTGCACAACCCTAGAGTCTGGCAAGACTGGCCCGTATGGGCAGGGGTACCTTTACCTTTACTATTTTATGTAACCAACACAACACCATCCACACTCAAGGTAGTAACAGGCATTGGGAGTTCCAGAGTTTGCAGGAGTACAAAAACAAATGTACCCCCTAAAGGAGGCCTCGGTCACACCCTAATGCAGACTAAGCATGACTAGTAATAATTGAGTTTACATGCATTCTCATCCACTTCTCATTCTCATCCAGTTTACACGCCATGCCAATTTATAGCATCCTCCCAAGTATCTTTAGAAATAGTTGTGAGGGTTCCAGGAGGAAAGGAGAAAGCTGCCTTTACACCAAATCGGACAATATTTGGACAAAGTGCCCCATGATATTCTTGTTGAGAATCTGGTAAAATGTGGGTTGCATGAGGTAACTGTTAGGGACAGTAGAGGCAGCTGGGTCTGTTTAGCCTGCAAAAGGAGCGCCAAAGAGGAGATATGGTAGCCATCTTCAAATATCTAAAGGGCCCTCACATGGAAGATAGAGCAAATTTGTTTTCTCCTGCTCCAGAGGGTAGGAACCAAACCAACGGCTTCAAGTTACAAAAAAGTAGATTCCAACTAAACATTAGGAAGAACTTTCTGTTGGAAAGAGCTGTTTGACAGTGAAACAGACTCCCTCAGAAGGTGGTGGGCTCTCCTTCATGGGAGGTTTTTAAACAGAGGTTGGATGGCTGGCTGTCATGGATGCTCCAGTTGAGATCCCTGCATTGCAGGGCGTTGGCTTAGATTGTCTTGAGGGTCCCATCCAACTCTACAATCCTGTGAGTCCACTGTGGTCCACTTAGCTACATATTGTCCACTCTACACAGACTGGGAGCTTTCTTCTGGGGCTCCTCAGAGGGGTCTTGCCCAGCCATTTCTGCAGATGCCTGACATTGAACCTGGGCCTTTTTCTTTGGCCCAGTTGTGGAATCACTGCTGGGTTACATTTGGCTTTCTTGGTCCATCAGCTGAGCAGGCCTATTACAAAACTCACTAGACATGGGGGTAAACTATGTGCATGTTTACTCAGAAGTAAGTCCCACTGGGCTCAAGGGGACACCATCCGTTGTATGTTTAAGATGGCAGTGCTGAAAGCAAAAGAGGCAAATTCCATGCAAGCCCAGCATTGCAATTTAATAAGTTGTTGCCGCAAGCTTCACCTTCCAGCATTTTTTGCTCAACAGGGCTCTTGACAGGTCACGTGGGCCATCCAGCCACCAAATTCTCCCTTTTGGGAATGCAAACAGCTCACATAATTGTTTGAGAGAATAGCTGGATGGGTTAAGCAAGGGGAGGTTTAAGGTTTCTGAGCTATTTTGCAGAAAATGAAGTGATAACATTTACTGCTGGTGGTTGCATGGTTCAGTAACTAATTTTTTTTCTTAAAAAAAAAAAGTTTGTTTATGCTTAGTTTGGACGAAGCTAATACCAGGCGAGTTTTATAATCAAATTTCCCCCTAACAATCATACTTCCCTTTTAAAAATAGGAGCTAGCAGTGACCTTACTGAGGTCTTTTTTTAAATGTAAGCTATAACTCCAAGCAGTATCCTGCGTCGCTTGGACTTTTTGCTGTGCTTTCATGCCAGGACTTTCGCTGGAAAATAAAAGCAGGGAATAATAATTAGATCTGGTTGGCTCCTCCTTGAAGCATCGCTCCATGTTTATAACCGCCTAGATTTGTTTTTTAAAGGGGAGGAAAACAGCAGGAAATTGAGTATTTAATTATGGACATAATTCTGAAATTTGGAGATGTTTCTTTGTTTCGTGAGCCAAGGTTCGTATCGGCTTTTGATTTTTATAGTCCCCAACACATTTGGCTCATACATCTCTACTGCAGACATTTTTTTAAGTGAAAATGACTTCGGAAGGCATTTGCTGACTTGCATGGTTTCTTGAACTGCTGAGGGTTTTTAACCTAATTTCTAAGCTGCCTGCCTGAACCTGGCACGGCCTGTTTCAGAAATGAGTGCGATCTAAGAAAGAGCTACTGTTGTATGGCATGTTTGAATTGTTGCAGCTGTTCAGGACCATTCATGACCTTCCTAGTTTCATTAAAGTGGACCTTTACTTTTCTGGGTGGGGTTCAAGCCAAGTTTCCAGAGATAATTGCTAGTGCTTTGTCCTTCGGAAACTTCCCCCATTGAAATATTTGCTTCCAATGATGTTTGCAGGACCGTAAGTGTAAGGGGAGGGAGGTACTGTGGAATCCTGGCCTCCTCAAACATACTGGGTTTTCATTAGAAAACAACAACCCAAAACTGAATTTTGTAAAATAGTTCTCTTCTCAAGAAATCCATTAAAATGAATACTTTAAGATAAAATAATTTAGAAATGCACGTTGAGATAAAAATAGTTATTATATTATGTCTGTCATGATGAAATATATATTCAAAACCAAAATGTTCTACAGGTTTTTTTAAAAAACAACAACTCAAATGACTTAAAATTAAATGGGCATAGACCACAAATACATAGATTCAGCCAACCCTAATGTACACTTCCTTGACATTTTAAAAATTAAATTAAATTTCATTTTACATTTAATACAGTGGGTAGTATTTAACTTACTCAGATGCATTGAAATGAATGCCCATGACTAAGGCCCATTAATTTCCAGACGTCTTTTCTGAAGAAAACGTAGTTGAATACCACACAATCAAATTACTTTAAATGGTATTGGGTTGTATGCAATGATAGCCCTACTCAGAGTAGACCCATTGCAATCTAGGTCAGTTCTGGATCTACTCTGGCTAGAGCTAGCACCATCAGGGCCAATCTACATGTTACATTAAATGTGTAATCACATTTGACATATTTTTTCTTCTACGCGGTCAGGGTTAGGGTGGGACTGTTGCATGTGGGAAGGCTCCAGCCAGTTGTGAGGCTAGCAGCTTCCCTCTCTTGCCAAAGAGAGAGGGACCGCCAAAGTACAAGATGGCCCCTTTATTCCACATAACTACATAAGCCAGCTGGATTGGCAGATGACTCTTATTTAAACCCTGGCAACGGGAAGGCATCCTCCCTTCCCCTCAGGGCAGCAGCTAGCTTAGGTAGTGCATTGCAAGCTGTGTCAAGCACAGAGAAGGCGCTGTGCTCAAATGCCTCACCACTGGTCTCTATCCCCCAGCATCTGCCGCCTGAGGCAGCCGCCTCACTCTGTCCAATGGTAGGACCACACCATCCATACATTCCACATATACAGACAATTGATGTCTGAGAGATCCTTTTAGTGATCTTCTTCCAAGACGAAACAGCTATATATAGTTATGCGACCTTCTTTTATATAAGTCTTTCATATTTCTATTTCATAGAATCATAGAATCATAGAGTTGGAAGAGACCACAAGGGCCATCGAGTCCAACCCCCTGCCAAGCAGGAAACACCATCAGAGCACTCCTGACATATGGTTGTCAAGCCTCTGCTTAAAGACCTCCAAAGAAGGAGACTCCACCACACTCCTTGGCAGCAAATTCCACTGTCAGGAAATACCAAATTTCCCTTGGTATGTCACCGTAACTCTGATTGCTGTGCTGGCAGCAGTGGGTCAGGGTGTTTGGCTGTCAACCAGAAGATTGGTGGTGCCCACCCAGGGACAGCTGTGGTCAGGATTCTTGCATTGCAGGTGCTTGGACTAGATGACCCTTCCAACTCCTCCTCTTCTTTTTAAAATAATCTTTTTTATTTGATTTTTCAAATATCAATTTATAACAAAACCAAACACATTTCCATATACAGAGATTTCTCTGAATCTCGCGACTTCCCCCCATCCCCTCTGTGGGTCCTAATGTCAACATTTTCAACTGCATATTATATCATAATCTATATTTTATATCTATCCATATTATCCATCGTATTTGTTACATTACAAGTAGGATTAAAATCCTGCTAATGTTTTCATCTGCTTACAGTGGTCACCTAAATAAATCATGAACTATTCCCATTCTTTCTTAACGTTTTTGTCCTCTTGGTTCCTGAGTTTTCCGGTCAGCTTTGCCATTTTGACATAGTCTATCAGCTTAGTTTGCCATTCCTCTATGGTAAGGACTCTTTCTTCTTTCCATCTTTAGGCTAGTAGCATCCATGTGGCTGTTGTCACATACATAAAAAGTCTTTTCTGCTCCTTTGGAATGTTGGTACCTAATAATTTGTAATAAAAAAGCGTCTGGTTTTTAAACAAAAGTTATTTTAAATACCCCCCCCCCATTTCATTATACAGTGGTACCTCTGGTTACATACTTAATTCGTTCCGGAGGTCCGTTCTTAACCTGAAACTGTTCTTAACCTGAAGCACCACTTTAGCTAATGGGGCCTGCCGCTGCGCCGCTGCCGCACAATTTCTGTTCTCATCCTGAAGCAAAGTTCTTAACCCGAGGTACTATTTCTGGGTTAGCGGAGTCTGTAACCTGAAGTATGTAACCTGAAGCATATGTAACCCGAGGTACCACTGTATATCATCTCCCATAAAGCTTTTATTATCTTGCACGACCACCACATATGATATCAATAGCAAGACCCTTCCGCCTCTTCAATTCTATTATTCTTCTCCCTGATCTGCAGCATTCCCAATAAATTGTACGGTTGAATCTTCGCCTGCACCTTACTGAACATTTTCAATCAAGCTTTGATTTTCCTGTCTACCAAATGGTTATAATCATAGAATTGTAGACTTGGAAGATACAATTGTAGGTAGAATATAGCCCAACAGCTTAAAGCCAGGATGCAGAACATGTTCTTGGACTAGAACTCTCAACACCCCTGATAATTGATAATTGCTGGCTGGGGCCGATGGGAATTGGAGTCCAAGAGCAATGGGGAACCACAAGTTCCCCATCCATTATCTGTGATAGTTCCTCGCCATAAAGGACCGCTGAAGCCTTTCAATTTGCCATGCTCCTGTGCTTTTGTAGCACTTTGTACAATCTGCTGTGGGTATCAGGAATCGCTACAGTTCCACATTACACCCCGAAAACTGTTGCTCTGGTTTCTCTGCAAAAAATCAAATGATTAAAAAAAAAGTTTTCTGTGATTGATGTACATCGTACTGCGTCAGTGCTGTTTCTGGCCAATTTTTCTTCTAGCCAACAGCTCCCAGGGCATCTTTCTTGTTTTAAGAAAGAAAAAGAAAGAAAGAAACATGTTTGCTTAATTTGTACCAGTTCAACAAATGGAGGATTTTAAAAAGAAATGATGTCTGCTTAATTTGTACCAGTTCAGCAAACTGAGTATTTTAAAAAGGAAATTAAGAAAAACCTGCATATGCAATTTCGAGAGGGAGGATTGCATGGATTATACTGAGACAAAGTGGAAAAAGAAAGGAAACATGTGAAAAATTAGAAGTATGTCGTCTGTCATTACTCCCTTAGTAATCAAAGCTAGGTTTCTGTAGCCTTGTTCCATGTTTTGGGTTAGGCTGCAATGTAGGTTAAAAACTAATTCATTATTGACCTGCAATTCCAAAACCCAACCACAATCGTTCTAACAATAAACTTTAAGAAGAAGTTATGGTTGTCGGTGGTATTTTTTCCTTATGAGGTTCACCTGCGGTGCTTAAAGAGGCACATACCTGGGTGCAGCTCTAGGAACTGAGTTGTGAAACTGAAATTGTACATGCTGGCAGGGAAATGTTTCTTGAAGTGATGCTTAAGATTCCTGCTGGGTCCTGTGCCGAAATCGCTGGTGCGGTGGGCTGTTATGCTAACCTTATGTTTCCCAAGAGCCAAGTTCAAATCTTCATTTCATATTTCATAAGTAAAGTGATTTTTGTTGGCTGTGAGATGTGGCTTGCGAGATGATTAATTTACTTTGCTTCAGCCGGAGCCATCCTTGCAGCCTGTGGTTCCTCTGATTGGATCAGATAGATGGGTTTTGGCTCAAGTTTGGAAGCAGCTGCCGGCTGACTCCCCTCCCCCGTTATTTATTTATTTATTTATTTATTTATTTATTTATTATTTTATCTATTTTATTTTATTTTAGCTTTAAGCAGTGTTCAGGGATCGTACATAGCGTTTGTATCAGCGAAGAATTTGAGAGTGATCCACTCTAGCCTATGAGATGTTAAGTTCCCTAGCAAGTAAACATTACATTTATGAGAAAACAGATCTGCTTTCAGAAGCTGGCAACAAATGGCAACTGCCACATGGAATTTTAGGGCCAAGGGGGATGAAATACAAGTAGATCAGGGCCAGGTTTTTATTTTCATTTTTTTAAAAAAACAAAAACTTTACAGATGAGCTTGTGGCTTACAAATATCTTGTCAGCAGTAAACTCTTTAATGGTGTTATTCATGAAGGTATCTTACATCACCCCTCTCCATTGTCCTGTAGATTAAGATGATCCATTCTTGTGTAAATACAGTTTAAAATTGCCCAGCTATCTCCACAGGGCATTTGCCTGCTGGTTGCTCTCCTTAAAGAAAGGTGTGAGTCAAGACTCCTCGTGATAGCTGCTGTTTCCTGCGTCATCCTTCGATGATTGAGGAGCACTTAGAACACCCCAGTTCAGATCTCCACCAGGCCCCCCCCAAAGGAACAGAAATGCTGCTGTGCTCATAGGCTTCCCACAAGCCTCTGGTTGGCCACTGTGACAAGAGGATACTGGACTAATTGGGCCACTGGCCTAATCCAGTGGGTCTCTTCTTACGGTTATCCTTGAGGCCTGGCGCTAAGAGGAGGAGGAGGAGTTTGGACTTGATATTCCGCCTTTCACTCCCCTTGTTGTTGTTGTTGTTTAGTCGTTTAGTCGTGTCCAACTCTTCGTGACCCCATGGACCATAGCACGCCAGGCACTCCTGTCTTCCACTGCCTCCCGCAGTTTGGTCAGACTCATGTTTGTAGCTTCAAGAACACTGTCCACTCCCCTTAAGGAGTCTCAACGCGGCTAACAATCTCCTTCCCCTTCCTCCCCCACAACAAACACTCTGTGAGTTGAGTGAGGCTGAGAGACGTCAGAGAAATGTGACTAGCCCAAGGTCACCCAGCAGCTGCATGTGGAGGAGCAGGGAAGTGAATCTGTTTCACCAGATTACGAGTCCACCACTCTTAACCACTACACCACACGGGCTCTCCAACTACAGGGTTGGAGTTCAGTCACCTCAATGATTCAAGTTGCAAGAAGTTTTAGGGCCGGGGTGAAGAACCTCAGGGGACAAATGTGCTCCACCCCAAGCCTCTCTATCTAGCCCTTGAGATGCTGCCCAGGTGAAGTCCCCGCTTCATGCCTCATCCTGAACCTGCTCTAACCAGAGTCCCCCTTGAGTGGTTGTGCCTGACTACAATGTGTTAGTCAAGGGTAAGAAATGTCACTTCATTGCCTGGATAGGTCACTTCCTCGTCCACACTGAGAAAATATTGGAGGTGAATACCTTCTGAAGTGTTCTTCTGACCACCTTCTTTTGGAAGAATCTCAGTGCAGATGATGTGCAAACAACAGCAGCATCAGTCCCAGTCAGGGATGGAGTCAGGGATGGAGAAACCTGTCAGTCTCCATCTCTTTCCATTTCTCCTTTCCCTTTTTTTAATATAATTTTAAAATTAATTCTCAGCATATCATTTTCAACGGTAATTAAACATATTTTAACATCTTATACAATTTTTTGACTTCCATCAATCTCACCTGAAAATTTTCCAGTCTAATATCTAAATATACATTTCCCACTTCTTCAATTACGTTTAATTCATAACTAATATCACTTTTTTGACCAAACTGCGGGAGGCAGTGGAAGACAGAAGTGCCTGGCGTGCTCTGGTCCATGGGGTCATGAAGAGTCGGACACGACTAAACGACTAAACAACAACAGCAACAACAACAATATCACTGTTCTTTCTCTTAATTTGCAATGTTTCATACATTCCTCTTTACACAGCTTCTTGTAGTCCTACTAGCGTAATTTGTTGGTTACAAGTGCTCCTCAGATAGTTCGTATATTTGTTCCAATCTTCTGTAAATCTCTAGTCCCGCAGGTTTCAAATTTTTCCTGTCATTTTGTTCAATTCTGCATAGTCCATTAATTTTGTTTGCCATTCTTCTTTCGTCAGCATCTCTTCTTGTTTCCATTTCTGGGCTAATAATACTCTTACCGCTGTTGTTGTGTATAAAAACAATTTAATATCTTGCCTATTAATATCCTCTCCTATAATACCAAGTAAAAATGCTTCAGGTTTTTTTTTTAAAAAATGTATATTTCAACATCTTTTCCCATTTCCCCTTTTCCAGTCATAAGTTCAATTTGTCCCATTTCTGCTTCACTCTGTGATTCCCCCTCCCCTGGCAAAATGCGCTTTCCTGCACATTTCTTCTAATATACACATTTATATGCATGTTTACCTCATATACACATTTTTGCAAGCATCCCCCCCCATGTAATGCATTTTCTACATTAATTTCAGCAGTGAGTGTGGTTTTCATGTGAACCTTTCCCTCAAATAAGCTTTTTGGACGCATTGTTTGGTTTCAGGACTGCCTCACAGCATCTGGAGAAGGGCGAGTTTCGAAGGAAGTTCAGTCTCAGTTCGTGTATGGCTTCGGAGGTACCAGTTATATTGATTTGGAAAAAAGTACTGACCGAATGAATCATCCCCTGCAATCCCTAGTCTCAGTGGGTGATGCACAGTTCAGAATAAAATCTGGGAATCGACTAAGCACCCAAAAGAGTGAAGAAATACAGTAACCTAGCAAAGTTCATTTTCAAGGTCCCCTGAAGTCCACAGATGATGAGGAAACAGGCTGCTTCTTGGAGACTAAAGCAGAGACATTAATACGTGTGCTAAATCTTTCGCCAGAAGACAGAAATATCTGAGTATACATTACAATTTGAATAAATCAAACCTGTCTTTATCTGAATGAATAAAAATAGCTATGCCAACTATAACATTACCTGGGTAATCTTTCTCTCTTCTTTCTTTCTGTCTTTAAAGCACAGATTGAAGGAGACATTGATTCCAGACTAAGTTAGATGCACCTAGGCTTAACTGAAACCAAAAATATGTATTTCGCTTCAGGTTTTACAATATATAAGAGCCAGGTTTTTTGTTTTTTTAAAAAACAATTTTAATGTGGTCTTTTGGGCTGACAATGAGTAGCAGCTTCCTTTTTAGTAAATTGTTAAACTTCCTTCAGTATTTTTTTAAGACACTGATACACACTCAGTTCAGATGTCTCAGTTCAGCAATGATTTCATGGAACAGGTGCTCATGCACCAAGTGGCAGAGAAGACTTTCTGGTTTGTTAAACCACAGTTTCTCAATGATGTCCAGACGAGGAAACTCTGGTTTAAGCCCAGCCTTCCCCAATGTGGTACTCTCCAGATGTTCTGAAATACAACTCACATCAACCCCAAACGTCATGGCAAATGGTCAGGGATGATGGGAGTTGCAGTTCAAAACACCTTGAGGACATCTGCTTAGGGAAGGCTGGTTTAAGCACTCCCTACAAACCAAGATTGCATATTGCAAAGTCCCAGTGACTTTGTTCAGACTTAACTATTGTTGCTGGATGAACTATGGTGGTGGTGGTGGTTGTTTTGAGAACAAGCAAGTGATGAGCTTGGCAGCTACTCTTCTCCCATTACCTAGTGCAAACCATAGTTTTCTGGACATTAAAGTCTGGACATAAGGGTCTTTCCTAGGAAAAACTGATAGTAAATTATTTGCTTTCCTAAATTGTGCCAACCTGGGTTTTTATAAGAATATTTCAGTTCCACAGAAACTAGAATGAATTCTAGATGGCACAGCAGCAAAGCTTAGTAAACTTCACCCGTGATTGTGGACATCCATGTCTGCACAATTATCATCAAGTTGGAGGTTTATATTTTATGGAAAAATCTGTGAGCACGACTGGTTTAGTAGCTCTGAAGCAATGATGAATATCTTCATGTTGACCCATCCAAACATGACGTTAACCTCCCCAGGCGGTGTCTCTGCGCCAGACATAGCTACAGACTCCGGGCCAGAAGTACAGCAAAGCTCTAGGCTCAGGGCATATGGAATAAAGATAGACTTCTAAGTTAAACAAATACTAATACAAATAGCTGCTGGCGGTACAAATGATCTTCTTTTTCCTGTTTGCATTGTAAGTTGCATGACAGCTTCTAGCTAGCGATTGTTGAGCATGCAAGACTCGAAATGGGTCTCTTTTGGTATAAGTGTACATTTGGACAGGAGCTATAGCTTAGTGGTTTGTGTATGGCAGGTACCTGAATTTAAATGACGGGTGGCCTGCATTCCTCTGAAGGTAGTTGGACTCCAGCTCTCATCAGCCGCAGTCAGCATGACCAGTGGCCAAGGGCGATGGGGAACTGGTGAGTTCTAACAACATGTGGATGTCCAACAGACTGTCCAGGCCTGCTTTAAGGGATCTTAGGACTCACTGAATGGGAGTTGTAGTCCAGTGACATTAGGAGGAACACGGGGTTCCCCATCTTAGGGCTGGGAAAGACCTTTGCCTGAGACCTTGAAGAGTTGTCTGCTTGCAGAGTGGACAGCACTGAGCTAATGTGTTCTGAAGCACTACAAGGGTGCAGAACGCAGAACTAGACTTCCTATGTGTCAGTTGCTCTATATACATGATAAAACAGTGCTATTTTTCTAGAAAAAGAGGCGCTGAAACTCACCATGAATGCCTCCCTTGTTCTCTTATAATGGCAATGGCGTCCACCTGAGAGGCACCAGAACTCAGTTCCGGCGAGTTCTGGCCAGAAAAAAGTCCCTGACCACAAGTATAGTATTGTTTTTCTGCCCTTTTGCAGGAGGAAGGGGTTTTTGTGTGTGCCCTTCATCTTATTTATTTATCACACACCTCTCTAACAAGTAGCACTCTGCAAATGAAAAACTGGCTACTAGCAAATACATTCCCAACATTTTGACGTTTCGTAGAAAAGGTCCTTAATGGAGCATAATCTGATTTGCATTGTGGAAATTAAATTTTACCGGCGCCACAATCACGGGATTCCCCTCCCCTTCTTTGCGGCATTGGGAGAGAGAAAAAGAGAGAGAGAAAGAGAGAAGGTATGCCAAGCAGAGCCTGGTGAGAACACAGGGAGGCAAAGTATCTGCTTTTGAAACGTTAAGCAGGGCGAAATCTAAGCCAGAATGCGGGACGTGGTGCATTTTTTCGTGCTCTCCTGATGTTTTGTCTAAAGACCTGTTTAACTGATCCCTAACCATCAGCTGCAAGTTGCTTTTAATTTAGTGGTCTGCTGCGAGCACCGAACATTTTCACAGCTGTTAAGTAGTAGTTACTTTGCTTTCAAAGAAGCACCCCGAAGCTCTGCTTGTTAATCACAAAGCACCCTGGTGGTCATTGTTTTGTGTTTGAACAGCCCACTTATCCACCTTGGTAGTTTCCTAGAGGTAATGACCCAAAGTAGGCTAATAAACCCTTTCATGGTGTGGCAGCTCTTTCATCTCCATCCTTTACTTTATTGATCTCCATTGAAGCACCGAATGGCTTTGTAGTATAATTGCACTTAAGGAGTTGTGTGTGGATGCTCTTGGTGGGAGTAACAGGAATTTGAAGGCAATGATTTTGAAGTGCAGTAACTGAATAAATGTGGGAATGTCGAGTGTGGAGAGCAGGTTTTGCCCTCTTGGAAATATCAAACCTGGATGAACCTGCTCTCAAGCAGCACAGCCCATTGCATTGGCTTCCCCATAGCCTAAGATCAGGAGAGGTCCTGTTCTGATGCAACTCCCTTCATATATTACATTGGCTTCTTCTAGTAGCAGGGCTTTCTTTCTGGGACTCCTGTCCTATGGAAACTCATCTTCAAGGAGCCCAATCAAGTTCCAGGACTCCGTATATTTTGAACGTGGGTGAAGATAGGGATGAGCAAGACAGTTTCTCATTTTTCCAATATTAACTTCAGTTCTCCACATCAGTTTCCCCACAAAAAAGAAACCCTCTCAAAAGTTCATCAGCGTTTTGGTGTCCCTTTGTCCTAATATGCACACCTTTCTGAGCAATCTTGACTCGTCAGAGAACTGCATTGCAAAATTTGGAGAACTGCCAATTTCACTTTGCGTATTCGGAATGGGAAATGCAAACCAAACCGAAATTCTCCCCCGTCCCCTAGGCGCGAGGCTTGCTAATTTGGTTCCCATCCGTTGTCTGTTTTTAATTTGTAATTCCGAATTCTATTCTGATGGTTTCTTGTTCGCTGTGGTTTTGGTACTGCAATTCTCTGTATTTTATGGTGTGCCACTCTGTGTGTGCTCTAGGGACCAACCAGCAGGGTAAATGTGTAATTAACAATGACAGAGATGCCATTAGCTAAGCGCCATGGATTTTTCAATCATTCAGTTTCTAACCAGTCTTTAACTAAAGGTCAATGCATACAAGATGCTCGCCATGAGTGAGCTGCAGAACCAACCCTCTCTACAATGAGTGGTTCCCAGCTGAAGGATTTGCCACAGTGGCGTAGCATGGGGGGTGCAGGGGGGCCGGCCGCACCAGGCACAACATCGGGGGGGGGGGCGCTCGCCGCCTCGGGAGTCGCCGAAGGGCCTCAGGCGCAGGCTGTAGCAGAGCCCCATGTCTCGCGGAACCAACGAGCTGGCAGCGGCTCTCAGCGCTCGCCGCAGTCCCCGCGCGTCAGGGCCGCGGAGGGCGTGCCAGGCAGCCCCTCCTCACAGCCCCGCCGCTGCCGCTGCTGCTGCAGCTGCTGGGCCATGTTGCATTTTCCTCGCCTCTCTGCCCTCCTCCTCCGGGCCAGTGGCATCATTTGGTCAGCAGCGCCAGCGGCAACTCGCCTCAGATCACCTGACACGGACCCGCCGTCGTGGCTACCTTACCGTAAATACCCCAGCCCAGGAAGCAGCAAGAAGAAGCTGGCAGCGGCGGCAGGTTAGGGGTTAGGGGGCGCAAATTACTTGCCTTGCCCTGGGTTAGGGGATGCAAATTACTTGCCTTGCCCCAGGTTAGGGGGCGCAAATTACTTGCCTTGCCCCGGGTGCTGACAACCCACGCTACGCCGCTGATTTGCCATGTAGATCACCACCATTCTGTTAAGAGTCTTCCCACCAATAGCAGGTAATGTCTTGCAGGGACATGGCGATTCTTGACACGATGACAGACATCCTATGTTTACAGCTGGGGTAGGGATCACTCACCGCAGGGAGACTATTTCTACTTTTGCAGCACAGTTTTGCAAAGCAGGCATTCCCGTTGGGGCACATTCACACGACAGTCACTTGTGCTTCCGGTTGTGCAAAACTAGAGGGGCAAGATGCATTGCTTAGAGCCAGACATCAGAGGTGGATTTCGGGTACAGATGGATGAGCACCCTCGACCCTTCTTAGGTTGGGCTGATTGAGAAATGATCCGAGTTATTTGCAAAATAAATTTGAATAGCTCCATAGATTTTCTAAGCCAATCTGACATTTGAAAAATAAGCCCACTTCCCAGTTTTCTGCTCAATGTCCAGATACAATTGGGGGAAACATTAACTCTCTGGATGTTGCTGAACTTACAACTCCCATCAGCCCCAGCAAGCCTGGCCCAAAATATTGGGGAAACATATAGAAGACTACATACCTGCTTTAGAAGCATTGAATGTCCCAATATTGATGGGATTCCATCCTATTGGAAATACCATTCTGATCCCTCGTGGTTTCAGAGGCCATGTCTAGATTATCGTCAGCCTCAGCCCCGGCTTCCACTGTTTTATTATTTTGCCTGCTCTTTTACTGCTGATGTTTCACATTATACCCTGTGTTTCATAGATATTGTTTGGACTGCTATATGGAAGCCAGTTTGGGAGCCCAAGAATGTCAAACAAGCAAATCAATAAAGAACTTGAGATCTCTCTGCATCTGTAACTGAGATGGTGGTTTAGTTACCTTTTGTAGAAAAGAGAAGTAGAAAGGGGGAGGATGGAAAAGGATCAAAGGTGAACAAGTTTCCACAAGGAAACTTGGAATTGTAGCCCTAGCATGAAGGATGGGAGTGTTTAGGAAGGATTTTTAGGAAGGGAAATGGGGTACGACAGAGCCTTAATGAGGCATAGCTGCATTTTCTTAATTTTCTGTGGGAGAGCTAAGGGTGCACTTCAGCTCCCATTCCTGCCAACAGAATAGGCTTTGCTGGATCATGCCCTTGACATGTTTTTCTTTTAAAATCTAGTAGGAAAAATAGCTTATGTGGCACCTTCCAAAATTGTGGGCATTACCCAGTGATAGCAATGCTGCAGATCAACTGAAATTAATGGGCACTAATTTCACTGGGCCATCTCTGAGTCAAACTTAGTTGGATACAGCACTTTACATGGGATCCAAATCATTTCAACTAACACCACCACAACAAAATAGGAGAGTAATAAATTAATTCTACCACTCCGGATTTTAAATGTGAATATCTAGTGCCCTCCTGTGGCTGAAGAGTGCATATTCTAACCTGAAGAAAACTACAGGTGACTCCTGTTGCCAAGCAGATGAAGGCCTTGCCCATTCATGGTATTGAATTATACCATAATAAAGAAATGTTTCGTAAGCGTGAGATGCATTTATTTTACAATGTTGTTGGACAAAGCACCAGCCTTTCTTTCTGGTGCATCCATCCACTCCCTGAATTGCTGCAATCTGTGATTTTTACACCTTCCTTGCACCCTTAACAAACCACAGCCCCCAAAATTATTTGGGAGAAGCCATGACTGTTCAAAATGGTATAATACCACTTTAAATGTGTGAATGTGGCCTTTGAAGGGCTTGGGCCACATGGTCCATCAGCATCTTCTACAAATTCTTTCAGTGTGTAAAGGAGTTTGTGTGACTCTGCCCCCAATTGTGTGACTATTACGGAGCAGCATGAAACCTGAATTTGTTTATTTCTCCTCCTCCCTCCCCTTTCATTGTCCTTTTATGCCGTTCTGCTTAAGCTGAGTTCTAACAGCATCCCTGTGCCAAATTGCAAAAAGGAGGTCCCTTTCATCCCGACCCCTCAAAGCTTGGACAGTCTTAGCATCTGCAAATATGCCTTTGCTGAGGGTGCATTTGGAATAGGGAAACACCACCAAAATAGTGTTTGCTGTGGGTTGCTGGGATAGCCTGTGATCTAGAATCTCTTAAGTCTACTGCATTTCATTGCCCTTTCACGGGGGACATGACGCATTTTCAAAAGCATGCTGGCAATTTGATCCAGTTCTCACTCAGAGGAGGAACAAATGACATTAGGCTGCTTCCCGTTGGAAAAAAATGGAGGGCCGTGCTCTGAACTGCTGGCTTAATTAGTTCAAGGGACTGCCTTGGAAAAAGCGGAGTTTGTTCTTTACTCCATAAAATTCTGCTTGATGCGTTTTTAAACAGAAGAAGCTGTCTTATATTGGGTCAGCCTGTTGGTCCATCTGAGCTCAGCTTTGGAATGACAGCAGATTTGCAGGGTCCTCAGATGGGAGGCTATCTCAGCCTTACCTAGAGATTGAACCTTGGCTGTGGAAAGGTGATGCTGTTCCACTGAACTATGGCTCTTCCCATAAAAGGAAGATGCCAAGTCAGACAATTGGTCATATCTAGTACTGTCTACACCGAATTACAGAAGCACTGCAGGGTTTTGAGACAGGGGCCTCTCCCAGCCCTATCTGAAGATCCCAGGCGGGGTGCCAACATGAAAAAAATAATGGGGGTGGGCACTTAAGCCCAGCCTGGCATAATCAATGTGGGGTGGGGATTACCTGCCCCCCCATATTTTATTCAAGTTGGCACTCCTGGGAAGAGGAGTCATTGTTGTGCCACATCATCTGGCCCCATTCCCACCCAAACCAGTAATACCACTCAGGGCTGGAGCTAGGAATGGTGGGGGGCATTCAGCCTTGTTTGCATTTTGTTGAGATGCTAACAAATTCACACTTCTCGAAGCAACGCCTGACCCAAAACACAGCCATCCTTTGGAAATTGCACTTTTGCTGAATGTTGCAATGCAGTTGTCCAACCAACCAGTGGGTTGTATTTAATGCAGGGTTCTGTCAGTGCAAGGATTGCTACTATTACACTGGGGTTTTCCTCTCCTCCTCCTCGTCCTCCGCACCCCCCATATATATACACATTCTAGGGGTTCCCCCAACCCCCTAGAGCAGATTTAGGGAGGGTACAGGGGATGCGCGAGAGGAGGAGAGGGGGGAAGCCCCATTATGCAAGTGGAAATTTTCGTGTTGATGGGACAAGTCCATGGAACACTGCCACAAAAAGGCATTATATTAAGGGAAATTGCTTGCATAAATGTATACACATCAATCAAAACAACAATGTATTTTTAAGGAGAAATGGGTACTAAAATGCTGATGGGTTTTTTTGAGGGTTTTTTTTTAATGCAAATGGTTGCAGAAATGTGGAAAACTTAATTTAAGATCGGAAGAATGAGAAACTGGTGGAACCGAAACAGACAGATGTGCCCATTCCTGGTTGGAGCACACTTGAAAGCTGCTAAAGATGACCTCCCTGCGGTTACTGGTGTTCATGTGGCCTCCCAACATTTTAAAAGCGCTGCATGGAACTTGACCATGACCTTATTCATCCTCCTCCCTCTCCACATTCCTGGTGCCCATCGGAGGGAGCGTAGAGGATTGCCACGTGATGCCCCAACTCCATTCATTATAGCAGCTATGGATGAGGATCAGTTGCCGCGAGGAGTCCATTGTCGCTGGCATTGTGTCTTTTCTTTTGGGCATGGGCTCCAGCTGTCCGATACAACCATTTTTGTAGTCATTCTCTCTCTCTTCTCCCCATCTCTCAAAAAGGTATGTCTTTTTCTAATTGCTCACTGTTGGCTTACGATGTGTGTGTGCTCTTTCTTATAGGAAAGAGGACACCGAAGATAAAAGACAAGAAGAAGAAGAAAAAGAATTTAATGGAGCGAGCACAGAAGCAGCACAGCCTCTTCTTAGCTACAGACTGAGCCGGCCAATAGAGACTTTGGTCATGTGTTTCTGTTGTTCTTTTATTTTTATTTTTTTGCAAAATGCACAGAAGCTGCTAAATGCTCCTGCACACTGATGCACTGCAATTCAGCTGCTGCTTTGACAGTATTGGTTGCAAATAACTTGTGGAGGGGGGGAAAAGAGAGAGGATATGTCCACAAGCTTGTTTGTATGTGTGTTATTTATACTTTTGTTGTTGTCGTTATTGCCGTCGTCCTTGGTTTACCCCCCCCCCCCCAAAAAAAAAACCCTGGAGACTCCAGGGACGAACAAGCGCACTGAGTTGAATCAGTGGGTGTGGGTATCCAAAAAGCTCTTCTTTTTGTTTCGTTTTCTGTTTTGACTTCAGTCGGTGCCTGCGAGATGGAGGCAGCCAGCGTCTTGGCATGGAATGTTGCAGCAGGAGCTTCGGGCTGCAAATCATCGCTGGGTGATGACGGACTTGTGCATATTTATATAAGGAAAGGAACTCGGGGGAGTTTAGCGTTGCATATATGTCCTCTCGTTTCTCATCTTGTACATTTTTCAAGAGTAAATAACACTAAGCAGATATTCATAGATAATGTACTTTTTGTCCTCAGCACCCGTTGTATTGGAACAGTTGTATAGTCAAACTGCTCTCGACTGATATATCACAGGAGTTGCTGCTTAGTATTTCTGGAGCATAGCAGTTCCCATGTGTACATATTATGCTGTCTACGTATAAATAAACCTATTTACAATATGCCTGTGTCTGTTTTTCTGTATATGCAACTCATTACTCATCTTCGGTGTCGGGTCACTTTGGTTCCAGTTAGGGATTGGGTGGGGTGGTGGAATGTGAACCTAACCAAATTTGCTGTTCCTGAACTAGCAGGGCAGCCGAAAACACTTTGGAATTTCCTGCGCTCCAAATTTTGCGATGCACATCTCTGACCAAAACATGCATTACAATGTGTGCATTGGTGAAAATGCAATGCAAATAGTGGACAAATGTGTAGAATTATGAGAAATGATTTGTTTACAATGTCTGCAAATGTGTGAAGAAATGGGATGAACTGATCCCATCTGTTTAATGAAAAGAGGAGGAGAAGAAGAAGAAGAAGAGGAGGAGGAGGAGTTTGGATTTGATATCCCGCCTTTCACTCCCCTTCAGGAGTCTCAAAGTGGCTAACATTCTCCTTTCCCTTCCTCTCCCACAACAAACACTCTGTGAGGTGAGTGGGGCTGAGAGACCTCAGATAAGTGTGACTGGCCCAAGGTCACCCAGTAGCTGCATGTGGAGGAGCGGAGATGCGAACCCAGTTCCCCAGATTACAAATCTACCGCTCTTAACCACTACACCACACTGGCTCCCAAAGAGCAAAGCGAAACAAGTCACTCGTTGGAAGTAACTTCCATCCAAGTGGGATTGTTCTACCATTGACGGCAGCATGGAGCTTAAAATCTGCATAGCACATACATCCCCCCATTAGCTACAGACATATTTGTACCATTTTCAAAATGCAACATAGAGACTAACAATGTGTACCTCAACTTATTTTTTAAACTGCTGTTGCTGCTCATTTGGGAGAATCACAGAAGAAAAAATGGATGACTAGGAAGCATGCCTTCTAGTTAAACCATCAATATCAAGGACCCATTCTATTTAGCCCGGTCAGCTTTTGGGGTGTGCCTTGTCATTAACCTTTCAGAGCCTCGATTCAAAGTTCTCCCATTTGGGAAGTGTTAAACCACCACTGGCTACATTCTTCCACACGCTAAACACTCAGACGTGGTACTAAAATACGCTGGCCTTCAAAATGGCTCTTCTTGCAACCCACACAGTTAGATAGCCATGTTACTAAGGTTAGGGGGTGGCGTCCTCTCTACCAAGAGGGAAGTTAAAGCAGTCTTTTCCATTTCTCATCCCTGTGATTTTAAAAAGCCTCAATTTGTTAGGAAGTCCATTTGACTTTTAACGATATTGTTGCAGAAATGTGGAGGACTGAATTTAAGGCTGGGAAAATGAGAAACGGAGAGACCCCAAATTGACAGATCCTTCCATCCCTAATTGCAAGCAACTCTTTAGATCACTGTGACCTTGATAATTGTTGCTTGGGTCTCAGGAACTCAACAAGCCTTTAATTTCTACATTTCTTTCCCCCCTGCACTGAAAGAAATAGTTGTGTGCTCGGGCAAACAAATCAAAGCCAAGATGTGCAAGAGCAGCAAGCACGTTTGATTGCTCCTCGCTAACCAGAGCGGGGGTCGAGATTGAGACCTGTCAGTCAACAAATCCCTTTTGAAATTGCAGAGACCTAAAGACCCACTTCAGAGCAAATCAGAAAAATGTTTTGGAATCGAAATGCTTTTGGAGTGTGAAGCATATGGAAGTGGAGTAAATATTTAAGCTTTACAAAAATGCCATGTTGACTTTGTAGATAGCTGCCTTACGTAATTACCACCTATCCCTTATATAGGGCCAGGATCCAGCCCCCTCCCAATACACGCTCAGAGTGCAGAGAGCGTCTTTATGGGCTGTGTTGTAAGTAACACCAATTGACTTTGTAGGAAAGAGTAAGAGCTCAATTCTGGGCATGTTTACTTAGAAATGAATACTGCAGAGTTTAATCAGGTTTACTCCCAAGTAGCATAAAAAGCAAAGATAGCAGTGCCAATCCATAAATTGGTTGAAATCCACAGTTGGGTAATACATTTATGTAGAACAAATTAAAATGTCATGGACTCCTGTCAAGCTTTCAAATTCCACAGAACTCTTCATAGCCATAAGGTCAGCTTGGAGACACAGTCCTGAGATAGAGACTGTAGTCTCTCTCAGGTGCTAGAGTTAACAAGTTACATTGGAACTGGGATAAGAAACAAAGCATGGCTTCTAATTTCTGGGAATACAAAGCAGAGCACCCCACGCTTCGGGCAGATATCGGGCAGCCCCACAAGCTCAGGGGACAGCGGGGAGGCGCAGCGCTGCCATCCCGCTGTTCCTCGACCTGGTTTGGAGGCTGGCGCTGGGGAGAAGTGCGCTTCTCCCCAGCGCCAGCCCCACAAGCTCGGGGGACAGTGGGGAGGTGGAACACCGCCATACCGCTGTTCGCCGACCTGGTTTGGGGGGGGGAATAAAGGAAAATTTGTTTTCCTTTATTTCCCCCCCAAAAAACTAGCTGCGTCCTATGGGCCGGTGCGTCCTATGGGATGAAAAATACGGTAGGTTTTAGCAGAAGGTGAATTGCAATGGAATGGAAACAGTGCTGAATGCAACAAACACAGGGCAGGATGGAGATTGCTGACTCCTTACACCCCTGCTTGTAACCCAGAGCTGTCCCATGCCTTAAGCCTGGAGTGGGGAGCCTTTTTTTCCCCCAGATCAAGGGCCTCATTTGCTTCTGGACAATCTTCTGATGGTCACATCTGATGGTGGGTGGAACAACAAATATGAATGTTCCCTTCAGAAACATTGTACGCCCGTGCGCGCGCGCACACACACAGCCTTCCCCATCCTCCAGCCAGACAAACCGGAGTCATTTTCACAGTTCAAGTTCATATTCCACTCAACCAACTTACTCAAGAAGGGTTAAAGGAGGGTATGTGGTTGAGGAGGAGGTGTAACCTAGGGAGGTCTGCAAGGGTCAGATAAATAAGCCTTCAGGGCCACATTTGGAACAGAGGTTTGAGATTCCTCACCTCTGCCTTAAACAAAACACAGAGGTTTGTGGATAGGTGGAGGCCAGCAGTAGAGTGAAAGTCAGATATTAATTTTAGATGATATAATGTGTAAAAGAGTCAATTAAGCCAAGGATGGGATGTAACCCTCAATATCTAAAAAGTCCATCTCTAGGTTGTAGAAAAGTATCTTCCTCTGGTTGCAGAATCTTCCCCAAATTGCTAGATTCAATATTATTCAAGGCACATAAAAGGGAAGCTGTGCTGGTCCATAAGAAAAACTCCAAATTTTTTCCGTCTTCCTTAAGTACCTGGGATTGCAAAGAGTTTAATTTGGCCTGGGTTGTGTCACTTGTTCTAGAATGTTCCAGAAATCCAACTGAAAAGGTACCGAGCAAAGTTTAGAATAACATTACTGATGGGCTACTGACATTTCAGACATACATACTCGGCACCAAAAAAGTTGGAGCTAAAATGGATTAAACCTGAACATATATTTCCTGGATTTCTCTCTAGGTTCTGCCATGAAGCCACTACGGGGACTAGTACTGGAATCAATTCCCCCTTACATTCACTCAAGATCTGGTAGAAATATTAACCAGTAAATTAAATTTGCAGATGATGTTAAACTGGAACAAATTGTCAACCTCAATCAGGTTTCAAGTGAAACGGACTGCACAATCCAGGGATTCATATGCTCAATTAAGGCTGCGGTCCTCTGCACATTTACCTGGGAGTAAGCCACATCAAACACTGCCAGAATTGCTTCTGAATAAAACATGCATAGAGTGGTTTAATAGTCAATCCCTCTTCCTATGGAACTCTGGGAACTGTTCCTTGGCAAGGAAAAAATGGATCTCCTAATAACTCAGCACCCTTGACAAACCACACTTCCAAGGATTCTTTGGGGGAAACCGTGGCTGTTTAAAGTGGCACAATACTGATTTAAATGTGCAGTACAGATGATGCTTAATTGCACTCATTTCCATCTCCAGTTCTGGGCACCACAGTTCAAGAAGGACACTGACAAACTGGAACGTGTCCAGAGGATGGCAACCAAAATGGTCAAAGGTCTGGAAATGATGCCTTATGAGGAACGGCTAAGGAAGCTGGGCATGTTTAGCCTGGAGAAGAGGAGGTTAAGGGGTGATATGATAGCCATGTTCAAATATATAAAAGGATGTCATATAGAGGAGGGAGAAAGGTTGTTTTCTGCTGCTCCAGAGAAGCGGACACGGGGCAATGGATCCAAACTACAAGAAAGAAGATTCCACCTAAACATTAGGAAGAACTTCCTGACAGTAAGAGCTGTTCGACAGTGGAATTTCCTGCCAAGGAGTGTGGTGGAGTCTCCTTCTTTGGAGGTCTTTAAGCAGAGGCTTGACAACCATATGTCAGGAGTGCTCTGATGGTGTTTCCTGCTTGGCAGGGGGTTGGACTCGATGGCCCTTGTGGTCTATTCCAACTCTATGATTCTATGATTCTATGATCCTGCAAAGCACAGAGGAGAATTGTCTGCCCAGCTTCTAATAGAATCAGAACTTGGAGCTCATAAAGCATTTTATTATTAAAAGAGCCGCACCACAGTTGGAAAAGCTGATTTTTAATATTATTTAATAATATTTTTTTAGAAATATTATTACAATACCCTGTCTTCACCTTCGGACATTTCCCCCTCAGTTGGCCTTGTGTGTTTTTGTACCAGGAGAACATTAGATGCCATTTCCTGTTCAAATGTGTTCCCAAGAGAAGGTGAAAAAGCACATGATAGTTCTGCTTGTAGATGGGATGCAAGCAGGGGGGATGGACCCTTATAATGCAGCATTGGGCATTCTGTTCCTGATTACTAAATATAAAAAGTGGATCTCATATTTCTAAAGCATGGATTTCAGTTAGAATGGGAATGGGGAACCTGCTGGACTCCAAACTACCATCAGCTGCCACCAGCATGGATGATGGTCCAGGGCAATGGAAGTTGGAGCCCAACTTTTGTAGGGTTAAGCGTTCCCCATCCCTGGTTTAGAATGTCTGAACATTCATAACTCTAAGGGATGATTTTGAGGTGGCAAAATCTACATGCAGGAACTTTACCAACTGAAGGCCAGTTCAGATGCGGTCTTTATAACATCCTTATGTTCTTTACAAACAAACTGAATGAATATGGAGGTGGGCTTTCTTCTTTTGCAGGAGTGATGGAACTCAGCCTTTGGCCAACAATTTCAGACCAGTTCCCAAACTCTTGGCAGTACCAGACTGCATCTCTTCTAGCTGTTTTCCCAACATCACTAGAAATGCTCACACACATGCTGCACGATGTGGAAAGTTAATGTCTATCATAGTTATACAATTTTGTTTTCAGTGGATCAAATCCATGGCACTGTTCACAAATGTTGGCTTTCTTCTTCTTCTTTTTGATAGACAAAAAAGAACCTTCTTATTGGCAAGGTAAAAGATTTGACCCTGAATTCAGACTTTCTAGATCCCAAAGCCTCAACAAGTAGTTTTGGAGGGGGAAATGAATTTGAGTCCTTTAACAGGCCAGGTTATAGCTGTAATTCAAACTGAATTGAAAATCTGTCTAATTGGATTTGGGTTTCTGTTCTAAATTGGAGTTAGTTTTGGCACCATCAAGCACAGAATTTTTTATTTAAAAGAAACAAAACTGGGAGAGGTCTATTCTCCTTTGTTTTTGGCCTTTTCCTGCTTCTGGCCAAGGCTTACAACTCAGTGCTATAAGAAATGTGAGCAGTCAAGTGGACACATATCAAGCCAACCCGGTCATTTTTTACATTGGTAACTCAGGGTACAGAAAGACCTTCTGCCAAGGGATCCACTCTATGCAAATTCCTAGATGGAATACGCAACACCTAGATTAATGTATGGATCAAAACTGCCTGGCTACCCAGGTTTGCCCTTCTCCAAATGTCACAATGCAGTTGGTGATACCAAGAACCTGGCTGAACTTGACCATTACCAAAGGTAGCTTAGGTGAAAAATGGCTGGCTTTCATCAGCTGCTATCTTTAACTTATGATAGTTTGTTATTTTCGTTTTAACATGTTATTTTTAAAAACCTTCTAAGTTGCTTCATAGGTCGATGGACAGAAAAGCTGGGTAAAAATAATGGGCTGCATCCAATGTTCATTCTTCTCAGTGTAATTCATTGACATGACTAACACACCCATTCATTTCAATGAGTCAGTTCTGGGTAGGATTCGGTAGAATATAGCCAAATAAATCAAATCAAGAAGAACTGGATCTGTTTTTCCAACCATGACAGGCACATTGATGGACATAGTAAGAGAAGGTCCATCTGATTATATATGAATGCCATGTCATTGAGGAACTTAAAGGGGGGAGGAATCCACTATATGGATGCCTTCCCAAGAAGCATCTGATTGGTATAGTAGTGGATGTCAGGGTGAGACAGAGTTGCTTACTCGACTTCCCAGCATCAGTGGCTTCTTCTTACCTCAGTCTCTTCTTTTCCATGCTAAACATACCCAACTCCATCAACTGTTCGTCATAAGGCTTGGTTTCTAGACCCTTGATCATATTGGTCACCCTCATTTGCACAGCTTCCAGCATGTCATATCCTACCTAAATTATTGTGCCCAGAACTAGACACAGTACTCCAGGTGTGGTCTGACCAAGGCAGAATAGAGCAGGACTATTTCTTCCCTTGATCGGGACATTATACTTCTGTTGATGCAGCCAAGAATAGCATTAGCTTTTTGTGTGTGCTGCTGCTGCTGCATCACACTGTTGACTCAGGTTAAGCTTGTGGTCTGCTAAGACCCCCTAGATCCTTTTCACATGTACTACCAGCAAGGCAGGTGTCTTATATTTGTACGGCTGGTGCTTTCAGCCTAAGTGTAGAACCTTACATTCATGTTGTTAGAGTCCAGTTCTCTAATCTGCTACGGTCATATTGAATACCGATTCTGTCCTTTTCAGCATTAGCTACCCCTCTGTATCTGCAAATTTGATAAACCATTTATAAAGACATTGAACAACAACAGGCCCAGGACTAGAGATAGGAAGGCCTGGGGGAAACCCAGAAAAATTGGTTCCCCCTCCCAATTTTTCCATTTGTTTCCCTGGTCCTTCCCATCTCTACCCAGGATAGGACCCTGCACCACACAACTTGTCTCTTTTCCCTAGGATGACAAGTAACCATTAGTAAGCACTCTTTGTCTTTGGTCAGTCAAATCCACCTAATAGCTTCCTCATCATTCACATATGAATTCACTAGCAGGGAAAGGTGAAGGTGACAAGAATGTACCGTATTTTCCCATGTAGGTCCCCCCCCCTAAAAAATAATGTCAAAAATTAGGGGGCATCTTATACACGGATTTATCTCCCCCTTTTTCTTAAATCTGAGCCCCCCCCCCAAATAGGGGACTCAATAGGAGTCCCCAAAACAGGGGTATCTTATACATGGGGGCATCTTATAGATGGAAAGATACTGTATATCCTCAAATCTAGTGTTTCAAAATTCTACCATGAGTTGTTAGGTTGCTGACATTATATGCAATTTCATTTCCCAGTCCTGAGACAAGGAAAGGCTTATGCCACATTGAAAGTGGGGGATTAATATCCATCAGAATTAACTGTATCCTAACTGAAAAACCAATGTTATCCATTTGCATCCGGAGTCCAGACTTAGGGTTTCCATAGTATTTGTACTTTGTAATACATTTCCTGCAACCTTTTAAAGGCATAACTTGTTCCTTTACATTCGTTAGCTTTTTTTTTTTAAGGATCTGGATTCAATTTTGACATTAAAGCAACATGTGGCCTTTAATTTGGGCTACTCTGACAGCTGACTCTAATTTTTATCTGTTTACACAGGAGCAAATGAAAAATGCACACATTCACTTTGGCTCTCGTGCCAGCGGAGATGATCGGGTTGCTTTGTGTGATGACTAGGGTTGGGTGAATCTGTCAATTCCTGTTTCTTTGCGTTTTTCATTTTTCCTGCCTTAAGCCCAGTTTTCCACCTTTCTACCTTAGTTTGTGAATTTTTTTTTATTAAAAAAAGCAGTCATGAAAATTCATCATTATTTTAGTGTGAATTTTTCATATTATACACCTTTGGGGGCAAAGCATTTCCTCCTGTTTCAATGCATTTTTGTATGCTATTTTCACAAATATTTCCATGCACATTTTAATAGGGCATGTGCAGTCTTGCACACATGACTGGAGAACTGTACTGAAAAATTCAGAGGAACGTAGTCTGTCTTTTGGTTTACATACTGTTTCAGAAAGTGTGAATTGGGTAGATTCACCTTTAAATGTGGGCTGAGTTCATTTTCCTTCCCATCTATAGCGCTGACCATTCTAATTAGGACTAAAGTGTGACTCCTAGGACAAAATAAAAATCTTTCTGTATGCTGATAACTCCCGAATCCGTTACTCCTTTATTTCAAATGCAGGTAAAGCTGTGAAGATTCTAACAATTGTCTCTGGTCAGTGATGGACTGAATAAGGACCAAAAAACTGAGACGCAATCCTGATAAGATGGAGATGCTGCCAGCATTCACCTTTCCTGGTTTGACACGAAATAAGCAACCCTATTATGGGAGGTCATGCAAACCATGAAACTGCCCAAGCAGTTGAACTGCATCCTGATTTGTGTGTTTCCTATCATGCTGGCTCCTCCTCTTTAAGCATTTAAAATCCTCTCACATTATGCACTAGAGTGCGATATTTATTTAATAAAGAAATAATTTAATTAAGAAACAATAGATTCAAGAAATAAGTGAAATTCTTCAACCTGAGTCTTATTGTCCTTTTTTAAATTAAAAAACCATTCTCTTTGGCACTATACCGCGAATCAAATCAATTTATTAGATTTTTGTGTGTGTGTGTGTACAGGTGTGCAAATTTACAGGTGTGCAAATTTAACCAGGGAAAGGGAAAAGGAAGGGAAGAGAAAGTGAAAAAACATGAATCATGGATTCAAAGAATTGTTGAGTTGGAAAGGACCATAGGGTCATCTAGTCCAACCCTCTGCAATGCAGGAATCTCAGGTAGAGCATGATAGATGGCCACCAACTTCTGCTTTAAAACTTCCAAGGAAGGAGAATCTACAACCACCTGAGGGAGACCATTCCACTGTCAAACAGCTCTTACCATCAGAAAGTTTTTCCTGATATTTAGTTGGAATCTCCTGTATTGTAACTTGAAGGCATTGGTTCAAGTCCTACCCTCCAGAGCAGGAGAAAACAAGCTTGCTCATCTTCCACGTGACAGCCCTTGAGATATTTCATGATAGCTATCATATCTCCTCTCAGTCTCCTCTCTTCCAGGCAAAACATGCCCAGCACATACCATTCCTCAAAAGGCTTAGCTTCCAGACCCTTGATCATCTTGGTTACCCTTCTCTGCACACATTCCAGCTTGACCCTGAGTCAAGAGAACCTGCTTCAAAAAGTCTTTTAATTATGTAATCAGTTGATACAGTTTTAATCTGATGCTATGCTATTTTGCTTCCTCTCATTGCTTATTGCAGGGTTGTGAAGCCATCAACTTGGTTATTCAGTCTAATAATATTTTGAATACCATAAGCCGCTATTGGCCTCCATCTAGTGGCTGACTATGCAAATAGCATGCAATACTGCAGACACAGGGGAAATTTATCAATACGCGGTTGGGTTGGTATGAGAGAAGGTGTTTGTTAGGGAGCCTAGAACCTTATCTGCATAAGACTTCAAAGGTAAGCATGAACACTTTTGTGGTCAGAAGCAAACTGAAAGCCAGGGAGATTCCTTTCATACTGGCAATGTATATTTCCCCTCAACTGGTCCCAGTAAACAGCCTGGCGGCTGTGTTTTGAACCAGCAGTAATTTCTGAACAGACATCAACAGCAGTCCCATGTACAATGCATGACGGTATTCAATCCTAGAGGTTACTAGAGCATGGATATATGTAGTCAGGCTGTCTCTAGCTAAGACAGGGACAAGCTGGTGCACCAGCCTAAACAACTGAAAGCCCCTGTCATGGACTGGCTGGGTGCAGAGGAATAGTGGGATGAACCAGTTGGAGAACCCCCAAGGGAAGAAAGTTCAGAGCACAGGGAGTGGTGGTGGGATGAACCATGAGTGGTCAGAGGGAGAAGAATGAGAGGAGGAGGTATTGGAAGCTGGAGAGGTAACAGGACTTAGTGAGCTGGGAGAGTCTGTGCCAGAGAGAAGTCTAGAATTAGAGGCAGAAGCTGAAGCAAGAGAGGAGGGAAGCCAAGAGGTAGCAATGAGTCCAGTTGTTGAAAAGCCATAGGTGTCTCCCCCTTCTGCTGTGGCAAGCTCCCCTCCTCTGCCCCGGTGTCATGGACATGACTTCCCACAGCCACAATGAGGATTCTGAGGAGGGGGGGGCAGGCAGTCAGTCAGAAGAGGGAGAAAAAGACTGGTATCTTTCCCAGCCAGCTGAAGGTAGTAGGCCACAACCCCCCTTCTCTAGAGGAGAAGAGACTGTAAATTATCAGGACAGTGAAAGTGGGCTGGACAGAGGCCAATTCTCTGAGGAGCAGCCTCTAGGGGGAGGGGGGACTCTTTGTCAAAGGAAGAGGTGGGAGATGACCCTGAGAGTCCCTGGGCTCACAGATGAGCAAAGTTACAGATAGGTAGCCGTGTTGGTCTGCCATAGTCAAAACAAAAAAAAACAAAAAACAAAAAAAAAATCCTTCCAGTAGCACCTTAAAGACCAACTAAGTTAGTTCTTGGTATGAGCTTTCGTGTGCATGCACACTTCTTCAGATACACTGAAACAGAGGTTGCCAGATCCTTCTATATAGTGAGAAGGTGGGGAGGGGTATTACTCAGAAGGGTGGTGGGAATGGGTGATTGGCAGATAGCTGTGATGAGCCTGTTGACGACTCTTAACGACTGCAATAGGTCTTACAGGAAAAAGCAAGGGGTGAGAAGGTGAAAAATAGCTTTGTCATGTATAATGAGATAAGAATCCAATGTCTTTGTTCAGACCAGGTCTCTCCATGGTTTTAAGTTTGGTAATGAGTTGCAATTCAGCAGCTTCTCTTTCCAGTCTATTTCTGAAATTCCTTTGTAGTAAAACAGCTACTTTGAGATCTTGTATAGAATGTCCTGGGAGATTGAAGTGTTCTCCTACTGGTTTCTCTGTCTTGTGATTCTTGATGTCAGATTTATGTCCGTTTATTCTTTGGCGTAAGGTTTGGCCTGTTTGTCCAATATAGAGAGCTGAAGGACACTGTTAGCATTTGATGGCATACACAATGTTAGACGATGAGCAATTAAATAGTCCCGAGATGGTATGTGTGATGTTGTTGGGGCCAGTAATGGTGTTGTCCGGGTGTATGTGGCAGCAAAGTTGGCATCTGGGTTTATTGCAGGCTCTGGTGCCAGTGTCCGTGTTAAGTCTGGTTGTAGTATTATTGTGGGTTAGGAGTTGTTTAAGATTGGGTGGCTGTCTGTAGGCAATGAAAGGTCTTCCTCCCAGAGCTTGAGAAAGAGAACTGTCATTGTCCAGGAGAGGTTGTAGATCTCTGATGATGCGTTGTACTGTTTTAACTTGGGAGCTGTATGTGATGACTAGAGGTGTTCTGTTATTTTCTTTTTTGGGTCTGTCTTGCAGCAGGTTCTCTCTGGGTATCAGTCTGGCTCTGTTGATCTGTTGTCTAACTTCATCTGCTGGGTATTTTAGTTCTAAAAAGGTTTGCTGTAGATCTCTTAGGTGAGAGTCTCTGTCTGTAGAATTGGAACAGATACGGCTGTAACGTAGTGCCTGGCTATATACAATGGACTGTTTGGTATGTTTGGGATGGTAGCTAGAGGCATGTAGATATGTTTGTCGGTCAGTTGGTTTACGGTATAAGGTGGTGTCTATGCGCCCATCCTGTATTTTTATAGTAGTGTCCAAAAAATGTATTTTTTGCATAGATTGATTCATTGTTAGGTTGATTGTGGGGTGAAAATCATTGAATTTCTGGTGGAAGGTGTCCAGGGTCTGTTGACCATGTGTCCAGATGATAAAAATATTGTCAATGTATCGCAGGTACAAGAGAGTATGCCAACATCTTCATGGCAGATTTAGAACAACGTTTCCTAAACTTCTACCCACTCAAACCTCTCTTGTACCTGCGATACATTGACGATATTTTTATGGGGGGATCTCAGCAACTGTTTCATGGGGGCAAGACCTACCAGATAAAAGTTGCTGTGCTCCTGCTGTGCAGATCCTGTTTTTGCTAATAAAGAGTTAACTTCACTTGCTTGGTGTGATTTACTGCTGGCTTGCTCCTGTCAGCACCCCATGAGACACAGAAGTTATCTTCTGTACCTCAAGTGGCAAGGATGGATTTAGGAGTGCCCTCAGACTGCGAACTTGAGCCTCCATGGGGAGTGCAACCCCATTCACAGTATGGGACTTTGGAGCATCCCTGCATGGTAGATAATGTGAAACATTTCGCTGATTCCACCCTTGATGGATAACCTGTGGCCCTCCAGATGTTCTTGGACCCCATCAGACCTGATCATTGACCACTGTGGCTGATGGGAGAATCCAACAAGATCTGAAGGGTCACATGTTCCCCATCAAAGAATTAGGGGGAAAGCCTTTTTCTTGACACATAGAAGAAGTACCTAGAAGAACATTGTTTGGATACCCCAGACCACCACTAGAGTTAAAAAGTAGCCATTATTTGATGTAATAACACTGTGTTCTCTATACTCGACATTCTTCCCAGAGGTCCCATTTATCTAATTTTTCCATGAGGTTGGAAGGCCTCCACTGGCTTAACTTTAATCACTTGCCGAACTTTGACAGAGGTTCCTTGAACTTTTCATCATTACTGAAACAAATTCGCATTCTTTGGCTCGAGATGAAAGATCCACCAGGGAATTTCTACTCCTGCGGCTTCCTAGGTACTATTCTTGTCAGCTTGCCTGTTTCTAAACTTTCTGTACTATCATTTTTACAAAACTGATTTATCTGTGCGAGGGGACCTGGTGTTATTAAACACTAGAATCATTTATTGGTTTTGTTCCACTCCTCCTTGTGCTATGGCCAGGGCTCATGGTGGTCCAAGGAGCTGAATGCACACTACATTTCTGAGTATTTGCCAGTGGAGTAAATTAGGTTCACCTAGGGAAGTTCTTGGGGTAAAATCAATTTGTGACTGTTCAGGTTATATTCACATACGTGTACAAACTCCAATCATCCGCTTTAGCCAATTGCTTCCTCCCGAGGTCTCCAACTCCTACATTTGACTCTTCTTCATCTCAGTGACCTCCTGGCCTTTGAGTCCCAATGAAAGTCCATCTTACCGTTAGGTAACTTGAGGCAGTCTGTTTCACAGATAGAACCATTGTCTGTCTGGAGCGCTTTTGACCAGCTCTGGCTATGTTGGGCAGCATGGGGGCAGAGGGAGTCTGCCACGGGAGGGGTAAAAAGTCAGATGCAAGTACCTTGTGCAACTGTAGGTCTTTCGCAAATATCGGAATCTCTGCGAATGATCAGATGGCTCAGTGTTCTGGAATGACATTGGAATGATCATGACATCATATGGAGAAAAACCTGGAGCAAATAGCAACTGGAACGATACATCTGGAAGTGCACTAAAGACAACATGCAACCATCTCCCATTCTGAAATGGGAGATCTAGAGACTCTGAAGAAGGAGATGAACCCTGAAGAATAATTGTGCTAACACGTCACATTTTAAACAAGCCTTTGCCACCAAGGCAAGCATAGGGACAATGGGCATTTCCAGGGTTAGGACCCCAAGGTGGGGATGATTGGATCATATGAAATTGGTATTAGCTGCAGAAATCAGCACCCAGAGAACGTTCCATTTTTTAAAAAAGTCAAAGCAAGTTTTTAGCCCTTGATGCTGCGGATAGGTTTGCATCAAAAACAACAACACTACTTGCTAATGAAAAAAAATTCTCTATTTTCTGCTCTGTTGAAGGGGATGGAGCGCAGCCTGTTTCAAGTGTGTCTTGGACCAAAGTCTGGTTATTTTTCTCAATTATTCTGGCAATTGTCCACGATCCTGGTCTAAGCTGCTTCCCGAAAAACAAGAAGTTCGTGTTGAGATCACCTTGTTACCAACTTAGCCATGTGGATCTTACACATGAAACGTGATATTCTGACCTTTAAGTCCTTGTTGCTGTGATACACTCTCAAATACAGAAACAAATTTCTGAAAATCCATTCAGAGTTCTCAGAGATAACTTTTACTGAGAGGCAAGATTTGTGTTGACAACCAAAATCAGTTAGGGGAAAAAACCTCTTGGATTTTGCCCATCAGATCTATGGGTTAGAGCCAGGCTGAATTACTTGCACTTAGTTCCCATTGCAATCAATGGGACTACAGCTATGGGGAGTTTCTCCATTGATTTCAATGGAGGCCATGTCTAGCTGTCTCATACAAATCAAACTACATGAGGGAGAGAGCAGGGCTGCACTCGCTTGACCTGTCCTTTATCATGTCCCTGCTGTACTGAAGGAGAAGGTCTGGAGATGAGAGGGTTTTCTTTTTAATAAAAAAAGGCCAAGGGCCACATTCTCGCATAGACAATCTTCCAAGGGCCACATGCTGACAGTGAGCAGGGCCTGAGGCAAAAAACGGGAGAAGTAAAAGATGAAACTCTTTCCTTTTTACAGTGGGCTGCCTTGCAACCATGCCAGATCATAGGCTTCTCCACACACACACACACAAACAAACACACCCTCTCCACCAGGGGTTGGCAACCTAAGGCCCATGGGCTATAAGCAGCCCATGGGGGTTGTTTAACCGGCCCATGGACCCCTGCCCCCCCACTCGGGAACCACTGCTGCCCGCTCCTGTGCACTGCGCTAAACCGGTGCGGAACAGAGCGGGGACCGCCTTCTGGGATACTGGGTGGCTTCCCATTGGCTGCAGAAAGCTCCCGCAGCCAGTGGGAAGCTGTGCATGCCTCCTCTGCACCAGAAGGAGTCCCGGAAGGATCGTTTGAGCATGCACACGTTTGTGTGCGTTCTGACCCACCGCGGCATCTGCCAGACCGCGAACCAGCCCAAGCCGCAAAAACTTTGCCGACCCCTGCTCTCTGTTAGTTTCTGTTCTTATCACTGAGCAGCTGCGTGGAGTCACAGGACTCTGTTTACATTCCAGAGACCTTCCAGTCTCACGGGAAAGGGAGACGGGATGTGACGTTAGTGGTTTCCTGTTTCCTTTGTTCCTTTGTTCGGTTGCTCTCTGCTCTCACAGGGAGAGGATGTATATTTCTTTGCTCTCTGCGCAGCAGAAAATAAAGCATAGCAATGTAGCTCATACTATCTCATCCTTCCACGTGCTGTTTTGATGCTCTGCTGGGACAACGTGCCTGAGGCCTTATCAAAGGATAAGGTCGTCAATTAACCGTTGGGAGGCGATTCTGAAGATGAGCCTTATCAGCTCAGTCGAACGGAGATTCCGACACTCTCCACCCTACAGTACATCTGGCGAGCAAGAGGCATCGTTTAAGGACACATTCCATACCCTCCAGCATTTATCCAATGAGAATAGGGACTTCCTATTCCATAATAATAATAATTTTATTATTTATAGCCTCCTCCCATCTGACTGGGTTCCAACATATATAAAACATAATAAAACATTAAACATTTAAAAAACTTCCCTATACAGGGCTGCCTTCAGATGTTTTCTAAAGGCTGTATATCTCCTTGGCTTGGGTGTCACATAACCTTCAACCTTTCTCTGATGAAAATAGGGACGTCCGAAGGAAAAGCGGGCCATTCCAGGATCAAATCAGGAACTGGAATGGCTTCTGTAAATCTGGGGTTGTTGCTGGAAAATAGGGATGCATTTCAGTCGGACAAAATTGCTCAGGCCTCAACGGGAAGGGAAATAGGGCCTCTCCATCTCCTCTGCTGAGAGTTGGTCTTTCTTCCTCCCTCTTCCTCAACAGTTCATCAAACAGCAGCCATTCCATGAGACAACAGTGGAGGGGCAAACAGGGAAGAAGTCGCCTCTGCTTTTATGATGTTTGGCCTCAAAGGGACCTCTTAAAGAATTGCTGCTTAGGAATGCACAAACGCCTCAAGGTCCAGCCTAAAAAGGGTACAACAGTGGTGGATTTGGGGATCTCAACAATCAGCAGCACTCTGATCTGAGCGACACTAAAATTCAGCGCCCCCTGCCTCTTGCGCTCCATCCTGCAGCATTATGGTGGTGCTCCCTGCAGTATAGTGCCCGGTATGGCCTCACCAGTCGTGCTATCCAAAAACAGCCTCTGGGAAGAGCATTTGTGAGCTTCTAATCTGAGTACACAAACAAAAAAAGTTTGGGCCTTTGAAGAGCAGCCAGTTTAAACCCTCTCAAAAGGCTTGAAGTCAACCATGGAGCACCAGTCTCTGCATGTGTGTGTTTGTGCACACGCACAAGCATAGGTGACTCCCTAAATTGCCCCACTAAGGATTTGCGACATTACTTATGGAGCACTTCCTTTTTAGGGATGTGGGATCAGTGTTTTGTGTTTTGTGAACTGGCCAGAAGAGGGCAGCCTTAGCATGATTAATGTCAAACAACATCCTTTGTAAGCCTTTCTAAAAACATGCATTTAACAATTAGGATGGGACAGATACAGATAGCAAACAAGACAGAAAGCACCGCTAGCGCCGCATGAATGCTAGAACGTGGCTTGATTAACTTTTTATTCCTTTCTCCGGCTATTCCCCAGTATTTAATTTGGAATTACCAAATTATGGACCATCCATCTCAGGCCTCAATTAAATGCCCTTCCTGCTCATTTGTATGCAAAACTTCTCTTTGGGAAATCAGTATCTCCATATCTCATTGCTAGAAGGCTGATCATGATTCTTCATGATTTTTGTCTTTGGGATGTAAAACAGACTGCAGCTCCGAAAAGAACCCAACAACCCTAGGGGTTTGAGGCTGGCATTTTGAGATATGTACATGGTTAATCATCATTACGATTTGGCAAATTTGGAACCCCAAGCAAGTAAATGGGAGATACGCCTCATTACAGGAGTGCTAGCCAGGCTATAACATCCTATTAATACTGTACAAACAGCCTGGAGATCACCCCACCCTAGCCTGATGGCCAAAGATGGAGAGACGGTTTATTTTATCTCACTTTAATTGAGTTTTCAAAATTGGAATGCTTTTAATCATTTTATAAACAAAAAGTGTGGGGCGCTGAGGCATGAAGCTTCTCTTGGCTGACTCATTGAATAAACAAGTAAAATCTGAAATGGCACCTTTCACAAGCAAAGATCTTTTCACTATTCACTGATTGGGTGGAAGGGGAAGAATCACACTTGCTGTCATCACTCGAGGTGTTCATATGAAGGTATGAAGAGGGCTCCCGTCTATGTAAGTTGCATGTGCATCGTGCTGCTTGGAGCCCCCCAAAAGGCAGGGTTCTTGATCACAATTAACAGCACTGAAGTGACTTCCCTGGGGCGCAAGCCTGGGCAGTGTGTATGGAGGTCCTGGGCTGCCCAGAGGACAAGACCCCCCTTTCAGCCTTGCTGATGTGGTCCAGAGGAATACAGTGGTACCTTGGGTTACAGATGCTTCAGGTCACAGACTCCGCTAACCCAGAAATAGTACATTGGGTTAATAAGTTTGCTTCAGGATGAGAACAGAAATCGTGCTCCAGCGGCACGGTGGCAGCAGGAGGCCCCATTAGTTAAAGTGGTGCTTCAGCTTAAGAATGGACCTCTGGAACGAATTAAGTACGTAACCCCAGGTACCACTGTACACCGGTGTGATGGCCTGGGATTCGGACTCGGAGGCTGAACCTGAGGAATCCCAGCCTGCACAGGAGTCCCCGCCTCCAGAACCAGCTGAGCCGGGGCTGGGGCTTGAGCCTGAAGGGTCCTCACCTGTGCTGGATCCTCAGGTGCAGGCACCAGGTGAGTCTGCTCTGACTCCTGAGGTGATGGACCCTTTGCCTGCAGGTGCTCCACTCTCAGCCCTGTCAGCCCTCCTGAGCTGCAGAGGCTCAGGGCAGAGAGGCAGAGGGAACTAAGTTCCCACAGGAGGAGTGCTCGCCTCCAGGCCAGGAGAGGCGAGTCACCTGTGGACTGGGGCCACCCTATGCCTCGGGGCAGATAAAAGCCAGCCAGCCCCAGCCCCAAGTTGCGGGAGCAATGTTGCTGGTAGCCAGTTCCTGCCTGCACCCTGTCCTGCCGGATCTCCTGACCTCGCCCGACTCCCTGCCTTGGACCTAGCTTCAGCTTTGATGGACGGCCTCAATACTGCATCCTTGACCCCGGACTGGACTTGGACCACTCCTCATGGAAACCTACGGGACCAGCACAACCAGCTTGGCTCCTGAATGGAAACGTACAAAGTGCCACCCAACTGTCCTATGGACTCCACTCCAGATTTGTCTAGGATTTCCTCCTTAGCCTTATCTTCTCCTGAAGATATCCCACAAGGCAGCAGAGGTTTAGGACCAGAGCTTTCCTAGATGGGCTACTTTCCCAGCTTGGCAAGCACACAAAAGTGTAAAGAGGAGCACAGGCGCCTGGGGAACTTGAATGTGAACCTCTGCTCTGGTCCACAAATAAAGCTTTCTCAGAACACAGAAAGCAGAAATGGAGAGGAATAAAAATGGCTTGTGGATGAGGAAAGGGGCAACATAGCAAGAAAACAAAACAAAACCCCTCTGTCATATGTGAATAGATTGAAAGCATGGTCATTTGCATGGTCATTCCAAAAATGTAAAGATCAAAGCCCACCTCTCAATGAATTTGTATCCTTGTATTGCATTTTTCTCATATGTAAGTTTTATCATTAGGATAGTACCAGTTATGGTGTGGGGTGTGTGTGTCTTTGTGTTGTTGTTTTTTAAATTTTAGTGCAATGCACTGTTTTGGTGTTGTTTGCAGGTTAGCAATCAGTGGCTGTTTTACAAACGCATCAAATGCATGTATTTGCAGTAGGGAATATAAGCCGTTCTTGAAGTTCATCTGTGAATTTGTTTTATTTGGTGTGTGTGGTTTTTTAAAATTAAGTATGAGATACTGAGCGGATATCACTTTTAATAAAAGTCTACGATGTGTTTGCATTTCTTAGATGTTCCTTCTTAATATCATTTTGGCGAAGCTTTATCAACATTCTGAGAATACATTGGCAACGCATCTGTTGGCAAGAGTGTTATAACAATATCGCTTAGACAAAGAGCTGTGCTGAGCAGGGGATTAACATGAGCGATTAAAATAGCTTTCTGCTTTAATTTCTTGAGAGGGCCTTCTCTTTTCAGTCTTTTGCTTTTCTTTTCTTTTTTACACAGTTTCACTGAGTAAATGCACATATGCACAGGATTGCTGGGCTAAATCGTTTGTTAATGTCCCACATTGGCTGTGCTGCAGAACTGCACTCAATGGTAGCTGGACTTTGTATGGTGGAAAGGCACGGAACCCAACAGTAGGTGGCGCCATAGGCAATGGTGGGCACAACCATGACCAGTAGCAGGCAGGGCCAACAAGGGTAGTTTTGCCCCCATCTTCCTCCCTGCTCAATTCTACAAGGACAACATTGAGATTAAGAAAAAGCAAGCTGGCAGACAGTGCCAGCCCCTGGTTTGGTGTCAGGGACTGGGCAGAGGAGGGGGAGGAGGAGGAGGAGGAGGAGGAGGAGGAGGAGGAGGAAGAAGAAGAAGAAGAAGAATTTGGATTTGATATCCCGCTTTATCACTACCCTAAGGAGTCTCAAAGCAGCCAACAATCTCCTTTCCCTTCCTCCCCCACAACAGACACTCTGTGAGGTGAGTGAGGCTGAGAGACTTCAGAGAAGTATGACTAGCCCAAGGTCACCCAGCAGCTGCATGTGGAGGAGCAGAGATGCGAACCCGGTTCCCCATATTATGAGACTACCGCTCTTAAGCACTACACCACATAACACCACACAGGCCTCCTTAGCCTGAACCTGCCAGAGAAGAGGGAGACAGTATAGATTTACAACAGTGGTTTGCGACAGGTCATAGCTAAGAGACTGCAGAGGAGAGAAGCTGGGAAATATTGGGAGAGGAGCAGAAAGAAGAAGAAGCACCAGGGGAGAGACAGCTGACAGACTCAGTGTCTTTAGAAAGCATTCCAGACCCCCCCTCCCAGAACCCGGTGGGCATTGAGAATAGGAGAACAGAAAGCTCAGAGGCAGAAAACTCATATCAGCCAACGTAGGGATGATGTATAATAAGAGAGATGGAGGCGGGTGGGACTTTACTCAGAGCAAAGCTGTTATTGCAAGAGAGGCACTTTTCAAAGCCTCTTTCTGTGAATGTTGAATAAAAGACTTGGTAAGAACTCTTCTTGTTTATCTAGTTCTTGACTGCCCACCGTGGGAGGGATCGGATTCCCTGAAGCCTGACACTAGGATGTAAATAATAATAATAATAATAATAATAATAATAATAATAATAATGGTAATCAGGTTTCTAAGCAGTTTTCTAAAGTCTAAAAACCAGTTACACAAACATTAAAATATAAACGCCCATAAACAAAATTCACAAAAATGTCCCATTAACACATCAAAGTGTAAATATCAATAACGAAAATGTGCGACAACACAATCCCATTGAAACAACACAGCAGTTAAAACAGGAGACTCAGGTAGACAGACCTCCCTTATTGCAGCAGAGAGAGCATTCCATAGCACCAGCTTCACCAGTGAAAAAGGCCCCCTCCCCATGTCACCATAAGCCAGGCTTCCTCAACCTCAGTCCTCCAGATGCTTTGGCCTACAACTCCCATGATCCCTAGCTAGCAGGACCAGTGGTCAGGGATGATGGGAACTGTAGCCTCAAAACATCTGGAGGGCCGAAGTTGAGGAAGCCTGCCGTAAAGTGATATTTATCAGGCCGTGACAAGATTAATCGGGTTTCAGCTTAGGTCATCAAAAGATAGTTATGGGGCAATTGACAAAGACCAGTTTCTCAAGGGGGAAAGCGTAGAGGACACAATCTACTGAAACATTATCCCAGCCCTCATACATTTCAGTGAGGGTTTCGGAGGAAATCCTGTTGGGAGACTCAGTTATTCCTTGGTATGTCTATGATACCATCCATGCTTCCATTAGATTTCAGAGAGACTATCGCAACTGCTGTGCCAACAGCAGGCTTTTAAAAGGATTGCAGTTAGTTGAAGAAATCTGACTATCGTCTAAAAGGAAGAGAACAATGAAACTCTCTTTGCTTAGTTGCCCATCAGTAAAAGCAGATTTAGTGATCAAGGCGATTTAGACTGGTGGAAGTCCCTGGAATCTGATCTCCAGCCTGGAAGCTCTTGACTTGAGCTTCCCATCTAATTTTATTCTCAGCAGAGTCCATTAACTTCTTAGACCCATATCGTTTGAGGTTTTGCAGCTTTAGAAAAAGATCTCTTGATTTGAAGAACCATTTCAAAACCTGTCTTCTTTCCATTCTATGCCGAAGCTGAGGATTATGTTTCAAGCAATTTGGAAATTTTCATGAGACACTGCCGATATGGGCACCTAGGCATATAGCAGTGGAATTTATTAATGGATCCAAGAAATGTTAGAAGCCTGTGAGAATCCCTAGGGTTTTATCTCAATGGATTTCATGTTATGCTTATTCAAAGAGTCTTGTGTCTTGGCAGGTAAAAAGGAGAAAAAGCGAGTTTCCATGATTTGAGTAGATAAATGGAATGTGTTTACTGTTTGTAGTATAAACTCAGTATTCTGGGTTTGTTTGTTTTTTTAAAAAAATAAAGACAAAAATGAAAGAATATCTCTCCCTCCTCAAAAAAATGCAGCTGCAAGATGAGACCAATATTGTACATTTGTAAGGCATGTTTTCATGGAGTCCTTATTGCTGGTGCTGAAATGCACTGATGAAATTCAGATATTCAGGTGATGTTTCTTTCAAAACTTGCAAAGGCAAAGATTTCATCATCTGTGCAGAACATTTTCAAAACTCTGCGCTCCTTACCCATCTCTCAGCTTAAAATGTCCTCAACTGCACTTTACTTTGGCTTAATCTAGTTCAGCATCAGGCCCCAAGTGCAACAGGAGTGGGTTCCTCATTGCAGAGTAAACGTTCTTTTTTTCGCAACTTGGGAGGCCTTAGAGGGATCAAAGGGATTTCGTTTTTTAAACACTTATTTAGCCCTGTGGCTTTTATTAGCTGCAACTGGTTTATCAGGGTATCCTGTTTACTTGCTGTGGCAGTGGCAAGAGAAGTTGATTTATTATGGCCCAGTGCTCAGATCTGAAGTTGGGAAGGATGAAATGTTACTTTGCGGCACAGCGTAATACCCAGTCGATTGGCGCTTGTTCTCTTTTTTTAAGGGTGGAAACGACCACATCTAAAAGCAGTCTGTGGTGTCAAGAGAGAGAATGGTGGCATGGATCTGCTCTTAAAAGCAAGTGTGCACAAGGCTTTCTTTGGCGATGGAATTCACTCACTTGTCGCTAGGTGATGATGAGCTCTTCATTCTGCAGTCATTTTAAAATGGAATTACAATCAGTTTCTGGATAGTATACACTTTTCCTCTGGGGTTTTTATAGTGGCAAAGTTGCCTTTAAAAATAGATGAAATACATTTCCTTTGTTCGGTGCATTTTACATAACTATATCATCATGAAAGGTGGGACTCAGACATCAGGTAATGAGCTGACATCCAGACTCTGTGGGCCGTATGGGCATGTCAATTGCATCTATTATATTGCATAAATCCCATATGAAAAAAGACAACATGCTTTGAGCTGTCTCCACAGTTTTCTTTACTAAACTTCTACCTCCCTCTGCTAATATGCTTTAATACTTCCAGAAATAAAGATTAATGACACAGAGTCAAAGTCGGTGCCAGCAAGCAAAATAACAGGAAACAAAGGAGCTGTCTGGAGGAGAGCGAAATGTATTTCTCTAATGGAAAGTTATTTTTGCAGTGCACTTTGAACAGCTGCCAGTCAGGTGGTAAGAGAAATACCAATCACGGCTCATTTGTGGCTAGTGGGAATCATTTTCTGGCTAACTTCTAATAATGACTGAGTGGGATGGTGCTTTTCGACTCTATACAGCACCAGACAGAAGATACTGACAACCATATTTTTCATGTAATTGCACAAGTCAGGGGATGGTATCCAATTAAATTGTGATCAGACTTGTTGTTGCTGCTGGCATCCGTCTGTCTCACAAGGCAATGGAATGAACCTCTTGGATGAAGTCAGGGTGCTTGAGACTTCCCTAGGGCTGTGTATGGAGGTCCTGGGCTCTCAACCTCGCTTATGTGGTCCAAAGGAAAATGGAGCAATACATTTCTCACCAGCTTGGCTGCAGAAGTTGCCCGAAGGAGGCATACATGGCATCATCCAACCATCTTAGGGACTGCACTCTAGATTTGTGTATGGTCTATTCAGTGCTTTTTTTCTTTAAAAATGTTTAGGGTAAGGTTACCAGACGTCCCCGTTTCCCAGAGACAGTCCCCAGATTTACAAATCCGTCCCCCTGACAAAATCCGTCTATTCAGTAGGAAGTTGAAAAATGTCCCCGGATTCATTGAAAAAAATCTGGTAACCTTAATTTAGGGGTACTCTCATTTTCCTATTCATATTGAAATACTGTCCCTCAATGAGGCCAAACTGCAAGTCAGAGTTGACCCATTGAAATCAATAGGTTTAAGTTTCTTAAGTTCCTTTAATTTCAATGAGTCAACTCTTAGTATGGCTGACATTAGATATTACAAAATAGATAGAAATCATCAACAGATGGAGTTTCTATTTATTATTTTACTTGCTTTCTTACTTCAACTTATAGCCTGCCCCACTTCACTAGTTTATCCTGGCCACCGCAAACCAGTTTGAATGAGAACATCTTACGCTGTTTTCCAAAGAGCCCAACTACAAAGCTTTGGTGAGTCCCCAAAAGTAATTTCAAAAGCCACCAAGAACAAATTGTGGAAGAATGTTTCTCCCTCTGAATTTTTGACATTTCATGTAGCTGTTTTTTGACCATAAAAATTAACAACCCTACCTGAGTTATACATGGATGTCTGGAGCAGGGGTAGCAAATGAGGTGGCTCCCAGTTCTTGCTGAACTACTGCTCCCAACAACATCTGAGGGAGCATCAATAGGAGTATAGCATCTAGATCAAGGGAAGTAATAGTGCCACTGTATTCTGCTCTGGTCAGACCTCACCTGGAGTACTGTGTCCAGTTCTGGGCACCACAGTTCAAGAAGGACACTGACAAACTGGAACGTGTCCAGAGGAGGGCAACCAAAATGGTCAAAGGCCTGGAAACGATGCCTTATGAGGAACGGCTAAGGGAGCTGGGCATGTTTAGCCTGGAGAAGAGGAGGTTAAGGGGTGATATGATAGCCATGTTCAAATATATAAAAGGATGTCACATAGAGGAGGGAGAAAGGTTGTTTTCTGCTGCTCCAGAGAAGCGGACACGGAGCAATGGATCCAAACTACAAGAAAGAAGATTCCACCTAAACATTAGGAAGAACTTCCTGACAGTAAGAGCTGTTCGACAGTGGAATTTGCTGCCAAGGAGTGTGGTGGAGTCTCCGTCTTTGGAGGTCTTTAAGCAGAGGCTTGACAACCATATGTCAGGAGTGCTCTGATGGTGTTTCCTGCTTGGCAGGGGGTTGGACTCGATGGCCCTTGTGGTCTCTTCCAACTCTATGATTCTATGATTCTATGAGCCAGGCTGGAGAAGACTAGTTGGTTTCACACTGTTCTTTCTTGATAGGCTTCAGCTTGGACTGGGCTGCACACAGTTTTGGTTTGACTCAGGACTCAGGCTGAAGGAAGCTACTTAATCTGCTAATGATTATAAGATGGGCCTCCATGTTGAACTGTAGAAAACAGAAGGCAGTTGAATTTCACATGGCTCAGATCCTGGCATATTTCTTAAGCATGAGTCACCTGGCTAGCTGGCTATGTTAAGGCCTCGGGGTCTTCTTACTACAGCATAGTAGGGGTTTCCCTCCCCACATTGATCCAGATCCTGTGTTCTATGTGATATAAACCAATTTAAAATAAAGTACACAAAATTCACTGCAGGATGGGCCTGACAAGTTAAATTATGATAGAAGTTTGCATTGGTGCCAAACTCAATTTTCAGAGTTTGCCAGAATGCCTTGCCAATACTTGGGCTTGTTAGAACGTAAGTGAATGCCCAATGGGCCTACCTCTGACAGATTCAATTTTATTAATACTTCAGGTTGGGTTTGTTTAGCTGTCCTCATCTGCCAGGGGAAGTCATGGTTCACAGAGCAGAATGAACATGGCGTTGCAAGAAAACATCTTCCAATATCTGTCATGATGTAACAGGATGAAAGAACAGAAACAAAGCGCCTGTATTCTTTATTGCTTTGATTATAAAGCATGGCAAGACTGGGCGGTGGGGGGGGGGGACCCGCATTCTGTTGTTACTCCTTCTATATACATTCGTATTAAGTAACACCAGCCGCCTTCCTAAGAGGCTGGTTGTTGTGAATCGACAAAAAGGAAACTCAGTGTTTCACCTTTCTGGTTCTTTGGTTACCTGTTCCATTTAAAGCTCCTTTCCATTAGCTAAATTGCTGCTATTGGTTCTACAAACCCATGCTCAGTTCTTCTAGGTCAGGGGTGCCCAAACTTTTTCCAAAGAGGGCCAGATTTGATGACGTGAACATGAGTGAGGGCCGACCAAAGTTGCTGACCTTTTTTTTACAATTGAAATTGTTTTTTTATGATTTTACCCCAAAGTTCTTGAGCTTTTTTTGGGATTTTACCTCAGGAAATAAATGGCCACAGGGGCTTTATTAAACCGACCGGTGGGCTGGATTAGGCCCCCGAAACGGACTTTGGACATGCCTGTTCTAGATAAAGGGGTGGAGAGCCTGTGGTCCTCTATAGATTATTGGACTCCAAGTCCCATTATCCCTGGGCAGCATGGCCAATGGTCAGTAATTGATTGGAGTAGCAATCCAGCAACATCTGAAGCACCCCATCCCTGTTCTAGAACATGCCAGAGGTCACATGAATGTTCCAGTGTCTCAAGCATGGATCAGTTCTCAAACACTTAGAAAATGGGTTGCTTCTTAAAGTTTTTGGACTTCTAAGGTTGGGTGTGAATGTGTGGAGAAGACCTGATAAACCAGGAGATGATATGCCATTGATTAAAGGTCTTCTCAGAAAGCACAGAAGGACAAGGACTAGGGAGTGCACATTCTGAAGAATGGCTGAGTTTTGGTTTGTGTATTGTTATGGAAAATGGAAAACTAAGTCAGTTCATTTAGGAAGTTAGGAGCAAGGAAATGCATCCAGCATCTCTATGGACATTGTCTATAGTAAAAAAAAATGCAGTAACCTCCAGGTGTTGTGGACCACAATTCCCACCATCCCTGGTAACTGGCCATCCTGGCTGGAGCTGATAGGAATTGGACTCCTTCACAACCTGGAGGACACCACATTGACTATTCCTGTTATAGAACGTGAAGCCCTGAGTTCTTCTGCCAACATCTTCTATAGCTAACAGCCAACCTGCTAGGAGCCTCTCAATAGAGACAAAGCTGAGAATGAACCAGTAAGGATCCCAGCAACTTGAACATTAAATCGGTGGATTCTTGGAACAAATAGGAATTCAGCAGAAGCAGTGATGGCATCTGAAGGTGTCTCTTTGCGAGCTATTTCTTTGAGACCTAAAACAGATCTTTCCTGCAATGGCCCCATGTGACCTCAGGGCCACAGCACTACATTTATTGTAAAGGGATACAACTGAATGTTGATGCTGTTCTTGATGGGTGCCCTTTTCTTTCTGTCTTTTTAGTGGAAATGTCTCAAAACCTAAAGCATCTTTTTTGAAGCATGAATGTCATTTATTTCCTTTGTGCTAAATCCATTTTGGGAGCCAGGATTATGCTTGCTTCATTGGGATGTGTGTGCAGATGGAGGGAGATGTTAATACTTTTACTCTGTCTCTCTCTCTCTGAACCTCTGGGATTGGAGGGTTTTTTGTATTTTGTATTTTTTTTAAAAAATCCAAATGAATAAATACTGTATATTGTGGGAGGTAGGGCAATGACTGCTAAGTATGGCTGTTCTGCTCTCTTGCACCTGGCTTTCAGATGCTTTGGCTAAGGCAGTTCTCTTCTGCAGAGCCATTGGGATTTTCTGGTTGCATGTTTGGAGAAATCTCTTGTTCTGATTAAGGTTGATTTGAATGCTTGTTTGCTTTTTATTGTATTGCGTTTTGGTGATTTACTTTGTACTTTGTAAAAAGGAAGAAAAAAACCCCTTAAACTGATTTGTGGACCCGAGGTAGAAATATTTTAATGGAAAGTAAAATAAAAGGGTGTAATCAATTATTATAATGCTGTCCATAAAATTGCAGCTAGGCTTGTACTGTGCAGCTGGCCATGCTTCCCTCCATTCTGAAAATGTGACCAAAGCATAAGAATGCAAGAAAAGCCCTGGTGGATCAGACCAAAGGCCCATCAAGCTTAGAGTTCTGTTTTCTTTCCTTATCTTCATTGGACATTCCTAAGTTTCAGTATTATGATAAGAAAGGGAGAAACACTTCGCCTTATCCACTTCGTCTACACCAAGCATAATTGCATACACCTCTAACACGTCCCCTCTTACTATCCCTTTCTCTAAACTAAAAAGCCCCGGATACTGTAACTTTTCCTCACAAAGGAGTTGTTCCATCTTCCAGATCATTTTGGTTGCCCTTTTCTGAACCTTTTGCAACTCTTGAGGTGAGGCAGTCGGAACGGTACACAGTATTCCAAGTCCTGTTGACAAGATTTAATGGGTACCATCCCCTTGTGCTCATCTGTAAGCTCTGTGATGTGCTAAAAGGCTTTTAAAAATCTTTATTGCTTAACGTGTTTCCCATTTTCCTATTTGTAATTGCAATGAACTATCCCTCCACACACCCCAGCACCCATGAATCCAGAATTGCAACATGGAAGTAAAATTTGGAAAGCATAACTTTTTCATTTCGAATCTGGAAAATCAACCACCCTGCTAAGAAAAGGAATAATCATGCCTAAGTTCCTTTGATGTACATCTGTTATTGTTCTAAGGTTACAAGTTGGCATGGGAGGTTTGGATTGGCTACTCTTAAATTAATCAACCTGGTCCATATGCAAAGGTTGAGGAGAGGGCCAGTGGTAATGTAGATGTTGGGGTTGGGGCTGGCACACATGACCCCACTTCCCCTCTTCATGTTGAATTTCATAATGCTGGAATAGGCTATTATATTCTATACAACCTGGTCTAGGCCTAGAGCCTAGTATGTTTCAAGCTTTGGGCTCCCATACACTCTGCAACAGAGTTGGGGGGACATGTGGCCCTCCAGATGTTGCTGGGCCACAACTCCCATCAGACCTGAGCATGAGCCATGCTGGGTGAGACTCATGGGAGCTGAAGTCCAACACCATTTGGAGGGCCACTGGTTTCCCATCGGTGTTGTACAAGATCATCTTACCCGATAGCAAATTAATGCATTATGAGGTTTTCAGTGTTGATGTTATGAAATGGAGCCAAAACACTTTTCAGTGTAATACAATGCGACTCTTAGCCAAACACAGAATTGAAAAGACAAGATGTACAACTCGAGAACAGCACAGGGGGACTAAATTTAAACCATTTCTGCTAATCTCTTTGCATGCATTAAGACGAAGGCAACCAATAAAAAGCCATCCATGTGGAACGGCAAACATGCTCAACTCGTGTAAATATATTATTGGCCTGGCTTCATTTTAAGTAATATTGTTAAGAAAAAAATAAACAGTGTTGTACCAAAAAAGAAAGAAAGAAAGAAAAGCAAACATGCCATAGAAGAGATGAACAGAGCCACATAAACCAGAAACAAATAATGGGTAATCCGCTTCCTGCTGTGTTCTGGGGTTGGGCTGGTGTTGGGCTGTGTGGTTTGCTTCTTTCAGCAGGAAGTTCTACATCCAGGTATTCCAGGGCGTTGCAGGAATAAAAACAGCCTGTTTCGGTTTGTGGGCAAAATAAGCAACATTTCTCGCTAAAATTTCCAATAGTTTCTCTGATGTAGACTTAGAGTTAGAGTTAGATTGGAGATGGATGATTGATGATAGATATAGATAGATATGCCTAAGTGCTGTTTGCCTTCCAAACTTATCTATAAGCTATACAGGCAGAGCAATCTAAAGAAGGTGGGGACCTTTTTCAGTTTTTAGGGGGCCGCATTGCCTTTTGAGGGCCACATGTCAAAAATGGGTGGAGTCAGAGGCAAAAAGAAGCAAAACAATGAATGTGAATTTTGCCTTTGTAGAACATGGTTGCTTCCACTCCCACTGACTCCCACACCTCTTATCCTCCATTGAGGCAAGCAGAATGCATTGTCAGAGACCAAGGACTTGTTCTAGCCAGGTCGAATACTTGAGGAGGGTGCAAACGTACCTGGGGACTCCATGTAGTTTGGGGAGTGAAGTCTAAGGACCTGGCAGAGAGACTTTGTAGGGCACATTAAATAAGGCAAGTGTTTTACCATTTTATAAAACTAGTTTGAGAAATGGATACTTTCACTCATCAGAGGAAGTTTCTCAGTAGCATACCAAGCCTACCCATATGCATGAGTGCTTCTGCCTCTGGTAGGAATGCTGTGACAAAAGGGAAAAGCCTGATTTAAATGCCTCACAGCAGAAGGCAGGCGTTGGCACATCATGGCTTCTGGAAGCTTTCCCAGGAAGCGAATGAAGTCTTCATGCTGAGAAAGGTTCCCCACCCCTGTTTTAATCAAACAACTCACCCACCCCTTCAGGGCTGGAAGAGAAGAGAGGTTGGCTGGAGCCCTATCCAGGTGTTAGAGGAATTAGGGAATATAACAGGGCATGCACAGAGGTGAACGTGTTTCCTCTTCTCTTCACCCCCATTCCTTTCTGTCCCTGTTAGGTGAAGAACAACTGCCTGAAGTGGGTCAGCCTCTTAGTTGGGTGAGATCTCTTTGAGGGTCTTCATGTGAGATAAGCCTGCTTCTCCCACTCATGGAGAGAGATGGGGATGGGACACTCATCCTCACAACCCCACGCTCACATATTGCAGTCCCTTTTCTGCCAATTAATTTCATAAGACTTGGTACTTGCTAGGGGAGAACATCTACTGTGGCCTCAAACCTATCAATTCGAACCTAATCTCTGCCCCACCAACCTCAGTCTGCCCTCATCTACTTACAGTCAGCCCAGGCGGTGACTTTGGCTGTCAGTTTTCTCCTCTTTAACCACAGTTTCGCCCTTATAGAACACAGCAGGAAGATGGGAACAAAACTCAAATGAGTTGACTCTGCCTGTCTCTGGTTCCACCTACTGCTTGATCCTTGCCTGCCACCCTACCAGTCCCAATGGGCAGCAGCCACCACTGCCAGAAGTTCTTAGGCCATAGGAGCTAACTCCTAGGTAGGGGCTGTGGGGGCTTACCCCCCAATAGAATATTTAAGGGGCCCATGCCCATACAAATTAGATGGATGTTCCCATTCAAATCATGTGATCGATGGATGTTCCCATTCAAATGATAGTTGTTCCCATTCAAATAATCATGTGATCGATTACGCAGTGTGGGGCTTACCTGGGCCCCCACAATATTTTATTCAGGTTGGCACCCCCATCTCAGGCCAACTTTCTCAGCTCAGAGGGGATGGGGAGGTTAGATGAAAATCTTTCCTTGCTCACTTTCCTGCCCTGTTTTCAGTAGTTGTGTCTGGTTGTGGTGGCTGCGGAAACAGGGTCTCACTGCAGTTGGGTGTCAACCCCCTTCTTTACACACAAGGTATCAGAGTAAAAGCAGGAAGAAATTGCCCTCCTCCTGATCTGGCTTCAGACCGGAAGCACATTACCAGTTCTAAATGGCTATGTGCCATCACCAAGAAGCCAAATCAGAGCAAAGGCAAATGCTGCCTGCCCTCACTCATGAAAGAGTTAGATAGTTTTTTAAAAATGATCAAAGTAGTGGCCACCAATACCAGCAGCAGCAAGGGCCCAAACCTCTGCCACCAATAAGTGGGGTAGATGCTTCTCTCCTGTCCATGTCACCCCACTGAAAAATGGCCAGAATGGTAAACTTTGAAGACAGTAGCAAAGTGCAGGGTCCATTTTGGCTGAGCTCTCATTCAACCCATATTAGATATTGTGGTTTTTAAAAGTTCTACATAATTTCAGCCACAATTTATTGATCGCTAAGGTTTTGTTCTGTGTTTTATTGTAAGCAGTCTGGATTTCTTCAAACTAGGCAGGGCTGGCGTTTTTAAAACAAAACGAAATGAAATGAACTCTATCAAAAATTGCAAACAGTTAGGAGATGAAATGCAGCTTGCAAAACGAATCACACTGGAACAAAATGAGATTCGTTTTGCTTATGCCTCTCCTGAGCTTACCTGGGTTCTGAATGAGATGGTGCCAGTCAAGTAACCCTGTAAACTTCAACACAATTGTAAACTGCCATTTTAAAGCGCAACAGTTATTGGGAAGGATTATTAGGAAAGGGGTGGGAGTATAAAAGCAGCAGCAGGAATGGAATTGTTGCAGTGAGTGTTGCTTGAGATAAGACAGGTCTCATGACCTAAGCCAAATCGCTGTCAGGCAGCCGAATTCACCCCAGATATGAGCCTTGTGAAATTTCATATCAGCCCTAAATTAGTAAGATTGTGTGATAAGCTACTCCTTGAATATGTTGTCAGAATACAGGGTCCATAAATTCTGAATCTACAAATATAAACAAAAGAGTCAAATGTGCAGTCAATCCAGTGGTATTTATACAGGAAAATTTTCAGGCAACTCTTACTTTTGCAGCTCTGGCTCTCCTATGTGCAATATCCTTGCTGCATTGGAAAGAGGAGATAATAGCTCAATGGTAGAGCACATCATTTGTGTGTAGAAAGACCCAGCTGCAATTCGGTCATCTTCTGATCTTCTGCTGGGGAAGAACCATAGTTCAGTGGTAGATCATGTGCTTTGCGTATAGAAGGATCCATTATGGCGTCTCCAGTTAAAAGGAGCAGGGAGCGGGTGATGTGAAAGATTCAGCTTGAGAGTCTGAGACCACTTTGAGGTTTTAATACAATCAAGCGGAATAAAAATATTGTGAAATGTATTCTTAAAACAGTCATGGAAAGCTGCTCCCATACAGAGTAAACAAATAGCTGGGTAGACAAATAGCAAGATAAGGCAGTTTCTTATTAATCATGACCATTCACCAGTGACTCTGCCTATGGTGAAATTTATGAATGTGTAGTGGAGATGAGGAAGAAATTGTATTCAGCTTGCATTTAAAGGCGAACTTTCCAAATTTGTTCTTTAGGAAACAGTACGCGAACTAAAACAACCATTCTTTGAAATTCATGTTTCTTCGAATCTTGCAGCCCAGTTCTCCAAAGCTGTATAAAATTGCATATATTAGGATGAAGTGTGTATGTAAATGTATAAATTCATGAGAAAAACATGCAAAACTGCATTCTATTACGGGAAATCGCTTGCAAAAATGCGTATAATTGGCTAAAACCGCATACAAAAGATGTGTTTATTAGGAGAGATTCACACAAAAAAACTGGCAATTAAAAAAACAATAACACCAACCCACAAATTGCTGCAGAAATGTGGATAATTGAATTTAAGGTTGGGAAAATGGGAAAGTAAGAGACCTGAAACTGACAGGTTTGTGTGTCCCTGATGTGTAGTTATGCAAATTGGATCCTATGTAGCGCTTCCCTCTGTTCTCACACGCGAAAGAGAATGTGTAAACTATGCTAAGTGGCAAGATACTAGAGCTTTTATCAGGAGGAAATAATCCATGTAATATGAAGAGAAAACATATTTTAGGTATCTTTATCTACGAGTCAGTTCAAGTGATTTGGCCTGAAGAAGGTACTTTTCTTAGAAGCTCACAATGGAGAAATTATGAGATAAGCCAAAAAGAAAATAATTAACCATCTGCTGAAAAGCTTGGCCCAAAATTGCTATTGCTTTTTATAAACAATGTGCATTTGAAACTAAAAAAGAGAGAAAAGAATAGAAGGCATAATAGCTACAGTATATATTACTCACATATAATTAACCCCGCCAATTGTGTTTGGGTTCTTATAACCAAATGCTTCGTTTTATACCACTGACGTGTATCTTCAAAAGTTGTTCCTAGTCTAATATTTTCTCCAGTCACTGACAAACCTAGGCTGCCATCCTTCCTACCTGGGAGTAAGTCCCACTGAATTAATCAGGGCTTACTTCTGAGTAGGCATGGCTAGGCTCACAGCCTCAATCACTAAAGCTTTTACAGCCATTACTAAGCTGTGTCTCAACAACAGCTGCAAACTACATATACTTTTATCGAGTGCTTTTTTTCTTAAAAAATGTTTAGGGGTACTCTCATTTTGACTCAAGAAAATCACCATTTTATAGTTCACATCAGGGAAAATAAATACTTTAATGGTAAAAGCACAGTCATGCCTCGGCTACCGAACGCCTTGGGAGTCAAACGTTTCGGCTCCTGAACGATCGAAAACCGGAAGTGAGTGTTCCGGTTTTTGAATGGTTTTTTTTGAAACTGAACATCTCGTGTGGTTTGCGCTGTTGTTTCTGGTGAGCCTGCCTTATATTACCTCATATTATCATACATCCACATTCCATACTGCTTCACACATTAAACGCTCACTTCTATCTGAGACTCAAGAAACACAATGACAGGAAATGAGGCCGCCATTGGGGGTACTGACGATTCACCATGCTACAGAAGAAACTACAATATTTTTTTTTTAGTTTCTTTCCCCGTTAGATTCACAAAATGTTTAGGGGTATGCGTACCCCTGCGCCCCCCCCAGAAAAAAGCACTGCTTTTATCAGAAGTGTAGGAATGACATACATCTCAGTCCTATACACACTTACCTAAGAGCAAGTCCCCATTTAATTAATGCTGACTTGTGGAGGCAGCTGTTTCTCCACATACAACATTGCATACCCTCCAACATCCCCCAGTGTTCCCCTGATGGAAATCAGGACCGCCTTTGTTGGTGCTACATGAGTCAGCTGGCTTGCTGTGGCCTGGGGACAGTGAGTGTAGAGGAGCTACTGAGGAGGGGGAGCTTCCTAGGCTATGGATAGAAATGTGCAACTAATATAGTCAGGCCCAACCCTTTGTCTTGGGCTTGTTTATATTTCCTCGTCTTCCTGAATCTATTCTCTTAATGGGCTCAGAATGTCAAGCTGTTCCATACTGGCGTTTTATCATCCCTCTTCAATAACTGATGACATAACACAGCCGGCATTGCAGTGGGATAACGTTCTGTAATGTTTGGTACTCGAAAGAGCTGTTACTTAAGCCACTGGAAGCTTTCGTTACATTGGAACCAATCTCAAAAGAGGGAAATGTATTGACTCGCAACTACTGTTGAAAGCGGTGCTCCTAATAGACCTATAATAGGGTAGGATTACATTGTCAAACCTGGATTATTATTTTCGCCCAGGGTGAATTAGATTGAGTTCTGGTTCAAAGGCAAAGAAAAAGCGGATTCCTGGGATAAACAGGCCCAGTGCATCTTACTCAGACTTGCAGAAACAGCTGTGTGTACTGTATCTGAAGTGAGTGTTCATTTCTGAGAGGGACTGTATGATATTGCAACACATGCTTCCTTCCAGCCTGAACACTAAGACGCTCCAGGAGCATAGCTACTGGATTTAGCTGCTGTTGGATGAGAAAGAACTGGAGAGTGATGGTGCTTTCATAATATTTGCTTTATTTTCAAATATTTAAGTCGAGCATAAGCAGTGGCACATAGGCAGAAGACCACCTCCCCGCAAGCCACAGAGCTCCATAGTTCCAGTTCCAGTTCCAGCCAAATCTAGCTACAAAATCTCACCTCTGCACCCCTTTTGCTTCTGTTTCCCCCCTGGCAACTGTTGAGACCACTGGTTGAAAGACTGGAATCCAGACCAGTAATCTGGCTGCTGTGTTATGGGATCGTTGAAGTGGCTGGCTTCATCTCTGCCCTACCATTTTGTGACTGGTGCTTTCCAGAGCTTTAATAATAATAATAATAATAATAATAATAATAATAATAATAATATTGTACCCCACCCCTCTGTCTGGGTTGCCCATGCTCTAGCAATATCCCTGTCCCCCAGCATCTGCCCAAGGCAGTTGCGAACTCTGCCTATTGAGGAGGCAGACCCAGTTTCCTCTTTCTGATGCCATGTAAACATCAATTTGTGCATTGGTGTAAAACAGAAGCACAGAATCTGGACAAAGGTGGCATTCGGAGATGGGAGGAATCTTTGAACTTACCCAAAAGATTCAAGGAGCACATGCTGCAAGCTCCTAGGATACTACCACATTGAAAGCCAGGTAGGGAATTCACCTTTGGTGGACATGCCCAAAGATTAAGGCTTTCTGGGAAATGATATATAATGAACTGAAAAAGGTATTTAAATATACCTTTCTGAAGAAACCAGAGGCCTTTCTCTTGGGTATGGTCGGCCAATTGGTGCCAAAGAAGGATAGAACATTCTTTATGTATGCTACAACAGCAGCAAGAATACTCATCGCAAAGTATTGGAAGTTACAAGAACTACCCACCTTGGAAGAATGGCAGATGAAGGTGATAGACTATATGGGACTGGCAGAAATGACCGGCAGAATCCGAGACCAGGGAAGAGAGACAGCGGAAGAAGATTGGAAGAAATTTAAGGACTATCTTAAGAAACATTGTAAAATTAATGAATGTTAGAATGACGTTGGCCTAGAAAATATGTGGTTTTCAGCGGTAATGGTTAAGTATAGAAATGAAAGGTTAAAAATTTAAACGGAAAATAAGGGAGAGGATTTGCTGAATTAACAACTGGAAATTAGAATACAGAAAGGGGAGGTATGAGGAAGTCGGGGAAGTAAGTTATAAGAAAAGAAGGGATTGAAATTATACTTGTTTTTGTTTGTTCTATTGTTTTGTTTTGTTTTTATATAATTTTTGAAACTTTAATAAAAATCTTTAAAAAAAAAAAAAAAAAGAAAGCCAGGTAGGGAAGAGCATTCTTGTTTCATCTTCACATCCCTGATATAGTAAACAATAGAATCTTGCTTCTTCCCATCCTAAATTCAGTTATCCTCATTTCTGCAGCAATTTGCTTTTTGTAAAAAATAAAACCCTCATGAAAATTCATCAGCATTGTAGTGCAAATTTCTCCCAATGAACACATTTTTGAATACATCTTTGACAAATATACATATTTTTGCAAGCAATTTCCCCAGATACAACACATTTTTGTATGTTATTTTCGTGGTTATATGCATTTAGATGCACACATTCTCTCACTTATGCATTTTTGGCTAGAGAACTGCACTGCAAATTAGGTAAGGTTCCCTTTCGATATGAACTGAATGGCATTTATTCCCAATCTCAAGTCAAGAACCTTAACTGTGAGTTTTTCTGTCCTCAAGCCACTTCACTGGCTGCAAGAGTGAGAAATGCTTGGTGTGAAGGTGTCACATCACACATTTTACATCTCTATACATTATGAAGGAAGAGGGAGATAACAGTAATGTGGCGCTGCTATTTTTGGTTGCCGCAATTTCCAGCCTCAGCTCCAAAGTCAGAGCAGGATTTTTGTGATTGCGGGTGGGGGGTGGGGGAAAGGAGAGCGAAAAGCTCTTGGTGATGAGGAGACCGAGAAGGCCCTCTGCCTGGTTCCCTGTAACGTGGCTTCTCGCAGCGAGGGAACCACCAGAAGGCCCTCGGCACAGACCTCAGTGTCCGGGCAGAACGATGGGGGTGGGGACCCTGTGCATAATTGTGTGTGGAAACAGACACCTGCTAATTACTGACTTGGATGTGCCTACAGTTGGAATTATGAAAGGTCCCATCAGACAGGGAAGGGCTGTAGATCACTGACAGAGCACATAGCTTTGATGCAGAAGGTCCCAAGTGCAGTCCACAGGATCTTCAGAGAGGTCTGAGAAAGACTTCCTGTCTGAACTGCTATGAGTCATTGTAGATGACACTGAGATAGATAGATCAATAGCCTGACTCAGTATAAGGCAGTTTCTTTAATTCAGCATACTCAGCTGATTTATTACTAGCTAGCCATATCCTTGCCAACAAAGGTCCGTATAGTAAAAGCTATGGTTTTCCCAGTAGTGATGTATGGAAGTGAGAGCTGGACCATAAAGAAGGCTGGTCGCCGAAGAATTGATGCTTTTGAATTATGGTGCTGGAGGAGACTCTTGAGAGTCCCATGGACTGCAAGAAGATCAGACCTCTCCATTCTGAAGGAAATCAGCCCTGAGTGCTCACTGGAAGGACAGATTGTGAAGCTGAGGCTCCAATACTTTGGCCACCTCATGAGAAGAGAGGACTCCCTGGAAAAGACCCTGATGTTAGGAAAGATGGAGGGCACAAGGAGAATATAAGCCTCACTTTCCCCCTAAATTCCGATCATGAAAAGTTAAAGTGTGGCTTATATTCATGACCTTATGGTATGCAGCCAGGAGTGCAGGGCAAACAGTGCCAGGAGCGTGGCAAAGCGGCGCCTGCCCTGTGCGTAGTCCCCTGTCCTCTCCCCCAAGGCTGGGAAAGGAGACAGCGAGGAAGGGAAAAGGCCACCAGCAACGCAGCTCCCCCCCCCCCGCATTATGCAGCCAGGAACAGCGAGGAAGGGAGCGGCTTATATTCAGGTATTTTTTCTTTTTTTCTCTCTGCCCCGTCCAATTTTAATGGTGCAGCTTATATTCAGGTGCGGCTTATATTAGGGCCAATACGGTAATAAAAAACTTCCCTTATCGTAGGACTCAAGCCAAAGTCTTTCTCTTTCCAATTGCTCCCCTTGTTCTATACAAGTTTAGCTAATTCCTCTAAACAATTTGCATCTAAAAAGAAGGCACGGGGGGGGGGGGGGGATAGGGTCAGATTTGTCCAGACACATCCTCTGTGTTTGTTTGTGGGCGTAACTGTGTATGCATGTATGTAAAAGGTAAAGGCAAAGGGACCCCTGACCATTAGGTCCAGTCGTGGCCGACTCTGGGGTTGCAGTGCTCATCTCGCTTTATTGGCCGAGGGGGCCAGTGTACAGCTTCCAGGTCATGTGGCCAGCATGACTAAGCCGCTTCTGGAGAACCAGAGCAGCACACGGAAACACCGTTTACCTTCCCGCCGGTGCAGTACCTATTTATTTACTTGCACTTTGACGTGCTTTCGAACTGCTAGGTTGGCAGGAGCAGGGACCGAGCAACGGGAGCTCACTCTATCACGGGGATTTGAACCACCGACCTTCTGATCGGCAAGTCCTAGGCTCTGTGGTTTAACCCACAGCACCACCCGCATCCCTTTTGTAAAGACACTCAAACTGGTCTTTTTTTATTCAAGAAATGAGAGGAGCTGCTGCAAAATATACTATATTTCCCGTCTCCCATGCTTCCTTGCTCAGAGCTCTCTATCTGGGTTCTCACACACGCTATCAATTGCTCCATTTCCAGCCTAATAGAATCAAACGCCACTCTCCTGCCTTTCAACACCGCAAATACCCATCATATTCTTCGAGGTTAACAGCTACACTGACAAGACGTAAGCTGCAAACCTGGAACTTAGACACTCTTAATTTGTGTCCCGAGGCTAAAATCTCCAACAGTTACTGGTTCTAATTTTATTTATTTATTTGGAACTAAGGGCAGTGGCCAGCTGCTGGAAGAGCCAAGTTTAATTTTATTTATTTTCCCCATATAAAACAGGTATTTATATTTGGACTCTTTTAAAGCACAACACAAGGACTTAGTAGGATGCAGTATCTGCTCTGTGTAATTGCCACGTTTGTTAAAATTGCAGGGTCTGTCATGGAAACGTTTCCGCTGAGTGGATTAAATCTGAGACCTTTTGCATGCAAGGCAGAAATGCTCTTTCACTGAGCCAGGGTCGTCTTATTAAAAACCACAAAAAGACATGCAGATTAAGTATGGTTTCACTGCCCACCTAAATGCCACAGGCAATGGGGCTAGTCTCACCCCCTTTGGGAGGGAATTCTGCATCAGTGGTGATGGAACAAGAAGCCCAGTCTCCCACCCAACCTCTTAAGGTGGTGGGACTTATTACAGGGCCTAGGTGCATGACTGAGAGGTATGAGGGAGAGGAAGGGGGTTGGAGAGGAGACAGAATAAGTCATAACTATTGCCCTGCTATAGTTCAGTTATCAGCCCCTTACTCTGCCTTGAGCAAATGGAGGGAATAGATCCAGTGCACCTTGAGTTATAGCAATGGAAAACTTCATTTTCAAGCAACATCAATCCTTTCTGATAGTGCAGCCTTTCTCAACCTGTGGGTCCCCAGCTGTTGTTGAACTACAACTCCCATCACCCCTAGCTAGCAAGGCCAGAGCTCAGGGATGATGGGAGTTGTAGTCCAACAACATGTGTTGACCCACAGGTTGAGAACCACTGGTCTAGTGCGTTCCTCCTTGAGTTGAATTTTTTTTAAAAAACATTGACATTATGGAAGCTATTAAAATTGAGGTTAATGGGGACAAGGCATAGCTGGGTGGAAAAGCATCTGTTTTGCATGCAAGAAGGTTCTGGGTTCAAACCCTGGCATCTCAAGGTAGGACTGGGAGAGTGACTTGTTTTCATGTCCCGAAGAACTCGGTAGCCCAAGGATCTGATCCAGGCAGCTTCGTATGCTCCTAAATGTTGATGCTCTTCCAAATAATGTTTTTTCCCCTCTTTCCCTGTCGTCTACCAGGGCCATCCAACAAAGATTTGCAGGAGAGGACAGACAAAAAGAAGGACTTCTTCACACAGCACAAAGTCAATATGGAATTCAAGGCCACAGGGCCTGATGAGGGCCAGACTCAGGGCCTGCTAGCCCATGAGGTGGGCTGGAGCAGCTGCCTTGGGTGGCAGATTCCCTCTGGGTGGTGCCCCAGGGCAGCGTGTCAGGAGTTCAGCCTACACTTGAGTAGGACCCTGGCAGAGACACATGCCCGACTGGCATGTTCTCTCCCTCCTGGTCAATCGTTCGGGAGCTTCAAAAGCTTTCTTCTGCCTGAACATCACAGCGACCAATGCCAACAGACATCGGCACACTTTGGGATCTGCAGAGTCTTTGCAGCTTTTCGTGACAGACCTCAGCAGCTCAGCAATTTGGCTAAATCTACTTTATTTACATATAAATGGAGCACTGCAGCATGGCTCCCTCTCTCTCTAGCATCAGACAGCAAAGAGAGTGAACAAAGGACAATAATCCCACTTCATGGAACATAGTAACACAAGCATCATGTTTCCGTCACTTCCCACTTTGGGGAGTCAAAACATATACCGTCATGTGATAGACAAAAATCCCATGACTGCAATCATGGAGCAGGAATTCTAACACAGGGTACCTGCCCCTGCCACCCTTGGTTGTGTAGCCTCTTCCAGCGAGATCTCACAGAGCTCATGTGAGCTCTCACCAGAGTGCTGTGAGATTTTGCTGGAAGAATCCACCACCATGTAAATGCTGGTAAGCAAGGCTTTGGCAGTGCGGGTGTGGGGGACCTTAATGTTTTGCCTCAGGCAATGGAAGGGACTGGGCTGCCCCTGGCCAGAATAGTTTAGACAAAGTCTATGAATGGCTGTTAGTCAGGTGGCTATCAATTCTACCTCTAAGTTTGGAAACTGTATGCCTCTGAAGACCACTTGCTTAGGAACAGCAGAAGAAGATAGCTAATGCCCCCATCTCTCCTTTTTGGGCTTCCCAGAGACATCAGGTTGGTCACTGTGGAAAACATGATGCTGGACTAATAGGCCTCTTGGTCTTATTATGTTCCCAAATAAGCCCAGGATCACAATCCCTTGCAAAATCACCTGGTAGCAACCTGTGTTTAACGAAGCAGAGCTTACTTTTGCATTAAAAAGAGCACATGATTGAACGGCAATTCACATTTTATCACTGGTTTCTGATCATATCTTAGAATTTTGCTTATCGGAGTTCTTTTGTCGTGAGTGGTGGATGCCCTTATCTCAGCCAGCCCTGTTTTTCACCTGGGAGAGCAAATCCCGTTTAAAACAAATGCTGTCAGGTGCATAGCCTCCCAGTCTAATCCCAAGATAGCTCTGTCACTTTGCTGTAATAATAAAGTCGTGGATGCGCAACCATTTTTGTCCCTGCGCTTTATAAAAGAGGCTGCTATCTGGTTGTTAACACCTTCCGCAAGCTGTTTGGGCCACCCAGACGGAGCTCCCACAAATCAAAACGTAGCTTGCATTTTGCAGTTAAACGCTCCCCGGAGATAAGAGCGAGAGGGCTGCTACATCAATTATCTCTTTGGTAAGAGACAGCAGGGGGAATATTCACGCTATCGCGTTCCCTTCTGCCAGCAGTTAGTTATCTGCCGTGCTAAAAACAGAACTGTAATGGAATGAGCATTTCCATTTGAAAACAAACAGATTCGCCCAGGAGTATGAAGCCATTGAGCAGGTACAAAGAGCAAAGCAAACGGAATTAGTAGATGGCTGTACACCCATGACAAGCCTCCATATTTCACATATTTCATCAGTGAGGTTCACTGATACAAAAACTAACATTGCAAACTCTGCACACACTTGTGGCGGGAGTGGGAAATCTCAGTCCCCGGGGTCATATGCAGCCCTCCAAGACTCTCTGTCTGCCCCCAGGACCCTTCCCCAATGCCACACCCCTTTCCCCAGGCCACACCTACCCACAAGGCTTGCTTCGCACTCTCCTTTCGTGTTTTGCCTAGCTGAAATGTGGTCCTTGAGCTTTGATGATGCACCTTACTTCCCTGGATGGAGGATAGAGCTGTGAGTGAGAGTGTTGGAGTGTGGGAAGAAACTAGCCTAGCGGGCTGCACTCCGGTCAGTGAACGAAATATCCATTCATTCATTCAGCCTAGTGGGCTAAGGTAAAACATTCCTTGCTTTGCCCACCATTTATTTATTTTAAACCCCACCTTCCCACTTGCCAGCATAGTGCTCCAAGTGGCTAACAGCATTCAAAATACAATAAAACCATCACACTTAAATGTTACAGTCACAGCAGAATGGACAACTGAAACTGAATCAGATTAGAATGCCCAAATTAACAGAAAACCCACCTGGACACAATTGTCTTATTTAAAAAAACACACAGAAAGAATTTTAAAATGAACTTGGTGAATACAACCCTGGAACTAAAAGTGGTCCTTCTCTGTACTTACTTGCTAAGAAGTACATCCCATTGAGTTAAGTGGGACTTGCTTTCAGGTAAGTGTGAAATGCAGCCTCATGTGGCTGCAACAGTAAGGGAAGTATGTAGCCCTATGTGCACTTTCCTGAGAGTAAACTCCATTGAACTCCATTGAATACCTCAAGGACTGCCTCTTCCCAGACTAGGTGATCACCACCTGAGGCCCTTTTTCGTGTGCCTCCTCCACGAGAGGTCCAGGGGGTGGCAACATGAGAACGGGCCTTTTCTGCAGAGGCTTCCCATTTGTGGAGCGATCTCCCCAGGGACAACTGCCTGAATCACCAGGCAAAAACACTCCTCTTCAACTAGGCCTTGGGCTGATTAATATTCTACAGCCTTTTTGTTTGTTTGTGGGAGGGGAGTTATTGTTTTATTTCTTCACTTTTATTTTGCGCTTTTACTTTGTATTTTAATCTTCTGAACCGCCCCAAGAACTTTGGATGAAGGGCGGTGTCAGGGAACTGCCATCAGCTCAGAGGTGAGAGGTGGAAAGGCAGCTGGATTACAGGGAGCCTCCAAAGATTGTGGGAAGCAGCACTTCCTCAGCGGAGGAGGGAAGCCCCGCCTCTAGTGGGGAAGGGATGCAGGGCTCGGAAGATGCAAGGAAGAGCCAAGACACCGCGCATGAGCAAAGTGGGGGGGGGGAGAGCAGGTCCCCCTTTACCCACGCCCTCCTTGCGCAGTAGGTTTTTGCACAGTGAGGGGAGGCGTCGGATGGGGGTCAAGAGACTACTCTACTGGGGAAAGTTTAAGGACCTCCCACTCTCAGATTCTGCTAGTGACTAAGCAAAACATGGAATTGAGGCATTCTGCACTGTAAATGTTTTTGCACCAATAATAAAGCCTTTGAAAGACCAGTCGGGATCTTGCCTATTCACTCTCGAGCAACCACACCGATAGGCATAGCAGGCGGTATACAAATTTAATAAAGAAATACAGCTCAGTGGGACTTCTTAACTTAACCTAACTGAACCTAGTGGCACTTTCTTCAGAGTAAACATGCCTAAAATCATGCAGTCTGGTCCTAGTTATGTCTACTCAGAACTCAGTGGGACTTACTTCTGAGTAGACATAACTAGGACCAGCCTGCATGATTTTAGGCATGTTTACTCTGAAGAAAGTGCCACTAGGTTCAGTTAGGTTCATCATCCAGTTAGTTTCAGTTCACACCACGACAAAAATATAAAGTCTTAACATTCGGTTTGAGCTGAAAATTCATTGTCATGGAAATAGGCTGCTGTGTTCTGAATTAAACACTCAGAGCTTCTTTTTTTGCTTTTTCATAGAAAGAGTAGCTCACAGAGACATTATCAGAAGGCCTGCGTTTTGAGTAGCGCAAACCAGACATGTGTCTCTTCACCTTCTATGTGATTCTGAAGGCTGGTCCTGCACGTTGATAACACATTTCATGACCTTCATGCCTGGAAAGAGTTTTCCTGAGTGAAGTCAAACACATTCAGCAAACTCTTGAGTGTGCTGTAAATATTTATCTGGCAGCTTGACATATAAGTTGCCGAGGAATTCCTTCCCATTCATATATTATGACAGCATTAATATTTATTTTTTAAAAAGAGAAGTGTGTGGGGCAATATTATACTAGAATAACCCCTTCAGTAGCTGAAATCAGATTTGTCCTCTGAGGACATTGTGCCATAGAACCTTCAACCTTTTCAGACACAGGACCTACTTTTAACCCAAGCATACATTTGGGGAACCGTTTTTAAATTTTTCATTTGCATGGTGGTAGTGCTTCTGCTGCAACCCCACCTTGGATTAAGCCCCAACCTGCTAATGGGTCCCAATCAATCAACTAAAGGCCAGTGCCTCCAACTGGTTTGCTTCCAAGCTGCAAAAAGTTGATTTCCCCCCTTAAAGAGAATTTGTTGTACTAGGGCAACAAAGCTCTTTAATCCGCTTTAGATGTCCAAGTGTAAAAAAAATCCAGTATGTACTTAAATCCCTCCTGTGAAACACTGACAGACTGGAGGCACCCTCTGAGTTTTGTTCTCCTTTAATTGTCTTTTCTGGGCATGCGGTTTTTGTTATGAAACATTTGATGGTTTGACCAGATGTCCATTATGATCTTTAACAGCACGAACCAATACATGTCAACCCTAAACAAAAATCCCATTGAGTCCTGTGAGGTTTAGTCCTGGTTGCAGGATTGCAGGCAGACTTGGGGCTCAGCTACATTGGCAAAGAAAAAGCGCTTTATATGCGTTGTTTATGCAGTCTAATACTGTGATACTAAATGCCGCTGTGGAGTTCCATTTTTGCCAACTCGATTTCTCATACAAAGTTTGCAATGCGTTTAACTGAAACACTTCAGTTAAATCAGCAATTACTATGCAAGGGCCATCTTGGGAGAAAAATCCTTGTCAGTAGTTTCTCTCCCCCTCTCTTTTTAAGGAGAGAAAAGTAACATTCTTAGTGTTGTGTCAATTTATCCTTTGGGATTTCATTTATCTTTCAAAGTGTATTTATTGCTCTCTAAAGATGGAGGCTTTGACAGCCATGAAGTCTAGATTTCCCTGTTTGTTGACAGAAAGCTCCTGACAGACAGCAATAGTGTAAGCTTATATGCACAGGCCTGGTAATTCCTTAACTTTAATTTGAAAAAGCTGCCTCCTAAGGAAGAAGAAAATGCAGCTTCTGAAGGGCCCCTAGAATATGTGACTGAGTGACACCACCGGTTATATATTTCCCATGTGGGCGAGTGGACATTTCTATCAGAGCAAATGTCAAAACTGGAATTTGCAGGGGCTGTCATGACTTCTGCCTTCGGTGTTCAGAGTGATATGTTGTTGCTTATGTAGCCAAAATGGCACCATCCATGAGAGAGAGAGAGAGAGAGAGAGAGAGAGAGAGAGAGGGAGAGAGAGAGACGGAGACGTATTGGCAGGCTTGAGGAAATGCCAAGCTTTGCAGAAGGACAAAAAATCGGGCGGGGAGGCCCAAACAGCCAAATGAATGCTAACAACTTAAGAAGAGGCCTTCTGCATCAGGCCAGTATCCTGTTCTCACAGTGGCCAACCAGATGCCTATGGGAAGCCCATAAGCAGACAGGCTTCCCATAGGCATGAGTGCAACAGCATTTTTCTTCCTGCAGTTTCCAGGAAGTGGTATTCAGAAGCATACAGCCACTGTCACTGACACTGTAGGCAGGGCATAGCCATCATGGTTAGTAGCACGGATAGAGTTAACCCCTGTGAATTTGTCTAACCCTAAATAAACCTAGATAAATAGGTACCACTCCAGCGGGAAGGTAAACGGCATTTTTGTGCGCTGCTCTGGCTTGCCAGAAGCAGCTTAGTCATGCTGGCCACATAACCCAGAAAAACTGTCAGATCCCTCAGCCAGTAAAGTGAGATGAGCGCCACAACCCCAGAATCGTTCGCGACTGGACTTAACTGTCAGGGGTACCTTTACCTTTACCTTTTAAAGCCACTCAAGTGCCCATAACTGCCTCTTTTGGGAGCTGTCTTTTGTGTGTGTGTAGAAAACTGGGGCAGGGGGGCAGAATGGAATGGAGTGTCCTGGGAAAGAGTCTAGAGCAGTCGGCACTGCAACACTGACTGTGTTGCAGATCCCATTTGCTATCAGTAATCAATGGGAGGAGCTTTTGATTATTCATAGGACCATGTTCAGTACAGTCGTACCTTGGAAGTTGAACAGAATCCGTTCCAGAAGTCTGTTCGACTTCCAAAACGTCCGTAAACCAAAGCGCGGCATCTGATTGGCTGCAGGAAGCTCCCGCAGTCAATCGGAAGCTGTGGAAGCGCCTTCGGACATTCGGCTTCCAAAAGAACATCCGAAAACTGGAATACTTCCGGGTTTCAAATGTTCGGGAGCCAATTTGTTCGGGAGCCAAGGCATTTGAGATCTAAGGTGCGATTGTACTTACCCAATATTTTGCAATATGTAGGTCAGAAACAGAAATCAACATCTCAAATGGCCCATTGTTATTTTGGTGTTGTTTCTAGCTTTACTTTAGAGAGGAATCCCCATATTCTCTTCCCCATCAAAGATTGCACATAAAAATAAAAATACAACAAATAGTCGAATCCAAGGCAAGATGATGCTCTTTCTCACAGTATCAAGTTAGAGAAAGAAAAGGAAACTTGTCATCTTGGTTTTCTCGTGTGTGGGAAGCACTTTGGTTCTTGAACTGTAGCTATTTTCCATTGTAATCTGAGAGCACACAATACAGTAAAACATACACGCACCACTGGGGAATTCTAAGTGGCTGTAGAAGGTGATAATTTCTGTAGTAGTTAAATGAGCACCGCATCCTTTTCCAACACTGTCCAATAAAAACACTGTCCAGCAGCACCTAATAACAAAAGGAGGCGGCTTTGGGCCCAAAAAACAGCCTATATTCTAAAAAGCTAAACTGTAAACAAGGAATAATTAATTATACAGCAGCCAGATCATTGTGATCATCTGGAGAAGGTCTCCTGGATGTCTCACAGCTATCATATATTCATAAATAAAGGCTTTTAGTGTCATGGCACCAGTGATTTGGAACACAGCTCCTACTAAAATCAGATAGGCACCTCTAATCCTGATATTCCGTTGCCTGCTGAAAATGTTCTTGTTTCACCACATGTTTTTAGAGAACAAATTTAATTCAGAGTTTGTCATATGTTCTGTTTTTTTTAATGACCTTATAACTTTATGATGTTTTAATAATTTCCACACTGCCAGGATATATATTTCTTCAATGAGTTGGCAGTTTGTGAACATACTGGTAAATAAATAATACTTAGGGCCTGATCTAGTCCTGTGAGCGCATCTCTGTGCTTTTGATGGGGGATACGTGTGGAGCAGAAAACTGTTGTACATAGATTAGCATGTGTGGGAAGGTGTGAGGAAGATGTACATTAAGGGTAAGGGGCAGCATCTCTCTCTCTCTCTCTCTCTCTCTCTCTCTCTCTCTCTCTCTCATGGACTGCGTTTTCTTAGGGGTAATTTGTCAGGAGCTCCATTCCACTTGTGGACAGAACCAATGAAGTCTGGGGTGGCTCAAGAGATTTCGCTGCCAGAGACAAAGGACCAAATGGTGCCACTGCCATTTCCATATTCAAAAGCTGATCTGAAAAGCAGGGAATCTTACTTAGACACTGTAAGCAGCACATGGCCCTCCTCAGCAAACAGGGCCGGCCCTGTGACGAGGCAGAATGAGGCAGCTGCCTCAGACAGCGGGTGCTGAGGCTTGGGGAAGGGCAGAGATGCAAGTGGCCTGCCCTGGGTCCCCTATGCTAGCCTGCTGCCCTCAAGTGCAGGGCAAGATTCTGTCCTTTCACCAGTATTGGAGAAAGATTCAACTACCAGGCCAGTCATCTTCTGGATGTGCCTTGGGGGAGGGCAGCAAAATGTCTTGAGCCATCCCTGTTTGTATCTTAGGCTAGTTCAAGGGGTATGTGGCAAGCCACATGTCACACCATAGGTTGTCCACTTCCCCACCTCAGCCTGTGCCACCTGAGGTGGCTGCCTCACTCTGCCTAAGGAATGCTGGGAGATGGTTGCAGTTGGGCAGAACCAGTTTCAAACCCGAGACTTGTATCTAATAAAGATTTAGGAGCTAGTCTACCCAGGCAAATGTGCAGCTGAGGGCAGTGATCCCTCAGTTGGGATACTGCCGGGGAGACGGGGACATCAGGCAGGCCCCCAGCTGGCTCTAGCCACTGGCCAGCAGCCGGACGATCACTGGTCTCCCTTGGAACAGCATCAATAACTTCCGGGTTAGCGCCTCCGGTAATGGCTGGAAATTAGGGTCTGGCCGCCACGGCGAAGGCGGGGACCCACAAAAAATCACAGGCGGGAGAAGCCTGTGAACGTGGGATTCGGCTGGCACCTTTTGCGCCTCCCCTACTCACGGGGAAACCCAATTTCGGGGATCCGGAGCGACGTGGGGTGAGTGGCGCGGTGCTTCGAATTGACTGCTTCTTTCACGGAGTGAAGCCGCATTGCTGTTGCCGGAGAGCGCTGACTTTTTCCTGTGGACAATTTGATCTTAAAACAACTACCCGTGAGTAGAACGGAAAATTGGATTTTTAAACGTCTTAATTTGGCACCGAAACGGGGAGGTTTCAAACAGGAAGTCCGCTTTCCCCTTTTGTAAATAGACTGAAGCAAAGAGGCTGCAAGCTAAAGTCTTGGAAAGCTTTTCATAAAGGATTAAACTTCCATCGGCTAAAATCATCAAACCCCCCTTGGAAGCAGGAGAAGAGGGGGGAAATTTTAGACCGCGTAAGCCTGCAGGAGAGAGTGAAGAAAGTCCAATTACCACCGCTCTGAACCTGGAAACGGGCTGCTAGTAGGACTGAAGAATTGTTTTTGCTTTCATTTTGTTTAATGTGTTAATGTTGTGTTGTGTATTGTTTATATATTGTACTGTATTGTTTTTTCTTTTTCTTTTTCTTCTTTTTTCTCCTTTTTTCTTTTTTCTTTTCTTTTCTCCTTTTTGTAAGGTTTAAAAGTAATAAATATTATTTTTTTAAAAAAGGAACAGCATCAATCAGCAACATGAGTCTCAGATACGTTTAGAGACCCATGCACGCTCCATCAGCAGAGTGTGTAAATCTTCTCACAGCAGAAGAGGCGGACAGAGAAATGTGCAAGCATAATGTACAGCATTTTATTCAGCATAGTTCAGGAACAAAGGAAAACAGGTCTGCTTCCCTTCGTCTCCAGCAAAACAGCAGCAAGCAAAAGCAATATACAAACGGAAGTTCCCAGCAAGCGCTGGAAGTAAACAGGCAAGTGACACACAACAGTCATGCCCGTACCCTTTTAAGGTGGAACGGAACCATACCCTAACAGTCTACCCAGGCAAATGTGCAGCTGAGGGCAGTGATTGCTCAGTGGCATCTCTGTATTTACTGACTCTTCTTGATGCCCTTGGAAAGCTGTGGGAAACATTTTTCATTCTGAGGGCCATCATTCCTTGTGAGGGCAACGTTCAGGTGGCAGCATGCCGATGGTGGGCATGGATGGAGTCAAAAATGGGTGGTGGATATGACTCTTAGGTTTGTACAGTCATGTACAAATGTCCCAGCCATGCAAAACTCAAGGGTTTCTACACACTCTCACACAAATATGGTCCTTACATGGGGATGGTGTAGCAAAGGACCACTGTAGGTTATGGAATGCTACTCTAGGTGACCTGATCTGATCCAGCAGAGCTCTTAGGATTTAAATTTTTAAAATTCTGGCTGCCTTTATTGGTGGCCAGACGTACATTTTTATGTTTTCTATATATTTTGTACTGACAGTAGCTATAGTTAGCTACACCAAACCTTGAGGCGGAATGTGGAAATGTAATTAAATAAATAAAAGTACCACATAAACTTTTTTTGGGGGTGGTGTAGTCTCCTTTTGTTTGTGGGTTTCTATCCTGCTCCCTAAGCCCATTTCATTAACTGTGCAACCTTGATTTATCAACCTTCTGAACAAACAGAACTCTGGATGACCTCCTTCCATAGTGGGATGTTGGGAAAAGCCTCGGAGTGCTTTCAAGGGCTATGAAGAATGCACATCCCAATCGCACACGGAGTAATCCCAGTGGAAACAACTTCATTGCTTTGCATCCATTTGTGACATATAGAAAGAGAACCTTAAATCAGCACATACATGCAGAAACATATATTAGTTCTTGACAATTTAATAGAGGTAGCCATTTGGAGAAGAACAGGAGGTAAATAATGGCTCCATTAGAGAGCACAGCTATCTTTAGCATTACTCCTATTATTTCAGCTCTTCTTTTATAAAAGAAAATATATGCCATGGTTATTTTCAAGCTTGCCTGACATTCATATTAAATGCACATCTTGTAATGATCATTTCTGAGACTGAACCTGCAAGATTGCATATATATTTTTTAAAAAATGACACAATGTGAATTTGTACCAGTTATTTTTTTTTTTCAGGTGCCAAAATGTAACTGCAGAGAAAGACGAATGTGAGGTGTTACTTTTCATCAGTTTCCCTGAACCAATTTAAACCACTGTTAGTATGACAGCTACATCTTTACCTTGATTGGTTCAGGAGGCTGAGAAACAGAAATACCTTCTCTTTCTGTGCCATGTGTGCAAAAGCTAAGAGACAACGCATAGGAAGTCTTTCCTGAATGCTCCTTAAGTTGTTTTATACTGCTACTGCCTTTGAGTACTTTTTAAGATAACCAAGTGCAGCCTTGGAGCTCACCAGATGTTTCTGGACTGCAGATCCCATCATCTGTGACCATTAGCCAATGGGGCTGATGGGAATTGTAGTCTAAAGCATTGGGAGGGCAACAGGCCAGTAAAGACTGTTGTATATATAGATTGCTGATACTTATTACAATATATTGTTATAAGCCAGCTAGGTTGGATGGCCATTTGTCATGGATGCTTTAGTTGAGATTCCTGCATTGCAGAGGATTGGACTAGATGACTCCGCTAACCCAGAAATAGTACCTCGGGTTAAGAACTTTGCTTCAGGATGAGAACAGAAATTGTGTGGCGGCGGCAAGGCGGCAACGGGAGGCCCCATTAGGTAAACTGGTGCTTCAGGTTAAGAACAGTTTCAGGTTAAGAATGGACCTCCAGAACGAATTAAGTTCTTAACCCGAGGTACCACTGTACTCATTTTGTCTCTTCCTTCCCTTCTTGTTGGCCTCTTTCCACAGAATTGGAATAGTTGGATATAAGTGGATATATCTTTCTTATGTTTATATTTGATATTGAATCTTGGCATTTCCATGCTGAAAAGCACTTGCAAGCCACATAGACTCAACACCATGCATATTTCCTACCCAGATATTTCGACATGACAGAAGATTGTAAAGGACTCCATATTGGGAAGATCTACATACATAATAGGTGGATAATAATAAAAAGAATTGAGCAGAAAGCACCGTTTTTAAAGGGCTGGCTCATACATTAGCTTCTCTGAATCCAACAATTGTAGTTAAAGCTGACTCTCTTTCATGCAGAACACTGGTGTGCTAAAAGCCACAAAAACCCTCTGCCTCAGATCACATGGTTGTGGCAGTGGCTAGTGCTTGTATTTTGTCAGTGGGAGATATAGCGGCACCTATACACACATTAGAACAACAACTGAAAGCACATAAGAGCAATTAAAATCCATTCTTAAGACTGATAACAAAACGGCATTGGCTACAGCAGATTTGCAGCACTTTGATGCAATAACAAACCCGTCATTTTAGAGGCAGTAGCCATTGCTACTCAGAAACATGGTGAGTGACCTGCTCTGAAAAACAAGAAGACTGTATGGTTATTCTGATTGCACCAATATACATTACTTTCTGCCCTAAATTTTGACAGAAAGTTGTGCAACTTTGAAGTGCTCCAAGTTAATCACTGGAGGGTCTCAGAGTTTCCACTCTTCCTACAGCACAGGATAATGAATTTTGCAAAAACTGCACATTAAGAGACAATAGATGGCAGACTTATCTCTTGAGAATAGCTCCTGTCCTTAAACATGAACTAATGGCTCATAACAGCAGTGTACCGTGTAAATTATAGACTTCTATTTGCTCAGGGGTCTTTTATCGTTGTCTGTATCAAATACAGACATAGCCAAATGGAATGATATATTCTCACTCCTCCATTTCAAAGATTATATATTGAAGCCATAGATATCAATTTACAGTACTTACTTTTGGCTGGGTCCTGAGGTCCTTATTATTATTTTTCTGTTCCAGTTTTCGCTCACTGTAATGGGACTCTACCTAAGTGAAAAGTGAAGCGTGACCTCAGGATTTGGCCACATAGAAAATGATCCTTTCACAGATGTCCATACCCGAAAACTGAATGGCCTTAGGATGGGGGCATTCTGCACAAACATATTGTGGATCTGCTCCTGATTAAACTGTTTAAAGGCTTTCTGATGACGTTTCCAAAACACTGTGGAATTGTGGACCTGCTTCTGGTTCCACTCAGAGGAAGAAGATCTGGCTTCAAAGTTCTGTGAGAACGGATCAATCCCTAAACATGCCACATCTAGATGTTCTGACACAGGCTGCTCTGACCACAATTTAAAGGCCATTGACCATAGGAGAAGAGTTGTGCAACACAACATCAAAAAACAGAAAGCTGCCTTATATGAAGTCAGACAGTTTAGCTCAATATTGTCTCCAGTGAATGGCAGTGGCTCTCCACTGGAGATGCAACCATCCAAGTCTCCTGCTTCTTCAGATAACCGCCCTGAACAGTCTCCCAGACAACATGTATACTCCTATCTCTTTCATTTCTCCAGATCCCTCCTCAAGTCACCTTTTTGCAAAACCCCACGGACCTTCTAATGGATGTCATGGAGTTCTCTGTTCAAATTAAGCAATACTTCTTAAAGGGAAATCATCACGGTCCCCATATCTTACTGCAAAGGTTAACCAATGGGATGCCCTCTGAATAATGTTGGACTACAACATCTCTGACCACCACTGGTGAAGCTGCTTGGGACTGATGGGAAGTGTAGCTCAACACCATTTGGAGGATGCCATATGGCTATCTTTACCCTATCATAAAGGTAAAGGTAAAGGTAAAGGGACCCCTGACCATTAGGTCCAGTCGTGACCGACTCTGGGGTTGCAGCGCTCATCTCGCTTTATTGGCTGAGGGAGCCAGTGTACAGCTTCTGGGTCATGTGGCCAGCATGACTAAGCTGCTTCTGGCGAACCAGAGCAGTGCATGGAAATGCCGTTTACCTTCCCGCCAGAGCGGTACCAATTTATCTACTTGCACTTTGATGTGCTTTCGAACTGCTAGGTTGGCAGCAGCAGCGGGAGCTCACCCCATCGGAGGGATTCAAACTGCCAACCTTCTGATCGGCAAGTCCTAGGCTCTGTGGTTTAACCCACAGTGCCACCCGCGTCCCTACCCTATCATAAAGGTAAAGGTAAAGGTACCCCTGCTCGTACGGGCCAGTCTTGACAGACTCTAGGGTTGTGCGCCCATCTCACATAAGAGGCCGGGGGCCAGCGCTGTCCGGAGACACTTCCAGGTCATGTGGCCAGCGTGACAAAGCTGCATCTGGCGAGCCAGCGCAGCACACGGAAACACTGTTTACCTTCCCGCGAGTAAGCGGTCCCTATTTATCTACTTGCACCCGGGGGTGCTTTCGAACTGCTAGGTTGGCAGGCGCTGGGACCGAGCAACGGGAGTGCATCCCACTGTGGGGATTTGAACCGCCGACCTTTCGATCAGCATGCCTTAGGCGCTGAGGCTTTTACCCACAGTGCCACCCGCGTCCCTACCCTATCATAGTCAAGCCTAAATACATGTCACTTTATTAGAAACTGCTATCTGAAGCATCTCTCCCTTTATTTTAACATCACTCCAGGAAGATTACTTCAGAGATAGTAGATTCTAAGCCTGTTCAGTTCAGTCTTGTGACCCAGTAATGTGGCATAGAACATTGTTTTAAAGGCTTACAGAGAGCAGCAGTGGGAGCAGGGTTTAGATCTGCTGTAACGCTATGCCCACTTAATTTACAGTAGCTTGTTTTATATCAGCTTCTTGTACATAAAATTGCTCCAACAGTCATTCTATTTTTAAAAAAATCCTATCTGGGCTATCAGTCCTTAGATCTGAATTATTATTATGAGTATGCAGTATAAATATAATGTAAATATGGATGCAATTAAAAGCATTACTTCTCATAACTAAGGATGAAGAAATGCAACCAGACAAAGCATTATTATTTCCATTGTTTCTGGGAAAAGGCAATGCAGCCTTCATTTTTGTGCCTGGTAAAATTCTGGACCACAATTCCCCACTATCCTCAGCTCTTGGCCACACCAACTAGGGTTTATGAGAGTTGTAGTCCAACATCATCTGGAGGGCACCACATTGGTTACCGTTCATGTAGACAACACCGAACTACGTAATCCATTGGGCTGATTTAGAATAAAATCATTTCCTGTGCCCCTCTTACACATTGGACACAAAGCCAGAGGAAAGCCATTTTGCCCAGTAAAAAACAGCTTCATAGATTCCCCAAAGGTTACACTAGGGGAAATAATTGCATTGTGACCTGGCAGCAGCCATCACAATAGGCTGTAACAAATGGGGTAAGAGAAGAGATGCATTGATAGCATGACCTCTGCTGAGAAGTCTTGCTCCTCTCCAGCTTCCTAGCATTGTGACCTGGTAGCAGCCATTACATTAGACAGTACTAAACATGATGACTGTGCTCTGTCTCTGGAGTCAGCAATTTGGCCACTGTGAGAAAAGGATGATGGATTAGCTGGGCAATTGGCCTGATCCAGCAGAGCCTTCTCATGTTCTTATGTAATAGAGAAAGGCATTGTGCAATGGTGGAGCTGAGAGGCCAGCAACTCTGGCTCCTCCTCTTCTTGAACTTTTCCACCCCCAGCCAGTCACTTGTAAACCAAGATCTTGAAGAAAGCTCATTTCCTTCTTCCATTCAATCCATTTTCCTTTTGTGTCATGTCTTTTTAGATGCCTGTGGGAAGGGACTGTTGTGTCTTTGTGTACGATGTTCTGGGAGCCTTTTTGGCATGAAGAACTTCAAATAAATAAAGAGAGAAGAGGCAGACTCTTTTTGGGTGGGCTGGTAAGCCAGGCAACTCATCCGTTCCATCGAACCTGCTATCCCTCCATACACAATGCCCTGGACCTTCTCTACATACCTTCCTGAGTGACTTGTTGACATGGAATTACTAGGTGCTACACAGTCTAGCATGCTGCACTTTTATATGAGTTTCTGGAACAAATCACAAATTGGAGCAGAAATTTTAAAGCGCAACTGTTTGATTTCCCTCTCTAATCTTATACCAATAAACATATTGGCAAGGAACCCTTTTCGGTTTTTCATTTGCTAGTGGAACGATTTCAGCAGGGGGTCAAGGTTCAGAGGGATGCAAAGGTCCCCTCTGGGAGACATTCAAGGTTGCAAAGGAACATTTAGTGGAATTATTTTCTTGTTTATTCTTCACAAAAAGCTACAGAAATTTTATTGACACAGAACCACCTCCTCCCACCATCTTTTTGGAAGCAACTCTTTTGTGAAGTGAAGAGTTTTGTGCCTTTGGCACACACGCCAAATACGCAGGACCATTTAAATATTTACAGAAGCTTTCCCCAGCCTGGTGCCTCCAGAAGTTGTTGGCCTACAACTCCCATCATGCTTAACCAATGGCCATGCGGGCTGATAGGAGTTGTAGTCCAAAACACCAGGAGGGTGTCAGGTTAGGGGGAAATGGTGGTTTATAGCAATAATCAGCAGGGATGGAGAAGATGTAACTTTCCATAGGTTGTTGGACTCCAATTCCCACCAGCCCCAGCCATTGTAGTTAAAGGCCAGGGATGACAGGAGATTCACCCCAGAAACTTCTGCCTCATCTCAGGCATTTAGATTGTTAATTTTCTTCAGGAACTGAAGGTATTTGGGGCTATGTGTTTGGTGACCGAGTATGCATTCAGGGATAGAGGGGTTTGCTTTATGGTCTGACCACCTTTTTGTCTGTATTGTATCAATGTTTTAACATTGTACTTAACACTGGATTTTTTGCAAGTCACTTTTAAGCCTGTTTTTTGAGAAGTGACTTGTGAACAGAAGAGAATCAGGCACCATCTTTTTACAGCTGGAGGTGGTTCCTCTTCTCCTTGACCTTTGATAGATGGACTACTATTACTCATGTCCTCCAATGTATATCTTGTTCCGATGTGGCATGTGGTATTTCGGAGTTTGATTCTTTCTATTTGTTTTTATGGTATGGCCTTTCTGTACATGCAATCTGCCTTGGGACCTTATGTTGAAAGGAGGGCAACAAATACGACTACTACTACTAATGGCTTGTATCCAATGTAGCACTATGTAGCCATCCTATCAGCGAAAGGATTTCCACTTGTGCAATGGGTCTCTCCCCTCCCAGGCCCATAAATCTGTTCCGAGGGTTCCCCCAACCCTCCAGAGCAGATTTGGGGAGGGCATGGGATGCACATAGGGGGGAGGATGGGAGAAGTCCCATTGCACAGGCAGAAATCCTTTCATTGATGAGACAAAGGAGTTGGATACCACCACCACATATCAAGAACAAGAACAAGAGCAGCAGCAGCAGCAACAACAACAGTTAATAATAACAGTAATAATAATTCTTCACTGGAGTGAGTTGGACACAGAAACAGGTGTTCCTTCAGGAATAAACATATATGACCTGAACATCGGTGATGGTATACCTGAAGGAGTGTCTCCACCTCCATCGTTCAGCCTGGACACTGAGGTCCAGCTCCAAGGGCCTTCTGGTAGTTCCCTCACTATGAGAAGTGAGGTTACAGGGAACCAGGCAGAGGGCCTTCTTGGTAATGGCGCCCATCCTGTGGAACACCCTCCTCTCAGACGTCAAGGAAATAAACAACTACCTGACTTTCAGAAGACATCTGAAGGCAGCCCTGTTTAGGGAAGTTTTTAGTGTTTGAGGTTTTATCACATCAATAATAATAATAATAATAATAATAATAATATTCTGTTGGGAGCTGCCCAGGGTGGCTGGGGAAACCCAGCAAGATGGGTGGGGTATAAATATTATTATTATTATTATTATTATTATTATTATTATTATTATTATTATTTATTGTAGGGATAGCTCATTTCCTGTCAATATGGCATTCCTGCTGGTCCATAAAGTTCAGCTTGCACAATTAACCTGTTTTCAGGAAGGCAGGGAGAGCAAATGGGTCGAGTGAGTCTTCCTTAAAGCAACCGCTGTGCGTCCCTTCTTGAAGATTAACTGCGTTGCTGAAATAAATACATGGTGCATTGTGACACTCTCTGTGTGCATCCCTGCTTGCTCTGGGTGGCTTCCAAGGACCTCCTAGAAAGAAGAGTTTTCATGTCGAGGGATTGCTGCTCTAATGAGAAATATTGGAAATATGTTTTACTTAACGGCCATGTGCTTTGACATCTCATCATTCCTATCTAACAGATGGCTTAGTGGAAATCTGGCACGGGTTGCTTTGAGTCACGGAAACCTCTATAAGCTGTGGCTAACTAAAAAAAATAAAAATAAAATTCTCTGGAAAATCCATTTCAGAATGGGGCCCTTTTCTAATTAGTCCAGTGATCTGGAAATGAAACAAGAGGGGTGGAGAGGGAATCCTGCCAAGCTGGGCATATTGGGCCAATGCCATCACTGCACCGAGGCTGTTGGCCTCTTACACAGTGATATGGGGGGACCCCTTGCAAGACGTGCTTGAGACCCGCTGCTCATTACCACATTTTGTGGTTTGAAAAGTATGTGTGGGAAAGTATGTTACGAAGAACCTCCCAAGAATACAGCATGTCTAATGCAGATGTAGCATGAAGACCTTGTAATATGCAGTGGGGGTTATGGAAGGGTTGATAACATGGGTGGACTAGGGGTGTCAGCTACCGCAGATTTCAAACTGGGGGCAGCTGGTCTCATTAAGCAGCTGAATCTCCCAAGTACTGACAACTGAGTCAACAGATTCAAGAACTCCTTTGTCCTGCTGGCAATAATGACATATATATATCTCCCCAAACTTTGTCAGCTCTTTCGTCTGAAGTGCTTGTCAGAAAGACTTGACATTGAGCTGCTCTCCAGAGCTTTGCAAACTCTTCAAATCCCTCCTTGCTTGCTAGTCTTGACTTTCCAGCTTTTGCATTTTTCTGCCTGGTTCTAGACACCAATGGTTGCTGTTTTGAGAGCTATTTGTGTATGCCCAGAGCAGGGGGTGCCCACTAGATGTTGCTGAACTACAACTACAACTGTTGGTGTTGACCTTTAAAGCCCTAAACGGCCTTGGCCCAGTATACCTGAAGGAGCGCCTCCACCCCCATCGTTCTGCCCGGACGCTGAGGTCCAGCTCCAAGGGCCTTCTGGCGGTTCCCTCATTGCGAGAAGCAAAGCTACAGGGAACCAGCCTTCTCGGTAGTGGCCCTGCCCTGTGGAACGCCCTCCCACCAGATGTCAAAGCAATAAACAACTACCTGACATTCAGAAGACATCTTCAGGGAAGTTTTTAATGTGTGACATTTTAGTGTATTTATGGTCTCTGTGGAAGCCGCCCAGAGTGGCTGGGGAAACCCAGCCAGATGGGCGGGGTACAAATAAATAAATAAATAAATAAATAAATAAATAATTATAACTCCCGTCATCCCTGACCGTTGGCCATCTTTGCTGAGGCTGATTGGAGCTGAGTTAATGTATAAAGGGTTTATGCATGCAGAGAAAAATGCAAAGAAAGGGTTAATTTAGGTGCACTGGTTAATTTTAGTTGTGCTTGTCCTGCACTTGCAAGTAGTTAAGTGTGAGTCAGCAAGCATGTGAGAGTGACTCAGCACAATCTAAAGTATAAATACCCTTGTGTTTGAAGCAAGGTTGCTCTTCACCCCTGCCCATAGCTAGAGCGTAATCTGTGTTGAAATGCTGCACAGAGAATATATTACAACTGTATGTAACCGCTAAGCTGTAGAACTGCATTATACTGTCCATAAAGGAACTGACCCTACCCAAACTGCCTGGTGTTTTTCTATTCTATTAGCACATTCCACTGGCTTGTTGAGTGGGCACTCTACACATGCCCCAACAATGTATAGTTCAACAACGTCTGGAGAGCACCACACGAACTAACCCCCATAGTGGCTGGTGCCCTTTGAGGCTCATAGGACAGAAGGAAGGGAGGCCAACAGCAGGTGGAGCCAGAGCCAATGACAAGCAGAGTCATCTAATTCTTGCTTTGTCACCATCCTCTTCCCGGTTGAGTTTTGTAAAGGCAACACCAAGACAAAGGAGAAGGGAGCTGACAGCCATGGTCATTCCCTGAACTGGTTGCAAGTATTAAGGCAGGCAGGTGGGGACTCATTGAGGGCAGACAGAAGTTGGTAGGGAAATGTCTTAGTTCACCTGATGGACCAACCCCCACTGGCTATCGCTGACTTAGAGATATATTATTCATCTTACTGAATCATAATCAACAACCCTTTCACCTAATCCTATCTGTTTTTTGCCCAGGATAGGATTGGGTCTAATCAGTACAGTTGTACCTCTGGTTAAGAACTTAATTCATTCTGCAGGTCCGTTCTTAACCTGAAACTGTTCTTAACCTGAGGTACCACTTTAGCTAATAGGGCCTCCTGCTGCCGCCGTACAATTTCTGTTCTCACCCTGAAGCAAAGTTCTTAACCCGAGGTACTATTTCTGGGTTAGCGGAGTCTGTAACCTGAAGCGTTTGTAACCCGAGGTAAGGTAAAGGTAAAGGGACCCCTGACCATTAGGTCCAGTCGTGACCGACTCTGGGGTTGCGGCACTCATCTCGCTTTATTGGCCGAGGGAGCCGGCGTACAGCTTCCGGGTCATGTGGCCAGCATGACTAAGCCGCTTCTGGCGAACCAGAGAGGTGCACGGAAACACCGTTTGCTTTCCCGCTGGAGTGGTACCTACTTATCTACTTGCACTTTGATGTGCTTTCGAACTGCTAGGTTAGCAGGAGCAGGGACCGAGCAATGGGAGCTCACCCAGTTGCGGGGATTCGAACCCGAGGTACCACTGTACAAAAAATGCTGTAACACCCTGGAGTGTAAATGATTTTTCATACAGGCCTAGCTTTCCTTACACAGAGACAATTTCTATGTAGAGGAACGATTATGTATGTTGACATTTGCAAACATCATGGGGCATCTGTTTCCACACACTAACACATGCTTGCAAGCTGTAGTGGCTTTCATGCATAGTTTGCACAGAAAGTCTTGAGTTTAGTCAACAGCACATCCAATAGAATTGGGAAAGGCTCCTGTTTGAAACTCTAGAGAGATCTGCCAGTTATTGCTGCTACTGTTATTATTTTATTAATTGCCTCTGTAATTGACTCAAAGTGATATACAATAAAAACAGGAAAATAAAAACTGAAAACACACAAAAAACTGCATATACATTTAAAACAAAACTAAAACTAAATAAAATAGACACTCATGGCAAAGTCCCATTTAAACAGCTGTGAAAAGCTGTTGGAACAAAATTGTTTCTGGAAAGCGCAGGCAGTGAGCACCTGTCGTATCTCACCAGGAACGCTATTCCATAGAGCAGGAGCAGCCCCACTAAAAGCCCTGCTATGAGTTACCACAGATCCTGAGATCTTTGGAATTTTCTAGAGAAATTTTCCCACAGACCACTGTGAGCTACTGGCTGTAAGGGATGAGGCAGCCTCTCAATCTAATGCTGGCAATACAGTGGTACCTCAGGTTACAGACGCTTCAGGTTACAGACTCCGCTAACCCAGAAATTGTACCTCAGGTTAAGAACTTTACCTCAGGATGAGAACAGAAATCGTGCGGTGGCGGTACGGCAGCAGTGGGAGGCCCCATTAGCTAAAGTGGTGCTTCAGGTTAAGAACAGTTTCAGGTTAAGAACAGACCTCCAGAACGAATTCAGTTCTTAACCCCACTGTACCACTGTACTGGGTTAAGACCAGAGGCATAAAGCAACTTGCCTAATTCCCTGTGTTATTTGCATGCATCATGTGACCTCTGTTTCTCCACAATAACACATGTTCAGAAGCTGCAGTGCTTTCCATGCAAAGTAGAAATAATTCTCTCAAATGCTGGTGCATTATAGCATAGTCACTGTTTTCTTAGTGGCTGTTCCCAGACTTTGGAAATCTGGAGAAATTAGACTGGCTCCATCCTTGTTGTCCTTCTGCTGGCAGGTGAAGCCTTTCCTGTTGCAACAGGCTCTGGGAAACTGACTGCTTTTAATGAAAGGGCTGGATTTTATTGTAATTATCTGTATGGCTTTAATAGACTTTTAAAATGTATAGATAGTTTTAATTCTATCAATGCTTAATTGGTTTTTTTAAAAATGATTGCTGTTTTTTGCTGTTCTTATCTTTATCTGTAAGGCACCTTGAGTCCCTATCAGGGAACAAAGTGAGATATAAATCATCATCATCATAATCATCAATGATGTGCTTTTCTTCTGGAAAAAATGGTACTGGTACTGCATAACCTTAAGTACCCCCAGAAAAGTAATAATAATAATAATAATAATAATAATAATAATAATAATAATGCTGAATGCAATGCTCTTCCTCAGTAAACAGCGTTTCTCCAAAAACAATGAGGACTAGATATTTGTTCTCTCTTTCTTTTTAAAAGAAAGCTGTGGTTTTCAGGATTCTCAATTTCACGCTATCTTTAGTGCTAGGCAGCTGCATTCTCTGGTGCGCAGGCTTGCTGCACCCCCTGTATCTAGGCATCTGCTAGCATGTGCTCTGCAGAGTTGTCCTTTCTCACCAGCTTGAACTCATTAATCAAATCAGATATCAAGATAAACAATCGATGTATTATGGTGGCTGTGTTATGAAAATAGAGTTACCTCACAAAGGCTTTTGGTTTCTCCTCACACATTTTTACAGCTCGTTCTTCATGTTTTCATAGAAGCTTCCTGTTTTCCACGTCTTATTCATCGTCACTTTCACACAATCTCCTTTTCATGGGTCCGCATTCCTCAGGACACCCCCCCCCTCACAAATCCACATTAATCAAGCCCAGCGCATGACATGCATTGTGCTGGCAAGGCCGCCATCAGACCTGTTTGAAGGATAATGGAGCCTGAAAAGTATGAGACTCTAAACAGATCTCTGGCAAGCCAGTATCTCCTTGGGAGCACTGGAAACCAATCAATGGAAACTCTGTCTTAGCTCAGTGGTGCTTGTGGATGTTCTCAGTTTGTCCGAAAGGATTTAGTAAGGACTTGATAATCTCTTTGGAAAGGCAAGCAAACCCCATCTCTCCATTTTCCATTGAATGTTATAATGCAATGACTCCTTTACTAAAGGCAAGTTGCTCCCCCCTCAAAAGTTCAATCACCTCCAGTCTTTTTTCTTTCATAAGATTCTTTGGTAAGATGCTCTCACCTCATCATCCAAGTTGCATTGTTCTCCTTTTCAAAAGAATCAGGTGACTTTAAGATCCCTACATCATGCCAAACCACACTTATTAATAATCATTTCATTTTAAATATATAATGAGGGTGATATGTTTCTCCTGCTTTGCTGGACTATGTATACACAAAGGTGTGGAGGGCACCAGCAGTATCAATGTTCTAATGTACCAATCATTTTCTGTTTGGATAGTTGTTACAATGAAGTATGTGCAACCAGACCCAACAAACCTGAAGGAGCGTCTCCACCCCTGTCGTTCAGCCTAGACACTGAGTTCCAGCTTCAAGGGCCTTCTCACTGCAAGAAGTGAAGTTACAGGGAACCAGGCAGAGAGTCTTCTCAGTAGTGGCGCCTGCCCTGTGGAACGCCCTCCCATCAGATGTCAAGGAGATAAGTAACTAAACAACCTTTAGGAGATATTTGAAGGCAGCCCTATATAGGGAAGTTTATAATGTTTTATTATGTTTTTGTATATGCTGGAAGCTGCCAAAAGCAGCTAGGGAAACCCAGCCAGATGGGTCGGTTACAAATAAAATCATCATTGCGTGGACAGGCGGAGTCCCCAGATCCCGCGCGGTCCCCCCGTCATGTGGAATAACGACTCAAGACAACGTGCTATGGGATTAAATTGGCCACAACTTTATTAAATTTCAAATGTGGGTAGACCTTGGCTCAGGCATTGGGCGTTCTCCCTCCCCAGTCCCCAGCCGGGGACCTAGGGAGCATCAGGGTTATCCAGTGTGTGTGTGGGGGGGGGGATGGGCCGGCTCTGGAGAACATATGTTCAAGCAGAGATAGCCGCCCCCGTAACGCCGCCGCCGCAGGGGAGAGCAATGACAACCTTTCGGTGCACGGCCAAAGCCTCCCTTCAGAAACCCCTTTAATGGGGAACCCTGGTATCGCCGCCGCAAAGAGGAAGATGGACTAAAGGATTCCGCCCAAGGCCTGATACCGCCAAAGTTGTGACGTTTTGCTACGGGAAAGGCGAAACCTGCCAATGCAGGGAAATTCCTTTCCAGCCCTTTAACAGCGACCTTATCGTAGCAGCGCCCGCATACCTGTGAAGAAAAGTTAACCTGCAAAACCTGTGAAGAAAAGTTAACCTGCAAAAATAAGACCTTAACTGAGGGTGGGTAGGGTGGGAGAAGCTCTGGAGCCAAGTGAGGATTCCCAGGTAAGATCCTCCCTCTATTGTGTGGGCAGGTAATCCCTCCCCTACTTGGCCTGGTCTCCTTGGCAATGCTTCCCCCAGGTGGGATTGGACAACTGACTGAGGTAGGCGGAGACCTCCAGGTATCCCACCTGAGGGAAGGCAAGGCCAAGCCTATGCTGTTGGAGCCGCTCTAGATCTAGGGGCTGCACGCGTCCACGCAAAGGGCGCCCCCCGTTTTAAGCAGGGAGCGGTCATTATCACCATTATCACCATTATCACTATCATTATTGTTAACACGCACCAGTCACCACTGCTAATATGGGAGCCCTCAGGCAGAAGAGTAGTGTGGAGATAGATGTTTCAAATGCAATACATAAACAAAACAAAGCAACATGTCTAGAATCTTTCCAGAATGGCCTACTCCAGAATGTCAGTTTCACAAAGACTTCTATACCCTGCTGGCTGAAATGACCTTATTTCAGCTAAGTGGCATCACCCACCATCACCCTTAGGGGAGATGTGATACAGTGGTGCCTCGCAAGACGAAATTAATTCGTTCCGCAAGTTTTTTCTTCTTGCGAGTTTTTCGTCTTGCGAAGCACGGTTTCCCATAGGAATGCATTGAAAATCAATTAATGCGTTCCTAGGGAAACCGACTTCAGACCAGGTCCGGGGACAGTCTGTCCCCCGACCTCTTCTGAAGGCTGGGGGGGGGGACGAAGGGCTTTTCTTCCCACCCCCAGCATTTTAAAAAACCCCGGGACAGCGGAGGACTTCTCCGCTGTCCCGGGGCGATTTAAAAGCCCCCGGGAAGGCAGGCAGGGGGGACAAAGACTTTTGCCCCCCGCCAGCCTTCAGAAGAGGTCCTGGACGGCGGCGGGAGGAGGTCCGAGGACAGTGGGGAAGAGGCGCTGCGCTTCCCCGCTGTCCCGGAGATTTCCCTATGGGCTTTCGTCTTGCGAAGGAAGCCCATAGGGAAATTCGTTTTGCGAAGCGCCTCCGCGACGGAAAACCCTTTCGTCTAGCGGGTTTTCCGTCTTGCGAGGCGCTCGTCTTGCGGGGCACCACTGTATTCTGATAGCAGCCTCTCTCTCTTTGCTTGGTGAACAAGGAGTTGTCCTAAACCAAATCCATGCTAGCCTCGAGTGATTCCACAGTAACAAAATGCGAAAGAATGTGTGTGTACAAAAAAGAAGAAGAAAGCAGACCTTTTCTTAATGCGAGGCTGGGAGAACTGTACAATCATGAAAGTCTATCAGAATTAAAAACATAATGCATCGTGACTCTTCAGGGAAATATATAACAGACTTCTTTCCTGATATTCAGCCAGCAATCTAGGCAGATATTCTAAAAGAATACAGATACATGCAGGGAATGGGGTAGAGGAGATGGAGTAAATCTGGGGAATGAATCTTGCAAAGGTCTGCATGCTGGTTGTCCAACATAAATATATATAAGTAGACTGGAGACCTGCAGCCAAATATTGTATGCCTTATCCTTCAGGCACTTGTACCCATTCCAAACAACTGCATGTGGCTCTAGGCATGATGCACCATTTATCTCTTTGGCTTCTCAAACTTCATGTCTTCCCACTCTCTTTGCCTGCATTACACAGCTCTCCTTGTATAAGATTTTAAACCCAGCTGCCATATGAACCATGCTGGCCTTTCCCAGCAGCTACATTATTTGTCTTTCTCTCTCTGTCTCCCCCCACACCGATCACAATGGGCCAACTTTGACAGGAGCTGATGATCTGCTCATTGTTGGTGCTTGCAAAGCCCTGCGGGAACCACACCTTTACCCCAGCCACACCTGATGTCATGCCTGGTATAGGACAGGTTTGGCCCAAATCACCTGTTGGGTCAAATGAGGAGGCTTGATGGGTTTCATTAGACCCACTGGTGGGAGGCCCCCCACTCCCACTACTAGTTTGCAGGATGCTCCAAGGCACCCTGTTCTTTAGTTCTAACTGTATGCTTTTTGCACCTGGCTCTGGTTCAATAGATCTTGGGCTTCTAGCGAAAGTAGATCCAATAAACCTGTAATCTCTTGCTACAAATCACCTGTTCCCATTATTACACCATAGTGGTTCTCAATACCTTTCATCCAGTCTCTCTGATGGTGAATGCTTGCGATTTGATGGACTGTTTCCTAGCTTCCTGGCCCTCGCTCCTTTCCCCTGAGGAATGCAGGTGTTCCCACATGGGAAAGACAGAGAGGGATGGGCCAGGTGTGCCTGCTGTGCCACAGGTGTGCTGCTGAGTGATGGCAGAAGGACTTAAGAAGAACACTGCTGGATCAGACCAAAGACCCAGCTTCTTAACCATTCTGTTCCCACTGCAGCCCACCAGATGAGTCCGATAGCCCTGTTGTTCTCCACTGCAGGTGCCACCTTCTCTAGAAGATTGAGGGGGCCCAATGTGATGTTGCACAATGTTGTAAGGGGCCAAACACCCCCAGGAAAAAATTTGGGCCCCCAAAACTGCCTCAGCAGTTCTCTACCATCTGCTATTCAGAGGTACACCGCATTTTTGATACTGGAGGTAAAATACAGTGAATAGAGACATGCATCCTCTGTAGCCTTATCTTCCATGAATTTGCCTGCTTTTTAAAGCCATTCAAGTGTGTGGATATCACTACACTTTGTAGTTTCCCCACAGTACATTTCCTCACACTTTAACTATGCACTGTGTGAAGAAATGCTTTGCCCTGAATCTCCCACTCTCGACCTTCATTGGTTGACCCTGGGGGTCAGAATGAGAGAGAGAGCAAAACATCTCCCTCTTCACTTTTCACACACCATGCACACTTATATTCACTGTTGCAGCCTTACCTCGCTGGGGCGTTGCTCTGGCTCCTTGGTTATTTAGGTTTGCCTTTTCTACAATCCTTCCAGCTCCAAAATACGATTTTAAAGGAGAAGTTGGGAGGCTTACACAGAAGCCACCATGTCAGCTGAGCTCATTCTTCGATATGGCTCATAACTGCCAGTCTCAATCCATGCCCGTCATTCACATTCTTTCCTTTGGAAACCACTTTACAGTGGTGCCTCGCAAGACGAAATTAATTCGTTCCACGAGTTTTGTCGTCTTGCGATTTTTTTCGTCTTGCGAAGCACGGTGTCGGGAAAGTTTTGGAAAAGCTTCAAAAATCACCAAAGTCTTTAAAAACCTCAAAAAAGGCTACCACACCGCGTTCTATGAGTTGCTCCTCGAAGTCAAGTCGCAACTGTATTAACGGTGTTAAGAAAAAGGAAACAAACTTGCAAGACGTTTCCGTCTTGCGAAGCAAGCCCATAGGGAAAATCGTCTTGCGAAGCAGCTCAAAAAACAAAAAACCCTTTCGTCTAGCGAGTTTTTTGTCTTGCGAGGCATTCGTCTTGCGAGGTACCACTGTATATCTTTTATTTTTAATTAATGTGTTGATCACATAACAAAGCATCTCATGCGCAGACCTCTTTGGAGTATAATGGGATTGGTTAGGGAGAGGAACAATCCCATAAACCTTTTCCTATTACTTAACATAAACCAATTCATTTTAACAATGCCAGCTTCTACTGTATGCTCAGTGACCAGGTCTCAATCACTCTCTCTGTCTGTCTCTCACTGTTTCTTCAGTGAGCTACCCTACCTGCAAGATAATCAAAGTGCGTGTTTTCAGCCATAATTTCTAAGGGAAATGCAGATCATATATTTTAAGTACTATGCTAAAATAAAAAATAAAAAATTAAAGCTTGATATAATTTGTTCTTTGAGACCCAGTTTGACCTGTTCAAGGAAATAGGAATGTTTCTCTTTCTACTTTGAAGCTGAAAGTCCTGGGAATTTTGATCTGCTATTGATGCTACATTCTTGAAGTGCAGTATTAATCACTGTGGCCACAATTTGATAAAAGTAAAGATGATTATCTCTCTTGATTTGGTGCTATTCTTGCATACTCTTAAATCCTGCACCACTTTTTCTTTTCCATAAAAACAACTGAATAATAATAATAATAATAATAATAATAATAATAATAATAAATTTCATTATGTATACCCTGCCCATCTGTCTGGATTTCCCCAGCCACCCAGCATATATATTAGTAGAACAACCTTGGGCAAAGAGCACATCTGACCTGCCCAGTGTAGCAATTAATTTAATTATTTGTGACATTTTTATATCCCACCTTTCCTCCAAGGAGCTCAAGGTGGCATGTATCACTCTCCCCCTTGACCTTTAAAGCCCTTTGTGGCTTAGGGCCCTCGTATTTATGGGACCGCCTCTCCTGGTATGCCCCGCAGAGGACCTTAAGGTCCATGAATAACCATAGTTTAGAGGTCCCGGGCCCTAAGGAAGTCAGATTATCCTCCACCAGGGCCAGGGCCTTTTCAGTGATGGCTCCGACCTGGTGGAATGCTCTGTCCCATGAGACTAGGGCCCTTCAGGATTTAACCTCCTTCCGCCTGGCCTGTAAGACAGAGCTATTCTGCCTGGCTTTTAATTTGAATTCAGCCTGATCTTTTATTTCCCTTCTCTCCCCTTCCCCTTCCCTTTTTATGAAGATCATCCGCTCTGAGACCCCACAGCTAATTCTCCCCTGGCCTTCTCGCTGGCCCAAGTAGGACCAATTCAGCCAGCTAGCCCTGGGGATTATCTAATGCTTATTTCCCTTAAATTGATTTCTGAATTTTGAATTTTATTGTTATTCATGTTTTTATACTATATTTTATGCTGCTTTTACAATTAAGTGTTTTGAATTTGTTGTTGGCTGCTCTGAGCCCGTTTTTTGAGCTGGGAAGGGCTGGGAATAAATAAAAAATTATTATTATTATTATCATCATCATCATCATCATCATCATCATCATCATCATATTGTCCTCACAACAACCCTGTGAGGTAGATTAGGAGTTTATGACTGTCCAATGGTCCCCCAGTGAGCTTTATGACCACATGGGGATTTGAACCCTGGTCTCCCCTGGTCTCTTACATTAACCACTACAGCATGATGGCTCTTCTGCCTTCCCCCAAGGTCCCAGAGATACAACATCCCTTTATGTAGGTGAGTATTCATCACATACACCTGCCCTACTCATGACATCATATATGACATCAGTTGTGGCTGAGGTACAGCTGCGGCTAGATAGAAACAAGCAGAAGGTTAGGTACAAGAGAGCTGGATTTCATTTTGTCCCTTCCTCCTCCCCCCAAATAATGGATGACCAGACAGTCTGATCAGTGAGCAGACTGTAACAGGGGGAAATGTCTTTGAAGCACCAACCGATATTTTGTGTATGTTTTTCTTGAAGCTGGTTGAGACAAAATATAAGACAAATGTAAGTGGCTTTTTGGAAGACCCTGAGGACCTATCATGTTCAATTGGCCTTCCAGGCGTGTGATGTTTATTAGCTGGGATGATGGTCTGGTTGAATTACATCCCCCCACTCCCCAACTCTCTTAAAACACACACACACACACACACACACAAACACACACGCACACAAAGAGTGTTGCTGACTTGTCCTTTTAAGTTCTAAACCTTTGTATTATTATTCTTTTCATCTTTTGTCATTTTAGATTGCTAGCCTACTTTGGATGGGCATTTGCCCAGAAAAGCAACTTTGAAGCGCTGTAAATAAAACAAATAAATGAAAATAAGTGAATGCCTCTCAGCTAAACAGTATTATCCTACGTTGGCAAGGGATATACAAAAATGTTAGTCTGATATTCTAACATGGCCGTTCTTCGAGTTTCTGTTATCATTTTGCACAGCCCTTGATATCCAGGGGATTTTCATTTGGCAAAAGCGAGGCACAGAACAACTCTCTGCCCTAAATTATGCACGACTTTCCTAAGCTCAAAGGGAGACTCACATGTTTAATGCATTATAATGAAACCTGTGCTTTGGCAGCTTGCGGTAATACGTTTGCTTTCTGTCTGAAATTTGGCATGGTCCTGTCATTAATAACATCTTAATCATTAGCAAATGAGTACAAAAGACTTGTGGAGCTCGAGCATCTTGTATGAGTTAAATTAGCTAATCAAAATAACAAGAATTCATTCTGGGCCAGGGCACACTTAGAGACAGCTCAGTAGTACCTAACTTCAAAGTGGGCCTCGTCTACTTAAATTCTTGCTAACATTTAGCAAGACTTGGCAAGCCCTAGGATGCACAGCAGACTGTTGCATTCTGACCTTTTATCGGGTATCTCTTGCCGCTACCCCACTCCACTTGGGCTAGTTTCCACTAGGAGCTCTCCAAGGTCCTGTAGATCTTGTCCAGCTTGCTGTCTGGAACCTGCTACTTGTTGGCAGATGGCCTTCACTTCAGCTTTAGCACTACTGTACTCAGTCTTTAGACCAGGGATGGGGAACCTGTGGGACAGATGTTGTTAGACTACAATCTCTGACAATGGGCCAGGCTGGCTGAGGCTGGTGGGATTTGGAGCCCAAGAACGTCTGAACGACCAAAGGTTCCTCAACCCTACTTTAGACAGTGTATCATGAGTTCTTAGTCCAAGTGGTATAGAACAGTAGTTCCAGTTAAGAGGCATCTACTCTTTTATCATTTAGGTATTTGGTCAATTCTACAATGCTATTTGATATTTATTACTACTACTGTTTTTAGTTTATGATTTTCCCCATGCAGTTTTACACATTGATCTGTAAGGTGCTTTGGGTATATTATAGATAGGAAATGCATAAATCTTTCAGATAGGCATTTCTTTGATTGCTTGATCCACACTCTGCTGTTTTGAACACTATGTTGTTTAACTGGATTGTTAAATTTGGTGTATTTTAATTATGAATATATAAAAAGTTAATGTTTGTGTAATTGGTTTTTACTTTGGTTTGATATACTATATAACACTATATAAATTAAGAACAAACAAATAGTAGAATAATAGTAGAACAATAGTTACTGAGTAACCTTTTGCCTGTTTTTTCTACCACAATGCCGTTCCCAGCTTAATGTGAGAATCTGTAGGGTGTGGGTGATTCTTTTGGAATTGTATTTTTGTATTCCAGATTATCCCATAAAACATAACAACCACTTGTGTGGCAACACTAGTTTATTTGGTAGTATACACAAAGACCTTTTAGACAAACCAGAATAAAGTAATGGACTGGAAAAAAATCAGAACTTTTTTGTTACCTTCAGCTGAAGTAGAGGTCATTGCAAATGGAAGAAATGCAGATTTGTGGAAGCAATAAAGCAGATTTAAATATAAATAAATTCAAAAGCATGTAACCATAAAAAGACATCACACTGGACATCATATAAACTCAAAGCTTGCACAGTTTATATATAAAATTTCCTAGAACATTGATATGTACACCATGCATTCAAATAATATGTTTGGTTAATCAGATTTAAATTCTGAAGAACATGAGCTGTTCCCTCAAGATGTTATTTCAATATGTTCTCCCACAATGCTGTTTACATATTACAAAAGAACATGAGATATTTGACTACAGAACACAAAAAATTATAATGCAACTTTGTAAATAAAATGAAAACTCTCTCAAGGCTTGATTTTTCAGTGATGGAAAACTCTCTATTAAAGAGAATAAGAGGTGGATTAAAGCCTTTAATAAAGATATGCTATGAGAAGGCCAAGTCTACCAAATGAACAACACAATATGTTGCTAGGAAAAGAATATTTGTTATTGCATTTCTATAGTATACCCAGTTCCAGTTGTGAGAGATCAATATCTTTGGAACAAAGTGTCCCAGCTATATCATATAACATAATTTCTCTCCAAAATAGGAAACAGAGGACCAGTACAGCATTCAGCAGCCTATTACAAAATTTTCATTTGCCTTGTATGTGGGAATATATATATGCAGGTTTTGGTGTCCTCGGGTGTCTTCCCGTGTAAAAGATGGGGTGTCTAGGCGACGTTTCGACGAGGTCTCACTCGTCATCTTCAGGCTGGTGCTTTCGGCTTCTTGTTACTGGAACAGAGTTCCTCGTCGAAACGTCGCCTAGACACCCCATCTTTTACACGGGAAGACACCCGAGGACACCAAAACCTGCATTCCTGTACCCGTGAAAATCTACGAAAGCGAATATATATATATATATATATATATATATATATATAGAGAGAGAGAGAGAGAGAGAGAGAGAGAGAGAGAGAGAGAGAGAGAGAGAGATTTCTTTACACTACAATATATACTTGGAAGCTTGGTCTGTACATCTGCTTCATCCAGATCCTGAGGCAGACATATTCAGAATGAAGCAGAGACCTCCTGAAGAAGAAGAAAAAGAAGAAGAGTTTGGATTTGATAACCTGCTTTATCACTACCCTAAGGAGTCTCAAAGTGGCTAACATTCTCCTTTCCCTTCTTCCTCCTCCACAACAAACACTCTGTGAGGTGAGTGAGGCTGAGAGACTTCAAAGAAGTGTGACTAGCCCAAGGTCACCCAGCAGCTGCATGTGGAGGAGCGGGGAAGCGAACCCGGTTCACCAGATTACAAGACTACCGCTCTTAACCACTACACCACACTGGCTCTCTTGAGGCAAGACAAGGCCCCTTACAGGTGATCCAAGTGGAAGTGGGCCCCACAAGTTCTTTGGAGATATCTAGAGTTTCAAAAACTGCATTCTAAGGCTGTGTACACGTTGGCAGCTTGAAACACAGGGAGGTCACACCCCACCACCACTACGTTCCAGTCACATTCTTATATCGCAGTACTGACCACAGAGGGGACAGGGATGTCTTCACCCATTATCTGATCTGTTTACCCACTGAAGCTGCCATCTGCATGTGTGTAATGGTTGTCTGAAATGTATGCACACCTCAGCTTAAGTGCCCCGTGGTGTGTATAAATTTCATTAACAACAACAACAACTGCAGCTTCTGGTTTTTTAGCAAGATGGAAGGTAGTTGAAGGAAAGTGCATCAAATGGGCATATCTCTCAAGAAGCTACAGGGCTGTGGTTAATTTCACATGCACTTAGTTTCAAACACCAGTGTTGGGGACAAAGCAAGCAGTAATATGTACATTGCTTATGCTAGGCAACCCATCTTCATTTTTTTAAATGTAAACAATATCATATAAAGAAAACACCGGGGGAGGAGAATGGGAAGGGAGATGGAGTTTGCTGACTTAGAGCTGCAGCTTCCAATCCAGGGCTAGACTCTCACCCAACACACCACAACTGAACTAAGAGGAAGGCACATTTGGCAAACCATCACTGTGATCAACTTCCACCCGGAAACCTATTTCCCCATCGTGGAAGGATGTATAGATCCAGAATTTGCCTCCACAGTCACTTACGGACACATCGTTAAGACCATATTCATGGAAGACAATCTTGCTTAGCTACAAGCCAAAGAAGAAGACAATGCTTAGGGTGAGGGATGTTGATTCTATTAAAGATTTCCCATTTTTGCACTCTTTGGTTAGTTCTCTGAACATTACAAAGAGTTTGTTAGTGGCATTTTGAATCAGCTTGTATTTCTTCTCATCCCAGCCTTTCTACCTGTTCCTTTTTCTTCAGTTCTTTTACATCCTTCTCAAGCTATCCCAGCTCCTTCTTCATTATAAAAACAGTAGTTAATATCTACTATTTTATTTACTGTCAGTCAGTAGTTCTTATCTACTATACAATGAAAATTCATTTATGAATCTGCCTCAGCTCAATAACTAACAGGAATACAAAAAAGTGTACTTTAAGCATATTAACTTTAAGTTACCTGCATAAAGATGAGGGTGCAGAACAGGAGGTTCTGGCCAAATAGAAAAAGGTGTTTTTAATATGGTTAATGCAGTTTGTCTTTAAGTATGGAAACTAAGCGTATTCTACCTTTACCTAATTTGTGTGCATGTTGTCCTTAACATTGCCCGTCATTTAAGTGCTTAATAAATACAGACTCCTAATGTGTCAAATCCCCCCCACCCTTTTTCAAACTGCACATTGTTGACTTTCTAACTGCACAGCCCCCCCCACTCTACATTTTTGGCCAACTGCCCACTAAAAAGAAGAAAGCAACCTCGTGACATATGCTAACCAATATAAACAACCCCAGTGACATGACATGCTCCTGGAGAATTGAGGGCATGGTGTTTCTTATTTCTCTGTCACGACAGGGGAAGCTTTCAGCCAAACAACACAAAAACACAACCTGAGCTCTGAAGAAATATGCCAGAGAGCGGAAACCAGCTCAGCTTTCACCGCTCCTGGTATAAACAGGGCAGCTGCAGTGAAGGAAAAGAGATGGATCCCCTTACACTCAAGGCTTAATATGATAGCCTTTCACCTATGACATTAAAACAAACCAAGGTGTGTGTGTGTGTGTGGAAGGGAGAAGAGGGGGGGGGAAATTTCCTATTCAAAGCAGGGTGCAGCAATAGCAGGAAAAATGCAACAGAGTGAATTGTGTGTGATCATAATTTAACAAATCCCAACACATGTCGACTTTAAATACTAATGGTACCCTAAAGTTGTATTGCGTTAGCAACATTGGAACATGAATCATATTTTAGGGGGTTATTGTTACGATTTAGGCTTGTGTGTATCTTTCTATCTACTTACCTGTCTGTATTGCAGCTTCCTCTGCTGAAGACATTTGGAATGAATGGATGAAAATATTTGTTCATTGGTTTATTCGATGTAATTGCTAATGGTCACAATCTAAACAGATGTTAATCCATGTCAGGTAGGGATCCTCAAGCATCCTGCTGTTTGCTGCAAGAGGGGCTCACTCCTTCATGTGTGCTCCAAGAAAGCATGTGCAAAGCACTCATGGGGCTCAAAACACCTGCTGTCTCCAGCAATGGCTTGCCTGTCCTCCTGCCTGCTAGTATCCCCCCCCCCTTCTGCTTTGATTTCCATTTAATTGTAAGGCTGTGCCCTTTGCTTTCTGGGATTAATTTCCGTGTCCCTCCACCTCCAGTGTTTTAGGCTTAAGCCTGTCAGGACAGACATCCCACCTTCTGGTGCAACTGGTCACCTCTACTCACAAAAGGAATAAGTTCACATAACCCATGAAAATACTGAAGAAATGCATTCCATGGAACCACATAAACATGGTACATCTCTCTGCTTTGAACCCAACACAGCATTTGGAGGATGTAAGAAAGATTTTAGTTCATAAATGAATACGGAATTCCAGTTTCCATAGAGTGTAGCCCTGTAAGTCTGAAAACAGAAAAATCTTGTGATGCCTCAAAGACAAACATGGCATATTATGGCGTATACCAGCCTATCCCAATGTACAGCAATCCAGATATGGTTGGACTGCAACTCCCACAAGCCTCAACTGGCCTAAACAAAGTGAGCCAGAAGCCAAAGTGAGAGCATTTGGGTCAAAATTAAGGGAGAGAAGAATAACAGTGACCTCATTGTGGGAGTTTACTATAGATCCCCAAGCCAAACGGAGGACATAGATGATGCCTTCCTGGAACAGATGGCCAAGCATGCAAAAGGAAGGGAGATAGTAGTAATGGGGGACTTCAATTACCCGGATATTTGTTGGATGTCAAACTCAGCCAAGAGCATAAGGTCAAACAGATTCCTCACTGCCCTTGCAGACAACTTCATTGTCCAGAAAGTGGGAGAAGCAACAAGAGGAACAGCCATTTTAGATCTGGTCCTAACCAATGTTGATGACCTGGTTAGTGGGGTAGAAGTGGAAGGATCATTAGGCGCGAGTGATCATGCTCTTCTGAAGTTTACTATACAGCGGAAAGGAGCAGCCAAGCATACTAGGACTCAATTTCTCGACTTTAAGAAAGCCGACTTCATAAAGCTTAGGGAAGTGCTGGGTGAGATCCCATGGACAGTAATACTAAAAGGAAAGGGAGTTCAAGATGGCTGGGAGTTTGTTAAGAGGGAGATAGTAAAAGCACAACTTCAGGCAATACCAATGAGACGGAAACATGGAAGGTGCCTAAAGAAGCCAGGGTGGCTATCTAAAGAACTTTTAACTGAGTTAAGATTAAAAAAGGATGTGTACAAAAAATGGAAAAGGGGGGAAACCACCAAAGAGGAATTCAAACAAATAGCCAGCACGTGTAGACACAAAGTCAGAAAAGCTAAAGCACAAAATGAACTCAGGCTTGCTAGAGAGGTTAAAAGCAACAAAAAAGGCTTTTATGGGTATGTTCGTAGCAAAAGGAAGAACAAAGAAACCGTGGGGTCACTCAGAGGAGAAGATGGTGAAATGCAAACAGGGGACACAGAAAGGGCTGAACTCCTCAATGCCTTCTTTGCCTCAGTCTTCTCCGATAAAGAAAACAATGCCCGACCTGAAGAATTTGGAGCAAATGATTCAGCAGAGGAAACACAGCCCAGAATAACTAAGGAGATAGTACAAGAATACTTGGCTAGTCTAGATGTATTCAAGTCTCCAGGGCCAGATGAACTGCATCCAAGAGTATTAAAAGAACTGGCAGATGTGATTTCAGAACCACTGGCAGTCATCTTTGAGAATTCCTGGAGAACAGGCGAAGTCCCGGCAGACTGGAGGAGGGCAAATGTTGTACCTATTTTCAAAAAGGGGAAAAGAGAGGACCCAAATAATTACCGCCCAGTCAGTCTGACATCAATACCAGGGAAGATTCTGGAGCAGATCATTAAGCAAACAGTCTGTGAGCACCTAGAAAGGAATGCTGTGATCACCAATAGTCAGCATGGATTTCTGAAAAATAAGTCATGTCAGACTAACCTGATCTCGTTTTTTGACAGAATTACAAGCCTGGTAGATGAAGGGAACGCAGTGGATGTAGTCTACCTTGATTTCAGCAAGGCATTTGACAAGGTGCCCCATGATATTCTTGTAAAGAAGCTGGTAAAATGCGGTCTTGACTATGCTACCACTCAGTGGATTTGTAACTGGCTGACTGACCGAACCCAAAGGGTGCTCATCAATGGTTCCTCTTCATCCTGGAGAAGAGTGACTAGTGGGGTGCCACAGGGTTCTGTCTTGGGCCCGGTCTTATTCAACATCTTTATCAACGACTTGGATGATGGACTCAAGGGCATCCTGATCAAATTTGCAGATGACACCAAACTGGGAGGGGTGGCTAACACCCCAGAGGACAGGATCACACTTCAAAACGACCTTGACAGATTAGAGAACTGGGCCAAAACAAACAAGATGAATTTTAACAGGGAGAAATGTAAAGTATTGCACTTGGGCAAAAAAAATGAGAGGCACAAATACAAGATGGGTGACACCTGGCTTGAGAGCAGTACATGTGAAAAGGATCTAGGAGTCTTGGTTGACCACAAACTTGACATGAGCCAACAGTGTGACGCGGCAGCTAAAAAAGCCAATGCAATTCTGGGCCTCATCAATAGGAGTATAGCATCTAGATCAAGGGAAGTAATAGTGCCACTGTATTCTGCTCTGGTCAGACCTCACCTGGAGTACTGTGTCCAGTTCTGGGCACCACAGTTCAAGAAGGACACTGACAAACTGGAACGTGTCCAGAGGAGGGCAACCAAAATGGTCAAAGGCCTGGAAATGATGCCTTATGAGGAACGGCTAAGGGAGCTGGGCATGTTTAGCCTGGAGAAGAGGAGGTTAAGGGGTGATATGATAGCCATGTTCAAATATATAAAAGGATGTCACATAGAGGAGGGAGAAAGGCTGTTTTCTGCTGCTCCAGAGAAGCGGACACGGAGCAATGGATCCAAACTACAAGAAAGAAGATTCCACCTAAACATTAGGAAGAACTTCCTGACAGTAAGAGCTGTTCGACAGTGGAATTTGCTGCCAAGGAGTGTGGTGGAGTCTCCTTCTTTGGAGGTCTTTAAGCAGAGGCTTGACAACCATATGTCAGGAGTGCTCTGATGGTGTTTCCTGCTTGGCAGGGGGTTGGACTCGATGGCCCTTGTGGTCTCTTCCAACTCTATGATTCTATGATTCTATGATTCTATGATTCTATGTTCAAGGAGGATAGGAGTTGTAGTTTGAAACACCTGAAGGGCACTAAAGAAGGCTGGCGCACAAACTTTGTGGACTCACCCATTACTTGTGATGAAATGAGCTGTCCCAGGGAGGTTTATACTGTACTATGATTAATTGTGTTAGCCCTGATGTCCCCCCCCCCCCCCAGTCACAATTATTCTATCTCTCTCACAAACACACATGCCCGCCTGAGGTATTTGCTTGCATTTTGCAATCAACATTGGGCCTTGAAACTTGGCACCCTGAGGGCTCTAATATTTATAAGAGGTGCCCAGAGCCTAATTTTGCATAGCTGTGCAAATTCCCCTTCGGTATGTTAGTCCATGACAGGAACACATCTATAAGCAAAAGGGAGCTCTCACTTCCTAGAAGGAAATGGGAATTGGGTTCCATTGTTCCTGTGGACTTTCATCAGGGTTGTGGACCCTCAAACCCCACTGAAAATGTTAGGGTCACAGGAGTCTGTCAAGTCCATATAATGAGGGAAATTCATATTGATTGATGACTCTCCAGAGGCTTGGAATCTGGGTGAGTTTTGGACAAGTGCAGATCCTTATCTAAATATCTAGTATATGCAGCATTGTGCTGGTAATCTTGCAAGACCGGGCTTCTTTTGGGAATAACCAGAATGCTCAGGTCATATCACAGAAACTCTTTTGTTTTCCTGTTTTGGCTTTCCTATAGCATCTGGAAAATAGAAGTAGAAGCTAATTCTTTATACTTTTTTGTGATTTTTCACCATAACCACAAGCACACCTTTAAAAATATATAGATCATTTTACCCACTATGCATTATGCTTCAAACAACAGGGCTAGCCATTGTGCGGTCACCCTGCAATGTTGTTGGATTCTAGACTCCCACAAGTCAATGAGAGCCAGTGTGGTGTAGTGGGTAAGAGCGGTGGACTCGTAATCTGGTTAACTGGGTTCGATTCCCCGCTCCTCCACATGCAGCTGCTGGGTGACCTTGGGCCAGTCACACTTCTCTGAAGTCTCTCAGCCTCACTCACCTCACAGAGTGTTTGTTGTGGGGGAGGGAAAAGGAGATTGTTAGCCGCTTTGAGACTCCCTAGGGTAGTGATAAAGCGGGATATCAAATCCAAACTCTTCTTCTTCTTCAAGTGGCAGGCAGCATGGATCAGGGGAGTTGTAGCCCCATAACACCTGAAGGGGTCACCATGTTGGTTTCTTTAAGTGAGTGGGATTGGTGCAAGAAGATAGTTCTTAAGTGCAAACAAATGAGGAATGCAACATTCCTCTCAAATGTATGTTTGCTATGAAGGGCTACTATCTCATGAGAATATATTTGAAAGCCTGGATCTCCTAAAGGAATTTTGAATGGGGCGGGAGAAGTTTGTATGTAGGGGGTTGACGACCAACCTCTGATCTAAAAAAAATAATTGCTGCTGTTTTGCTGATGCTAGAAAAGTTATAGCTTGATAGATGGTTGCAGTTCACTAAAAGATGGCATTACCTGTTTCAGAAAGCTACCAATTGCCACAGCCAAAATGATATGGAAATCTTAACACATTCAACTTAATCACCTTGTCAGGAAAAAAGAACTCTGTGTCACTGATTAACTGATTGCATAAAACACAAATCAAGTGCTTCCAAAGAATAAATCAGCGATCTTTCCAAATATTGTCAGAGATGCAGACCAGACTTTGAAGGAACAAAAATGTTCTCTTAGCTAGCACTGTGTTTTGCTCATTTTGCTGATCTTATTTATTTGCAAATTTCTGTTCATGAAGATCTTACAGCAGAAATCAGGAGCAATATTTAATTGAATTTAAAACAGCTCTGTCAAAAACATGTGAAAACTCATTTTAATTTATGTCAATGGCTAAATGAAGGAGCTGATCCTACTATCATTCTCTATATAGTCTGTTAAAAATATTAGGCCCCTGAATTAAAAAAAAGAAAAATCTATGCCACAAGGGAAATCATGGAAAGTCATGAAAACATTACAGTTTGGATCTCAATTTGCCCCCTTGGATGTTCTGTGATACAGAGGATCCTCATACAATATGCTCAAATAGCTCCCAATTTTGCCCCAAAGTCAAGATTAGGCTTTTAGTGTTTATATATTGATCAGAGGACATTTTTAATTATATTTCTAGATCAACTTGCAACCATAATGGGTTCAAAAGCTTTTCACAATTAAGCTGTTTAAAGCAATGAAATGAAACAATTCTATGCATGAAAACAACTCCAATCTTCTTTTACAAAACAACAGCATCAGAAACCCAATAGGGAAAGAGCTCAACCAAAACGCAGCAACAACAACAAGAAAGCAAAGAATGGAGAGTTACAGCAAAAAAGCTGATTAAAAAAAAAAAAATGCAAAAATAGTTTGGCAGTGAGAATTTTGGCACCACAGAAGTGGAGAAATGTTTCTGCACTATCACTTAAGGAGTAACTAGTTAACATACGGCTGAAATAGGATGGATTCAGGCATATGTGGAATCAATAGGACTTAGGTCTAACTTAATGGGACTGACTTAAGCAGGGCTACTGCTGTGCCTAAGCCTGGCAAAGGAAAAGCAAGCATTTAAAATGGTGTTCTCTGCTGGGTTGCCAGTTCACATAGGCAGATCCTAAACCCATTCAGCTTCTCTAAGTTCCCCATTTCTGGTCCCACCCTGCCACACTCTTGTAACAACCCCCTTGGGGAACGTATGCCAGCCTCAGCTCAGCTAGTTTTGGCTGAGCCGACTATGCCATGATGAACAATTTATGTTGGTGTATCTTTTGAGCCAGGAATCAGCCAGTCAAGTCAGAGATCTGCTGCATCCATATATATACATCTATATCTATCTATCTATCTATCTATCTATCTATCTATCTATCTATCTATCTATCTATATCTATCTATCTATCATCTATCTATCTATCTATCTATCTATCTATCTATCTATCTATCTATCTATCATCTATCTATCATCTATCTATCTATCTATCTATCTATCTATCATCTATCTATCATCTATCATCTATCATCTATCTATCATCTATCTATCTATCTATCTATCTATCTATCTATCTATCTATCTATCTATCTATCTAATCTATCATCTATCATCTATATCTATCTATCTATCTATCTATCTATCTATCTATCTATCTATCTATCTATCTATCTATCTATCATCTATCTCTATCTATCTATCTATCTATCTATCTAATCTATCTATCTATCTATCATCTATCTATCTATCATCTATCTATCTATCTATCTATCATCTATCTATCTATCTATCTATCATCTATCATCTATCTATCATCTATCTATCTATCTATCTATCTATCTATCTATCTATCTATCATCTATCTATCTATCATCTATCATCTATCTATCTATCATCTATCTATCTATCTATCTATCTATATCTATCATCTATATCTATCTATCTATCTATCTATCTATCTATCTATCTATCTATCATCTATCTATCTATCATCTATATCTATCTATCTATCTATCTATCTAATCTATCTATCTATCTATCATCTATCTATCTATCATCTATCTATCTATCTATCTATCTATCTATCATCTATCTATCTATCATCTATCTACCTATCTATCTATCTATCTATCATCTATCATCTATCATCTATCATCTATCTATCATCTATCTATCTATCTATCTATCTATCTATCATCTATCATCTATCATCTATCTATCTATCTATCTATCTATCTATCTATCTATCTATCATCTATCTATCTAATCTAATCTATCTATCTATCTATCTATCTATCATCTATCTATCTATCTATCTATCTATCTATCTATCTATCTATCATCTATCTATCTATCTATCTATCTATCTATCATCTATCTATCTATCTATCTATCATCTATCTATCTATCATCTATCTATCTATCATCTATCATCTATCATCTATCTATATCTATCTATCTATCTATCTTCAACAATAAATCAATAGTAACTAATACATCAATTCACTACAGTTGACCATCTTTAACAATAGTTAACAAACAACAAAACATCACTTCGAGTTAGTCAACTTTTCATATTTAACTTTATCTCTTTCTTAGCAAATCAGAAAAAAGGAGACTAAGAAAAGAAAGTGAGAAGAGAGAAAAAATTAAGAAAGAAAGAAAATGAAAAAGAAAAGAAGAAAAAGAAGAAATAAATTAATAAAGAAAGAATTAAAAAAGAAATACATTTAACTTCCGATTAGATTATTATTATTTCTATTGTTCTTTCACACAGTTCCAAATTACTGTATTACTTTCTTTGTTTTTATCAGATAACAAAAACGTTATGTTTCTTAGTTTACAAGAATCATTCTAGTTCTGCCAGGAGATGTTTATTATAACAATAATTTTCCAGGTATTCTTTAAACATTTTTCATTCTTTCTGTACTTTCTGTACTTTCTGTTTTGGATATAATAAGCCTTGCAGTCAATGAGACTTTCCCTGTCATCATAGACAACTGGAGATATTCTATCATTTGGACCTGCCACTCATTTATCGTAGGTGTTCTATCACTTTTCCTGTTTCTTGCAATTAAGATCCTGGCTGCTACTGTCGTGTACATAAAAAGTGGTCTAACATCTTTTCTAATTTCTGATGACATTATACCTAGGAGGAAGGTTTCAGGTTTTTTCTTAAATGAGAACTTAAATAACTTTTTAAATTCATTGTAGATGTTATTCCAGAATTCCTTAATGGCTGTGCATTCCCACCACAGGTGCATATATGACCCTATACTGTTTTTACACCTCCAGAAAGTTGGTAATCTATTTTTATACATCTTTGCAAGTTTTGCTGGAGTGTGGTGCCATCTGTATTGCACTTTCATAATATTTTCTCTGAGATTATAAAAGGTAAAGGTAAAGGGACCCCTGACCATTAGGTCCAGTCGTGACCGACTCTGGGGTTGTGGCACTCATCTCGCTTTATTGGCTGAGGGAGCCGGTGTACAGCTTCCGGGTCATGTGACCAGCATGACTAAGCCGCTTCTGGAGAACCAGAGCAGCGCATGGAAACGCCGTTTACTTTCCTGCTGGAGCGGTACCTATTTATATACTTGCACTTTGACGTGCTTTCGAACTGCTAGGTTGGCAGGAGCAGGGACTGAACAACAGGAGCTCACCCCGTCGTGGGGATTTGAACTGCTGACCTTCTGATCGGCAAGTCCTAGGCTCTGTGGTTGAGACCACAGCGCACGCTGTAAATTTAATATCCTCCCTCCATAGTTTCTCCCATTGATCCATATAGATGTTATGCCCTAGGTCTAGAGATCTAGAGATCTGCTGCATCCTAAGCTGCTCATTCTGGTGGACCTTGCCATAGGATTTCCCCTTAACTCAGATAACTTGCAGAGCTTAATATTGAAATACAACCAACCTGAAGAATTTCAATCAATAACCTTGGCACGAATAGGGGGAGATTCAATGTGTCAAACAACTTTCTTATGTGAAAATTTAGGAACTGTGCATCTCATACAGAATTTCTGTTTAAATCCTCAGGAGGTTAATAATAATATTATTATAAATAATAATAATAATAATACAAGAACGAATTCCTGCTCTTTAGTTTGCTGAACCCAAACAGATTAGCAGGAGCCAAAGCTGCCATGCAGAAAAGCACAAATCCCAGTAACTTTATTTGGTACATAAAAATTCTAAAGAGCATGTTCACATTTCCTTTTTTTATTACCGTTTATGGGAGCATTCAATTTTGCAGGTTTGAAGAAAAACACAGATGACTCATTCAGGAAAAAAGCAGGTCTAAGAATGAAATGTGTTCCTTCTATCCTGTGATACAGTAAAGAAGGAGGAGTTTCAGAAACATATCTGGAACTGTTCATGTATTTGGAATCAGGTGCCTTCGCAGACGCATTTGTCATCCCTCCCACAGAAATTGCAGATGGATTTACTGTGCAAAGCCTGTCAAAAGACAGTTGTAAGGCCTGACTCAAGAAAGACATTCTTCAGAGCTCCATTCCATCTGCTGAAAGCTTTCTTGGCTGGGAAATCTCATCACCTGAAGGTGTTCTGAGGCAGGGATGCACTACAAATTGGCAAGCTCCAATGAGACTTTGCAGAGCTCTGTATGCTTATTATTAAGCCACCTCAGTAGTTCAGGGCTGCTGCCTATGCTTCCTGGTATAATTAGTCATCCAAGGCAATAAGCCTTGCAGTCAATGAATGTTCATAAACATTTATCACCTCTTCAGGTGCTGGTAAAGGAACACACACCAGATTTATGGGGAATAGCTTGTGTTTGATTACCACCAGTGTGAGGAGGCAAATACTCAGACTTCTGACTCGGAGGTGCAGACAAGGAGGATAGAACTGAATTGGAGGAAGAGCAATCATCCTCACAAGACGCAAAGCTACAGTAAAAGGTGATTAGTTCTGCCCAACATCTCCTGTATAGATGTCAGTCCATTGTGGGAAACCAACTTTGCTTCTGCCATAATGACAGAAAGAGATCCAGAATGGATTGTACATGAAACATACTTAGGTCTGCTCTTTGTCCCCCCTTCAAAACTTAAAACACTTCCCAGGGGGTATTTGTATGCGGAAAGGAGCTGAAATGGTCATGGAAGGTAACAGGAAGTCAGAGTGTATGGTGGTGTGCCAAGGTAATATGCTATTGGCATCCTACCTCTGTTAGAAATTATGATGAGATTCTGCATCTTATGAATCTGCCAAAACACCATAAAGGGCAGCCTTTATGGGTGACCTCTCAGCAGAAAGGGGTGCAATCTTTTGGCCAAACTGGGTTGTTGAAAGGTGCTCTTGTTGCTCTCAGAACTTAGCTGCAGTGTTGAGTCTAGGAGCATACAATGGCTGTAGTGAATTCCCCATAGTCCTCCGTTTGCTTCTTACAAGCCAATGAAGGGGCTTAAAGGTAAAGGGACCCCTGACCGTTAGGTCCAGTCGCGGACGACTCTGGGGTTGCGGTGCTCATCTCGCTTTCTTGGCTGAGGGAGCCTGTGTACAGCTTCCGGGTCATGTGGCCAGCATGACTAAGCCGCTTCTGACGAACCAGAGCAGCACATGGAAATGCCGTTTACCTCCCCACTGGAGCAGTACCTATTTATCTACTTGCACTTTGACGTGCTTTCGAACTGCTAGGTTGGCAGGAGCTGGGACTGAGCAACGGGAGCTCACCCTGTCGTGGGGATTTGAACTGCTGACCTTCTGATCGGCAAGTCCTAGGCTCTGTGGTTTAGACCACATTGCCACCCGCGTCCCTAATGAAGGGGTTTACCTGGGATCAAATATGTAGAGAATAATATTACTGGAGACAATGAACAGTGCCTGATAGTTATGTCTGACAAAGAGTGCAGGAATCCAATCAGTCATGCAACTTTGCGAGGGTGTGGCGAAGTTGTCTTAACTGTTCCACCAACACCTTGACAATGATCCTGACGAGATTTCAGTGCAGATACTGAATATGGGGAGTTCTGTATCTGCTGGGATATGGATGAGCTTTCTTGATGGAAATTGTGGGGAGGAGTCATTGTGCACAAGTAGAGCTTTGTATATCGAAGGCTTCAGGTCTGAGCCATTTATTTCTCTGTTTATTTGGAGTATTACACCCTGACTTTAAACTCAAAGAATTTGCATGGCAGTTTCCAACCATAAGATATTCAAAGGCAACAAGAGAATAATAAAAGTAGCATTATACTGTTCCAAAAACATAGAATCATTCTAAAATAACAGCAGCTAGAACAATAGCCATAGCAGCAAAACAGCGATCTGATTGCACACACACACACACACACACACACACACACACACACACAAAACCATGGGCAAAATAAAATGGTTTTTGACTTAGTGCCTGAAACCTCAATGTAATACGTGTCAGGCGAGGATCCCTGGTGAGCATGTTCCATAAAGTCCTGTGAGTTTCTAAGGGCGTGGTGCGGTTATCCAAACTGCTCCGCCAACAGGCAAAGATATTTTCTATTCTCGCAGGCCCTTTTGGAGTAGCTTTTCAATAGTTTTTAATTTGGTTAAAATAGATTTAATGAACTTGTCTGCTGCTGTCTTCACTGTGGTTTTGAAGCTTGTTCTTTGTCTGTTTGGATGCTTAAATACAGCTATTAAAATGATTTTGTAAATTGCCTTGGAATTTTTGAGGAAGGCAAATACAATGTTGGCATGCCTACATAAAGGAAGGAAGGAAGGAAGGAAGGAAGGAAGGAAGGAAGGAAGGAAGGAAGGTCCAGTCTTACTATCCTCCAAAGCCTCTGGGAATGATATTCATTGGTGGTCAGGTTCAAGATTCTCCTGTTATAACAATAGGTAGCTGCCCTTTGTCCAAGTTATCATTTATTTATTAATATTTTAGGCATTTGAACCAGCCTTTCAAATATGTTCACATAGCAGCTTACCACAAATTAGGCAACTTGTGAGCTGGACAGACCAGCTGGTCTGACTCAGAAGAAGGTAAATAAATACGTTGCTTGCTTGCCACTTTTATGAAACATCTGGAATGGTTCTGGAAGCAGAAGATCAGGAAGGCAGCATGTTAATAGATGACTGTTTCAGATACTTCATTGCATGGATATTCTCTGTGCTGTCCAGGCAGAAAAAGGCTTGCATTTTTTAAGCGGAAAGGTAGAGCTTGCTGATCAGCCTTAGAAAATACATGAATTACAGTTCACACGATGGGCTTCTTTCCAGGATCCTCTCAGTTGCCTTCAGAGATGGATTATGTTTCCACAAATGGTTCCCCCCTCTCCCCAATTCCTCCAAAGCAATAATCACCTCGCTAACCAGAAGGAAAGAACTTAATCTCTACTTGAAAAGGGAGATGAGGTTTCCTCTTTTCTGGGTACCAAGAGAGGACAGTTATAAATTGTCCTTGGAGTCTTACCAGTGGAAGCTGTCAATGAGGTACTTCCTTCTTCCAGGTAAATACTTCCAGGCAATTTTGCCAAGTGTGGCAGATGTTATGGCAACCCCATTAGCAGAGCAGGTGCTAAGGCACATGTTATATCTCATTATGGCTTTCTAGGCAAAGCTCCACTTAAAATCAAGTGGCTTACTTTATTTCCCAAAGCTTGTAGAATAATGCTTGATAAAATACATTTTGTTTTACAGTTTAGTTTGTACTGTATTGAGTTTAGTTTTGCAACACACATAAAAAAGACTGATTCATTTGCTTGGCTTAGATAAAAATAGCTCTAGTCACACCAGAGGGATGACTGATATTTGTCAAGGGAGACATCTTGGATAATCGTAGCCTGATTCATTTGAAACAACAATAGACTATTGAATCAAAAAGCACAAAACCAAACCGAACATTTTCCACATAAATCATAAGACCTTAGACAAAGATACAGAAAAGTGTTTTGGGGTGTTCCTGTTATTTGTATTAAACAATACCCCAACCCAAGAGTCTGTACAGATCTCCCTTGTTGTTGTTTAGTCATTTAGTCGTGTCCGACTCTTCGTGACCCCATGGACCAGAGCACGCCAGGCACTCCTGTCTTCCACTGCCTCCCGCAGTTTGTTCAAACTCATGCTGGTAGCTTTGAGAACACTGTCCAACCATCTCGTCCTCTGTCGTCCCCTTCTCCTTGTGCCCTCAATCTTTCCCAACATCAGGGTCTTTTCCAGGGAGTCTTCTCTTCTCATGAGGTGGCCAAAGTACTGGAGCCTCAGCTTTTGTCCTTCCAGTGAGCACTCAGGGCTGATTTCCTTAAGAATGGAGAGGTTTGATCTTCTTGCAGTCCATGGGACTCTCAAGAGTCTCCTCCAACACCATAATTCAAAAGCATCAATTCTTTGGCGATCAACCTTCTTTATGGTCTAGCTCTCACTTCCATACATCACTACTGGGAAAACCATAGCTTTAACTATATGGACCTTTGTTGGCAAGGTGATATCTCTGCTTAAGACAGCATCTTAAAAAGCAGAGACCCTAGACCCCCAAAATACCTACTATAGTATACTTTGTCAGGCAAATCTTCTCCAAGGTTTCAGGGAGAAGCCCTTCCCATTACTGCTACTTGGAAATGTTGTGGACTAAACCTTAGAACCTGCATGCAGACTAAGTTATGTGCACTGCCACTAAGCTATGACCAAGTCCTCTGTGCTGGAAAGTGTAGTGATTTTCTTGATTCCAGAGAAAGAGGAAATCCTGCAGTTCAAGCCACCACAGTCTACAGAAATGCTGTGGCTCATCTATTTTGAAAGGGAGAATGATTTGAGGGAGAATGTTTTTAGCTTAAGCATTAGACATTCACAGTCTTGAAGACTGAGTGGAGGAACTTTAGATCGCATTTGCATTTTATCCTATACTGAAGCCAAGTGAGTGAGTGCTGAGTGGAGCAAGTAAAGGGGGAGGGGGAGGGAGGAGGAGGAGGAGAGTTTGGACTTGATATCCCACCTTTCACTCCACTTAAGGAGTCTCAAAGCAGCTAACAATCTCCTTTCCCTTCCTCCCCCACAACAAACACTCTGTGAGATGAATGAGGCTGAGACTTCAGAGAAGTGTGACTAGCCCAAGGTCACCCAGCAGTTGCTTGTTGAGGAGCGGGGAAGCGAACCCAGTTCATCAGATTACGAGTCCACTGCTCTTAACCACTACACCATGCAGAGCTGCCATCATTGAAGCAATGTGCTTTCACTCCTGCCCTCTCCCTTTGTGTGGCACTTGGGGATGGATGGATGTGCCTCAGTCTATTCTTACATTCATTCCCATTTTCACCTGCTCTTTTTCATTCCACTGAAATTGGTTTATTTCACACAAAGCTCCCCCCCCCCATTTCACCATCAACCTTCAGATTTCCCTTGGGTCCACTCCTGGGGAATGTAAATAAACCTTCCCTGACCTCTGCACCCAGTTCATCACCAGATCTCCCACCCTCCTCCATTTGTTTCTCTTGTTTTTGCTTGACCTTGTTATGGACTTCAATGGCTGCCATATTCAGGACCAGACAGGAATTTTCCAACCAGGCCAATTGGCTCTTGTCGGGTGGCTTTTGCCTGTCTCTTAGCAATTGTCACAACTTTGGGCGGATTGGAATTGGGTATGCCTTAGTCTTGGTTGGAGGGGAGGTTGTAACCTCTGCTTGTCCCTCCAAGGGAAAGGGATTAAAGGGATTTGAGAAGAGATTATTTTGCCCAGACACCCAGGTGGGTGTTGGCTATTTTTCTGCGTCATACAGAGTGATACAGTGGTTTTACCCTTGAAGCCCTAGTGATGAAGTAGACTCCACACACAAGACTTTGAAGAGGACTCTTTACTTGCAGAATGGCAACTATTAACAAGCAATAGTATTTATGCATATCAAGTCCAAAAATGTGTTTCTCTCCCTTGAGCGCCTTTCTTGCTTCTTGCTTCTAAAACTCCTTTGTCTGTCCTCACAACAGTGTGTTCTTGGAATCTCCACACACAGCAAAACAACCAGCCAATCTTCAACTCCCATACTTCCCATAAGACACACACATATTCACTTTTAAAGAGAGTTAACAAATTGAAAAGGCAATGATTCAGCATTTCTGTGACCTGAATTGGAGACAAGATTTTGCAGCTGTTACATTACATTACATAGGTTTTCTTTCCCCCAGTATGATTTATTCTTTGTAAAATACATCTTCTAACAACTACAGTACAAATAATAACAGCGGGGTCTTGGGCCACAGCGCTGCTCAAGACGGCGATTCCACAGAGGCATTCTTATTTGATGTATGTCTTAGGACTCCGTCACTGCTGGGTTGACCCAGGAAATACTTCCAGCAGGCGGGCTGGAAGTCAACAGTTATACTCTATGCCTGTGCTAAACCTCTAGTGTAGGACTGACTAGCAGAGACCCTCCAGGCTTTCAGATACGCATTTCCCTCCAGTCCTACCTGGAGATGCCAGGGATTGAACCTGGAAGCTCCTGAATGCAAAGCAGATGCTCTACCAGTGAGCTATGGCTCTTCATCTTGTGTGGGAAAAGCCACTCTGGAAGTGGGCATGAGAATAAGAAGGATGCTGCCTCAGCCAAAGCTGGCCTCATGACAGTATTTTCTGCATATAAAATGTGTGGTTAATTATTGTTAATAGAGGATGTGAACAATATGTAGATTGGTTGTGAACTGCTATTTCACTCCTCATCTGTAGGCTGTTGCAGATGATTTCTGCAGCTTCTAATGCAAAGGAAATAAAATCCAAGCTAAACAGAGATGCATACCATCGTTTTTGGAAAACTGGGACACCAGTTATGAAATTCAGAAGGGAGGCAGACTCTCTTCATTGTCATGTTGTGTAAAGATAGATGTCACGCAGATCTGCAAATGCTTGGCTTGATTAAACATGTGCTCTAATGAGAAATTTTTGAGGTTACGCATGCCTTTGGGTTCCATAAATCAGAATCACACTCTTAATCGTCGGTAGTTTCTCATTGTTTAAAACCTTCATCATTAAACTAATCTGGGCACTTAAGGTTTTATGAGGCTGGATTTAGAGTTCCTGCAAAAAACATTAGCCATCAAAGGCTGTTGATGGTGGTTCTTGAAATGTTTTGATGGCAACAATGTGTTGATGTCTAGAACATTACAGATCGGTAAAAAATTCCTGTATGTTAACACCCTCCAAAGCACCCTAAGAGAGGGATATAGTTCAGTGATAGAACATCTGCTTTGAACACAGAAGATCCCAGGTTCAACCTCTGGCATCTCCAGGTAGGACTACTAGCCATCCTACCAATGGCTGCCAGCCATGAGGGCTATGCTTTGTCTCTAGGGTTGGAGGCAGTAATGCTATTGACTACCAGTTGCTGGAAGTCACAGGAGAGGAGAGCACTCTTGTCCTGCTCAGGTCCTGCTTGCTGGCTTCTCACAGGCATCTGATTGGGCACTGTGACAATAGGATGCTGGACTACAAGGGCCACTGGGTCAATCCAGGAGGCTCTTCTTATGTTCTTATGCCCGAGAGATACACTCATCAGTTAGTGTAGACAATGCTGAGTTAGGTGGACCAGTAGTCTGACTTAGTCTTGCAGGTTCCTAAGTTTCTCTATCTCTTCATCAGCACAGCTACGTTGAAGAACACTGGTGGCCGAACATGTTTATTAGGGGCTCCTGTGAAGGCCACCAATGAATATCTCTGTAATTTGATTTTTGCATTCATGATACAGCCTAGTGTGTTTTTCATTATTTCTTATTCTTCATCCATTACTATCATTAAAATAAATAAAAAATTGGAAACTGCAACAGATTTGATTTGGATGTTCACAAAATCAAATCAAAAAGTGTATATTAAGCATGGAAGATGCTGGCAGAGATCTCCAAATGTGGGCACAGATACAAGTTTTGGTGAGCTTTACAGGCCCCCAAACTCTTCTCTGACTCAGAATAAAATTCCAGGCGTACCCACCCAGCCGCCATGATGCCCAAAACACTCTTCCTCCCAGCTCCCTGATCTCCAAACCCTCATCCCTCTCCCTTTTATATTACAGTTACGGGGTAGCACAGGGATAGCAGCAATGTTGGCACTCCAGCTGCAATGGAGGAAGACTAATGTGAAGAGGGAGGTTGGGTTTCTCCTTTCCTTCTCTCTTGTGTGCTGTTAGGACAGTAGTTGTGGAGAAGTTTCCAGCACCCTTTGAGAGCAATGGTTTTTCTGAGGGCTACTCTGATTTCCAAAGTCAGACTAGATTGTAAACAAGATGAGCTGTTTCTTCTTCGGAAATAGTTGAACTGGCAAAGCTCTACAAGCTGAACTATTTAATGTATATTGAACTGTGCCTACATCTTGTTACAGCTGGCTTACCAGTCACAAAAGTTACTAGACGAAGAGAGCTTGTCTTCAGTAATCTTTGCTCTAAATAAAATCATAATTGGCTACAGTATTAAATCTGTACATATTCTTCTCTTCATCCAAACCAACAGGAGACATTTCAAGCAAAAGCACCTGAGTAGGGCATGGAGCAGGATTGGCCTTGAGAAGGTGCAAGGTCTAGAGCAGGCATAGGCAAACTTGGCCCTCCAGATGTTTGGGGACTACAACTCCCATCATCCCTGACCACTGGTCCTGTTAGCTAGGGATGATGGGAGTTGTAGTCCCAAAACATCTGGAGGGCTGAGTTTGCCTATGCCTGGTCTAGAGAGACTCTTGAGGACCAGGTATAGAGATCTGAAGGGCTGCATTTGGCCCCCAGGCATAAGGCTCCTCAGCCTTGAGACATATGATTTTGCTTAAGATATGTGTCAGGCTCATGTCCCAAAATGCAAGGACAACAACTTTTAGCTGAAAATAAGGAAGAGCTCTTTACTCATTCTAAATAGCAGTACAGGCTCAGCAGCAAGCACAAGATCTAGAAGTCAAGATTCCACGGTATATGAGCAAGGCAAGAGATTCATACCTAACCAGAAGCTATGAAGATGTCCTGACTGGTGACATGCCTCTTCTGCCAAGCTATTAAAGATGATGTAGGATGAGCTCACTCATCTTATGCTTTTTCTCTATGGTTCTACCATGCGTACACACAAACATTACACCTGGCTGGGTGCATCTGATCCCACTTTTGAAGGCAGCACCTGGTTCTCAGCGTCAACACTGTGTCCTGCCCCTCTTCCTCCAGCTCTGCTGCCGCCGCCTCCTGTTGGGTCCCTCTCTCTGGCACATGAGGCTCTGTGATCTGTAGGAGGGGCAAGGGAGAGAACTGGTAGATCTGCTTCTCCCTCTCTGGCATCTGGAGTAACAAGAGAAGGACCTTCTTCCTTCATCCCTGAGATGCTCACCTTCCAGCCTTCCATCTGTTCCTTTTCCTTCCTCCTCCACTTGCGTCTGGGGCTGTGAAACCATGCCAGATCCTGAAGAAGTCAAGGAGCCTGTGATAATACATAAATAACTTCGAAGGTATCACCTCTCTTGGTTGACATACACTACATCTGGAAAGGTTAGAGTGGAAGAAAATGGTTAATGCAGCAGCGGAAAGCCTTCAGGGGTTACACTGCTATAAAATAATACTAGTCATTCTGAGCATCTGCCTAAGAAAACTACATCTCAATTGGTCCCATTTCCGCCCCCTCTGTTCCATGTCAATATTCCATGCCTCATATCCATACAGCCATGCAGATCATACTGTACATAGCTTTTCATCACTGCCATTTTTGTTTTTCATTCTTGGGAAAGGTATCACTTTACCTATTCTCTCTGTGGGACATTCCATGAGACTTAACCCAGCTATAATTCTCCATGTGAAATGTTTATTACGGTTGTCATACAACATGTGCAGTGCCCATTCTTGGTACCCCTCCATCCCTTCATTTCCATGGTATGCTGGTTCTCCTCATTGGTCTTGACTTTGTTGTTTATACACACACACAAAGATCTGTGTCTGTTTCCTTTTTCCTTTCATTAGTGAGTCAAATGGCCCAATTTTTTTGGCAGGCAACATTTCGGAGAGATGTGCTATTGCAGGTGTTCCACTAGAAAGCGAGGGCCAATTCACACAACTCTCAGTGTGCTCCCTGATGCGAGCTGGATCGTTTCTTTATTCAAATTGGCCATTGGGCCAAGCCACTTATGTGATTATCCTGTCAAATGCTCACTTTACCCATCAAGATAGATAGGTTAGAAAACTTGGGGCTCCCCTTGCTTGCTCATTGGTAAACAGCAAATCACACAGTTGCAATGTGCAGTCACCTTAAGCAACCACATTTTCACAAGGGGGGGGGGGGCTGAGAATGCCATTCCATCAGAACACATCATTTCTCTTTGTTGTCCACAAAGTAGAAATTGGAAAAAGACATTCTGAAATATAATATTAGGGCTGTCTTGACTGATCATGGATGAACACTTTTGGATTTAAAAGGGAGCTTTTGGGAAGGATTGAATCATTTGGCCAAACTCTCAAAAGATTGCCATTTTTTTATATTTTCTAACCTCTGGACAGCTGTTGGGGCATTTTTTTGGTCTTCCGTCAAGACTTCTTCATCCTTACAACACAATCCCAGCCAATCAGGGATCACCTTGGGAATGTATCGATGTCACAATGCCCAAAAACCTGTCATATTTGCTTGTTTGCAACAGTGTTAATGTGAGAAAACATAAGCCAATTCAGAATGACACCCAATGTTTCTGTACCACTGCACCAATGTTTCCTGTTTTTAGGGTGATGAGAAAAAGGAAAATGGGAGGAAAGGTTGTCTATGAATAGGTTGATAGTGCATGCTTGAGTGTTCTGCAGCACAAGTGACCTATAGAACATACCCTCTAGCCTTCAGACTTTACAATCCCAAAATGTACTTTTAATCTGAAACTGCAATAAAGGTCCCACTTCATTTTTATGTACCTGCCTGTCTTTCTCTCCCCCTCCCCATCATCTCGTTCTCAAAAGCCCTTCCCCAAGTCTAAACAACAAAGAAAGAAAAAAAATGATGGTAGTGGACAATGTGTGACTCACTCATGGATCCTGGCCTTGACTTCTAAACCAGCGATCTTGACAATGTAGCTCTTAAATTCAATATACAGATATGGGAAATGCCACAAACTGACTGACGCACTGGAAAAAATGAAGTAAACATTCACTCAATCCACATCTTGGCATGCTCAGAGGTTTGCGTGTATTGGCCACGAGGGGAGCTGGCTTGAAACCTTAAGTCATTTCTCAGGGTTTTAGTTTATTTTATTAGTATAACTACATCAATTACAAGAGCAACTGCCAATGGACCCTTTGTCAACTTGATCCTACGAATGTATACTTAGAGAGCAATCAACCCCGCCCCTCCCATCAACATTGCTGCAGGGGTTTAGGAATAGGCAGAGGAGTCCCCCTGCCAGGCTCTATTTGCAGTGGGGAATCTCCCGGTCTGGAGGCTCTCACAACACCCGCCAAATGCAAGCATGGGCAGCCAAGAAGCTACCGCCAACAGCATCCCATCAGAGGTAGCCAGCGAAGGCCATCTAAATGGGGCATTATGGGAGAAGGCCAGGGCTGGGCATAGATCTGCAGGACCCTGGGTCAGTCCATTTCCTGGAGAGGGGCCTGACCTGGGACTCTCTGAGGATGCCATAAAAAACAAAAAAACAAAAACCCACTGCAGTCCAAATACCCACAAATAGATTCCAGTACATATAAATACAAAAAAACACACACATACGACTTGGACATTGGATAAAACTAAGCTACTCTGCATGTAAACATCCAGTCCCTCACAGCTCTATGAGAATTTAGTGTAAGTGATCTCACTGTAATTTCTTTCCACAATTTTGTAAATAAATGTAGTATTATCATGCCTTCATGGGTCCATGTCCAAGCGACACTGGCTGGCTAAGCCTGGTTTCAAGCTGGCATGATAACTGATCATGTAAGTCAGTGGTGGGGTCATTAGGTTCAGTGCAGATCCCAATTTGGCACATTAGGACATTTTCACCAAACTTCCCCCCATGACCATCACATCTATATCATGTGTGCTCAGAAGAACAGGAGAAGCGGGACACTTGCTTTTGGTGTCTTCAGACTAGATCAAACATTTATGGAACACAGGAAGCAGCAATTCATAAGCAGTTAAAGCCCTACATGCTCCTCTCATGATGATTACAGCACCTTTCTAGGAGCAGAAATGCACTTTGGAGTTCAGTGATGTATATATCAGAATATCATTCACTAATGTTATGAATCAGAGATGGCTAACCTTTCTCTTTTTTTTTTTATAATAAATTTTTATTAGTTTTCCATAAGTAAAGAAAAAACAAAGCAGAAACATAAACATAAACAAACACAAAATCGACTTCCCCATACCACCCCTTTTCTGCATTCTTGTTTCAAGATTTTTCAGCAACCCTCTGATAATAAACTTGATATTATTTCATATATTTAACTTCTGTTAGTTATTAATACAACTGTAGTTCTTTATCTCTTATAACTCTGAGCCCCTAATTTTCCAAATTACAACAGTTTTTGAGATAAACTTTAAATTTGTTCCAATCTTCATCCACCGCCTCTTTCCCCCGGTCTCGAATTCTGCCAGTCATCTCTGCCAGTCCCATATAATCAATCACCTTCGTCTGCCATTCTTCCAACGTGGGTAAATCTTGCGTCTTCCAATACTTTGCTAGAAGAATTCTTGCTGCTGTAGTGGCATACATAAAAAATGTCCTATCCTTCTTTGGCACCATTTGGCCCACCATGCCCAAGAGAAAGGCCTCTGGTTTTTTAACAAAAGTTCTCTTCAGAACTTTTTTTATTTCATTATAGATCATTTCCCAGAAAGCCTTAATCTTCGGGCAGGTCCACCAAAGGTGATAGAAAGTTCCCTCCGTTTCATTACACTTCCAACACTTGTTGTTGGGCAAATGATAAATCTTTGCTAACTTAGCAGGAGTCATGTACCACCTGTAGATCATTTTCATAATGTTTTCTCTTAAGGTATTACATGCCGTAAATTTAACACCAGTGGTCCATAACTGCTCCCAGTCAGCAAGCTCAATGTCAGATGGCTAACCTTTCTCCCTCCAGATGTTGTTTGTCTTCAGTTCCCATCACCCATTGGAAAAATCAAATAAAAGTCCTTAGGAGAACACCAGAATATAACTATTTTTTCTCCCTGTATTTTCTTCACCCATCTGTCAAGCACTGTGGTGGGTGGGTGGGAGGGAAAGGTTTTGAAATCTTTTGCATCACACAGAGATCTGCATTGTGAACCATTTTTAACACAATGAATAGTGTTTGGTTCCCCGTCTCAGATGTTAAATACCGTATTTTTCACTCTATAAGACGCACCAGACCACAAGACACACCTAGTTTTTGGAGGAGGAAAACAAGAAAAAAAATATTCTGAATCTCAGAAGCCAGAACAGCAAGAGGGATCGCTGTGCAGTGAAAGCAGCAATCCCTCTTGCTGTTCTGGCTTCTGTGATAGCTGTGCAGCCTGCATTCGCTCCATAAGACGCACACACATTTCCTCTTATTTTTTAGGAGAGAAAAAGTGAGTCTTATAGAGCAAAAAATATGGTAATTTAATGATCAAATATAATTGGCTACATGCTGACTGTTGCTTATTTCCAAAACACACACACATGCAACGTCATCCGTTCCCGATTTTATAAGTCGTGACAATAATGCACAATCCTTTGTGGAAAAGACTGCCTATTTTTACCATTTGAACAAAAAATACAAACCATTTTGTGGGCCACATGAAAGCAATAAAGCCTATAAAAATAATGAGAAAGTCTGCTTTTCATTATGGTGAGACATTAAACTGGGTACATTTTTTAAATTAAAAAAATGCATATTGTAGGTGACACATGGTCATATTTTGTCCTGTTCATAGGTACTTTTGATTTGGAGGCTGTCGATGTTTCAGACTGTGATTTCCTGTTCCAATACTATATACATGCATATATATTTGCCAGGTCAAGAATGTAAAAATGAGCATTGGTTGCATTCTATTTATTCTGAGGACAATTTGGCTCTGCAAACAGCATCCTTTCTATTAATTTTCTTAAGATTCCACATCTCGGTGGTTTTCTTCCTAAGATATAAAAGTGCCCGTATTATGTAGGAAGTCCACCAAAACGACTTCATATGTGAAAGATTGTACTCCAGAGGTTTCTGTGAAAAACAATTTCAAATGCCGTTGTGCAAGAGCATTCCGTTTGTCAAAACCCAGTAATCATTTATATGGGCCAATTACATGTTCATTCCTTATTAATTGCAAACCTGTCTACTCCACATTCCCTCATAAAAAGCAGCTAACGACAATCTGAATGGCCAAAACATAAAATGAAAATCAAAACAAGTAAGGACGATCCATTACAATGGGGATGGGGAACATGTGGCTCTGCAGATGTTGCTGAACCCCAGATGTTGCTGAGCCCAGCAGCCCCAGTCACCATGGACAGTGGTGAGAGATAATGGCAACTCCCCTTCATTAGCTGAGCTCTACAAGGCATGAAAGCCAGCCTGGCCTCCCCTCCGTGCTTTTCCCCTCGAAAGGGTGGGTTCAAAATCTGATCCCTGCACAAGACAGCCTGGGGATCATTATTTCCTGAATTAAACTTGGAGGTACGCTTCACTCTTACAATCAAGATTTCTTTTCACTAGATCATTAAAATCGTAAATAATACCCACCCTTTGAGGACCACAGACACTGTGTTCCTGTGTTTTGACACTTTTTGAGCATGGCAACAAAGACTCTCCTCCTGCAAAAGATTCCGTTAAAGGAATCCGGCGGTCGTGTATTCTGTCCGATGCCTGCGTGGCAGGAGGCCATGGCACGACCTTCGGTGACATCAGGGGAGAGCTTATAGTTGGATTAGCATCAACAGGCTCCACCTACTGGTGAATAAACCCCCCTTTTTAGACTCACCCCTCTCCAAGTGGGTGGAGTCAACTGACGTAATCCAATGCCTAAGCCAATACCTTTTCACTTGCTGTAATCAATAAAGTTGTGGCCTTTTCTTGCCCATTAACCTTATATCACATGTCCGTGTGTTTTCATTCCACTATGCGGGGATCGGGTCCTCGAACCACAACTTCCAGGTGGGTAGCTGTGCTAGTCTGCTGAAGCTGAAATGTCAAAGAATCTTGTGGAAGATTTCTTCCCTGAGATTTATTGTAGTAGAGGCTTCCGTGGTCTGGATTCCACTCCATCAGAGCTCTGGTGCATCTGATGGAAGCTTCCAGGAATCTCATCCGTGGAAGCTTCTTTGGTAACAGATCAGTGGCTCTACAAAGATTGTTTTCAGCATAACTCTCAGTCTGAAGGGGTGAGAACACTGATATGGATAGATACAATGGGCAGCCTCTTTTGGAAACAGGTAAATCTCCTGTCTTTTGGTAACGTGAGTGACTAGATGATTTGTTTATAGCTGATGGAAGAATGGACAAAGTACGGCACAGACCAAGGCAAGATCATGAAGAGATGGTTTCTTTTGTGGATAGATCCTTTGGGGTTCCTGGGAGCCTTGAATTGCTCAGTGGAGCAAGATTGAGCACACTGCATCAATCCTGGCCTGATTGCACTGGCTGCCAATTAGTTTCCGGGCCCAATTCTAAGTGCTGGTTTAAGAGCCTTAAGTGGCCCATTGGAAGAAATTTAAAGACTATTTGCAGAAATACTGTAAAATTAATGAATGTTAAAATGATGTTGGATTGAAAATAAGTGGTATTGGTACTAAGATTAACAAGAATATGCAAATATGGATTGATAATGAATGAAAATATATAGTTATAATAGGTTAAGATATAGAGTAAAGATGGTTGAAAGAGGGTAAGGATTTGCTGAAATATCTTTGTGAATGGGAATACAAAAAGGGGAGGTGAGAGGAGGTCAAGGAAACAAGTAAACGAGTCCAAAGATATTGAAAAATGGATATTTTTTTCTTTTTAAATTTTTTTTCAACTGTATGCTTTTTTTCGTATTTTGTACTCCTTTTATTCTTTTTTCTATGTGTGTTTTTTCTTAGTTTGTAAACTGTTGTTATAATTTTAGTTTGTTCATTGTTGTTATAATTTTCTCTATTTTGTAAACTTATGTGTTTTTTCTTCTTTTTGGAAAATTTGAATAAATATTTTTTTATTAAAAAAAAAAAAGAGAGCCTTAAGTGGCCCAGGACCACAAGACGCCAAGGATCACCTCTCTCCAAATGAATTTACCTGGACCTTGAGATCATCCTCTGAGACCCTTCTTTGTGTGGCTCCTCCATAAGAGGTCCAGAGGGTAGCAACACGATAACAGGCCTTTCTGGAGTGGTTCAGTTGGTATCTTCATTATACACCTTTAGGCGCCAGGCAAAAAGGTTCCTCTTCAACCAGGGCTTTGGCTGACTGACGTTCAATGTCATTTTAAATGTGTTGTGGGAGGGGGCAATTTTTTGGGGGGGGGGATGTTCTTAATTTTATTATGTATTCCATGGTCTGTTTGTTTTTTTAAGATTGTAATTTTATATTGTGATTTGCCCTGAGATCTATGGGTAAAGGGGAGCAGACAAATTTAATAAATAATAATACAAAAATAAATAAATAAATTGAATTAATTCATTTCTTGTGATGCACAAATAGTGTTGCCCCAGCCTGCTAATGTTCTGCAATATTTGTAACTTGCTGATTTAACAACTGACTATATTTCCCATAACTTCTGAAGACACCGGGCCAGTATGCCTGCTGGATTAAGAGAAAGTGTTTCGTGTCCAATTCATATTCCTGGGACTGAAAGCCTCTCCATCCTCTGGGCACATGGCCTTGGGTTTGCTGGCACTCCCTGAGTTCTCCCCAATTCTTCCTTACACCACTCTTACATCCAATATAGTTGCATCCATACACACATGCATGTGTTCATCGCTTCAGATATGTGTTGCCTCACACTCAGCCTTTAGGGAAAGAGGGGATTTTAAAATCTAAATAAGTGCATTTATCAGTTCCACAGTCCCAGTGTGTTCATAATAACCAGGTACTTAAGGGGAGAAGAGGGATTTTGAGGGTTTGGTCACCCTGCTGGGTGTGAGAGAGTTTGAATGATTCCAGCTGTGGCTAGTTGGGCAGCTAGTAGGATTCCTGGAAGCTTCTTCCAATCTGCTGTGCCTGCAGTATGTTGCCAAACTGGCACAGTTGCCTTGCTTTGTTTGCTCTGAAAGCCAGCTATTTAGCTAAGGCAATGTGCCAGGCGAGATTTCGAGATGACAGGAGATGACATTACAAATGCAAAATAGCAGAGGCATATGGAATAGGTTCTCCATTTTGGCTGGACGTTGGCAGTGTGACGCCCGTATATGTTTGCAATCCAGGTGGTGATCTCAATCCTCTCAGCTGACGTATAAAAGGAAGGGAAGAGCACTCATGTGTCTGCTGTCTTGAGAAGAGTAGTTAAGTGATGTGACCAGCTTAAGTATGCAGAAACAGTGAGCTACAAAGCCAAGTGCAGCTCACCAGCAATAGATCATGGTGTGCCTGTAGTTTCTCTCCGCTTTTTGCTACATGCCTGGGACTACAGAAAGAAGCTAGCGAATATATATTTATATTTAGAAAGACACACACACACACACACACACACACACACACACAGTCAGAGGAATTCAATTCAGTTGTCATTTAAAAGTGAACCCACATAATTTGCTCTTTCTGAAACAATATGCAAACACTGAAATGTGTGCTTCTTTGAATTTTACAGTGCAGCACTCCAGCTAAGTATAGAAATACCCATACTAAAGTAAAGTAAGCATAGAAATAATTGTGAAAAGAACATGCGATTTAAAAAATATCATTGACATAGTGATGACAGAATAGTTACAGTAGACACTTTTGTTGTTGTTGTTTAGTCGTTTAGTCGTGTCCGACTCTTCGTGACCCCATGGACCAAAGCACGCCAGGCAGTAGACACTAGGGCTGTGCAACCACTTTGCCCAAATCCTGAACAGAGTCAGGTCAATTTGTATTGAATCCAGATTGGGTTTAGGCAGCTATAAATCACAACAGAGCAGATTGGATTGACCCAAACTGATTTGTAATGATGTGTGCCAATTGGGAGCTCAAAACAGTCTCTGACAAAGTCAGACGGACTTTCTCCTAAGTGTCGCAAAGCGTGTTCACATCAAAAGAGAGCACGTGTTGCGGTTGGGGCCGAACAAAACCCTAAGTTAGTGAACAGGCCTTGGATGACCAGAGGCCTGGGAGCAGATTGAGGTGGCTGTTACTAGGGCAATTTGGATGTTGCCAATTTAGGGGTGGGATCAAAGGCTTTATAAGCAGGGTCCACAGCTTTCTCTTTCTCTTTTGCTGTGGACACCGGATCTATCTCTAGCACCGGAGTGAACCAGCAAGAGACCTTGGTCGTATAACCAATTTTCCCTTCTTTCTCTTTCCTCCCCCCTTTTTTGATTTATCCCCTTAGCTATTCCAGGGTAATTATTTTGATCTCCCCTTTCATTATACTCCCTTACCTCCTCCTTGTGGCCCTCGGGACGCCGGTGGGGGGGGCGCAGGACCTCCCGGTCCAGGGCGGCTTACGGCCCGCTCTCGGCTGAGCCGTTAGCCCGGGCGGGAGGGTGGAATTTTCCCCTAGGCCTCCCCGCAGGGCCCGGCTTGGTTGGGGCCCGGTTATCTGGACGGCCTCCCTGGCCTTGGGCAGAGGCTCCCGGCCCTGACCCGTGGACTACGGTGCCCGGGGCCTGTGGGGGCGTCCGCTGCTCCGCCCGGCCAAGGGCCGGTGCCGGAGTTGGGGGGGGCTCTCTCCCGAGCTGGGCCCGGCCGGCGGGGGGCCTCACTGCGTCCCCGGCTGCTCCCCACCGCGCTTCCTGCCTGCGGGCCTCTCCGGGCCTACCGCGCCACGTCGCTGCCGCCTTCGGCGGCGCGGGATCGCCCGCGGCCCGCTGCGGCCTGGTCGGGGCCTGCGGTCCGCGGCCGCCTTTGACCCCGGGCCTGCGGGCGCCGGCTAGTTGCGGCCCCGGTCCGCGGGTTTTCTGCTCCCCGGGGGCCCGCTCCGGCTGCCGGTGCGGCGCGGGCCGCCTCGGGCGGCGGCGCCGGGGGCCTGCGTGCCGCGGCCGGGTTCGGCCCGGCTGGGGGTGGGTTTAACCGCGTTGCCGCCCCTGCCTTACCTTTGGGCCCGGCTGGGCCTGCAGCTCCGCGCTGCTTCCTCTCGCGGCGCGGGGATCGGGCCTGCGGCGGCCTAGTTCGGGCCTGCGCGGCCTCGGCGGCTTCCCCCGGGCTCCCGCTTCAGCCGGTGCGCCGGTGCGCCCCCCCCATCCAGCACAGGCAGTGCGGGGGTGCGTGGGGCTGTGAGGGCCTTGGGGGCTTGGAGCGGTCTAGGCCCTGCTGGCCTGCCTCCGGTCCCCTTGGTGGGCAGAGGCCCTCCATTTCTGGGGTTTGAATTGGCGCGAACGCCATTTTCCTCCTAACCCCCTGGCTCCTTCCAGTGAGCTTTCCGGCTCAGTAGTGGCCTCTGGTGGCCAGAAGGTGTAACTGCAAGGTTTGCCTGTAATTTGTGAATTCGCTCCACAGTGACCTCTAGTGGCGGTTTTGGTATTGCAGGGTGCCTGCTTGCCTGCTGTTAGGAGCTTCTGTACCTATATTGGCATAAGCCCTGTTGTTACGCCTGCGGCGTTGGGGCTATTACCGTACCTGCTGATTCTCCTTAATTCCTTTGATTAATTCTTTTTCCAGCGTTGTAATCTTTATTAATTTATTATTATTGTTAATTTTATTTATATATATATATATATATATATATATATATATATATATATACACACATATCTATTTCTATTCTTCTCTTACCTTCAATTAGGCTACTTAGTCGGTCCGGATTTAACCCTTCCTGTAATTGATTTTCTGTTCAAGCTTCAGCAGGAATGGCGCCAAAGAAGGCAACGAAGAAGTCTGGCCCTGCTATTGCTGCAAAGCGGCCCATAAAAGGCCCATCACAGGCGCTGCGCTCACCGCGCCCTGCCCAGTCTCTACAGCGCATCCAGTCCATGGTCAACAGCCTGGCGGGTGACCCAGAGGCCTTGGCGAGGGTGGAGTCCGAGATGGATGGTCTGCTCCGTCGCTCCCCTACCCCATCACCATCTTCTGCAATATTGAGTCCTACCTTAGGCGCCTCGTCTCCGGCGGCGTCATCTAGCGAAGATGAGGCAGGAACGTCGTTAGCCGGGGGGTTGTTGCGTGGTAGCCAAACAGCACGCACCCCGGTCCTGCCTGCGTTGCAGGTTACTGCGGCAAGGGGTCGTAGCCGTTCCAGGGTGGGGGCCAGCCGGAGGGGAACAGCTCGGGACCGCATTGGGGGTTCGCCTCCGCGGTCTCCGGTAGCGGGGTTGCGAGCGCCTCGCCATTCACAGTCTATTTCTTGTCAGTCGACCCCAGGTGCGGTGCAACAGGCTGACTTTTCGGAATCCTCGGTGGAGGATAGCCTTCCCCTTCCTCCAAGGTCATCGACTGGCGGGATGCGTCGCCGCAAGAGGAGCTCCAAGAGGCGTGCCAAGAAGAGACATAGAGGCACCTCATCCTCTTCCTCAGGTACCTCCTCGCATAGTTCCAGTAGCGATGAGGAAGCGTCGCTTAAGCTATATTGGGGGTTTGGCGAGACCTCTGGGCTCCCAAAATGGGTGTGGGAGCGGAGGGCCAACTCCCATAGGGCCAAGTATGGGACAGTTCAGGATTGCCTTGACGGGGCATTGGTGCCTGACGTAAAAGTCTCCACCAATTCAGCCAGGGACATCATCCCCGGGGCCCACCTGTCTGCCAAACTGCGGTCCCGAATCCTGGATGGCCGCTATGTCGATATTTTCAGCCTTGCCCCCCCGCTCGAAGGTCAGGAGCCCTTGGACAAGGGCCTGCCGGTGTCCAAGAAGCGGTCGGTCCTGCCAAAAGCAGACAGGACTTTTGAAAGGTGGTTAGATAGCTTCCAGGTTTTTGCTGGAGTTGTGTCGGCAGCTTATCCTAGGCGATCCCTGCACCTGTGGGTATACCTGTCCATCGTCCGCTCGGCTTTTACGATGGCCGGTGAGACCGCTGCGCTGTCTTACGATCAGAACTTCAGACGTAGGGCCGCCAAGATCCCCACAGCCCGCTGGGATCGGAAAGATTTGGACGTATGGACCACTTATGTGGCCCCTCGTATTGACAAGAAGCTGCCTGATCCGCAGAAGTTTCGGCCCGCCCCGGCTAGGTTGGGCCGCAAGCAGTTCTGCTGGGATTTTAATAAGGGTACTTGCTCAAGGCACCCTTGTAAATACGTGCATGCGTGCGGCAGGTGCTCTGGGAATCATCCCGCATCCACGTGCGCAGGGGGTCGCCGGCCCTTTCGAAAGGGGGGGGGCTCCCAGCAGCCTCCGAAAACAGCCGCCCAGGCCCCCGCTGCCGGAGCAGGAAAGTAGTGTTTTATCCTCCTTAGCTTACACCCCAGTGCGGTTGCAACCGTTGCTATCATTGTTGGAGTCCTACCCGGACACCAAAGCGGCGTCTTATCTGCGTGAGGGTTTCTCCGCAGGCTTTAGAATCCCGGTAGTTTCCACCCCAATGGCCAGGAACCCGGCAAATCAGAAGTCGATCAGGGACATGCTAGAAGTAGCACGCAGAAAAATAGAGAAAGAATTGGCTTTGCGTCGCATGGCCGGTCCTTTTGCCGCACCGCCTTTTCCCAATTTCCACATTTCACCTTTGGGCATGGTTCCCAAAAAAGCTCCGGGGGAATTCCGCCTAATCCATAATCTCTCTCATCCTACAGGCACGTCAGTAAATGACGTGATTCCCCCGGAGCTTTGTTCCGTGAAATATGCTTCTCTTGATCACGCGATCAAGATGATACGGAAATTTGGGAGGGGCGCTTTACTGGCAAAGTGCGACATAGAATCGGCTTTCCGGCTGCTGCCGATTCATCCCGACGATTTTTGGTTGCTGGGATTTCAGTTTGAGGGTGGATTCTATTTTGATAAGGCCATGCCCATGGGCTGCTCGGTGGCCTGTGCGGCTTTTGAGTGTTTCAGTTCATTTTTAGACTGGGCCTTGCGTGTAAAGACCGGACTGGGCGGAGTCACGCATTACCTCGATGATTTTTTGGTCGCCTCGGCAGACAATACAGGGGACTGCGTGGCGTTATTGCAGGCCTTTGCTTCCTTAACGGAAGATCTGGGCGTCCCGTTAGCCGCTGGGAAGACCGAGGGTCCTTCCACGCAGTTGACTTATTTGGGTATCTTGTTAGATACTGTGGCGCAAACTTCTAGCTTGCCGCCTGAGAAGATAATCAAGTTGAAAGAGGTTATTCACGATCTTCTGCCCTTAAAAAAGGTTACCTTGCGGCAGCTCCAGTCGTTGCTGGGCCATCTAAATTTTGCGTGTAGGGTGGTCTCCCCCGGACGACCATTTTGCTCCCGATTAGCCAAACTTACCTCGGGGTTGCAGGCCCCGCATCATAGGGTACGCCTTCCTAGTCAGGTACGGGCTGACCTTCATATCTGGTTGGAGTTTCTGGAGGACTTCAATGGGGTGTCCTTGTGGCAGGACACATTGAACCTGCACAACGACTTCCAGGTACATTCTGATGCTGCTGGGTCTTTGGGTTTTGGGTTGTATTGGGACGGCAGATGGTGCGCTGAGCGCTGGCCGCCCGCCTGGCAGGGGCAGGCTATTACTAGGGATCTAACTTTTCTTGAGTTTTTTCCCATCGTAGTGGCAGTGCACCTGTGGGTCGAGCATTTCAGGGATCATCGTATCTGTTTCTGGACTGATAACCAGGCGGTGGTGAATGTACTGGCCAAGCAGTCTTCACGCTCCCCCAGGGTTTCGGCCCTCCTACGGGCCTTCGTGTTGCATTGCTTGCGTTTTAATATTGTATTTTCAGCTCGTTTTGTCCCGGGAATTTCTAAGGAGATTGCCGATGCTCTGTCCCGTTTTCAGATGCAGCGATTCAGGTCCCTGGTGCCAGTGGCTCGAGACCGTCCGGAAATTTTCCCGGATCATCTCTGGAACCTTGGCAGAATTTAGTTTTACAGGGAGTAGCTGCATCTGTTGCACCCTCTACCTTGAGGTCCTATGAGAAGGCCTGGGCTGACTTCTTATTGTTTAATGGGCAGTCTATTGGGGAAGTGATCCACTCCCATTCCACCTCTCAGGTGCTCCGGTATCTGGCGCATTTGTTCCAGATGCGTCGTGCGGCTAGGACCCTTCGTCTGCACTCAGCAGCGATTTCCTTTTTTAGCAAGGCTTATTTTAACAAAGACCCATGTCAGAAGTTTGTAGTCCGTAGGGCCTTGGAGGGATGGGGGCGTCTCACTCCTTCCAGGCCCATTCCCAGACGCCCCATTACATTTGGATTGCTGGCGCAAATGCGCGCAAAACTGCGGAGCATCTGCTGGTCCAAATTTGAAGCTCGGCTATTCTCGGCAGCATTTTCATTAGCCTTCTTTGGGGCCCTAAGGGTCGGTGAGGTGGTTCTCGAGCCTAAGCGGGACGGAGGCTCGAGGGGCTTGCTGATACAGGACGTTAGCGTGTCTTCACGTGACCTGCAGGTTAACGTCAGGAACTCAAAGACGGACCAATTGGGGAGGGGTGCCTTTATTACGCTCCCTGCAACTGGTGGAAGCGGCCCTTGCCCAGTAAAAGACCTTACCAGGTACTTAGCCTTGCGTCCCGGCGGTGAAGGCCCCCTTTTCGTTCACGAAAATGGCCGCCCGCTGGCGAGACACCAGTTTACCAGTGTGTTACGAAAAGCTGTTGCGGCTTGCGGCCTCCCAGCTTCGGAGTTTGCCCCTCACTCCTTTAGGATTGGAGCTGCCACGACCGCTGCCCACTGGGGTTTGTCGGTTAAAAGGATTAAGGACCTGGGTCGATGGAGATCGGACGCGTTCAAGGTCTATGTGCGGAAATGAGTTCTTGTGTACTTACATATGTGTGTTTTACCCTAGGTCGGGCTGCTATCCACATCTGGGTAGTAGGGCACAGTATTGTGCACTGGGCTGCGGACAGAGCTCGCCAGTCTGGACGGGGCGAAGGCCTGGGATTCCCGCAGCACGTATATGTGTCCTGGATCTCCAGAAGGGGGATGCGGTGGAGAGATTTTTTACCTCTCATGCGAGGGCGTGTCCTCCAGTTCGGCCCTCCTTCGGCGATCGTGGTGCAGCTCGGGGAGAATGATATGGTTTCCTCTTCCTGCTACGGGCTGCGCACAGCCATCTTACAGGACTTGGGGGAGCTGGCGGCACTGGTGCCGACTTCTAAGTTAATCTGGTCACAGCTTTTGCAACGCCGCATTTGGCGAGGTAGTCCTTGCCCTGCTGCCACGGAACGTGCAAGGAAGCGGATTAATTCCGCAGCGAGCAAGCTGGTGGTGAACCTGGGCGGGTTCATCATCCCTCACCCTCGTATTTCATTCCGGGCGATTGAGTTTTATAGGGATGACGGGGTTCATCTCTCGCCAGTGGGGAATGATGCATGGTTGGATGCTTTGGTGTCCAAGTTGAGGGTGTGGCTTGATTTGTGAGTGGTTGGCGGCGAGCGTAAGGGCTCGAATGGCGGTTAGGCATTGGTTAAAAATTGCTTGGTGGAGGGGTACGGATTGGCTGGGCCTGCCCCTCCAATGCTGCTGCTGGCGGGTATTCCGTTAAAGGAATTCTGAAGCTTACCATCCCCTTCGTCCAAACCCTGACGGCAGGGTGCGGGCCGCGTAAGCTTCAAGGGACAAGCGCGGAGTAGCTGAGGGTCTGTGACGCAGCTCCAGCTGACTCTGTCCCTTGTTTCTCCGGGACTGACTAGGGAGTCAGTGCTGTCCCCCCAAGGCGGGGGGGTGACAGATAGTCATAACCAATGCCTAAGCAACCACTCTCAATTTGTATTTAAATAAAGTTGTGGCCAAAATTATGCCACAAACCTTAAACAAAAATTATGTGTGATGTGTGAGTTTTTGGGAAGGGGGGGTTTTGGTGGACCTCAACACGCAAAGCGTGTTCACATCAAAAGAGAGCACGTGTTGCGGTTGGGGCCGAACAAAACCCTAAGTTAGTGAACAGGCCTTGGATGACCAGAGGCCTGGGAGCAGATTGAGGTGGCTGTTACTAGGGCAATTTGGATGTTGCCAATTTAGGGGTGGGATCAAAGGCTTTATAAGCAGGGTCCACAGCTTTCTCTTTCTCTTTTGCTGTGGACACCGGATCTCCCGCCCGCCCTCCCTTGTTTGGGCTTGCGCTTTGACCTTGCTCTGCCTGTCATGGGGTCGTCCGCCTTGGTGCGGGGGCCCAGTAGGAATTTTTCCAATCGGCTGATTAGTGCGTGCCTTTTGGGTTTTGCCTACTGCTTAGCAAATCGTCACAACTTGTAAGGTTGGCGGTTAGGCATTGGTTAAAAATTGCTTGGTGGAGGGGTACGGATTGGCTGGGCCTGCCCCTCCAATGCTGCTGCTGGCGGGTATTCCGTTAAAGGAATTCTGAAGCTTACCATCCCCTTCGTCCAAACCCTGACGGCAGGGTGCGGGCCGCGTAAGCTTCAAGGGACAAGCGCGGAGTAGCTGAGGGTCTGTGACGCAGCTCCAGCTGACTCTGTCCCTTGTTTCTCCGGGACTGACTAGGGAGTCAGTGCTGTCCCCCCAAGGCGGGGGGGGTGACAGATAGTCATAACCAATGCCTAAGCAACCACTCTCAATTTGTATTTAAATAAAGTTGTGGCCAAAATTATGCCAAAAACCTTAAACAAAAATTATGTGTGATGTGTGAGTTTTTGGGAAGGGGGGGTTTTGGTGGACCTCAACACGCAATTACAAAATAAATACAAAATTAAAGTTCTAAAAGAGTTGTTTACCCTGTTCAACCCACATTTTACCAGCTTCCTTGCAAGAATATTATGGGGGACTTTGTCAAAAGCATAACTGAAATCAAGATACACTTTGTCCACAGCATTCCCCTGATCCAACACATGTCTGGCCACAATATATGATTGGTGGCCTGTATGTTGGGTCACATTGTAGTTTGGTAGGTTGCTTAACCACTGAAAACAAATGGGTTTTGTGTCTTATGAGCCACAAGCCAGGATGTGAGTACCATGAACAGGAATGTGTGGAACATAAAGGAATTTCCCTTGTACATTTGCTTTTAGGTGCATTCTGTGGAAGATACGCCTGCTTGTTTAGAATCGGCCACTGGAAGCCAGCTGTGCAGACTTTTTGCATAGGATGCATTGTCAATGATGGACATCATTCCTGCTGCAAAAATAAAGACCCTCTGTATGGTAGCAGCATGAAGAACGTGCAGTGTGCACAAGCCCAATCTTCTGGCAACCAGGGATGTCTGGCTTGTGTCTCTGCTGCTGATAATGACATGGGCCCACTGCATCCTGAAGAGACCTTTGCACAACAGGATAAGGCCTTCCCCACTCATCCCACACTTAGCCACTGCCAAGCAGTGTCAACACAGCAACACAGTACTGTCTCTAGAGTGGCTTAACTGACTGCAATTCATTGGAAATATATTAATTGGAGCAATTTCCCCAACTTCTTTGCTGAGCAGCTCAGTCATTTTCTAAGCACACTTTCCTTGTAACCAACACAACCCACTTTAGATTGACAAAAGCAGTTTTGACTCAGACATCTGGCTAAGTGTTCGTTCCAGGATATTAAAGAAAAACTTTCAGCAGCCACAGTTATTTGTGAATTTCCTGAGTTTTACATGTGGTTCAGAGGAGCGATTGTTCAATCTGCGACAATATTAATTAGGAGAGGGAAATCTTCGAATGGATTTGTGTGTGAAATATTGATTGAGGTAATCTGGAAATAAATATGGAGCGCAACTTTAAAAATGCACCTGATGGCTTTTAACGTTTTACAATGTACATGCGTATGAATAAATACAAACACCCCTCTCAACGGTATGTATTTTTCATAAACCTGTCATGCCATCGCTGGTATATTTCCCCAAAACATGCATTGTTTCACAGTAGAACATTTTTGATCAGTTTCAAGAAAACGTCAAAAATGACAGGGAGACTGGTGAAAGGAAAAAAATACGATGAATGTAGAACTGAAAAGATTTCATGGTAAAGGGAAGAGGAAACCTCGTCTCAGTGGTTAAATCCCCAGCTTGGCTTTGAACCAGCTGTAAGACAAAATGCTTCATATTTGGATTCAAGCTGGGACAAATATCTCCCCCAGGCACACATGTACTTTTTTGGGGGGGGTGGAGGGGTTTAAAAATGCTGTCTTATCTTACAAGGTGGCCAAGGATTTCCCCGTTTTGCCTTATTTCTATCCAACAAAGCCTTTCTGCGACTTCAAGCAGCAGCGCAGCTGTTGCAGCTGCATTGCTGGCCAAGTACCATCGCCCCCTGGGACACCCCAGCCAAAACTGTGCCCATGTGTAGCCTGTGACAAAGACTGGGGACACTGATGCCATGGCATCAAGTCTAGAGTTCCAAATAACTTTACAATCCTGAATTTATAAGGACTGGTGTCCTCAGAATGGGAGAGATTTGGTGACATGACGATCCTACCTGGACAGGTCTCATAGGCCAGGGAATGGCTGTAGTTGAGCGGTACAGCATCAGGTTACCATGCAGCCTCTCCAGATATGGCTTGGGATGTCCCCTGTCTGAAACCCTGATGAGACACTGCTGTTCACTGTAGAAAATCCTGGGCTAGGTGAACTAACACTGTGACTTCCTGTGTCTGAGAGACATGGCCCAGGACAGTATTTTTTTAGTTTTTGCAGGATCTGTGTATTTCCGCTGATGTTGCCTTGGCTGTTTTCTTGCCATCTACAGATGGTTCCCATATCATATCAGAACTTACAGCGGTCTATCTGGTGAGTGTGCAAAGGAGGGCTGTTTCTACCACGTAGGACTAGAGTAGTAGTAGTAAGGTAAAGGTAAAGGGACCCCTGACCATTAGGTCCAGTCGTGGCCAACTCTGGGGTTGCGGGTCTCATCTCGCTTTATTGGCCAAGGGAGCTGGCGTACAGCTTCTGGGTCATGTGGCCAACATGACTAAGCCGCTTCTGGTGAACCAGAGCAGTGCACAGAAATGCCATTTACCTTCACGCTGGAGTGGTACCTATTTATCTACTTTCACTTTGATGTGCTTTTGAACTGTTGGTCGGCAGGAGCAGGGACTGAGCAACGGGAGCTCACCCCGTCGCGGGGATTCGAACTGCCGACCTTCTGATTGGCAAGTCCTAGGCACTGTGGTTTAACCCACAGCGCCACCCGCTTCAGTAGTAGTAGTAATTTATTTATTAACCCCCCCTCTATCTGGATGGGTTTCCCCAGCAACTCTGGGCAGCTCCCAACAGAATATTAAAAGCACAATAAAACATCAAACATTAAGAACTTCCCTAAACAGGGCTGCCTTCAGATGTCTTCTAAAAGTCAGATAGTTGTTTATTTCCTTGACATCTGATGGCAGGGTGTTCCACAGGGCGGGTGCCACTACTGAGAGGGTCCTCCTGTCCTTGTTATCCAGATATTTTAGGATGAATTTGCACAAATCCTTTAAAAAAACAACCTCTCAGGAACTTTCACCAAATTCCTGTCCTATCTATAGCTTGGACCCAGCACTAATTTTGGTGGTGGCATGAATATAACCCATCAGTTGCAGCTAGCCCTAGACCCAGAAGCTAACCATGGGAACGGGAACACAGAGTTGGAGATCATTCCAGGCCTGGATTTGTATATGGCTTCCAGCAACCCCAGCCTAATTTTGACAGTGCATTCCAGTTTCTAAAGGCTGGCTTGCATATAGGCTTTGTGAGAAAGATGCCAATTTGGAGGGCATGAGGGTAAGCCTTGGGCTAATTTGTCATCTGCTGGCATCCGTTAATATAAGCCAGGGCTTAAACACATCGTTCCAAACAGGGCCTGTCCATGCAATCTATCTATCCTGAAGAAAGGATGGGTGAGTGGAAACCCCTACAGCAAAAGTCTGCAATTACAGCTGTACAAATGTATTTGTATTTTATTTTAACAATCCTCATCAATTAACGATATAAGAAAGCACCTTGAAAAGGAGAGAAGAGAAACTTTCAGCAAAACGCTTTTCAGGTGGGGCATAATTTGGTTTTTTGTGAGTGTGCTTTCAATTCTACAAATCTTTTCTCTGGTCATCTGCCTTCTGTAGTCTTCCCAGGTGCCCACACTTCCTGAACACCTCATGGTATCTTTAGCTGGGCCTCTCACGGAGGCCCATCTCCCATGATCCTGACATCTGTTCATGGTTTTTTTTTAAGTGAAGTCTTTTTGTTTTTACATAAATCATTGTGAAGTATGTGTGTGAGAGAGTGTGTGTTTAAAGAAGACAAAGGGAAGAACTTTCCCAAAAACAAAGTCAGCAAGTGCATTGATTGCTGGAGAAATCTGGCATCCTGAACTTCACTTAAAGGCTGTGTGGAGGTAACATAAGGTAACTCCACCCCGGGGCTTTTTCAAATCACAAAACATGAGGCGTTTTCAGATCAGGAAACCTGGAGCTTTTTCACCCTAGAGGGGAAAAAAAAAGAATATGGAAATAAAACACACACCACACTAAGCCACCTCACAGTGGCAAGGTAAACTCAACCTTGCACCCACCTGAATTCTAAATCATTTATACAGCATCTTGTAAATGAGGCCCCAAACCATAAGCCTCCTTAATGGGGGAAGAAATCTTTTGAGAAACTGGAAAACAGGTTTCTGCACATGCTTACTACAATGCTACATTACTGTTTCTCTTGACAAATTATCCAAGTGTTCTTTTCTCCCCACAGAAGAGAAAATATTACCTTTTATTCTGCCTTCTACACCTTTTCAGATATATAATTAGATAACTGCCATATAACAGCTGCTGCAATTAGTTTGCCAAGGCACAACACATTTATCTCTCTACAACTTTCTGTTTAACTCAAGTTTCTCCTCTTACTTTCTCTGTCAACAGCCTCCAGTTTCCTAATCTCTTTAATAATGTGGTGCCCAGACCTGAGCATAAGATTCCAGAGGCAGTCTCAGAAGAGCTTCATGAAGAAGGGCTTGCTTCTTTCCGATGCTCACAATGGTGCCACCCCAAAGCATTCTGGGATTTTAATCCTGGCACATAGGGTGCTACTTTGATGACTTGTTTTTATAGATTGCTATATATACCAAACCCCTTCATGGATCACTGCCTTGTTGTGGTGAAGGGGCTTGAATAATTCCATGAAGCTATGAGCTATTCCGTGCAGGGCCACCCAGGACGGACAGGTCATAGCCAGTGGCGTAGCGTGGGTTGTCAGCACCCGCGGCAAGGCAAGTAATTTGCGCCCCCTAAACCGTGGATTTGCGCCCCCTAACCTGTGGATTTGCCCTAACCCCAGATGTTGCGCCCGGTGCGGCCGGGCCCCCCCTGCACCCCCCACGCTACGCCACTGGTCATAGCCGAGAGTTTAGACTAAATGTGATCCACCTGGAGAAGGAACAGGCAAACCACTCCAGTATTTTGCCAAGAAAACTCCATGGAGATAAAAAAAAGGAGAAGCTTTGAGAAGAAAGTGAGAGTTTTCAAGGCATGCTCTGGTTCATGGGGTCACGGAGAGTCAAACACGACTAAGACGACTAAAGAACAAATATATACCAAAAAGAAGAAATTCACTTGTGATTTTGTGCTACAGTGAACATAAATTCTCAATATTTCTCCATTCTTCTTTTTCCCCCTCTCCCTATCATGCATTTTCGTATGCTATTTTTGCTTTTATATGCCCAACTTGTTCTACAGAGTATATATATTATTGTATACATTACTTTGCATTGCAGCATTTGGAGAAGTGTGAATTTTGAAATATGGTTGTGTTTCAGTCTGTGTATTGTTTCAGTAAATGTGAATTTGTTAAGTTTACCTTTAAATGTGGACTCAACCAAATTTCTTCCCCGTTCTTACTTTCAGCGGAAATAAAACAATGTGGAACTTTTCTATAGACCCATCATGAATTATCTTCTGTCATGCACTTTAGGATTTATGTGATGCATGAAAAGAGATCTTGAATTTGAAACAGAACGTGAACTGTTTCGTCATCAAAAGCAGATATCTGAACTGAACTGAGGACTGAAGAACCTCGTCAATCATAAGAAGAACATGTGGCTTAGACAAATGTATTGAAAATAAATACAGCTGTATTCATTGGTGTAATTTTAGTTTGCTTTTAAACTCAGATGTTCAATAAAAGTCACGTGGCTTGCAAAAACGGATTGCAATTGGCTGAGTCTTGGCTGTGCCAGGACAATCAAATTATGCCAGCGAAACTTTAGCTGAACTGGGGCTGGGTCAGCTGAGTCAGGAATCAGCTGGCTGAGATCTACTGCAGCCTAAGCTGCTCATCCCAGTGGATCTTAGACAGCATTTCCTCCCTAAATCCAACCCTCCATTGCCTGACTGACTCCCAAATAGATGAATGAAGCTATTGATCACTGTATATAGAGTCCCATCTTTTGGCTTGGGCTTTTCTGTCTGGAAAAACACATTCATGTCATTAATCCGAATACATGATTCATACTGTTGGATCACAGCACATTTTCCTGATCATTTGTCTCAGTCATTATATTTGTCTAAAAATGCTAAGAACTATTTGCAAGGGTAATAAAAACAATGGGTGAACTGCCCTTCTGTCAGCTTACAATTAAAGTTCACAGAAATTTCCTAGACCATTTATGCGACATCACTTATGCAGGAAGGCTCAGTTACTTCTTGTTAGATCTTTTTTGCCTTCAGACAGTCAAATGCTTCTGTGTTTAAAAAGATAACACAATTGAAATGGGAAGCTTTGCCTATCTTTATAAGAAATACGCACATATATTTATGAGCTTTGCCTGTCACATAAAAAGTCTCATCTGGATTGTTTAACATGTTTGGTATTTTTTATATGTTCCAAATGCCAAATCAGCCCACATAACACACAGCCCAAAGTCTTCACCTTGCAATTATTTCTTAAGCTTTTTTTTTTTTATGAGGCTGCCTTCCCCTGCATGTTGTATGTCAGTTAACACTTGTTGCATAAAGCTGACAAAGAGCACTTTATGTAACTTCGCAACAAGAATATATTTGCCAACACTTCAGAGCTATTTTGGGTTCGATAGGCTGTAATTATCTTACTCCTCCTAGATTTGATAACAGAATAATAAACTTGAAAGGCCATGGCTTAGCAACACCTGGATGTTGAAAATATGGCTAAGCTCATATCATCAAACTCACGGCTTATTCAGAATCCAGTACATGACTCCCTTTACAGGCTGTAAAATATTTGTGATATATGCACTATAGCAGCTTCTGCTAAGCTGGTGAAAAGAATACGAACTGAACCCGAAGATGAAACACTGAATGGAAAGGCAAACATTTGCTGGGAAGAGAAAATGTATTCTGCCATCCAGGACACAGGGAACAAATTGCCTTTGGTATATTTATGTGCCTGCAGTAAGTAGTAATATGTTGGGGGAGGGGAGTAAAAAAGGTAGACACTCTTGGAAATGGTTGCAGATGAATCAGTCTATTTCTGGACTGTGTTGCCATCACATCTGCTCACTCATAAATTTGTTCTGTCTCAGTTCCACATCAACCTGCAATTTACTTCTTCTTTTTAGTGGAGAACTGCATTGCAATATTTCAGAAGTGCGAAAGCTGGTGGATAACTAAGTTCTGATTCACAAATCAGTGGAGGAGGCGCAGATGAGGTCACCTCAAATCGGAATTCACAAAGATAAATTCTGCAAGCATTCCTGGGAAGAAGAAAGTTGCTGACTGCTGTGCATTCATGCAGTCCAATTTCTGGATTATATTGGGCAAAAGGAGTGGCTCATGAACACAGGGAACATGGGTGAACTCCAGAACCCATACCCACCCAGTTTGTGGGTGTAGTTTAAAGGTAACCATTAGGTCCAGTCGTGGCCGACTCTGGGGTTGTGGCGCTCATCTCGCTTTATTGGCTGAGGGAGCCGGCGTACAGCTTCAGGGTCATGTGGCCAGCATGACCAAGCTGCTTCTGGAGAACCAGAGCAGGAAATGCCGTTTACCTTCCCGCCAGGCCGGTACCTATTTATCTACTTGCATTTTGATGTGCTTTCGAAATGCTAGGTTGGCAGGAGCAGGGACCGAGCAACGGGAGCTCACCCCATTGCGGGGATTCGAACCACCGCCCTTCTGATCGGCAAGCCCTAGGCTCTGTGGTTTAACCCACAGCGCCACCCGCGTCCCTTTGGGTGCAGTTTAGGTCCAGTCAAATGTTTTTTGTTGTCTGAGCTGAAGAACCAGATGACACCCTCTCCCAGTTCCACAAATTGGGACTGGCGGTTGAACCTTTCTTCAGCACTGGCAACAGGACATTCCCCTCCAGCGCATCAGAGGGCAGTAAGCCAGCTTAGCCCTGTGTGGCACACTAAGCTGTGCCCTCCAGCATCTGTCCCCTGGGGCAGCTGCCTCAGTCTGCCATGCCTGGCCCACTTTCTATGATTTTATGCCCTGGTTGAGGACCTCCACAGCCTCCTCAGAGTTGTTTCAAGAAATACAGTGCTGGGTGCTGTCAACATATTAATGGAGAGGAATCAAATGTGATTGGTAGGACACATATTTTGATGCTGAAATTCCCATGCTCAATCCCTAAGAGGTAGCACGTAATGGGACAGGTAATGCCAGAGACCCTAGAAAGGCATTAAATGAATAAGGCAGAACCTCACAAGAATTAGGGCAGGATTGACCTAAGGAGCCCCATCAGTGTATACCCTGTGCAAGGACTTCCACTGCACAAAAGGCTCTCTCCCCTCCTTCCTCCCCAGGAAAGCACATATGGGAGGAGAAAAGAGATTATTCTGTCTTGTCAGCTGCAATGCTTGCACAGAGGGAATGACTATAAGAGTGTGACACTGAGTTCCAGCTGTATACAGCCTAACCCTATGCATGTTTACTCAGCAGTGAATCCTACTGAGTTCCATCATAGGACTCACTACAAAATAAATATGCATAGGATTACAGCCTATGACCTTTAACAGTACAACTCTATACAGGTCTCCTCAGGAGTAAGCCCCCCTGAGTTAAATGCAAGTTACTCCAGGTCAGTGTGCAAAGGTAAAAGTAAAGGACCCCTGGACGGTTGTATGGGATTGCCACCTAATACGCAGAGAAATCGTGTCCTCCCTAAAAGAGGGCACATGTTGCGGTGAAACCTGGAGACCGAACTCCTGTGTTGTTGGGTGGGTAAGATTGGATAGCCACAACACCCGATTGGTAGGTCCCTTGATGTTGGGTTCAATCTGGCCAATGGGACGCAGTCCAAACAGATAGAAGGACCTATATATACCCATGCACGTGACCCAGAGCTTCCTCTTTCAGCTCGTGCATTCGGAACACCTGCCCATCTCTCCCTACTTTTAGGGCATTTTGCGATTGACATTGCTATGCCGTCGTGTGTCGTCTGTTGTTGGGACAGGGGGGCATCTGGGTGATGAAAATAGTCTGTTCCCAGCTGTTTGCCTACCGGGTGTTCACCCTTGGCTGACCTATGCTGGTGCCCTGGGTCAGTGCTGCCTGCAAGGGTGCAGGGAGCTAATCGAACCAGAGCCTATGCAACCAGTCACTTTCTGTAATCAATAAAGTTGTGGCCTAAATTCTGCCAAAAACCAAAATTAAAATTTGAATCAAATGTGACTTTATTTAGTGGGGAGGTATCTGGGTCTGAACACGCAAACCAGAACTAGCTTGTCATATGCAAGCCTTTCACCTGTGTAGCAAATGCATACAGTTCCTTCTCAATTAACATTTTTAGGCATGGGAAATATTTAGCAGAGCGCTCAGCTCATTATGTGGGAAATGGTGGCGAGAAAACCCCTTTTACCCAAAGTAAGATGTCACTTTGGGAATAAAAATGAGGGGGAAACATTTTTTTCCAAGGCAAATGTTTAATACATCATAAATGAGATGACACATTTCTATAGAAGTTCATGCTGTGTTCAAAGAGAATCGTAATATTTCTCCAGAAAGAGCTGGAGCCCATTTCAGATTTGCTTTATTGGAAACCTAAGGAGCCATGTAATGTTTGTTTACCTGAAGAGCATTACTAAATTCCTGAAATAACATCTGAAAGTTTCACAAGCCATTTTATTTCTCTCTGTGAAAAGCTATCTGTCAAAAGTTAACTGATATTAAAAACCGCCAGCCACCAGCAAGGCAAGACTTGCCTTCATATTGGGCTTGGCAGGATCCAGCTATTCAACCCCGTTGCCTTAGAGGACATCAGTGGGAACCAACAGCAAGGGAATATTTGCCTCCATCATTGGCTGCGGAAGTTCCAGCTGATCTGCCTCAGAGGTCCTCAGTGAGAGCTGTTGCCTATCAACTGCCGCCATCTTTGAAAGACTTTTGGAGTTTTGAAGCAGAATATCAGTATTCTATAGAGAAGATAGAAAGAACAATATCCTGGCATGTGTAAAGATCCCACCCTTTTAAAAGTTACTTGGAATAAAATAAAATAGGGTATTTTTAAGTGGTAATTATTTTTATTTCAATTTGAAATTTGAAACTTCAATTTGCCTGCCTGGGAAATGGATTATAGATCCATATCCATTATGGATATTGTGGACTGTTTCATGCCTGTACTTCTGAAAGGGTAGCACAAAGCTCATGATGAGAGTGTGTTCCCTCAGCTGGGTTCCTTACCATGCATATGATGAGAAAAGGTGCTGAAGACTGCAACTGGGAATCCTAGGGATGGGAGACGTTTGTTTGAAATGTCCTCCAAAATAGGAAGAAGGCCAGAGACCAAGCAGTGACCAAAATCAGAAGAAGAAAAGTCTACATGGAAAGGTGCAGGCATTGAGGAGAAGTGTGTCCCGTCGTGTGAGAATGAACGAAAATTGGGTCTATTGGGTTCAATTTTCATTCATTCCAAAAGTCATGAGTAACGGATCGGCATGCTTTTCATTACCCATATTTGTTTCCATTCAGACCCATTTGCCAGTGATTTGGAGATTGTGAGGGTTTTCCTTCCCCAGGAGCAGCTGCTCTTAGTTTTGGTGACTGCTCTTGGCAGTCACCATTTTTGTTTTTCCAGAGCATCTCATATGTTGTATCTTTCTGGAAAACATTGCCCCACCCACCCACAGAATGCCTTGGAACGGCGCAACGTCTGAGGCATCTTGGGAAAACAAAATGCATCTGCCAAGAGGTGACTGCTGAAATCAGCTCTGTCACTTTTATTGCCGTTTTGCATGATAAGCCGTGGCAAAAAAAAAAAAAAAAAAAAGATGTGAAAGATAGATGTAAGAAAAGAAAAGGTGGGCAGCAGAACAAACCATAAAATTAATGAGAGTTTTAAGAACAAAAATAAACCAAGAAACAGAACAAAATAGAAACTCTTGAGCACCCAAGGAAAACCACAGGGCCACTCAATAAAGAAGTAGGAGTGCAAGAAAGAAAGAAAGAAAGAAAGAAAGAAAGAAAGAAAGAAAGAAAGAAAGAAAGAAAGCCTACTCAAGAAGTGATGAAAGAAGCAGAAGCACATTGGTCAAGATGAGGGAGTTGCATTGTTTAATCAAAGAACTGAAAATAACCTCTAAGGCAAAATACAGTGGTACCTCGGGTTACAGACGCTTCAGGTTACAGACTCCGCTAACCCAGAAATAGTACCTTGGGTTAAGAACTCTGCTCCAGGATGAGAACAGAAATCACGCGGCGGCAGCGGGAGGCCCCATTAGCTAAAGTGGTACCTCAGGTTAAGAACAGTTTCAGGCTAAGAACTGACCTCTGGAACGAATTAAGTTCTTAACCCGAGGTACCACTGTACTTCAAAGGCTGAGTTGGGAGTTGTAGTTTAGCAACATCTGGAGTGACGAAGGTTCCCCACCCCTTATCTATCCCAAACCCCTGGAAATCTGCAGCTAGAGCATCCTTAAAAATTGGCCATTGAGCCTGTGCTTAGAAACCTCTAATAAAGGAGAGACCACCACTTTCTGGGTCTGTTTGTACTGTCAGTATGAGGTAAAAAAATGAGGCATAAGGCAGATGAAAACAATGTGGAAAGTAGGGGTGAAAACCCATATAGATTTCATCAGGGTGAGCTCACTGAGAGCCTCCTATTCAGGGCTTTTTTTCCCAGTGGGAACTCTCCAGAACGCAGTTCCGGCACCTCTCAGGTGCGTACCATGGCCATGATAACAGAACAAAGGAGGTGTTCATGGTGAGTTCCAGCACCTCTTTTTCGATTTCGATTTGATATCCCACTTTATCACTACCCTAAGGAGTCTCAAAGCGGCTAACAATCTCCTTTCCCTTCCTCCCCCACAACAAACACTCTGTGAGATGAGTGGGGCTGAGAGACTTCAGAGAAGTGTGACTGGCCCAAGGTCACCCAGCAGCTGCATGTGGAGGAGCGAGGAATCGAACCCGATTCACCAGATTACGAGTCCACTGCTCTTAACCACTACACCACACTAGCTCTCTTTTTCTAGAGGAATAGCACGGCTCCAATTGTTTCTAAACGTGACCACGTCAGTACAACGCAGGGGGCATGCATAGATCTCTTGGGATACGTTAGCACTTTTGGTAACTTGGATTTTTTAGTCTTTGTTATACTTTCCTCTTGTGGCATGTGGAAACACCCAATAAAGATTTTTTCTTCTTTTCAAAAACAGAGTATAGTGCCATCTCCTGCACCAATACACAAAAAAGAGCGTGAAAGGAATGTTCTGGAAACACCCCTTCCATCTGGGCCAACCAGTTCCACATTGTAAACCAGTTCCACATTGTAGCGATAATGTGAATGCTGGAGCGTGTCACAGGAAAAGCAGCATAATGCATTAACTTACTTGAGGTGGAGACCAAGAGGGATAATGAAAAACGCAACATAGCTGCAGACTCACAGCTCATGTCCTCTGTCCCTGAGCACTTAGCCTATTATGACCTGAGGGCAACAGTGATGGTCAACTATCCAGATGAGTACCACATATCAGCAGGGAATATTGTTTAGCTTCCTTTTCAGCTCTTTTGTTAGTCTTGTTTCACATATAATTATTAATAACTTCCATTCACGATTTGTTAATCTTACGATACAATTATGTGCTGGAACTGTGATTTTTTTTTTTTTAATTTTGCTGTTCTTTATTGATTGCAATCTGCTTTGGAACTTGTCTGAAGGAAAATCACCATAAAAGTGCCATCAATTAAGTCCATATATAGGTAACAATAAGTGATAATTAGCAGGTGGATAAATGAGAGAATGACTCCGAAAAAGTTGCACTGAGGCCAGATGACGTACCGTACTTAGATGATGAAGTTTATACAACTTGTAGATCTTCAGAAAATACTAGACTGATAGTTTTTCCTTGTGTCTCTCCCACCCCCCATTATCTGGCTGCTTAAATTGTAATTTGTCAGAGTTGTTTTCCATTATGTGGCAGCGCTGAAGTTCTTTGCCAGAGCTTTGCATAACAAGTCATTTTAACAGTTTAGACTGCGGAAAGGACCATAGCCTCATCTGCAGAGCATTGGCCTGCTCTCCTTGATGGATCCTTGACGGATAAAACCTTTCTTCACTTGTGGAATTGGCCCACAAGTATAAATGGACTGAGGTAAAGGAGTCCGGGTGACCCAATATATAGTCACAGTGTTCTTTCTCTTTAGAACGATGCCTGGAGACTTCATATTTGGTCACCAAGGCAAGGCTAATTTATGGCTGGGTACACTGCTAGATTTTAACAGTATCGCTTCTTTCTTTCTTTCCTTTTGTTTTAACAAGCAGAGATAATGACAAATATGACCTGTGTCTAGCCTCGAAACTTCGCCTTGTTTACCTTCTAAGGGAAAAGAGCCTTGGACAAGACCAGCGGTTAAATAGCATGACTTCTTTATAGGGACATAGAATGGGAGAACAGAACCCTCTTAAATTGCAATTAGTCAGATAATCGTTTGCAGTTTGAATGGACCATGGCAGTAACAATTATTCCTACAGGCAGAGTAATACAAAGCACATGTCTCCTAATTAAAAACACGGGTCAGTAGGAAAAAAAACAAATATAAAACCAAATGCTTCGCAAGGTCTTTAACATGGGTTTTTCTTTTCTTTTTCTTTTTAGCAATGTCCACAAAACTACAACAGAAACCCAGGTCACACAGTAAGTCACTATAGGAGCCTAAGTCACAAAATTCCCATTAGAGAAATGTTACTGTCAAATAATTAATCTCACTTTAATCCATTTTTTAATTGGGGAAATGTTTAAGCCATGCTTTGAGCCAAAATAAGGATTCCAGAGCAGTGTGCATAAACATAATACAATGAGCCGCATTCAATGAAATCACAATGATTCTGACTAGTGCAACAGAATTACCTGCTTCTCTCTTTCCCCACGCTACCCGAATCGGCTCTGGAGGGTCAGGAGAACATCCAGAACAGCATGCAAGGGAGGTGAGCGAAGATAATTCTGCTGTGCAAGCAGAAGAGTTTGCACTGATGGAACAAGTGCCACACTGAATACAACCTTATATTAAAATAACTTTTTTTAAAAAAAAAAAAGCAAGACAATGTGATATCTGAAAAATAATAAACCAAAATCTATTCCAACAGCTAAAACAATGCCATAAATTTAAAATGGCCAGGCAAATAAAAAAGTCTTAATCCAGTACAAAAAAAATCACCATATAGATATTTTAATGTAGTTTGTCTGTATGCTTGCCTATGAACATTTTAATTTTGTTTCCTATTAGTGAAGGGTAAATTTCACTTGCTTGACATTTATGAGATTTTTTTATTGTGTAAGTACAGTGTTAAGAAAAGGTTGCTCCATTCTGTTTTATAATAGTGGCTCGGCCATACTGCTCCATCCCTATTATGCTAACCGGTGCAATTTGCAGTTGCCAGCTCCAGTTGTAGTGGAGAACCACTTGAAAATTCAGCCACTTCCTCTGTCTCAATACCTCCACTCCTAACCTCAACACATTCATGAATGCAATGGAGTTTTAGATCTGGCTGGGGGGGGCAGACACCTGCCCTATGTTTGTTAGAACCAATTGAGTGAACTGATCAAAATCACAGAGATTTTCACTAAAATGACAAAAACCACAGAGATTCATGCGTGCTTAAAAAAAACAACCACTTCTGTTTTGCAGTGGGGTTTTCACTCTCAGACAGAGAGCTGTGCAAAAAGCTGGTATGTAAGGTTCTAGAACATAGGTTGGGACCTTTTTTCAGCTTGAGGGTGACATTCCACTCTAAGCAACCTTCTGGGACCCCATGACAGTGATGCGTTGGGCCAGAGGCAAAGGTGGGTAGCACAATTAATGTAAATTTCATCCTTGTACAACACACCTCACAAACAACCTTCTCTATCCTCCAGACCCACATCTGGCCTCCAGGCCTGAAGCTCTCCACCCTTGCTCTGCAGAACTGTGCAACATACAGCTCAGTGACAGACCCAAACATCGGGAACAAGAGACACCTAGAACCCCTAAGCTCGTGTATGTACTGATATGCTGGTGAATTTTCATAATATTTTTTTTTAAAAAAAATTGCAACCTGCTGTGCAAATGTTGTGCATTGAACTTAAGCCCAGAGCAATGAAAAACCTTCCATCCCTACAACCAGGGCATGAATGCCGAAGACACTGCTGTTTGCCCCATTCCCCAGCAGCTTATATTCACTCTTGCAACCGAATGTGGAGGTTTCTTTTACTCATCATGGCTGAAATCCCCTGACCTCCATAAATTAGTCCAATCCCCATATTTAAAACCATCTTAAAAGCCCTGAAGTAACCTGGCCCCTTCTCTGCGCATGGTCTATAAAATTATGCCTGGTTTGGAGAAAATGGGTAAAAACATCCCCACCTGCACTCACATCACTGCTTAATTCTAAATATCTATAGTTCTGTGGCTGTGCCGCCTTGCCAAGCATTGGATCTCTTCCATTGTGGAGACAGCAGGGGGAAAAACAAAAACAAAGGATACTTCTGGTTTCTCCAGATTTGTAACAATTAAATCCTTGTTCTTGACTCACCTTCTAAAGAATTATTATAAAAGAATTTCACTTCACTGGGTCCAAGTTTTCTAATTTTCATTTGCGTGATGAGAGATCCTAGATACCATAAATCTTAGATTGAGATACTGCTTTCTACTTAGGTAATACTGGAACCCTTAGCAGTGTGCCAGACATTTGGCAAAGCCAATCCATTTTTCAGGTGCCAGATTTCTGTGGCCGCAAGCGAGAACTGGCAGCATACTACTGCAATGTCACAATATCTTATATACAGACTATTCCAGTTCCCTTCTAATACCAAATCTGATGGTTGTGTGACTATCAGTCTGGCTGCAGAACGAGGCTACCCACAGATAAGGTAGTGGCAGTGTCTGGGCATAGTTTATCTGGGCCTGGAACAAACTGTAGGAAGAAAGGCGCCAATGATGGAGCGAGAGGGGTAGATCTTATTGGCCAAACATTATATATAATGCTCACAGTCTCTACAAAATAATTTCCATCCTGGAAACAGAAACCTTTGTTTTTCTGCATCTTTGAGATTTCATCTCTCGCCCCCTCCCTTCCTACCACCCAGTACAAACCTTGAACATGAGCTCTCACAAAGCTGCTTTACACAAGGTCATGCTGTTTACGCATCTAAGCCAGTATGGTCTACTCCAGATATAACCAATTAGATGCCCTCCGGATGTTACTGGGCTTCAACTCTCATCATCCCTGACCATTGGTGATTCTGATTAGGACTGGTGGGAGGTGGAGTCCAACAACATCTGGATGGCACCACATTGGCTGCCCCCATTCTCCACCGATTGGCAATCACACTTCAAGGTCTCAAGCATAGGTCTTCCTCATCACCTGCTACTAGGGATGGTGGGGATTAGATTCAGTTCACATTTAAAGGTGAAAAACAACAAAAATTTCATTATTTATATGTTGCCCATCTGACTGGGTTGCTGCTGTCACTCTGGGCAGCTTCCAACCAAATATTAAAACACAAAAACCCTCAAACATTAAGAGCCTCCCTGTAGGAGGCTGCCTTCAGATGTCTTCTAAAGGTCAGGTAGATGTTGTTTACTTTCTTGACATATGATAGGAAGGCATTCCATAGTGCCGGTGCGACTACCAAGTAGGCCCTCTGCCTGGTTCCCTGTAGTCTTCACTTCTCCTCCTCATTGCTGTTAAGGTCTAGCAAAATCCAGATACTAATACTTAAAAAAATGTGTTGTGAGCTTCCATGGGTAAACACTGAATTGCTTGCATCTGTGGGTTCAGTGTCACCATACTACAGATCTATGAGCCAAGAGCACACAGTGTTGACATGCTAATGTTGCAGGTACCAGTGACAAAATGTTTACATGACGCTGAGCTTGTAGAACCACACATGGCTAAAAAAAAATTTCTCTGCATTCTTCAGTTAGCCTGCATCACATTTGATTTGGGCCCCAGTAGACAAAATGGAAAGCTTCTGGTGATCTGTTTACATAAGGGCAGAGCTCTATAAGACTCCCCTAACAATCCTGACCAGATGACTCCTTTGAGGTGGTAAAAAGTTGTTCCAAGGGGCTTGTTCTGTGGGCTGGTTCCAAAAACAAGTTCCCTGAGATGTGGATCATGGGCTGCCAGCCCATAAACACAGAGCTGGAAACAGCTGGAAGCCTGGTGGTGATTGACAGTAACACAAAACACTTGGGACTCTGAAACAGCTGGGAAGCCAAATGTCCATCTTTGCAACAAGCCAGGAACCAAGAGATTTTCTTTCCTTGATGTTATGATACAGTGAATTAGATAGCTACCAATGTGATATTAAAGGGCCAAGCACTGTACCAATCTGCAAAAATAAAATAAATGGAAGTTGCACCTTTTTGTTCAACTTAGGCAGGCACCTGCAATTAACCTCCAGAACCAGAGGTTCCACCCTAAGCATTCTTAGGAGTCGTCCCCACTTCGCCTCTATCTCAGTAACCAAGGGGAAAGGGTCAGTGAGAAGGTAGTCCTGGGCCCTGGTGCAGGTACGAACATCCATTTATACACTTGATCTGCCATGCTGGAGGGGCTGTGGATATACAGAGATGCTCCTCTAATCTGTTTCAACTGTGGGGAGTCACTGCCACCACAGAGATCTCTGCTGTTCCTGTCAAAGGCAAGCAGAAACCACCACATGCTGCAGCAGTGTCCTCAGGAGCTGGGGTTCCAGTCAGAGACTTGCATTGTTTCCAGCAACTGGAAGGCTCAAAATGATGACCTGATATACCCTGGCCTCCCTTGCCATCCCCAAGGGGTGTTGAAGTGCCTGGACACAGGTAGGTACTGTGGCTGCACCAAATGGATTGGTGGCAATGGGTTGGACTAGGTGACTCCCAAGGTCCTTTTCATGGAGATTTTCTGTAGGCAGCAGGTCATTTTAGCTGAATGAACACGCAATCTTTTGCCCCTTCATCTTTTTAGATCAGTGTATCAAGGATTATCCCAGGGACGCGGGTGGCGCTGTGGGTTAAACCACAGAGCCTAGGACTTGCCGATCAGAAGTTCAACAGTTCAAATCCCCACGACGGGGTGAGCTCCCGTTGCTCAGTCCCTGCTCCTGCCAACCTAGCAGTTTGAAAGCACGTCAGAGTGCAAGTAGGTGCCGCTCTGGCGGGAAGGTAAGCGGCGTTTCCGTGCGCTGCTCTGGTTCGCCAGAAGCGGCTTAATCATGCTGGTCACATGACCCGGAAGCTGTATGCCGGCTCTCTCAGCCAATAAAGCGAGATGAGTGCCGCAACCCCAGAGTTGGTCACGACTGGACCTAATGGTCAGGGGTCCCTTTACCTTTACCTTTATCAAGGATTATATAGATGACCTTCCATTTCAAATTTTGTCCACATGAATGAGTCTGTTGGTTTTGGTTCCCAACACTTTCTCATTTTTCCAGTTTCCGTGTGTGTGTGTGTGTGTGTGTGTGTGTGTGTATTCTGCAATAAAATGTGTATGCATTTTTCACATACATTTCCCGTTATGTACTGTATTGCAATTTTTGTACAGACTCTAATATACACATTTTACCCCTTATAGAATGCATTGTTGCACATTATTTTCCCTGTCATTAACATTTTTTTTGTATGCACCTTTCATATCTCTCTCTCTCTCTCTCTCTCTCTCTCTCTCTGTGTGTGTGTGTGTGTGTGTAAGCGTCACATTTTTGGATTAGAGACATGCATCACAACATTCAGAAAAGTGAGAATTTCAAAGGATGGCAGAGTTTCAGACCACACATTCGTTTGGAAAATATGACCTCGATAGGTTACCTTCAAAAATCAATCTGAAAGAATTCCTCCACCCTGATTCCTAAGAGGGGCATGTAGACACTACAAAACGCATGCCTGCCCTGGACTCTTCTCCTAGGGATACTCCAAGCATCTCCCAATTGTCGCTGGTCATGTGAGTGCTGAGAATTGGTTAGGAATCTCGACTCCCCCACTTCAAAACTACAGTTCTCAGAGTCTCCTGGGGAGAAAATGAAATTATTAAACCACAAGTCTGTGGGATAGATATGCCTTAAGATTCAGTTGTGACCCTGTCCTGCTGAGCTCGGGGAGCAAAATGCCCCACCACATATTTCAGCAGGGATACTGCAGCCTTTTCTGACCCTGTATTATTTTAACTTTTAAAAACAAAACAGTGCTGTTTCTCCTTTGTCTCTCTGTTATGTAAACCATGTGATGATGCCTCCCAACCGCATTTGTTCATATCCCCCACTTGCTGCTACGGGGTGGGAGTTCTTTTCAAAAGTGACACTTGAAAGCATTGACTTTTGGGTGGGCAACAGCTTTGCTGCTGTTGAAAGGCAGGCAGCATATATCAATATTTCCAATAAATATGTAATAGTATCAGATAAGTTTCCCTGCAGCTGCTGGTAGTCAGCCTTAGGCTAGTAGCGCAGGAGGAAGTGGTGTGCATTGATTTATTTTGAAAATGCAGCCAAAAGAGCCATTCTAAAGAATACAGAAGGGGGTCTTATATGACACTTTGATTAAATTTAGTTACGAAATTGCAGAGCAATCCCAACACTCTGATCAGAGTTTCTGAATAGGGTTAAACTGTGGTGCCCAGAATTGGGCACAGTGCTCCAAGTGGGGTCTGATCAAGGCAGAATAGAATGGCACTATTACTTAAGCAATGTATACCTCACCTTTACATTCCCTGGGCAGCTAACAGAGTCATAGGAAACACACCATCCTCTGAAAAACACCCACACACTTATTCTTAGGTCCCTTAATCATGAACTGTTGGATGAATGAGAACAATGATGTTCTTTGCATTTGATATTGTTGGCAGTTTGGGTGCAACTCAAATAGAGTAGGGAGCCAGTGTGGTGTAGTGGTTAAGAGCGGTGGACTCATGATCTGGTGAACCGGGTTCGCTTTCTCGCTCCTCCACATGCAGCTGCTGGGTGACCGTGGGCCTTCTCTGAAGTCTCTCAGCCTCACTCACCTCACAGAGTGTTTGTTGTGGAGGAGGAAGGGAAAGGAGATTGTTAGCTGTTTTGAGACTCCTTAAGGGGAGTGAAAGGCGGGATATCAAGTCCAAACTCTTCTTCTTCTTCTTCTTCTTCTTCTTCTTCTTCTTCTTCTTCTTCTTCTTCTAGGGTGCGATTCCCATACTATCCCTGTAACTTTGTCTGCTGACTTCTCTCTATTTCTTTGATGCTTTGATGATAAATCTTAGGTTGCGTCCAGTGCAGGGGCTGCTCATCAGTGCCTGAGGAGGGTGTGTGGGATGCATGCCAGGTGGGGGCAGAGCGTGCTTGCCCAGCCTTCTCTGTCGGGCGGGCATGGGGGGCAGGTCACAGGGGGTGCTACTGGTGAGAACAGAGGGTGACGAGCACTCGCTCCCCGCCTGGTGCTTAGTGGGGGCAGAGGGTGCTCTCCGCTCTCATCAACCCCCCCCCCACCGCTGGAGCCAGGCAGGGTGTGGGGATCTCTGCAGGGGCCGGGGGCACCTGGTTTATGCCCCCCAAGATTCTGCACCCGGGGCATTGGCCCCTCTGCTCCCCCCTGCTATTCCACTGATCAAATGAACAACTTGATGTTAGAATTCCTGCTCCGTGATTGCAGTCATAGGATTGTTGTCTATCACATGACGGTACATGTTTTGACTCCACAGAGTGGGAAGTTATGGAAACAGGATGTTTGTGTTACTGTGTTCCATGAACTGGGACTATTGTCCTTTGTTCTTTTTCTCTTTGCCTGTCTGATGCTAGAGAGAGAGGGAGGGCACATGCCAGTTGGGCATGTGTCTCTGCCAGGGTCCTACTCGAGTGTAGGCTGAACTCCTGACACTTCCTGCTCCTCCTCACATTCTTTCTCCGGACCTCAAGGCAAGAGGTCATCTTGGATCTATCCTCTGAGAACAAAAGGCAGAGATTAGTTTAGGGCAACATGACCAGTTCTGCTGCACTGGGCATTGAGCCTAGAGAGCACTCTAAAGGTAAAGGGACCCCTGACCATTAGGTCCAGTTGTGGCCGACTCTGGGGTTGTGGCGTTCATCTTGCTTTATTGGCTGAGGGAGCCTGCATACAGCTTCCGGGGCATGTGGCCAGCATGACTGAGCCGCTTCTGGCAAACCAGAGCCGCGCATGGAAACGCCATTTACCTTCCTGCTGGAGCGGTACCTATTTATCTACTTGCACTTTGACTTGCACTATTTATCTGCTTTTCAAACTGCTAGGTTGGCAGGAGCAGGGACCAAGCAACAGGAGCTCACCCCGTCGCAGGGATTCGAACCACCAACCTTCTGATCAGCAAGTCCTAGGCTCTGTGGTTTAACCCACAGCGCCACCCGCGTCCCTAGAGAGCACTCTAGGACATGACAAATATAATGTGGCATACTGAGCAGAACAGAAGGTGAGAGGCGGATTTTGGCCTCGCATAGGACACTGCTGAAATTTGAAAGACCAAAGTCTGCTCCTGCAAAGGAGCAAACATGGCTTCTTTGCTTTTCCAACTAGATAGTTGACTAGAACTATAGAACCCTAACCCAAACAACAATAAAATAAGCATGGATAAACATCAGCTTTCCTATTTTATACCAAGTCTCAGTGTAAGTACCTTTCAGCTGAAGGTCTGCTCCAAGCAAGGATTCGTTTAATGAACATTAACTTTTGCTGCTACATGTAGGGTCTATAGGCTAACACTCATATACTTCCCGCAGAAGATTTTTATTTTGTCTGTTGAATATTGGAGTAAGAAAAAGATTGTCAGCTTGTCTGCCACCCCTCCTGCCAAATCCTAACTGCTTAGTGTTTTGGTTTTATTTTCCAGGAAGCTGTAACAAAAATCCCTATAATTGGCTATCCTGTAGCATGCTGCGAACTGAATCCAAAAATATTTTTAAATGGTTGTTTGAGATTGCATATGTAGGAAGTTTCACCCCTGGAGTTTCATTTCAAAATGTATGAATTAGAAGCAAAAATTAAAGTGAATTGTGGTGTTTGTGTGTGATCCAGTCACCTGCCATTGTAGGAGGGTGCCACAGACAGACTCTGTGTAATGATTTTAAAGTGTGATGTCAACTCCCAAGGGCATGTAAACATTTCTTCTGATAAATCTGGCTCACAAACAGGGCAATATCTAATTGAGTTATTGGAATGTTTATTGATACAACTATCAGGTGAGTTCGCTCTAATTGGCAGGTCCCAGAAAGCGTAACCTTCACATTCCTAAACATGATGTCTATAATAATATGCTGACAGCAGCACTGCCATTTTAATTTTTTGATTCCTTGCTAGGCTTCCAAGACAGAACACATACAGCTAAATCACTTAGTAAAACAAGTCATTTGTACAATTACTAGGCATTATCCAACCCAAACTAAGAAATTAAGTCTGATAAATTCCAATTGGAAGAACTTAAGTGCACACTCAGCTATATTGTCCCACAACCAATATAAATGTTTATTTATAAATGTTTTATAATGGCTTTACTATCGTTGAGATATCTGCATTCAATACGAAATTTTCCATTTTTCAAGATCAGGGAATTAGAAAGTCTCTCAGGTGAGGTGGTTGGTGACAAGGGACTAGTCCTAGTGACATGCCAGGAGAATATATGGCTAATCTCCCAGGCTATTATTTGCGTATGGCTGCATGTTTAAACCAAATTCTCTACTGCAGTATGTATGCTAAATTTAAAATATATTATATTTATAATTTTATATGTATTTTTTTTAAAAAAGTTTAATGTTTGTTATTTTTGTGTACTTTTTGTGATTGCTGAACTGGCAAACTGTGGTTTGAACAATCATTAATAGTTTGCAATTTACTTGCAGTTTACTTATTCAGACACCACAGTAAACTATGGTCTGAAGAATTGATTACAAAAAAAAAAGCAAAGGAGGAAGAAAGTTTGTTCACTATGTATTTGAACATTTCTTAAGCACCACTCGAAGTCCACTCTGAGAGGAATAGAACCTCTCATAACCAAATTTTGCATGATGGTTCTTGAGATTCAAGAGCAGGTTTTTCCTCTGTGTTTGGATACAAATGGACCTCATTCTGAATCAAATGGTATAATAATAATATAATAATTTATTATTTATACCCTGCCCATCTGGCTGAGTTTCCCCAGCCACTCTGGGCAGCTTCCAATCGAGTGTTAAAAACATTAAATATTAAAAACTTCCCTAAACAGGGCTGCCTTCAGATGTCTTTTAAAGATAAGATAGCTACTTATTTCCTTCACATCTGAAGGGAGGGCATTCCACAGGGCGGGCACCACTACCAAGAAGGCCCCCTGTCTGGTTCCCTGTAACCTCACTTCTCGCAATGAGGGAACCGCCAGAAGGCCCTTGGCGCTGGATCTCAGTGTCCAGGCTGAACGATGGGGGTGGAGACGCTCCTTCAGGTATACAGGACCAAGGTTGTTTAGGGCTTTAAAGGTCAGCACCAACACTTTGAATTGAGCTCGGAAACGTACTGGGAGCCAATGCAGATCTCTCAGGACCGGTGTTATGTGGTCCCGGCAGCCACTCCCAGTCACCAGTCTAGCTGCCGCATTCTGGATTAATTGCTGTTTCCGGGTCACCTTCAAAGGTAGCCCCACGTAGAGCCCATTTCAGTAGTCCAAGCGGGAGATAACTAGAGCATGCACCACTCTGGCGAGACAGTCCGCGGGCAGGTAGGGTCTCAGCCTGCGTACTAGATGGAGCTGGTAGACAGCTGCCCTGGGCACAGAATTTACCTGTGCCTCCATGGACAGCTATGAGTCCAGAATGACTCCCAGGCTGCGCACCTGGTCCTTCAGGGGCACAGTTACCCCATTCAGGACCAGGGAGTCCCCCACACCTGCCCGCCCCCTGTCCCCCAAAAACAGTACTTCTGTCTTGTCAGGATTCAACCTCAGACTGAAACTGGCAAAACTGCACTGATATTAATCACTGATTTCAAAACGGCACACACTGTTGTTTTTCTTCTTCTTCGAATTCCAATACAACCCCTGGTCCAAGGCTGTTAGTTTCATAATGGGAATTATTGGCCAGCATCCATGGAAGGAACATGTGTATGCAGAAGAGAACCATGCATGCTGCTGGAGCATATTTTCACAGTTTGTTGCTAAAGAGATAAGCCACTGTTTTAAAAGTGCAGAATTATATTTGTGGCAAAAATAGGATGCCAAGCTTCAGTTCTCTCCTAGATGCAATTTCTCTCCTTTCAGTCTTGGACATGGTAAACAATGGGCCGGATCTATTTTCAAATGTTATTGGCAAACTCTTGTGTATGTCATACTTAACTGAGGGCCAGGACTGGATCGACTACCAAAGCACTCAGTAGGGGCATCAATATATTTAGGGAACCAATGAAGCACAGCACAGTTTAAGTGATTATTTCTTGCACGGATACAAAGTATGCTGGGTAGTGTCATTAGGACTGCAGGCATACGTGCCCAGTTTCAGAGTTAACAGCCTCCTCAGCAATGTGGCAAGGACTTTGAATTGCACAAGACATCCACTTGGGGGAGCAGGATGTCTCAGCCTAGCCACATGCATGATTGAAAAGTTGCTTACAGATCAGCAATTAGCAACTAGAGTCGATCTTCTTGCAAAACCGTAGATAGTGCTTTTGATTAATGAATCTCAGCAGGCTTGATACTGGTCAAGGTTAAACAAGCAAATGCCTCTGAAGAGATTAGCCAAAGCTTGAGTATTTTCTCAGTGAGCTGCAGATAGTCCCGTTCACATAATTAAGAATGATACTGTAATCAATTCCATAATATTTCATATAGTACTGACAGGTCAAGCCATGTGTTATGTTATGCCACTTTTTTTTTTTAGGTGTGCATATCTCCATTTAGGTGCACCAATATTAAAAGAAATTAACTGGCTGCCAATTCATTTCCAAGCCTAAGCGAAGCTGCCCTCATTACTTCAGTTAGGTTTTCAGGTATGTCTTTCATCATTTGAACCTGCCCAGATGTCTTCTGCCTATCCTCTCTTTCAGATCCTCTCACCATCAGGAGGTCATTATAAGTTCTTCCTGTGTGAGGGGAACTCCATGTTTGCAGCACTGAGTTAAATGAGTTTATATACTAGGTATCCATGAAGCCAAAGGCAAAAATCCTTTTCTTGCTGTTCTTTTTCAAAAGCAACTTACAGTGTACCTCAGGTTACAGACGCTTCAGGTTACATACTCCACTAACCCAGAAATAGTACCTCAGGTTAAGAACTTTGCTTCAGGATGAGAACAGAAATCGTGCTCCGGCAGCGCAGTGCAGCGGCAGCGGCAGCGGGAGGTCCCATTAGCTAAAGTGGTGCTTCAGGTTAAGAACAGTTTCAGGTTAAGAACGGACCTCCAGAACAAATTAAGTTCTTAACCTGAGGTACTACTGTATTAGAAAGTACAACAAATGTCCTCAAAGCACACTGCCTTTTAAAATGTAATATTGAGTGTATCCTTTGTTTTGTTGTTTAGTCGTTTAGTCGTGTCTGACTCTTCGTGACCTCATGGACCAGAGCACGCCAGGCACTCCTGTCTTCCAGTGTCTCCCGCAGTTTGGTCAGACTCATGTTAGTACCTTCGAGAACACTGTCCAACCATCTCTTCCTCTGTCGTCCCCTTTAAATCCGATTGCAATTGTATCATGAATGCATGAAGTGGTTCTATGAAAAAAGCATTGTGACAGACATGATGGTAACTCTATCACAATCAAGATGAACAAAATTCCAGATACAGTGGTATCTCGGGTTAAGTACTTAATTCGTTTCGGAGGTCTGTTCTTAACCTGAAACTGTTCTTAACCTGAAGCACCACTTTAGCTAATGGGGCCTCCTGCTGCTGCCGTGCCGCCAGAGCACGATTTCTGTTCTCATCCTGAAGCAAAGTTCTTAACCCGAGGTAATATTTCTGGGTTAGCGGAGTCTGTAACCTGAAGTGCATGTAACCTGAAGCGTATGTAACCTGAGGTTCCACTGTAATTGAAATGTATATTATTAAGCAGAAGCAATTGCAATAGATTACTTAAAAAAAAACCTCCAACCAACCACCAGTTAGAGAAACACATTATTTCTTTATAACTGCCCCATTGTTATCGGGTACTTACTGTACATTTGATCTTTGAAGTATTGTAAAGTCAAAACATATGGCTAAATGGTTTGGGAATCACATTACTGGAATTTAATATTATTTAGTCCAAGTGAAGCCAAAAGACTAAACTAGGTTAAAGCTAATGTACCTTAGCTCAATTGGTTTATTGATTAGGCTTTGAGTTGAGTTTATACATAAAATATTTAAATACTTATAGACTGCATTTTTAAAAAATACAACAAGGAGAGAGAGAGAGAGTTAATTGGAAAACTGAGTTACTCAATTGCTGTTCATTGAACGGCTTATCAACCCTGAAGAAATCTCCTCTCTGTACATTCAGATCTCTCGGAAAAAGTCACAGCTATTACTACTGTTCCAGTAAAGAAAATCATAACAATATGCCATGAGTATTTTTTTTTGAAACATGCTGTGCTGTGGTCTTTGTGGGTTAGTGTGGAAATGTGTGTCCCAGATTAATGTTCTCAACTGATTTTTAAGAAAGCACATGGACTAGGGCGTTATGACAACTGAATACCTGCACCTACACAGTGTAACTCTGCGCATGTCTACTCAGAAGAAAGTCCCCAGGAGTTCAGGAGTTCTAGATAGGTATATATCAGTCTGCAGCCTCCGACACTGCTTGAGATTCAGCGAGGAACTGCAACGCAGGAGAAAGAGGAAAAGAATAGGGGTTTCAAAACGGAAAGCAATTCAACAAAGCTAATGAATTCCAACTACTAATATTACAGAGAGAACCAATGAGGGTGTGAATAAACTATGCAGGTGCTGTGCTGAAAGATCACACGTGCGCCATGGTTCCTGTTGTCAGGGTTACCATTTCCTCTGTCTGAAAATGTTCAAAGCAGCTGCCTTTATTACCAAGTTATCATGCAAAAAGGAAAAAGAAATGGGACATTGGAAAACAGCTCAAGGAAACAAAACTCAGTGTGGTGTTTCCCTTTCCAGTGTATAAATTGCATTGAAATTGCCTGCCGATTATAAGCAAAGGCCAGAAACGTAAATATATTGCTTGCGTCGTGCACAGGGCAGCCTAATAATAAACAAGGGAGGATGCACATTAAGAAGGGGCAACTAAAGGGAGGCACAATTCCAAGGGAAGCAGAAAGGATGAAGAGCAAGAAGGAGGTCCAGCTATGGTTGCATAAAAAACATCAAGGATAAATTATGGTGGATGCATATCCTAAGATGAAAATGGGGTTTGAGAATCCTTAAGAGAGAGCACCATCCCTTGCTTGTGTAATTGGAAAGAAGCTTCTTCTTCCTCCTCTTTAGTGATCACTCGTAGCCATGTAAGATTGTCTTCCAATAATAATAATAATAATAATAATAATAATAATAATAATAATAATAATAATAATAATAATAATATATTATTTGTACCCCGCCCATCTGGCTGGGTTTCCCCAACCACTCTGGGCATCTTCCAATAAAGATTAAAAATACATTAAAATGTCACACATTAAAAACTTCCCTGAACAGGGCTGCCTTCAGATGTCTCCTAAATGTCAGATAGTTGTTTATTTCTTTGACATCTGATGGGAGGGCGTTCCACAGGGCGGGCGCCACTACCAAGAAGGCCTTCTGCCTGGTTCCCTGTAGCTTTGCTTCTTTCAGTGAGGGAACTGCCAGAAGGCCCTCGGCGCTGGACCTCAGCGTCCAGGCACAACGATGGGGGTGAAGATGCTCCTTCAGGTATACTGGGCCGAGGCCGAGTGACTGTGGAGGCCAATTCTGGATCCACGCGTCCTTTCACACCGTAACTTTGAACTTCCTCCTTGGTAAGAGTGCAAAGATTTTAAAGCCTTTGGCAGGATCACATTCCACAAAAATAAATTTTACGGTAGTAACATCAAGGCTGCAATCCTGTACCCCAAGAATGAGGAACCTGTGGCCCTCCAGATGTAGCAGAACTACCTCTCATATCATACCTGGGCCAGACTTGCTGGCTGGCACTGATGGAAGTTGTCCTCAGCAACAACCAGAAGGCCGCAGATTCCCCCATCTCGGCTATACCCACTTAACTGCAAGCAAAACTCTTTGAATTCAGTGGGGCTTATTCTGGATAGAGTGTATTTATTTAACAACTCGATGTACTGCTTAACATTGTACCAGACCCAGCAACTCAAATGTAACCCTGTAAGGGAGATGCAAAGAAAAGAACAAAAATAACAATAATCCAAGGAGGTAGCAAACATAGGGTGCGGCCAGGTGGTCTGTAGTGGTCCTCCAAAAATTATTGACGGCAAAGACTTTAGCTCCTTCCCTTCACTCTTATTTACCTGCTCTCTCCCATACTCAAGGACCTTTAAAAAAATCTTCTGTAAAGTGACAATTCTGGAAACATTGGGCCCAGGGATTAATAGTTGCTGCTGAAATTTAGCAGCTAACAGCTCTGACAAGCATTTTTACTGTTCTGCTGCTCTTCAGTAGTATGAAAACACAACAGCTTCCTGATGAGTTTATAGTAATCCCAATGAAGAGTTGCAGACACCAGTTTAAAACATGCAGTAACCGTGGCAATAGGTCACTAGGGTGCTATATTGTTAAAAGCGAAATACCATTAAGAAAAAGAAAGCTGGCTTGCTGGCTGGGCGGGTGGGTACTATGCAGATGATAGGCCGTTTTGCACCACAAAATGAATCTGTGCTCTGTTTACACTAGGAAATGAAACTCATTGGCTACTGGAAAGCTACTGACCCAGGGCATAAATCACATGTGCTCTTGGTGACATAAATTTAAAGAATGGAGGCTCATATTCGGGGCAGAGCTACGATGAAACTAATGAAGCTTAAGCTTCATGGCCCGTATTCCCAGAGGGGCCCCAGAAGCGAATTTATTCATGCACGTGTATAACATCTCCCTAATTTTCATCTCCTCCATTAATCACCCTCTTCAATGGTGTTCTATGTCTTTGTTGTGCTGTATACCACCCTGATATCTTATGAGAGGGAGGTGTATAAATACTTTTATAAAGTATATCACACACACACACACACACACACACACACACACAGTATAGAGGTATACAGGTATAGAATTGCATTTTTTTTCTTTTTTAAAAAAATATTTAAATTCAATTTCTTCCAAAAGTTTTTGACATGGACGCAAAAGTTCTGTCTCGTTTGTGGCAAATCTAATTTGTGGCCAAAAGCCCCATGATGAATTTATTTAAGTGCAGCAATGCTACTTTGTTCCACTATCCATTCCTATTAGCAGCACCCTATTTTTAGTATAGCAAATAAGTGATAATCTCGGTTCCTATTTTCCCTTCTGATTGCAAGCATGTGGATAGCTGTCCTCCCTCCTCCCCCCCCCCATACATTTTCTCAATTAAAATTATCTTTCCTTTCTAGTTGCTGTTTGTTCCATGGAGAGAAACATACAGCACCATGTAGGTATTTGCATGTTTTGTCCTATTGGGCAAAATCGGAATGCAAAAGGGAAAGAATTAACTCTCTCCTGAAGAACCACAGTTTGGAATCAAATAGGCTTCCCACAGCTGTTATAACCTTTTAAATAGTTGTAGGAGATCCTTTTTATAGGTCTCATATTTTGCAAGTAAAAAGAGAAGAGTGGGAATGAGCTGTGTGATGCAGGGATGCTAGTGAGTTCTCTCTATATGCCTTCCAACAAAATATCGCAACTCAAGTAATCTTGGATTATGCATGTGGTCAGTTTGTTGATGAAATATGTTAATGATTTCATGTCTCTTGTTCAAAGTTAAAGGAAGTTCCTCTCCCAAAAGAACTCTAGGGAAAGTGTTCCCTTGGAATAAGGCTGAATCTACACATGTGAAAAAAACACTGTGAAAATGTTTTTTTAAAAACATTTTAAAATATATGAGGTATTTGCCATTAACTTACCAGCGTTATCTAGTGTCACATTTGTATAATGCACTTATATTTTCAGCTGCATAGCTGAGTCCCAAGTGTGCACCAATTTCCTATTCTGGTCTGGCAATACCTCAGTCATTTGGGAGTACACCATATTTTCCCTTTCAAACAAAGGATGAACAAATCTATTTTCAGTTTGTTCTTGTGGTAGGTGTCTTGAACCACATGTGCACTATATTCCAGGTCTCTATCTGATGTGGAACTATCAACTAATCTTGTACCCCACCAGTAAGTAAGAGTCAAACATTAAAAACTTCCTGATACAGGGCTGCCTTCAGATGAACTACTGTATACAGTGGTACCTCAGGTTAAGTACTTACCTTATTTTTCGCTCTATAAGACGCACCTGACCACAAGACGCACCTAGTTTTTGGAGGAGGAAAACAAGAAAAAAAATATTCTGAATCTCAGAAGCCAGAACAGCAAGAGGGATCGCTGTGCAGTGAAAGCAGCAATCCCTCTTGCTGTTCTGGCTTCTGGGATAGCTGTGCAGCCTGCATTCGCTCCATAAGACGCACACACATTTCCCCTTACTTTTTAGGAGGGAAAAAGTGAGTCTTATAGAGCAAAAAATACGGTAATTCATTCCGGAGGTCCGTACTTAAACTGAAACTGTTCTTAACCTGAAGCACCACTTTAGCTAATGGGGCCTCCTGCTGCTGCCGCGCCGCCGGAGCACAATTTCTGTTCTCATCCTGAAGCAAAGTTCTTAACCTGAGGTACTATTTCTGGGTTAGTGGAGTCTGTAACCTGAAGCGTATGTAACCTGAAGCGTATGTAACCCGAGGTACCACTGTAGTTCTTTATCTGTTTGACATCTGCCACTACTGAGAAGGCCCTTTGCTTGGTTCCCTGTAACCTCACTTCTCGCAGTGAGGGAACCATCAGAAGGCCCTCAGAGGAGGTCCTCAGTGTCCGGGCAGAACAATGGGAGTGGAGGCACTCTTTCAGGTATACTGGGCCGAGGCTGTTTAGGGATTTAAAGGTCAGCACCAACACTTTCAATTGTGCTTGGAAATGTACTGGGAGCCAGTGAAGATCCTTTAGGACCGGTGTTATATGGTCCTGGCAGCCACTCCCAGTCATCCGTCTAGCTGCTGCATTCTGGTTATAGACAGATATGCATGACTCTACTTCCTATATATAAATGGCTCCTTCTGAGCACAGTGTTCAGGGTCCTGCTTCTTCGTTTATAACCATGCATATACTCAGAGCATCACAGCATGAAACTGAAGGCTGGGTATAAAAATAAATATAAAGTTCTGGCAAGCCAAGCACTGTATAAAAATGTAAGTGATCTTTCATTAATAAGCTGCCTTGCTTAAATAAGAAATAGCTGCAATTCTTGAATCTGAACTTTGTCTCCCTCTTTGTCTCTTTCTCACTGTGTCTGCACGCTTGTTTACTTACCTTCTAATCCTTCGTAGACGTCTCCTGCTTTGATGGGTGCTGTCTTCAGGGTCCAAAATAATTAGTGTTGAGCCAAGAATAGAAGAAAAAGGTATGCTTGGGGTCCATGGCAGTGCCCTATGGCAGGATTTGACGCCTTCTCTTCTGAAGAACCAAGGCGTTCCAGAGAAACAGCCTGGGGAGATGCCATCATGTGGAGAAAGTAGATAGAGTAAAGTCCTCACCCCCACAACACAGAATTCATGTATATCCCGAATATTGGAAGGTTCAAGAACTTATAAAGGAAAGTACTTCTACACATAGGTAAAGGTAAAGGTACCCCTGACCATTAGGTCCAGTCACGGACGACTCTGGGGTTGCGCGCTCATCTCAATCTATAGGTCGAGGGAGCCGGCGTTTGTCCGCAGACAGCTTCTGGGTCATGTGGCCAGCATGACTAAGCCACTTCTGGTGAACCAGAGCAGTGCATGGAAACTCTGTTTACCTTCCCGCCGGAGCGGTACCTATTTATCTACTTGCACTTGGACGTGCTTTCGAACTGCTAGGTTGGCAGGAGCTGGGACTGAGCAACGGGAGCTCACCCCGTCACGAAGATTCGAACCGCTGACCTTCTGATCGGCTAGTCCTAGGCTCTGTGGTTTAGACCACAGCGCCACCTGCGTCTCCTTCTACACATAGTGCATAATTAAACTATGGAACTCACTGCTGCAGGAAGCAACAATGGCCAGCAGCTTCCATGGCTTTAAAAGAGGATTGGGCAAATTGATGGGAGGTCAGGGGGCTATTGATGGCTGCTAGCTATGACGGCTGTGCCCTGCATCCACAGTTGGAGGCGATAATGCTTCTGAATACAGTGGTACCTTGGGTTACATACACTTCAGGTTACATACGCTTCAGGTTACAGACTCCGCTAACCCAGAAATAGTGCTTCAGGTTAAGAACTTTGCTTCAGGATGAGAACACAAATCGTGCTCTGGCGGCACGGCGGCAGCAGAAGGCCCCATTAGCTAAAGTGGTTAAGAACAGTTTCAGGTTAAGAACGGACCAACGGAACGAATTAAGTACTTAACCCGAGGTACCACTGTACCAGTTTTCAGAAACCACAGGAGGGGAGAGGGCTCTTGGTCTCAGGTCCTACTTGCCAATTTCCCATACACATCTAGGTGGCCACTGTGAGAACAGTCTACTGTATTAGATGAGCCATTGACCTGATGTAATGTGTTTGCCATTCAGATTTCAGCCATTGTCCTCTCCGTCCTGCAACCGCTACTGAAAAACCCATCTTGCCCTGAGGAGAAATGGCTACAGATAGTTGCCTATTCTGTTTTGCTTGTAACATTTTGATTGGTGCGTCTTGTTATGTTCTTGTGTAAACTGCCACAGAAAGACCTCAAGGGCACCATTGCTCACACCAGGGCCATGTTAGCAACATCTGAACTATGCATTGTGGTTTGCTTGGGTGCTTTGCAATCTGTTTTCAATCCCAGGCAGGTGCCAAAACACGGAGGTATACCAAGCCCCTCACAGGCCACCTCAAGGTGTGTATGTGTTGGTTTCTTTCTAAGCCTGTATGTGGTAATTCCTCCGACACCCAACAGAATTTTACTAGAGTATAGACAAGGCCTCGTCTGTTCCCTGTCTGAAAATTACTTTAACAACAATAGCGAAAACCCCACTAACAAACAGGATGGGAAATGAAACTGAATTAAAGCAGCTGCCTTAGTCAGTTGTGTAATTAGGGAACCTGCCCAAATAACCTGCAACTGATATTCCTCACAATATAATCACATGTGATAGGAATGTTCAATGAGCCCAATTTGACTGAAAAATAGCTTTCATCTTTCCTTCACCTGCATTCCCAAGCACGAAAAAGAGCCCTACCTTACCTTGAGGAAATATCTCTAACTTTCCCATCATGAGTGGGAAAATTAATTTCTGCCATCTGATAAGCGTCTTCTGAGGGAAATGCAGTCACTTCAGCTCTGGTGGTGCCCTTCTTCAAAGTAAGTTTTATTCCACCCCTTTTGAGGCAGGTCTAAGGAGTGGGAGACTGGCATGGAGGGCTTGGAGACTGCAGGGATAGGCTGCAGCCCCCATTACATGGTGGGCCCAGCTTTTGACGGGGCTTGATCCCGACTCAAAACAAGGCTGGGATTTTGAGAGGGGAGACTCTGCATTTTGAAACTCCCCCTCCTCCAACATCAGCACCTTCGTTACTCCAAAGTAGGCATCGTCACACACCAGGTTGTGCCAACTCATGTGGGCCAAGCCCTTTTCTCTCCCCAACCCAAAGTATTTTTGGAAGGGAACCAGCCCCTCCCACATGTCCCGAAAAATCCGGGGGCGGAGGAGGCCGAGTGCAGAACCGAATGTGGCATGGTTTCAGTGGCTGGTTCCTAGCTGCAGGGGGAAGGAGGGTTGAAGCAGCCCCCCACCGGTGGCTGCGGCAGGAGGAAAGGCCATCTGCCATTAAAGCCACGCTACCAATGTGTTCGGCTCCACCCGCAATTCCACCCAACATCAGGACATTGAGCACGTGTGAGGCCATGCAGCATTGTGTCAACCCCCTTAATTGCCCTCGCAAGATGGCGCATCTGGCACACACCATACATTTAACCCCCTGGCCCCCAAAATTGTGTGTGTGTGTGTTAAATGGTGTGTATTCAGGTTGCGTGCTTGGCATGCAAGTCTATATGTCTATATGACCTACTTTACAGCGGGCAGTCCTCTAATGGGAGGGCCCTCAGAGGTCAGGGCTCTCTATTTGAAGATGTCCTCTGTCAGGCTTCAGGGAATTGACTTTCTCCCCACGTGGCAGTAGATAAGCAGAAGAAAGGAAAATGAGTCTTCTTACCAGTTTGAAACTTTAATAATCACAGTGAGAGAACAAAGAACACATCTCCTAGAAATGGCAGTGCTTCCAGATAAGGTTCACACCCTCTTTCATCCCAATTAATCTTCTACGTCTTGTAATCTGAGTTTGTACCCTCTGTGCTTTCTGTTCGGCAGCTTTCTGAGCTCTTGGTGACTTTGGAGAAGGGTGTGTGTGAATGCTGTCCAGAGACTGTGAATCTGTTAACCCTCTCTCTTCCAGTGTTTCATCTCCTAGCTGTTCCCCACCCAGTATTTCCCAGCTTCTGCCTTCTGAACTAGGTCCCTCTGCAAACCACTGTTCCAAATCTATACTGTCTTCCTGCTCCTAGGAAGATTCAGGAACCAGATCTGGGGTAGGGGAGGGGGAGGGGGAGGCTCCCACCATTCCTCATCTGTGCAGCCCTCTTCAGCACGGTCCTTGACACCCTCCGTTTGAAGGACTGTCAGCCCAAGGCCAGTTTAAAGACAACAAGAACAAAAATAATGGGAAACAGGGCCCCTGAAGCTGCCCATCAACAGTTAATACCTGGACAACCTCCTGGCCACTCTTGCGCTTTTCTGCTTGAATGTCCATCTGCACCTACCCATTCCCAGATATCGACTGGTGTTGCAGGACAACAGCTTCCATCAACCCTGAGAGTTGGCCATGCCACGTACCATTGCCACAATGTAGGGGCAGCCAGTCCGGCAAAGCCCTGATGTTAGACTTCAGTTCTCACCAGCCCCAGTCAGCATGGCCAACTGTTAGAGATGATGGAAGTTGTTGTCCTGCAACATTGGGAGGGCATCACGTTAGCTACCCATGCCTTAATGGAATAGTTTGGGTGACATAGATTGGTCCCTGCACCTTTAAGAGTGTTCCTAGTGTGTGGTGAAGATAGTTGAATGTCTCCCTTGCTGCAAGTTGTTCTTCATTGGCTTGGGCTCCTGCAGTTATGATTTATATGGTCTCTGAGGCAAGTTATCCTGAGACCTACAGTGTTTGCTGTATATATAGACTTCATATGGATCTGAGTGTCTTCCTTATAATTTATTTACTCACGAAGCGGATAGGAAGGTATTTCAGCAATGCACGACAAGTACAGACCCCACCGTAACCTCAGTTTAGCCCCAAAATCTCCTGCAGCTCTTGGCGCAAGGAAGTCAAAGCTGCTCCTTTCTTAATCTCTGATTAGAAGTTCCTTTTCCCGTTGTGGGTAGGTGTGCCTTCCAGGAAAGTGTTGTGCATTCAACCGACATTTCAGGGCCCCCACCACCCAAGATGGTTTAGTAGATCATGAGGCAATTCATCATATACTTGCTAGAGTCTTGAGAGACAAAGGAAGTACTTCTTTCACATATCTATATATTTTAATGGATGGCTACAAATTAGACAAATCCAAGGGGGATATGTTGATTGTTCCCTCTATTTCTGATTGTCAGGGTGTGAGTATCATTTGTTTTGTAGCCCAAATTGCACAACCAATGCACCAGAGGGAAATATTAGTAGGCTTGTGGAGAACCCCAAGGTTTGCAGAAGTACAAAAAACTTTATGGGGTGGGGAGAAGCCCATGGGAAAGTCTCACCACTGAAGACTTAGCAGTCTCCGTTGTCGTAGAATGATGGACGAATGTGGCTGCATACATGCCATATATTTAAAGCACAAGATGTCCCCCTCCAAAACCCCTAGGAACTGCATTTAGCTAAGGCCTCTGGGAGTTGTAGCTCTGTGAGGGGTGAAGACTAGAGTTCCCATGATTCTTTGGAGACGTCTTGCGTGTACACAGCCTGTGTGAGTGGCTGGAGGAGAAACTGAGTGAAGGGGCTAGAATTCTGAACAGCAGTCCTTCACAGTGCAACATTTTATTACAGGTTCTACCTGTCTGTAGCCATGATGGCTAAGGGTTTAGAAGAAGGGGGGTTTCCTTCTGAATTTTCACTGCTAAGGCCTAAACAACAGGGAATGTCTGTCACCTTTATATCCTGTTCGAACTTTCTGAAGGCATATAACTGTGTTTGAAACTTACTGAGGAACTCAAAAGACCTTTGATCTGAGCTTTATGGTCATCTTCTTATGTCCACGCAGTTCCTTCCGTTACTATGATTCTGTGCTTCTTTAGTCAAGGGCTTCCCACTTTGACAGTTGTTAATGCCGGCTATTAATTGAACTGTGTGAAGGTTGTGTCAGAAGCACATTAGGTTGTAAATCATGTGTCTGGTAGAAAAGAGTTTATGATTTCTATTTTTGCCATGAACAGGAAATTGGGTTGGAAGGGATTCAGGTATTTTGTGTGACGTGAACGTAACTTAACTTTATCTAGCAGCCTCAAAAGCGGGCAGGCAGACAAGCAAGCAAGCAAGCAAACAAGCAAACAAAAAAACCCTCTGCCAAACCCAAACAAACAAACTCTGCAAACAGTTTGTCACCCTTTTCAATGCCAAAGATATCAATTCATGCACACTTGTACTGATGCCGGTGTGCACAGATAGACAAGATATAGATTATGAGATAGACAAGTGGATATAAAAGCATCTTAAACTCTGGGCTGCAGACACACCATATATTTAAAGCACTTGGCTTCCCTCAAAGAATTCTGGGAATTGTAGTTTATTAAGGCTGCTGGGAATTGTAGGTCTGTAAACTGCAGTTCCTGCAACTGGACTTTACCTACCACAGATCTACAATTCCCAGCAGCCTTAACAAACTACAATTCCCAGAATTCTTTGAGGCCATGTCCTTTCAATGTGTTTTAAATGTACTGTATGCTGTGTACGCAGCTTTAGGGGCCATTCCTTCTCAAGTTTTTTTGTGGGTGTGTTCTGCAGTGTCCTTGACACAGTAACTGGGCATTGGCAGTGAATTTGTTCGGCTTTGATTTCTTCTGCAATGCTACCACAATTGGTTGCACTGCAGCCCTTCCAGACAGTGATAAAGTGAGACAAAAATGAACTTGAATATTTCAACTCTTCATGGAAGAGTTCAATTTACGAAGGCCTGGGGGCACATACCTCTGGGTGGCGGTGAGAGATCATTCCAGAGTTCAGGTCCCACTATGGAGAAGGCCATTCTATGTGTTCCCTCCTTCATCCCCCAATCGCAGTGGCAATCAAGAGAAGAGTGTGCCTTGTCAGGATTGAGTTGGGTGGTAATGAAGGGGCTTCTCTTACAGATACTTGGATCATTGAGTTGTTTAAAGGTAAAGGGACCCCTGACCATTAGGTCCAGTCATGACCGACTCTAGGGTTGCAGCGCTCATCTCACTTTATTGGCCGAGGGAGCCAGCGTACAGCTTCTGGGTCATGTGGCCAGCATGACTAAGCTGCTTCTGGTGAACCAGAGCAGTGCACGGAAACACCATTTACCTTCCCACCGGAGTGGTACCTATTTATCTACTTGCACTTTGACGTGCTTTCGAACTGCTAGGTTGGCAGGAGCAGGGACCGAGCAATGGGAGCTCACCCCGTCGCGGGGATTCGAACAGCTGACCTTCTGATCAGCAAGTCCTAGGCTCTGTGGTTTAACCCACAGTGCCACCCGCGTCCCCACTGAGTTGTTTAGGGCTCCATAAAACCATTACTATCTGAGCAAATGTCTAGTTCACACCCACCCACCCACTCTTACACATATACCATATTGTTATGTCTGGCTATAAATACAAATCAGGGAGCCAGGGATGTAAGGAGGTTGAAGAAACCGAATGATAAGGGGTTAAAAGACACCAATTAATCCTTCAAAACAGACGAGGACTTTTTCCCAGTCTGGCTCAAACAGTCTGCTAACTAAAGTAGCAGATGAACAAAAACAACAACAACAAAAAGATTTTATCTATGAAGAAAAGCTGTAATTCTGATCTGACGCTTTCAAAACACATTGGGGTGCGAAAACAATCAGAATTTTTTTTATGAAGTTAATTGGTTCTAATTATAAATTGTAGCTATGTCGGTCAATTAGATTTGACAAACTGCCCCGTGATATTCTTGCAAGGAAGCTAGTAAAATGTGGGCTGAGTGGGGTACAGTAACTGTTAGGTGGATTTGTAGACGATAAACAACAGTGGGCCCAGAACGAAAACCTTTGACACCCCATTTCTTGCTTTTTCCCAGGATGATGATGGTCTGGAGAAAGCCAAAAGACAATGACAGAGATTGTTTTTTTTTTTCTGCTTGACAAATAGGCACTGGGCTGAAATCTGAACATATTGTACAATATCTGAATTTGCCATCGGCAACAAGACCCATTGAACATAATGATGCACTTCCAGTTATATAGCCACAAGAATCTTGGAATTTTACTAAGAATGACACTGAAAGTGAAAATCTTGGCTCTGAGGTGGAAGCTCAGTGTGAAGTACAGGACCACGACCCCTTATTTGCAGGACCTGGTTCCTCAACCGGCCCTCATTTGTTAAAGCTAAGGAGGTCTTTTGGTGGTGGGTCAGCACCTTGAAGGGAGACCACCTAGTAACCCCATGCAAGTGAATTATAGGCATGGGATTATATACAAAGTGAATACCTGGTGTGATATCCTATGGATATAGAACACTATTATAAAATGCATCTGTGGTGATAATTCAATGCAGCGCAACAGATCCAGGTTCCAAGTAGGGTTTTCCTTAAGTCATTCGTCCTCAAGCAGCTTCCCCAGTTTTAAAAGTCACGTGCTGAGCTGCAAAGGGGACTGCAGGAGGAAAATTGCCATTGCAGAAGTTTAATGTGTACACAGTATTAGTTGCAAATGTGCAGTGCGGCTCAATGGATCAGTGCCAAGTTGTTTGAAATCTTAGTCGGGGGGGGGGGGGAACCAGCATTATTGCTTCCCTCTTCCACATTATATATACAAACACACTTTTCAATCTTGTATCGACATGCAAAGAAATAATCTGGTGAGTTACATTTCCCAAACTGTTTGCTTTTGCTTTAATCACATCTCCGATGCAGAAATGATTCTGTGTTTTGATGAAAGAAATGAAATTGGTCTCTGTTCTGTTATCATGCCTGCTTTCTACACCAATCGTTTGACAAGAATCGCAACCCACTCTCCGATTTAGCATTCCCTGAGAGAGTCGCTCGGTCACATACCCATTATACGAGAGCAGATATTTTCCATGTGCGGCGGTCTGTGTGTTAATGTTTACTGGAGGGGGACGGGGATTACAGCAAGCCTGGACCCTGCAAGTCCATTTAAATAGTTCAGTTTGAACATGGGAAGTCTATTAAGGTGGACTGTTCGACTCGTTAAACTTTGTCAAAAGGCTCTTAGCCGTTTTCTGTGCAGAGGGAGCTGAGCAGGCGTGCATGTTTGAGGTCATGCTTCGAGCCAGAGTGTAAGATGATCCTTCTTTGCCGAACCCATCAGGCATCCCTTCGCACAGGGACACACTCACTCACACACATTCCACTCAAGTCATCTTGTGAAAGGCTGCCGGCTTCCAACTTGGCTTGAATGTACAACCTTAATAAAACACGCCGAGGTCTCCGAGAAAATAGCAGTTCAGCCGCAGCGAGGGTAGGAGAAAGAGGCTGGGGTATGCCTGGGCAGCTGACTCAAAGAGGCTGCACGCTGAAGTGTAACAGAGAGGAAACGATAAATCCCGGCTACTATGCAATAAATTGCTCAAACTCCGGCTAAGGAAGCAATCAGCTCTGGTGCACTTAGTCACTGTTGTTGTTGTTGGTTTTTTTTAAAGTCACCATTTATTATCTGAATCTTCTTCACTTTTCTTTACCTTCTCTGATCCCCCAAAGGGATTTCAAAAGACAAGGTAAAGCATTTTTTTTTTTTTAGAAAAAAAGAAAAGAAAAGGAAGGAAGGAAAGAAAGAAAGGGGTTGGGTCAAAATTGTCTCTAAGAGCAGGAAAGGAAAGGGACAGTAACATGACCATATTCCTTCAGCTTGCTTTCCTTGCTACACTTCTGACTCACCTAGGCTGCAGCAATCCACGCCGGGGTCCAGAGTCCAGTGCCAGAAGATATAACCGGATTCAGCATGGACAGTGCACCTACACGTTCATCCTTCCAGAACAGGATGGGAACTGTCGTGAAAGCACCACCGACCAATACAACGCGAACGCTCTCCAAAGGGATGCCCCCCACATGGAGCAGGATTTCTCTTCCCAGAAACTGCAGCGCTTGGAGCATGTGATGGAAAACTACACTCAGTGGCTGCAAAAGGTAAGCACTCCATTTTTTTCCGATTCCTCGCACACCTTGCTCAAGTTGTACATGCTGTTCTGACTGAGATGTTATATTGGCTGGGCGAACATTGCGTACGTGCTGATAAAACGGTGACAGCATCCTCTCTGTTGTGGAATAAAGCAAATCAAGCTTGGTGCATGTTTCTTGAAGATTCCCCCCACTCCTAAAACAAAAAAAAGTTTGATCTCTTTAGTTTCCGAACATAAAAGCTAAGGCTTATAATAATCTGTTAGGAACTTCTGAAGAAATATATTTTATATCATTTGCTGGTAGCTTATGATCAGCTAACCTGTCGACAAGCTAAAACAGGCTCTTAAAAAATAAACTGCATGCAATATTTTAAGCATGATCTTGGTGCTCATGGAAATAAGTATTGCCAGTTGGTTAGATAAGAGATTAAGCATTATGGATCTATAAAGAGAACTGTAAAGGTTTTTTTCTTTTTTAACCCTCATAAAAATAAAACAGCTTGCATCTGATATCAATATCAAGTTGAAATTTATTCCAGTAATAAATTTCAACACTGCAGGGGATAACTGATGAATGGTTTAAGGGTAATTACGGTAATCGTTCAGTACATTGTGCCTCATCAATAAACCACTGGACTCCTACCATTTTTATTTTTATTTTGGTTCAGCTAAGAAAAAGTTGATACAAGTTAGGAATGTTATAAATGTGCTTAGTCAGAAGAATAATGCTGGAAGTTTTAGATGAGACATGCATGCACCTTAGTAGAACTGTGGCTAGGTAAAGGGTTTGCTGTTTTTGTTTACACTGGGTTGTCATCTGAAAAGCAGCTTTGAATCACACATCCCAATACATCACCTAACTAGTGATTTGAAAACTTTTTGGCCATTCTCTGTGCCTGAATATTCTGAGGCTGCCTTTCTACATTCTATGCACAATCCATTCCTTAATTATACAAAATGGTCACCAAATGTGGTTTATTATATCACAACAGTGATAATCAGCTGGACAGGTGGATTTCATGAGCACAATCCTGCACTACAATCCTATGCACCTCATCTCAGAAGTAAGACCTGCTGTTTTCAGTTGGATTTACTCCTACATAATGGTGCATAGAATTGCAGCTTTAAAGCTTTCCAGAGAAGATCTGCCTCATTTAGACTTATGAATGTGTTGCTACTGCAGTTTTACTGGTTCAATGTTGCATTTTAACCTGAAGAATAGCTTGGGAGGAACCCACATGGCTTCCATGTTTTGGTGAAATTGTACAAAATTTGATATGCTGTGCTGTCTTTTACTCTTCATAGGCATGCATCACAATTCCAAGTGCATTTCCCTAGAGATAAGACTAATCTAATGCATTGGGAATTCCTCCCAGTTAAAGGTTTGTAGGATTCCAGCCTGTGCCTCCAACTTCATTGAGAGGAGACTTAAAGTAGTGGAAATGCTTTTATAATAAACACTTGTTCTATTCAGCATGGCTTTGAGCAAACCTTATGCAGGAGAGAAATGCCTGCATTCACAAATCCTCTGTGTTCACGTGTTATTGCTTCTCTTGTGGAAAGAGCTGCTCTGCTAGAAGGCATCTAGGATGTTGTTCCGTGTTCTGCATTTGACCACTAGGGACTGAACTAAGCCCACTGTTTTATTTGCAATCTGCACAAGAGGGGGGGGGCGAGAGAGGGGGGAGTAAGGGAGGGAAAAAACCTACTTCTGAATTGCAGTTGGCACCTAGGCTCCAAGAGAAGATAGCCACTGGCTGACTCATCACCTAAGTGGTATGTCTAGGGAGAGCACCCTTCAGTGGTTATTGGAATTTTGAAACTAGGCAAAAGGTTTCCTGACGGGTCCATTCAAAGCAGCAAACAAACAAAGGTCACATCTCTTTCTGTGTCACAGAACAAAATAGCCTGCTTCCCAGCATGATAGGTGGTGGTGCAAACGACTCTTCTATTGGGCTCCGTTATAACATACCAGCACAATCCATTTGCTGCATTGTTGGTGTCAATGTGGGCCATTTATATTGCAATTCCTCCTTTCTAATAGCAAAGACTATATTACAGTTCCAAAGCTGAGGTTTATGCCCCCTAATCCCCCCCAAAAACCCCTGTCTGTTCAAATAAGTTTCTGTTTGAGCAATATATTGCCACAGACAGAGTAAATGAGAAATATTACTAGTCCCATGGCTATGACCCAAGCGCAGCATTAGAACTGCTTTAAGAATCTGGGAAGATATATATTTATATTCACAGTGCTTGTGTCTATGTGGGTTCCTGAGCCTTTCCTGTAATGTATCACATTCATTAAAACTGTTCGGCATTAGAGCACGTCAGGACATATTACTCCTATTAGAGCATATTCCAAACACAGTCTTGTACACTTTGGAAAGCAGGCTGGCAATGTAAGAAAGGATTGTAGTATGCATTGTTTAACGAGGAAGTTGACATTGCGAGGGTCTTAGTTTAGCTAATCTGGAAGAAATGTAGCCTGATCTTTCTTTAACAAAAAGCGAAAGGCAGCAGATTTTGGGAAACAAAATAAATATTTTTAAACCCCTCTTAAAATGAACTGTCAGTTTGAATCTTTCTGAGGATTGCCTTGTCTGAGTTTCTGCATTGTCCAATGACATTTGCATATTCAGGGTTGGTGTGGAAGTGATTGGCTGGAAGAAGACCCAGCTTAGCAATGAGGGGCTCTTTTGCCGAAACTACCAGAAGGTGATGGTTTGGGAAGCCTATTTAGCCCTTTTCCCTAGAAGGATTTGTTTTAACAAGGGTAGCTTCCTTCGTTATTTAACCCTGGGCTGCGCATCTGCCATGTTTGTTCTAACAGCGTCAAACAGACTGCTTACTGGTTTTTATTCCTTGCAATAACTGGCTGTCACGCAGCATTGAAATGCTTAGGTTGTAATTTCAGTGTTTAAACATTGTCAAAGAATAACTGACATTTTTAGCTTGGCAACTATTCAGGATTTTTTTCCCATGCTGAGCGAATGTATGGTATCAATAGAAGTACAAATAGTTTCACAACTGTGCAGATGTATGTATGGTATCCATTTAGTCCTCTCTCAACACAATGCTTGAGATTGCTGTAGGTGGATGGAGTTGCACATCGGCATAATGCGGCCAGCATTATTTTCTTTTTTCTTTTTTTAAAAAAGAACCTCTCTCAAAACCGTTTCTAGCAAAAGTGTTTGGCATTCAATACCCAACAGTTAAAAGCATAACCTTGTTAAAGAGAAACCACTGGTGGTTGTTTCTGTAATCAGACAAAATCTAAATTAAAAATGGGTCTGTTAAGCCGATCTCCCATGAATCAGATTGGAAGATAATTCAGGGGAATGTTCTCTGTTCCTCTTACCATGTTGCAGAGTTTTCATGACTGAGTAATTTGAATATGTTTTCATAAACCTCTCCATATACGCTTGGGATGCCTGATCGCATGTTGTACCTATTTTCTGACCGTAGACCACTTTAGTCTGTTAAGGGTGTTGTGTATGGAAGGATGGCTCAGCATTTATGATAGCCTTACAATGTTGACGTTTCCTGAATTGAGGCAGACAGAATGTCTTTTCTGTTGTCATTCTCAAGATCCTATCTTTCCTGTCTGTTTCTGTCCTGTTCATATGTTGCCTTTCTCAGGCCACATCCACAACTATACATTTAAAGCAGTATCATGCCACTTTAAACACTCATGACTCCCCGCAAAGAATCATGGGAACTGTAGTTTGTTAAGGGTGCTGAGAGTTAATTTCACAGTGCTATAATTCCCGGAGTTCCCTGGGAAGAGGGATTGGCTTAAGCTACTCTGAAAAAAGATGGAGGAAGGCAGGTTTCATCTCAGACTCCAAGTACAACTTGGCAATGCAGTGCAAAGTGCTAAGTGAGCCCTTGTCCTTCAGTGCTTGTTTTATGCAAGCAGGGAGATGAGCAGGTTGTCATTGTTTTGCATACAGCAGCTGTTGAAAATGTTATCCCCACTCACAGTCTGAGGTAGTACAATCCATTCTACCATCTCATTCCCGTCTGGTTTTGCTCCATGTGTAGCTCAGTCCTAACCATCAGTTAGCAACTAAGAATGATAAGTGCCATAGCATAGAGAACCATGGTCCAATTTACCTTTTAAAAAAGGCCTTCTGAGCAGTGTGACTTGGCCATTTCATAATGTGTGCTGAATTTGTGGAGTTTTATTTATTTATTTATTTTAGATTTGCGCTCAAATTGTTGTGTATGTATTTATTTCTCTTAAACGTTCTGTTTTCTGATCTCTTTACTGAGCACCACTTCAGAAACATTGGTTGGCAGCTCCTTTATAAATTCTTCAATAAACAAACAAACTGAAAAGCCACTTACCGGTAAGTAACACAGATGGAGTTCAGAGGGAAGAGAAATCCCAAAATGCTTTACTGGAGAAACTGTACAGAACAGTCTATAATATGAGGAGAAATAGAGGCTTTATCTTTCTGACTTCAGGCCTTGTAGACAGCAGGGAGCCATTCAATCAAACATACAGAGGAAAACTGGCTCAGTACTACATAGCCAGTGAGGCCATGTGCTACCTCAACCAACATCATGCCGCTCTGGCTGGTTGCTAAGCAATACCTTCACTTGTCCAGTCTTGGCTAGTTGGCTAACAGAACTAACCCTGAAGTTGCACATGAAATTATCCTTGCAGTTACACTTCAATTAAAAGGTACTCTGAACATCAATGTTCTACCCTGAGTAGTTGGTTTCTAAGGGAGTAGGAAATCTGTGTATGGATTTCTGCAGTTGCAAGGTGTTGTAGATCACATGCCCAGGGTGGATGTGACCCCTTTTCTCTCCTTTTGCTATTCCCTTCTCACTTTTTTCTGATACCTGAATCTCCCTCCTCCTCTTTTTCCCACTTTTTCTCCCCACCCCAAAATGAACCAACTTGAATACTCTCAGAATTATTATTATTATTATTATTATTATTATTATTATTATTATTATTATTATTATTATTATATTCCACCCATCTGGCTGGGTTTCCCCAGCCACTCTGGGCAGCTTACAGCACATAATTTCTTTTGGTAAAACATTAGGCATTAAAAATTTCTCGATACAGGGCTGCCTTCGGATGTCTTACAAAAGTCAGATAGTTGTTTATTTCCTTGAAATCTGATGGGAGGGTGTTCCACAGGGTGGGAGCAACTACCGAGAAGGCCCTCTGCCTGGTTCGGAACAATTGTATGGGAAGCAGCTGAATCCAGTAAGAAATTCTCCAACTCCACGTTCGACCAGTGCTTGCTGGGATAGAATCCTTAGTTAGAATATCAGCTGAGATTTATAGTTTTTCTAAGCATTACTGAGATTTAAAATGTGGCAATAAACCAAATCTCTTCTTGGCAGTGTCCATGAAACACTTTTCTGATCATTTTGTACAGAGAAAAAACCTAATGCACAGGCTTTAGTTCATTCAGTTATGATAGCCTCCTCTCCATCTCAAAAACGAGAGAGATGTTGGATGATGCTAGTTGGTGCTATTCAATGAACCTCTTTTCAGTGTCACCCAACTAGGAATGGAGGAGAAATTAGATTCGGTATGCATTTAAAGATGAATATATCAGATTCACACTTTCCAAAACAATATGCAAATTGAAACACATCTTTCCTTTGAAATTCATAGTCCCTCCCCCAACAAACATCCTTTAGCAAACATGCATAAAAATGAAGATATTATTGAAAAGAACATACAAAAGTCTATTTTCTATTAGAGGAAATTGCTTGTGAAATGTGTGCATTACTCAAAACAGCATTTAAAATTTGGAGACATTCACATTACAATGCTGGTGAAATTTCATGCGGATTTACATAGATATAGTTATAAATTGCTGGAAAATGTGGAGAGCTGTATTCAAGATTGGGTTGATGAGAAATGGAGAGAAGTGAAATTGACAGATCCTTCCATCCTTATGGTTAGCCACCCACTTTGCCTCTAAGCCAGAATGACCAGGGAAAGTAGTGTTTTGGGAAACTTGTGGCTGGTGACGAGGGAAAGACACGAGACAGATTTTAAAATGCAGTGGGTTGCTCTTTGTTGGTCAACCCAGGGTAGTCTCAATCTGATCTGGCTGAAGCCCTGATCCACCCAAATCAGGCTGATTTGGGTCAGTACTTGAGCTTTGACCAAACTGGCTACACAGCCCTATTTTTCATCACGTAGTCCTTTAAGCTGGAAATGCTAGAGACAGAACCAGGCACTTTTTTAGAATGCAAAGCATGTGTCTGCCCCTGGGTTAAAATGCTCCTTGTATGACAGAGCAGTATTGCCCAGGGTCTGGGAAGGAAATTACCCACAGCAGGACCAATGGTGGTTACAAAGCAGTCACTAGGAGTGGGCAAGAAATTCAACTTCCCTACGGTCTGTTTTGGGATTCTTTTACACCTGCGGCCAAGAACAGAGTCAGGCTGGAAGCGGGATTTTATTTAGCAATGAAAATTGTCTCAAAAGCATTGCACTTTGTGTCCAAAAATAAAAATAGTTGGCTGCTTTGGGCATTAAAAACATCTTTCTCCTATTCATGTGGCTGAATTTCGTTAAGAGCTTTATTCATTCACATTCTGGTAACCCACAGAGATATTCCAAGTGCCCACAACAAAAGTCAAGGGATCCCCAGCGTAGAAATGCTAAGGATTGGTCAGAATTGAGAGATTACTTATTTGGCAATGATAAAATAAATACACGCAAGTGGAAGCATCAAAGGGCCATTAGAAAAGAGAAGCAGCCTATCTTGCTTTGGGGGGGGCATCATCACATTTCTTTAGTTTCTCAAAATGTTTCCCAGGCTTTGATGGAGAGCCTTGTCACAATGGGCCATCCAGCCCCAAATTATTTATTTTCATTAATAACAGTGGTAGGTCGGCGCTTTGCGGTCACACTAAATCATAGAAAACTATCAGTCATCAGACTTGTCTCTAGGCTTGTCCCTGACATTCTCCCTGGGAGAACTCGCTATCCCTAAAGCACCAGTGTATATTTTACTAATCAAATGCAGAGGACAAATGGAGGCAACTGCTAATGTGATGAATAAATGGTGTATGTATGAGTTGATAGGGTCCAACAAGGGATATCTGCAGATGGCAGTCAGCATCTTCCTGCACATCTGTTGCTGGTGTGGACATGCATTTGGATGTGGGTCTACTGGCTGGACCGAAATGGCCCTCTGCATTTATTTATTTTTAAAATTAAAGATTTTCTTGTCTTAAAGAAGTATGTGTAATGTCTCTCGTATTTTTTCCATGTAACATTTTTACAAATCACTTTCATTTGTTGAGACATTGGGGGGGGGAGGGGGGAAGATGAGGGGGTAAGGTCGGGTGGCAATGTTTCTATTTTGCTTAATGTATGTAGGGTTTGGTGTCAGTGTTGCTTGTGCTGTTCATTTGTGTTTCTTTGGTGGTGAGAGAGGTTGGGGTTGGCCTAGGGTGTGGTTGTTTGTTTGTGATTGGCTGTGGTGATCTTTGTTTGTGAGTGGGGTGGGTGGGTGTTTTGGATCACGTTAGCCATATTGATTTGTATGCTGTTGGTGGCCAAGAATAAGCCCCAAATACCTGCACCTCCCCAGCTCAGAAGGAGGATGGGGAATCCCCAGCATAGAAGCATATTACATTGCCAACCAAATACGCTATGTTATGCCATATATATTAGAAGATGAGACAAAACAATGGGTACACCTAGAGAGGGCCCTCTGCATTTTGTGGCCCTGTTCATAAGCAATGAAGCAGGGGGAGATTTATCCCATTGTGGCAGGGGAGGGAGGTTTACACATTGAAATTTGCCACTGTTGTGGGGTCACTCACCTTTAGCAGATGGTGTCTTCTTCGTTCTATTTTTAAACTTCTGTGAGTGGGTGCTTTGCTCTCTCGTAGCTCCCAGATGCCATACCTAACAACCAAGGGATCATGAGACATTGTTGACAAGGCTGAAGACTATGAGAACTCTTGAGTTGCAAGGGTCATACATACATACATACATACATGCTTAATGTTATGATTTTTGAGAGAGCATTCAAACATGCTATTTGCCACCTGGATTCTCGTGGTGTATTTTAAGTGAGCTGTGCCATATGATGATTTCTAAGAGAGCATACATAGGTTTTCAGCAAAGCTTGGGACAAAGACATCCTTATGAATCCTCTTGGCAAAAAAAGTCTATTTTGCCTGGGTTTTGCTGGACAAGATTACAGCTTTTAATTGGGAAACATTTAAACCTATGCATTGATCTCGTCCCACTCTTATTTACATTGAATGGTTTTGTGTGCGGTTCTATATTGCAACAATGAGTTACCATTTGTAATATGCTTGCTGTCTTTCAGCATTACACAGGTCACTGCTCTCAAGGAGCTTACAGTCTACAGGTCCCCATCTCTTATTTTGCTTTAAACCCCGGGAGCAAGGATTTAATTTCACCCCATTCCTAGATTGGTGTGAGTTTCTTGGAAAGCGATTTGCATTCCATAGGATGGGTGGAAGCAGGGAAAGTTGTCGTTGTGTCTTTGGGTGGCATGCAAACTACAGCTGTATGTGCATTTAGATGCTAACAGACTCCTCCACCAACCCAACCAGTGGCTGTTAGGGCTGGTGCAACTACTTTTTGACACCTTTCTAGACGCAGTAACATACCTAGAACACCCACACATATACACTCATGGAGCTCCATACAAGTAAAGATGTATCTGTTTTTCTGCAGTGTTGGGGAAAGCTTGCTTGTTCTTGCACAGTGCTTCTTCCTTGCTGCAACAAATAGGATAGCCTACCTGAAATTCTGGATTGCAGCCAGCAGCAGCAGCTTTGCAAAAATACTGGGCCCTGGGGAAGGTCGATTCTGCAAAACGTTCATAATTGCTCCAGATTAATAGTGATGCTTGTTTCAGTTTCTAACTAGATCCTCTCCAAAACGGACACAAGTTGGGCAACAAATCTGATAACAAACATGGGGAGTTATTAGTTAGTAGGACATTTTAAAATTGCACTGTTCCAAAGTTTTACAGTACTCTCTCCTGTCTGTTTCAATATTTACCTGATCTACATTTCCTTCCTTCCTTCCTTCCTTCCTTCCTTCCTTCCTTCCTTCCTTCCTTCCTTCCTTCTATTGCTACCCATGATTTATCTTCAATAGGGGCGTGGGTGGTGCTGTGGGTGAAACCACAGAACCTAGGACTTGCCAATAAGAAGGTTGGCGATTCAAATCCCCACGACGGGGTGAGCTCCTGTTGCTGGGTCCCTGCTCCTGCCCACCTAGCAGTTCAAAAGCATGTCAAAGTGCAAGTAGACAAATAGGTACCACTCTGGCGGGGAGGTAAGTGGTGTTTCCGTGTGCTGCTCTGGTTCGCCAGAAGCGGCTTAGTCATGCTGGCCACATGACCCGGAAGCTGTACGCCGGCTCCCTCGGCCAGTAAAGCAAGATGGGCACTGCAACCTTTATTTATCTTCAGATCTACTCCCCCAGTACAGCTTTTCAATGTTTCTATATAGAAAATGGGTTTCAGAGCTGCTTAAATAACAACATTCTTATAGGCTGAAAGAGCAGGTGGTGGAGACTTCTATCAAGCATTTATACTTTATGTTTCTCAGTATTTTAAGGTCACCACGCAGTAGAGCTTTAAATGCATGTAGGGTTTTGTGGCAATCACTATGCATTATGAAGTTATTCCTGACAGCCCTTGAAACTAACACTGCTCTTAACTTGGGTGCATTTTATCTGATAATTTGAGAAGTATATCAGTTGCTGACCTTTGGAGCATTCAGTGATCTTGGAAAATATTTTATGCAGCTCTGAAAGTTCCAGGGATAACTCTTCAAAGCTATATCTTAAATAGCTTTTCTTTTTCTTTCTTTTTATTCTCTTTTTCAAATTTTGCCCTTCAGAGACACAGAGAGTTGACTTGCCCTTTATGTCTTATTTATGTGTGCTCTAAAGTTGTCTGCCAATGTGTAAAGGAGCTTCCTTCCTAAAGATACCATCTCGGGATTAAATATATTGCCTTGCCCAGGTCAGATCTAAGGAGCAGCTGTTTGGGACATTGGCTCTCACTTCGCTAGGGAAGAATTGGAGTCAGTCTTCCAAGGCGGGGAGACATTTATGGGATGCCAACACTGTTTGGAGATGTGAACTTTACCTTAAAACCAGAGGAAGCATGTAAACATGAATAATGTGTCTCTAATATGTCCTGGTTTTTATATTATATTATTATTTTATTTTATCATTATTATTATATTATTATTCAGATGCCTCCTGATTCTGTGTGGAATGGGAGGGCAACACTGCTGTTGTTAAAATGCAGATTGCATCCTTTGCAGAAGCTGATAACTTCCTTGAGCAGATATTTTGGCACAGAGAACTTTGGCCTGGTTTCAGTCAGCCACACCCAACATATGCCAGTTTTGTTTGTTTGTTTATGTTCTGTTCCCTATAGCTGCCACAACCCAGTTATTGCTGTAGTGGTCTTTCTCAAGTGAACAGCCTATATACCATGGCCATATTACATGTACATACACTACAGATGGGGAAATTGTGGAATTGTCTGTACAATGGTACCTTGGGTTACATACGCTTCAGGTTACATACGCTTCAGGTTACAGACTCCGCTAACCCAGAAATAGTGCTTCAGGTTAAGAACTTTGCTTCAGGATGAGAACAGAAATCGTGCTCTGGCGGTGCAGCGGCAGCAGGAGGCCTCATTAGCTAAAGTGGTGCTTCAGGTTAAGAACAGTTTCAGGTTAAGAACGGACCTCTGGAACGAATTAAGTACTTAACCCGATGTACCACTGTAGTGGATGTATTTGCTCATGCTTTGTAAGTGTAATTATTTGCAGTTGTGAAAAATTCTTCCCCTACCATGTCTAGGTCACACTAGAGGAACATTCTGAAGATTCACCACACCTTCTTTGCCTTGCACCACCACTATTATCTTACAAGCACCTCCCCACTCCCTTGCTTATGGAAAGTTTTACACATTTGCTGTGCTATTGTTGTGTGAAGTCCTCTGCCAGAACTTGTACGGTAGTGTCATGGCTGTAGTCTCTTCTAATAGGTTATTTTTGTATCCACCAGAGGATATTTTTTATTGCATTTTTAATAAAGAACATTATCTAATATAAGAATGTCGTGTCTTGGACACAATGCAAAACCAGTTGTCAATGAGAGGCATGCCAGATATATCTTGCATGATGCCGATTAACACAGAAACATAGATTTGCAAATGTTCAGGCCATGTTGTCTTTCAGCTATTGCCAACATGTTTTTGAGGAGCTTTTTGGAATAGCCCAATGAAATTAGGTCACCTCTCCTGTAATGAGATCACTTACCTCATCTGGGATCACCATAAATAGACACACATTCTATTTATTCTGTAGGACTTAATTGGTGTGTCTTCTAGTAATGGCCGGATAGGGAGGGGTCCGTTCTTCTTCCCTCAGAATTAGGCCTCTGTGGGATTTCCCAGGGCAGCTAGGAAACCCTTGTTCCCCTCATAGAGCTACAATTCCAAGAGTTCCATGGGAAGAGCAATTGATTGTTAAGCCATTCTGGGAATTGTAGCTCTCTGAGAGGAAAAGGCGACTGACTCCTAACAACTCTAAGTATTCTTTGGGTGAACCCACTGTTTAAAGTGGTATATTGCTTTAAATATACCTTGCTTTTTAAATGAAAGTTGGGAATCTGGGGTTTATGGGGGGTTTGGGGGGCAACTACTGGAGTGTGCATTCATGGGGTGGGTCCTCTGAAGGGTAATCTGCTCTGGAGAAGTTGGAAGGCCTCAGTACTGCAGTTTTTGTCAGAGCAGTTGGCTCACTCTGAGATTCTGCAACTCTAGCCTCTGTTGCTGATGATCCCATTGCACCCTGTAAGCTTGTGCTTTAGGGTCAAGAAAGGAAAGGAGGGTTAATTCATACTCAGCTCAAAATGGTGGTGGTGCACATGCTAGCTTTCAAGCTACCATAAAAGATTTTTTTTAAAAAAAATGCTGTAGACCACTGGTCCTTACATTTACATAGCTGTCAACTTTCCCCTTTTCTTGCGAGGAATCCTATTCGGAATAAGGGAATTTCCCTTTAAAAAGGGAAACGTTGACAGCTATGCATTTATCAGACTTCATTGCATTCACGAGTGACAGCAACTAGCTGACACTATGAAAAAGAGCAGCTTTATGTAAACTTACTATAAAGTGTTACATTCCTTTTGCCCTTCTGCAGTAATTAAAATGAAAAAGAAAAACATTGTTGAAACCTTGAGTGTGGTGTAAAGAAACCGAGAAGTGTGTTACCAGATTTGACTTTATGAATCAACATTTTTACACTCCCACATATCCCGGAAAGATTTAGTGGTTTGTCCCATAGAAACTCTGGAGGAACTGTGAAAAGCTGGAAGTGTCTCACACTCCCTTCCCCAACTGTTACACAGAACACAACCATGTGACATAAATGCTTTTAGAATGATGGGACCTGTGACTTATGTACAGAGGAAGAGTGCATGTGAACTTCTATGAACAAAAGTCTTGGCTTTGAAGTCACTTGAGTTTTCTTTGTTCTTTTTCCACTGAACGATAATTTAACGTGATGGAATATTGGAAACTAGCTGTAGACTGAAATCCCACTTTTTTATCCTTAGCGAATTTCAAGCTGGATTCCGTCAGCTCTCCAAATGTCCATGTGGTTTTGAATCCTGTCGTATAACTCATTCCTACTTTGGAAGGGTATCAGAAAGTCTAGGGCTGTACCTATTTTGGGAAAGTGTGTTGGGTTGTGTAGTGTGTGTATATTTTGGGTTGTGTGTGTGGTCAAACCCCTTCCCCCCATTATAGTACAGACTTCCTGGCACACACATGCTGTCTTTATAAATCAGAATTAATCTATCCATTTGCATGCCAAGAAGTCCGTAGTTCCATTGTTGTTAATTTGATCATTCTGCATAATAGAGGCCTAATAGAGGCATCTAATTTATGAAGTGTTTGAAATCAAATAGCAGTGGGATGTAAATCAGTATCAAATCTACTCAGACAGTTTTGCCCAGTTTAGCATTCATTAACCCCATCATTCCTCAAATAATTCACTTGTGTTTTCATGTTCTTCCATATTATTTAGTAACATGAAATTACCCCAAAATAGCAACCCACTACTCACCAGCAGGTCTATCAACAATTATTAAGATGATAGCTAAATGGAGTGTTTGTTTTCAGAGCTAGTGGACCTCTGAATACCAGATGTTGAATACCAAATGCTGTGGACAAATAAGAAGGGAAGCCTCCATGCCCTGCTTATAAGCTTCCCAGGTGCTTGTAAACATCTGGCTGGCTAGAATTGTTCAACTGTGAGGATTGCACTCCTGCAGAGCTCCTATTAAGATCTTATCTATTTTCAGCTTGACTCACATCTGTTCAGGGGTGAACCAGATTTATTATGTAGGGTTATTTGCTCTTGGCTTAGACGAGGCTCTGGTATTTGAAGGCCTCTGCACTATGACCAAAGACCACTGCAGATGTAAAGATATGTAGTCAAACCCCCAACTTACCTGTGGTTCAAAGGGAGTTGGAGAAGCCAGATGATCAATGCACCCACAGCTGTACTTGAGAGTACAATACAGGACTTCCTTTACACCAGGGATGGATGGCCTGTCACTCTCCATATGTTGTGAGACTCTTTAACTCCCACGAACACCTGCCAGCATGGGAGCTGTAGTCCAACAACACCTGGAGATTTATAGGTCTCCCATCCCAGCTTCAGGCTCTTTGGTCTGTTCAGAATGCTGAAATCATCTCTCTCTCCTATTATAGTTATCTCTTTCTGTTTCTCTGCACTCTCAACTCCATCAATTTCACCAGGTTTGTTCAACAAGGCTAAATACAGCTCAGCAGTCAGGTATTTTGGCCTACCAGGTGCCACGCAACTCTCTATTTTGTTTTTACACTCCTCGAAATGCAGTAAAAATAGGACTTAATCCATTTTCTGGCGGGCTGCTTGCACGTGAGTGGATATTCTCAGACATTTCATGGGTGAAAATACAGACATTTGGATCATTATATGTTTTTCCCCTGGCCAATTGCAGGTAGCTAAAGAACGTTTTCTGCCTGCTACATGCTGTGCTTGTCTAGAATCTGTCTTCCAGTGGCATTTGAAGCAAAGAGTCTTAGCAAACCAACAGCAACAGTGTTCAAGAAAGAAAAAGAGAAAGAAAGAAAGAAAGAAAGAAAGAAAGAAAGAAAGAAAGAGGAGGATTTGTTCATTCAAATAATGTCAGTGCCTCTTTTCCAAATGTAGCTCAGAAATGTAACAAACAACATTTTTTAAATAAAAAAAATCAGAAACATTGCAGAACAGGACCAATATAACAGCTGAGTTGTAGCCATCAGCTCAACCACTAAGAATACAACCCCAACTCTGGGAGGAAGTTTGGCTCAGTGGTAGGGCATTTGCTTTGCCTGTAGAAGGTCCCAGGTTCACTCACTGGTGTTGTTTCCAGAAAGGGCTGGAAGAGAACCCTGCCAGTGTATACAGTACGGGGCTAGATGGCCCAATAGTCCAACTCAATATAAGGCACCATCGTACATTCCCTTTCAAAAAAGCAGACAAGGAACATCTCCCCAGCATCTAATGGTAGCTTACTCCAAATTCTTGCAGCCTTGACTGAGGATGGACTTCAAGTGTTGACAGACAGATGGGCATGTAATAGAGTCCAAGTCAGAAGTCAGCACCTTGGTCAGTGCACTGTGGGAGTCAGACTTGGTGTAGCTGCAGCAGGTGTATTTGGATCAAGGAATCAATAGCTTGGAATGTTGCTGCAGCACTGGGCTGGCATATTGAAGGCTGAAAGTAGTCCTCTGGGGACGACTGTGTCTGAGATTCTTCCTCCCCAGTTAAAGAAGCCATGCTTTCTTTCTGAGGCATATGATTCCATGGGGGTTTCACACCTCCTGCTTCCCACTGATAATGGTGAAGGTGGGATTCCCAGCAGATCAGGGAGCTTTTCTGGATGAGTTGTTGATGTCTGAAGATATCCCATTGTTGCAATGAAAAGTTTTGTTTGTTTCTTGCATGCCCTTCTCAAGGTTTCTTATAAAATATGGTGTCTTATGGTGAGTTGATTGTCTGAACTGGACCCTCATTTCTGGAATGGTCATTGAGAGTTCAAATCTCCATTCCTGCTTAATTTATGTCATAAGCAGGTGTACACTAGGCAGTGGTGTTAAGTTGTCCAGTAAAGAAAGGATGTCGTCTCTCCTTGAAAAACAAGAACCATGCTCAAATACAAGGAACTACAATTATATTTATAACTGAAATCACCATGAGCAGATATCTAAGCTGGAGCTGGTGGAGCAATGCCAAGAGATCACTTCTGCATGGAATGAAGAATGAATGAATACACATCCAAGGAGCAACCATATCACAATGTATCTTTTTAGACATGGAAGGATTGCCCACAGAGTTAGAATTTTGTGATGCATGAAACCCCAAAACATATGTAACTTAGCTTCAGCTAACCAGATTTCAGGTTGGGCACGCTTTTGTGAAAAGCAGCTTGGCCTGGATAACAAACTCTATTTCTCATGAGAACTTCATTTCTTGAGAGATTTTTTTTCCAGGATATTCTTTTTCATTGACTATATCCAAAATACAGTCCGAACAGATTTGTCTGTGGTTTATCACCATCTCTGGTTGCTGTTCTCTTGTTTGGTTTTTGGATCCCCTCCCCCCCCCCCCCCCCCGTTATGCCAGGAGATATCCTGAAGACCTGAGGTGCACATCACTTAAAACAGCAAACAAATAAAAATTACCAAACCATTTAAAACTAGAAAAGTGATTTCCCCTTTGGTTGTGTTTTTTCTTCGGAGGAAAGTCAAGATATTATGGAAAACAGGTGGTCTTTACTGCTGCCTTGAATAAACAAACATGGGAGATATTTTCAAGATGTTCTGACCACAGTTAATGAAACAATGGAAAGGAAGAGAGTCAAATCATTTCTTTACTTACTCAGTCTTTCATTGACAGGGCGCTAAATGGATTCTGAGCTGCAACCTATAAACGTCAATTATGTAAAATCTAGCCCCACTAGGGGAGATATATATATATATACATACACACATTCTGTGAAGATCAGCATTCAAACTCAATCTTTGATTAGTGTGTGTGTGTGTGTGTGTGTGCGCACACACACACACACACACACACACACACACACGTGTGTTGGAACATTTTTTAATGTATTTATGCTAGAAGAGCGCTCTGGAGAATTCACTCATCTCTATATCTAAGAATTCCTTTTTAAAAAGCAAAAAACTAAAAGCACATTCAGAATAATAAATCAGTAACTTCCCCCCATGTGCACTAGTTTTTGTTTCAGTTCAGAACTAATACTCCTTGTTGACAATTCTTTTAAGTCATCCTGGAGGGGAAAAACCTTCCTCCAGAATGCTCAAGAATATATATGTGTATATATATCAAAACCTCCCTTAACAGCTGAACTGGGAAATAAACAAGTGAGATGAAGGATGAGGGTCTTTACAAAATAATATATCACTGTTGTTGGTTCTTCTCAGTGCTCCACTTAAAATGCAATCTTAGAATCACTGAAGGAGGAAACGCGTCTTTTTGAATTAATATTTTGGTTGTGATGCAAAATAGATCATTAAAAGGCATGACTCACTGTTACTTGTGACAATGGCTATTGTTCTCTAATCATTCCCTGCAGCCTCTTGTCTACCCTCTTCCTCCGAATGCCAATTCTGCACAAACATATTTGAGCAAGTTGGAGAACCTTTGGTCCTCCAGATGTTGCTGAATTGCGACTCCCATCATCCCTGGCCAATGGCCATGCAAGCTGGGGCTGATGGGAGTTGTAGTTCAGCAACTTCTGAAGGGCTGAGATTTTCCCACCACACATCTAGATACTCATTTTGAAAGAGTTTCAACAGCGTTGCTCTTTTGACGTAACCTGTAATGTTGATTTACTTTTGCCATCTTGCAGTTCCTTCAGTGGCTTGTTGGGTTTCCCCTGTTAGTTTACCTGTGAAAAGCTAATCTAGCTGCTTGAAAGAGCCTTCACAATGTCTGACTCAGCAAGCCAAATACTGTTAACTGGTCTGCCATAGCCCTCCGGGGTTTGGGTGCTTGTCTGAGACTGCAGAAGCCCCAGACAGGCCACAATATATGACTGCTGATTGTGTTTGGCTTTGTGGTTAGTAGGCTGTGCAAAGTTTATAGTACCTTTATCCATAATCATATGGATAGGTTAATACAAAGCCAATGGTAAGGCAACATTTCCACCTGAGTGCATAGATTCCCGCTGATGTCTCTGTACTGTAGGAATGCTTAAAGAATTCAGTCTTTGCACAATCCATAGAATGCACTCCTCTCTGACTACTTTGTTTATATCTTGCATTCCCATAAAAATGATCAAGGTCTCTTGAGCCAGTGTGGTGTAGTGGTTAAGAGCGGTAGACTCGTAATCTGGTGAACCTGGTTCGCGTCTCTGCTCCTCCACATGCAGCTGCTGGGTGACCTTGGGCTAGTCACACTTCTTTGAAGTCTCAGCCCCACTCACCTCACAGAGTGTTTGTTGTGGGGGAGGAAGGGAAAGGAGAATGTTAGCCGCTTTGAGACTCCTTCAGGTAGTGATAAATCAGGATATCAAATCCAAACTCTCCTCCTCCTCCTCCTCCTCCTCCTCCTCCTCTCTTTCTCTGGCATGCAAAGTTTATGTGAACTACTACTGAGACACTGCCACTCTGCAATATCATTTCAGTTGTCTCAAAGCAGATGCGTTCTACCAGCATCCCTGAGTGGTATTGAAAATTTAACACCACACACAGTACAGTGATATGTCTGCCTGCTTGTGGAGTTACTTGTGAGTGATTAATCAAACCAATTATTGTCCCACATTGCTCATGATCTCAGTTTATTATTGCTTGAGAGTTACACGTAAGCAAGGAAATACAACACCATCAAATAGTTTCTGTTTTATTTTTACAATTAACACAATGGCCTTGTAAAACGACTGCTATGTTCCCAAGCAGAGAAAACCACAAGCACGACTTTCTTGTAAGTATCTACTTCTGGAGTCTATGTATTCAAAATGGGCTGCCCCTGCAACTTTATGAAGAGATGTGATCCTCCTGAGGCACGTAACAATGATTTCTGGTTGATTTCAGGTTCATGTTGTGTTAGAATAGCAAAGTCATAGGTAAACCACTTACCCACCACAGTTTCTGATGACTGAAGAACATGTGTCCATCATCGTATGTGTTAGCATATAGAAACATCTGTTATTAATACAGCAACTGAATTCACAATAACCATTTGGTGGATTTTATCCATGGACCAAGCATTATATTACTGTTTCATTAGCAAAGATTTGGTCGTGCGAAGGCATTGAGAGTAAACATGTCCTTAAACCTGGAATGGGTAATCCATGGCCTTCCAGATATTGCTGGACTCCATTCCCATCAACCCCAGCAAGCAAAGCTCCTCTCCCCTCTGGTCTCCCAGGACCAGAATAAGTATGAAGGGAGAGGAGCAGAGACAAACATGTTGACAGAGTCTCAAATTGCTTGGGAAGGACCTGGGGAAGAAGGAGGTTTAAGCAACTGTGGGAAGGCGGGGACCTTCAGTCCTCACAACTGCTTCATTGGGGGCATGATCTACCAGGAAGAGTTGCTGTGCTTACTAGGCCTGGCCTCCTGAGCTGTTTGTTCCTTTGAATAAAGAGTTAATTTTAGGAGCCATAGGTTCCCTACCCCTGCCTTAAATAATCTTCAGTTTCCAGATAATTTTAGCGTATTAGATTCCTTTTTTAAACAATTGAATTTTTACTAGCAATTTACATTTACAGTCTAACCTTAGTTCCCAAACACCTCCGTTATTGTACGTTTTGACTTCTGAATGCCGAAAACCTGGAAGTAACTGCTCTGGCTTTTGAATGCCTTTCGGAAGGCGAACGTCCAACGTGGCTTCCATTTTGAGTTTCCCTATTGTATTGAGGCATCCTCTTTCAGTTTTCAGTTGTCATACATTTCGGAAGTTGAACGGTCTTCTGGAATGGATTACATTGGACAACCAAAGTTTTACTGTATTTTTATTTCTTCTGCCCTTGCTTCACCACAAGGTCCCTGGACTGGTTATATATACAATTATTAAACATATCAGACAGTTACAACCATAAAGCAATGGTAAAACAGTCCCAAATATTAAACAATTTTAAAATTTCATATCTATCTATTTATCATCTATCTATCTATCTATCTATCTATCTATCATCATCTATCTATCTATCTATCTATCTATCTATCTATCTATCTATCATCTATCATCTATATCTATATATAGATATTAAAACACCACATTATTTTTGCTCTCTTTTTTATCTTTTCTGTCCCCCCCTTTTTTATTGTGCTTCAGTGGTAAGTTATGCAAAATGAGAGTTTATGTCAAGTTAATTTGCCAATAGAATCTAAGTATAAAAAACTATGCACATTGCAGATTAACATTTGATGTAAAATTAAAAATAAAACAAGTAATACTGTTATATAACCATAAAACAAAGCAGTTCTGAATATAAAACAATTGCAGGTGGAAAACAATACAAAATATTTAACAACAATTCCACATATAGAAGCAGGTAAAAGTATTCCCAGTACAGATGCAAACTGGAATGAAGACGAACGGGATATAGGCAGAAGTCCTGAATGAATGGCAGCTGCTTTAAATTCACTTTGGCAATGCACTTTTGGTCACACAGATCGAGAAACAACCTTATGATGATGTTACATTTGCATTATAGGAGCTGTTGCAGCACATCCTGTTCTTGTGCAGTTCCAGTGAAGTCAGAAGACTTGACAGATATGGCAGTGAGCCTGGCAATGAGGCTCTTTCCCATGAAATTATTGCCTCACCCCTGAAACTTGGGCAAATGGAACAAGTAGTGTTGTGGAGTAGTAAATGAACAATACATGTTGCAGCAGGTTCTGTACCATAACAATATTTTAAGGGCCCTAAATTTTTTCAATATTGATACAACCTGATGGAACATAGGAAGCTGCCTTATTCTGGCTCAGAAATGCCATCCATCCAGTTCAATATTGTCTATGGTGCCTGACAGTGTCTCTCTAGGAATTCATACAAGGCTCTCTCCCAGTTCTACCAAGAGATGTCAGGGATTGAACCTGGGACTTGCTGCAGGAAAATCAGATGCTCTTCCACTGAGCCACAGCCTCTCCCCAATGTAGGGAGTTGCCTTTTTCTGCATTAGTTCATGTGTTGTTGTTTAGTCGTTTAGTCGTGTCCAAGTCTTCGTGGCCCCATGGACCAGAGCACGCCAGGCACTCCTGTCTTCCACTGCCTCCCGCAGTTTGGTCAAACTCATGCTGGTAGCTTTGAGAACACTGTCCAACCATCTCGTCCTCTGTCGTCCCCTTCTCCTTGTGCCCTCCATCTTTCCCAACATCAGGGTCTTTTCCAGGGAGTCTTCTCTTCTCATGAGGTGGCCAAAGTATTGGAGCCTCAGCTTCACGATCTGTCCTTCCAGTGAGCACTCACTGCTGATTTCCTTAAGAATGGATAGGTTTGTTCTTCTTGCAGTCCATGGGACTCTCAAGAGTCTCCTCCAGCACCATAATTCAAAAGCATCAATTCTTCGGCGATCAGCCTTCTTTATGGTCCAGCTCTCGCTTCCATACATCACTACTGGGAAAACCATAGCTTTTACTATACAGACCTTTGTTGGCAAGGTGATGTCTCTACTTTTTAAGATGCTGTTTAGCTCATGTAGCTGAGTGCTTTCTCTTCTTACAGACAGCAACTCTCCAAGATCTTAGGTTGTTTCTGGATCTTTCTACGTGCAAAACAATACAGAACTAAAATATCATTGAAAGATCCAGAAACCAATATAAAGGTAAAGGTACCCCTGCCTGTATGGGCCAGTCTTGACAGACTCTGGGGTTGTGCGCCCATCTCACTCAAGAGGCCGGGGGCCAGCGCTGTCCGGAGACACTTCCGGGTCACGTGGCCAGTGTGACAAGCTGCATCTGGCGAGCCAGAGCCACACACGGAAACGCCGTTTACCTTCCCGCTGGTAAGCGGTCCCTATTTATCTACTTGCACCCGGGGGTGCTTTCGAACTGCTAGGTTGGCAGGCGCTGGGACCGAACAACGGGAGCGCAGCCCGCCGCGGGGAGTCGAACCGCCGACCTTTCAATCGGCAAGCCCTAGGCGCTGAGGCTTTTACCCACAGCGCCACCCGCGTCCCAGAAACCAATATAGATGGGGCTAAATAAATAAATCTGCATGTGCCCCACCTTGGCCTTGACTAGAATTGTAAGTAAAGTCTGAATACAAATTCAGAATGAATATGGGGGCTCTCTTAGGGCAGATGAATATGCACCCTCACAATATGTGCTGCGTCTGTTGAGTTCAGGTACGTCTCTTTTTCCTAAATGTAACGTGAACGTAAGAAGGGTGTCACTGGATCAGGCCAAAGGTCCACACACCTCAGCCTCTTGTTTTCACAATGGGCCAGCCAGATCTACAGGAAGCCTGGAAGAAGTGCGATTCATTTGCTGCCAAGGAGCAGAATAGGCCTCCTCCTTCTCCCACTTTGATGAAGGGTCATAGCTCAGTGATAGCACATCTGCTTTGCATGCGAAAGGTCTCGGGTTTAATCCCTGGCATCTCCAGATTAGATTGGGAAAGGCCCCTGTCTGAAAGTCTGGAGAGCTTTTGCTGGTCACTGTTACCAGACAATGCTGAGATAGATGGATTAGCATTTAATCCAGGAAGCTGGTTTATACCGAGTCAGTATACTTAATCATTAATTAGTAGTCTGACCCACTATGACAGTGTACAGACAACAGCAGAACGCAGAATATGAGAATAAACTATATTATGCTCAAATATGAAACAGCAAACAATAAAAAATAGCAAAATAATTATAACACATAATGGAAAATGGAGCCCTCTTTGGAAGTCTGTTTCCTCTAGCTGGTCTTTTTCAAGTCCAAGTACAGTGGTACCTCGGGTTACATATGCTTCAGGTTACATACGCTTCATGTTACAGACTCCGCTAACCCAGAAATAGTGCTTCAGGTTAAGAACTTTGCTTCAGGATAAGAACAGAAATCGTGCTCCGGCGGCGCGGCAGCAGCGGGAGGCCCCATTAGCTAAAGTGGTGCTTCAGCTTAAGAAACAGTTTCAGGTTAAGAACGGACCTCTGGAACGAATTAAGTACTTAACCCGAGGTACCACTGTAATATGAAAACTCATAAGGCGGCTCTTATTTTCTACGTCCTTTTGGGAAGTTGATCACATGTGGATGAAAATAACCAAGCCTCCTTCTCAAACATGGGCAATCTGCCACAATACCCATGAGTCTGTGAGTGCCTTCCACAAGGGCAACAGAATCCAAAGCCTCTGGACTCTGCTTTTAAACAGGTACGGAGAAATTAGCTGATGGGGTCATGATAATATGCAGATTCCTTGAATTAAAACCATGTACCCTGTAAAAAAAAACACCTTCTTCTCTTTCTTATTAAGTATCAAATTGGTCCAGCATGAAAACCATTTGCTCTTTCCCACTGGGTGGTTTGCATTTGCTTTTCTGCTGTATGCATATAGAGTAATACCCAGGGACATTCATCTTGTCGGACTCTAAAACCGAGGAGTGAAAAATGAAACCTGTTGACAATGTTGTACAATAAACCGTGTAATTTATTAGGAATGAAATTCCTCTCTGCTATGATTAAAAGTAGTGACAGATAAAATAGAGTTTTTGCACCTTTTGCATAGATCAGACTCAAAGCCTTGTCCAAGTGATTCATAAATACTAAAAAAAACTTGATGTAATTTAGTTGGAAGAAAGAGTTCCATTACTCTTTGCTTAATCACCTCTGGGAAAAGTTAAAAGCTCATTACAAAAAGGAAAAATGGGGGGGAAAGCACTATACATTTTTCATTTGGAATTTTTAAAGGTTATCCCATTAAGCTGAAAAGTTTTGGGCATCATATTTTTGTTATGTACGTGTTTCAAATGCCCGCAACTGAAGAACAAAACAAAACACAAAACGCTTTGGGTTGTTTCACACATAATCATTCCCCCTTCTGCGGGAACATGTGATAAATAGCAGATCTGAAAGAGGTATCACCTATCAAAGACTGCTGAGAGAACTTTTATCATCTTAAACTAGAGCTGGGACAAAAAAATTCTTCCTCTGAACTTTTTTCAGCTTGGGTTTCTGTGTGTGAAGAAAGTTCACTGAAATAATGTAGCAGTTGATCTCTCCCCACTACTACCATTTCTTTGTGGGCATGATGTTTGTGATCATTCTGCAGGAAATCTAGGCTGCTGGCTGACATTTTTAAATAGGTTCCTATTTCCTATTAAATAGGTTCCTATTTCCTATCACAAGGTTCCTGAGTGAGGGCAGGAAGCAATGCCCTTACTCTGATTTGGCTTTATGATCATCCCAAATCAAACTGTGATATTCTACTGGGGTCTGCTTCCCCAGCGAATTCCCTGTGGAGAATATGCTGGAGAAGCAGACCCCTGCAGCCTGCGGAACTGAATCAGTTCTGCTCAGTTTGATTGTTTGTGTGTTCCCCTGTTGGAAACAGGCATGCTCAAACCACTTTCCTTCCCCCCCCCTGTCCAACTCACCACCCCCTAACAGCCCTGGATCACTCTGCAGGGCCCAACCAGAAATGGTCTAGGGTGCTTCCACCCAACCTAGTAGAAGCCCTACATGACCTGATTCACCTTGGCCTCAACTGAATATGGTGCACAGCCCTAATAGAACCTCCTGTCTGTTCTAAAACAGGTCCCCGCTCCTAAAAGCAGGGGCCCCATATTAGAGAACATGTATTCAAGGTCTGGTCTCTGAAATGCCTTACCACAGTCCTGGTTCATGCCAAGCAGTCTCCAGTGCTGAGCAGTCCAATGTGCAGACCTTAATAGGAGTCTACTTGGCTGGTCCTGTACAGACTGACAGTAAATTTGGCTAAGAGGAGACACAATTCAAGGTCCTCTTTTCACTACATTAATGAGCAGTGTAGGGTTTTAGGGCTGAACTGTTTTCTTCAAAGTTAAAAGCCAGTGGTTCTGCCTTACAGATGTTCTGTATTGAGCCTGCATTACAGTTGGAATAAGTAAAATAGAGATGGGGATTGGCATTCTCATTGTAGCATTTCTACAAATCATTAACACTGTGTGTGAGTGTCTTAGTTTTGCTTTGGGAATCTGTCAATGAACATTTGCTTTGTCCATTCTTCTGTACGCATGTGTATGTCAAAGCAGTAGGTGGGCAGTCATAGGCATTTCTTGACCATGTCACTTTGCAAAATGGCAGCTGTGATCAGGAAGGTCCCTGTGGTTATCCTCATATATGCAGCTGGCTCACACTAACACCATCTCACTCTACCTTCTCAGTATGAAATCAGCTTGTGAAAATCTTTGTGGCCTGTCAATGTGAAGGGATCCCAAACCATGATAGAAATCAGGCATTTACCACGAGTTTTGCGGTCTGTGTAAGCTGTGATACTCCAACCTCAGAGCAGCACCCGCCCACATACATACACTAGCATGGTACCAAAGGATACTTGAAGAATTCAGTTTTTGTGGATTTCTGTGCAAGCTGACATCTTATCTAGATGTGGACTGCTATGTGGGCCACACTGGTGTGTGGGGTAGACCCTACTTAACATTCTGATTTTACATGTCTCCTTTCCTTTCAAAAATAATGTTCCTGACTCAAAAACGATGCATAAACCAAAATGCATTACAAAAGTCATGTTTTAGGATACAATATGTTTATAACTGTGTAAATTGTGATAAAATACATATATATTTAAATATGATTACCTATATATCTCTATTTATGCACAGATTAATGCAGAAACAGGCTGGAATGGGCTTGTATCATAACAGATTTTCATGACTGCATCTGTATTAATCAAAAGAATCCTTATGAATGAATATGCATATGACTTTCGAATGAATGAAATTGATATCCACCAGAGATAGACAGAGATGTGTCCATCTCTAATGGTGACCCAATAGTGGAGTTTTAAGCCTCCTAGTTTTTCTTCCTGATTACCATGAACTGCAGAGATGGAATTGTCAAGCACCTGGAGGACCAGAATTTGTGGCTGGTGTGTGAAGAATGTGTCACCGTGCTATAAAAGCAGGGCTTTGGGGTCTTGCTTTAAAGTGGGTTCCAGTTTTGAATGTTTCCCACATTACTAAATTGAGAGTTCAGCGCCATATTTCCTGTTAGTCATAGATGAAATGCCAACATTTTTAGAGTAAGCCCTAGGGCTAAACTAGACAAAATAAAGGAAAGCTGTGATGAGGATCTCATGCGGCGTTTTTGTTGTTGTTATTCATTAGCAGCTCCTCAGGGATGATTTTGAAAATTGTGGATGTGCTGGTGTGGGAGAAGAGGTTTTAAAAATCATTATCATTATATTATTACATTTGTCAGTCATTTTGTATTTAAAAAGTCTCAAAGGTGAGCTAACAAGACTTACTTAACCCTTCCTATCATGGCCTTTCCTGATGTACCATATTTTTCACTCCATAAGACGCACTAGACCACAAGACGCACCTAGTTTTTGGAGGAGGAAAACAAGAAAAAAAATATTCTGAATCTCAGACGCCAGAACAGCAAGAGGGATCACTGCGCAGTGAAAGCTTACTTTTTAGGAGGGAAAAAGTGAGTCTTATAGAGCAAAAAATACGGTAATTCCTCCCACCAACCTGCTTTCAGCTCAGCAGGAGAGGAAAACTGGTGCATATGTTCTTCAGGTCTCATCACCACCTTTGCCACTAATAGCAGCTTTTTTTGGGGGGACACAAGGAAGACAGGGTTAAACAAAGCACTTTCTCCCAGAGCATCACATTTCGTAATGTCAAAACTATGTTGTGTGGCTGCAAATTAGCAAAACAAGTCTGGTGTGGCCCTTAGTTCATCTGCCTCATAAAATACAAGGTGCATTTTAACAACAGCCGGGTATCAGTTTCTTGTTTTTAGGGTAGATTCACGCACACAGATGGGATCCTGTAGGCCGGGTGAGTGAAACAGGCACCTTGGCCCTCCCACCCACAGCAGAGGCAATTTTCAAAGTGGACAGCATATGCAGAATTTGCTGCGTGGATTTTGCCAATTTGCACAAGCTTTCCCTTTCAAAAAGAAGAAGAAAAGGGCAGACTTTGCAAATCAGATTACATTCCCTGCTTCCCAAACTTGCATTGTAGCATGGTGATCACTGTGCATGCAAGATCCCAACCTATACAGAGATGACAACTCCCCTGTTGTGTTTATAAACCAGCCTGTGCTGTCCCAGGTATCTCCAGTTAAAAAGGGTCAAGTTACAGCAGTGAGGAAGATGTCTGCCTAAAACCCTGCCAGCCAAAGCTGACAGTTCTTAGAACATAAGAAGAGCTCTGCTGGATCAGGTCAAAGGCCCATCTAGTCCAGCCCTCTGTATTGTAGTCTCATTGCTGGGCCGCAATGGAGTGGGAGGCCAGCCAACCAGAAGAGTCTCTGAGGTCTACTTGCCTGGAGGCAGAGTCAGCATCCAAAGTCAGGTCCAGTCCTAGGGTTGGGTGACCATGTGGTCAGATGGGAAGCCGATGATCATGGGGTCAAAGGTCAAGATGAGCAGGCAGCAGAAAGGAAGGACCAGGAACTACAAGTGTTTTTTCTAGCATCTGACTGCTGCTGGAAGCTCTGCTTAAGAAGGCTAAAGCCACCTGGCTATAATCAGTGCCTTCTACTCTGTGTCCTTGAAGGCTGATCAGCTGCAGATGGAGTCACTCCCTTATCCCCCTTCAGGCTGCTGTTCAGCAGTTGAAGCTGATTCCTGGCCAATGACACTCTGTTCTCACAGTGACTAACCAGATGCCCATGGAATGCCTACAAGCTAGATGGCAAATAGTCTGGCCTGGTATAAGGTACCTTCTTATATTGCTATGGCTTCCTGTTTCACGGGGTCAGGGCGTGATTAGTCATATTGAATGAACTGAACACTGAGGACAGAGAGTGGTGAGAGACAGTTGGGCTGTCTGGCTGCACTGGTTGAGAGAGGAGTAACTAGAGGGGAAAGAGGAATATTGGAATAGTACTGTTCCACACTGAAGCATGGTTAGACCTATGCGCAATAAATAATACCGAACTCATAATTTAGCAAGCAGCGTTGAAATCAGACACAGTTTCCTAACTTTGCATAGCACTCCAGATACTTTCTTCCTGGTAGTGATTTCCGCTTTGCTTGGATCTTACATCTGAAGAGTTTCTAGCAAAATGGGTAATTTTGCCCTGTAGCCAGCCCAGTTCTCAGTTACAAATATAGCTCCCCTCTCTTTCCTGGGATCCGTATGCAGGTCAAATTACTGGATTCAGTCACTTAAGTATTGCGTTGTATCATATTTACAACTGTTAATTCAGCAAGTTTGTACTCCTATTCCCTCTTGTTGTTTTCAGTGGTTAAATAGCACTTTGACTATATCTGAAGAGAAATGGCAAACAGTAGCAAAGAAGAACTGTAAAACCTGAACCTCTTGGCATGCTATATGCATTTGCTCTTTGATTTTGCCAGGATTTTCTGGGGAAAGGGGATGGTGGGGGATTGTTCTGGCAGTCACTACAGGTATGTTTTGGAGTGAATGCCATCATAGCCTGCTACTTTAAGATCTAAGCTAATAAAACACAAGAGGTCAAAACTCAGCAAAACAGTGAGGGATAATAGTAAAATTGTCAACCAACAGACAGTAGATCTTGTGTTCAGAAGTTGATGATTTGCCATTAGTTCTGAAGGAGCAGAGCACATCTTGGAGCTAGGATAAATAAACCAATTCAGAGACAAGAAGCAGTGAGTTACAATGGAAATATTCTACAAGCTAACATGAACTTTGCCAGTTAATCAGGTAGGCCAAAGATGGGAGATATGTGGCCCTCCAGATGTTACTAGACTCCAACTCTCATTGTCCCAGACCACTGATGGAGTCCAACAACATCTAAAGGTTTTCCACTCATGAAGCTGATTTAAAAAAAAAAACCAGATTACATTAAAAATGCTTTAACACCTTAGCAAGGGAGCAGCTATAAGAAAATGAAAGGTTTTACTTTAAATACTATTTTGAGAGTATATACAGCAGCAGTTTGTATGGGGCAGATGATGCACAGCTCAGCTGTTGAGGCTGAAGAGTGAATAAAGGAGGAAGAGCAAAAGTGGGTCACTGTTATTTTAAGAGGCTGTCACTTGTTAAAGTTGGAAGTTAGGGCGGTCTACCACTGTACCAATCAGGCACTGCACCCAGATTGTGCATTGTACTGGTCAGTGCAGGCTGATTGTGTCACTGGCCTACAACTCTGCTTGGCCATTCTCCCAAGTGTGGTGTCAACAGCATGCATTCCTGTGTACATCAATAGGCCACTCCATTTTGTTGTGAGTCGGGGCTTCAGCAGCCTAGAGGCAAGGCAACCCTTCGGTGGTACCCTGGACAGCTCCCTACAGGGCTCAGGTTGAAGACTCCATACAGCTAGAGCTCAGGTGTTGTTTCAGTGACAGGCATTGTATGGCTGGAACCCTCAGAGGGTAATGAGAGGATCAGAGAGGTCATTTTGTTCAAGTGTTTCTGGTGTTGTATGTACACCTGAGGCTGGATCTGAAGGCAATTTCCACTCTGAATCCATGGTATCATCCCCTGAAGAGAGTCTGACCCAGAATAAAGGAATACAGTACAATCCGTTAGTGGCAGGCAGAATAGGAAAGAAGTAGCACATTTATTCTCTACTGAATGTGCCACCAGTGATTTTGTACATCAGAAAACAACCATGTGAATAAACATATTGAATGGGATTCAGAGAATGAACCCCATCAGCAGAAGCCCACACAATGACTTCCAGTAGCCCAACAGGGCTCCCCACTCCCTCTGTGCCTCCCCAGTTTTTGTCTGTGGGCTTGGGAGAACCCCCAGAACAAGGTGGAGGAGAGGGCCGATCATTCTATCAGTGAAAGCAGAAATGCTTGTACTGATGGAATGATCTGCCTGGTGCTACATTGAATTCTTCCCTTGGTGTAACATAGTTTTACATAGAGACAAACATTATATGTGATGGCAATGGTGATGGTGGTGTAAAAGGGGGCATCTGTGACAATAAAAAAGGTTGTGTCCAGTTAGAATTTTGCATGTGTACAAAACAACAACAGCCGCTTGTTTGGGTAAACGTTTCCAGAAACAGAACCGTAACATGGGCGCAAGATACTGCTTTCCTTTCTGGCAGATTTCTGGCTGCACAAATTTGCAATGGAAGAAGACTGACCAGAGCAAGGATTTAATAACCCACTCCGCTGCACTCAACCTTTCTCTTACTTGGCTCATTTTCATACAATAGTTATGCTACACCATTTTTAATAGGTCTTGTAGGATTTAAATGCAGGATGTGTGGTTTCATGGATACAACAAAAGAGCATAATATTTAGGTCAGAGAATGAAGGGAAAACTAATTATATAGGGCAGCAAATCATCACTTGCTAAAATTAAACGGTTTGTAATATTTTCCATTACAAATGACTTTCGTTTTATTTATCTTCTCTCAGTGCTGGCCAAAGAATGCAACAGAATGAAGCTGTAGAGTATACAGACAGTAGCTACTCACCAGATACATATAGTACCTTGGTAAATCTTGGGAGTAGACTGGAAGGGAGGCATTCTGCCTCTAAAAACCAGGGGATTGCCAAACAAGACTAACATAGAAGGTTGGTTTTAAACATTAAAGCTTCCCCCCACCCCAATACCCCAGACGGATCTCTCCACAGTTTGGCAACCTTAAGCCACTCTAGAGGGACTCCTTTGCCTGCAAATTCCACACACTTCTATGAAAAGGGGAAGAGATTTAGCTATTTGTAGATTCCCCTTTATATTTGGTGAGGGTCAGATTTTTTTAGGTCCTGAACAACAGGTCAGATTGGAAAGATGTAGATGGATCTGAAACAGTTCAAGTTGCTTCCCAGTGCAACAGATACACACACAAGATAAATCTTATGGCTGGTGCATTGCCGTAGGACATCATTTCCATGCAACTGATAACTCCGTTCCTGATTTCTCCTTCTGATCACTTGTGAGTGTAAAGTAGCTTTTGCAAAAGCTTGGAAATCTTCTTCAACGCTTTAAAGCATACTGTGGGTCTGTGTGACTCTCTGTGGAAGATGAGAATTGAACTAAGTAGTAATAAAATCCATAAGATGCACATGTAAAGAATTGTTAATAGAATCTAGCCCCTCCAATTAAAAGTTAATCTTATGTTGCTAGATATATATTTCTTCCAGAGGGATGTTATGCATTTAATGCTTCACATTCTTTATTCAAAATAATACTCTTTCAACCCTAACTCATTATAATCTTCTGAATATATAGAAGATTCTTCTGCACTGTGTGAGAAAATTCTACCCCTTAAAAGAGATTATATTTTTGTTCATATCTGCAAATCAAACATAGTTCAACTTCACTTTTTTTTTACTGAAGCAGACAGAGGGAAGATACATTATATGAGAGCACAAACACATCTGACTTGCATTTATGCAAATATGCATTGATGAATAATCATTAGTGAGCCATGTTAAAAGTATCAACTTTTTAAAGTGGTGAGAGAAACTGCTTTAAATCACTCCCCACTCTCATGTCTGAGAATGAGGACTGAGTGGGGAAACATCAACTAAGAGTTTACAGAATTTGAGGAAGGTTGGATGGATCAGTCTACTTCTGCTCTGTGCCATTTTCATAGTCCATTCTATCCCATTTCAGCATTCATCTGCATTTCCTATCCCCACCCCCCACCCCAAATAACCCCCCACACATAATTTTTTGACATGTAGCTTTATATAATTGTTTTTAAATTACTGATTATATTAATATTTTGGGGAAAAACATGCCAATTCGTTTGCAATGTTTGCTTTTACAGTGGTACCTCTGGTTAAGAACTTAATTCATTCTGGAGGTCCGTTCTTAACCTGAAACTGTTCTTAACCTGAGGTACCACTTTAGCTAATGGGGCCTCCTGCTGCCGCCACCGCACGATTTCTATTCTCATCCTGAAGCAAAGTTCTTAACCTGAGGTACTAGCAAAGTTCTTAACCCAAGGGTTAGCGGAGTCTGTAACCTGAAGCGTCTGTAACCTGAAGCATCTGTAACCCAAGGTACCACGTTATTGGTTGTTTTTTAAATGATTATTTTAGCCTGTTCTTTGTAAACTGCTTAGAGGCTTTCTGTCAAGTGAAGTGTTGATCAATACATGTTGATCAATCAATCAATCAATCAATCAATCAATCAATCAGTCAGTCAAATATTGTACTGATGTTAGGTGCCTGAAAGTGTAACATTTTGGTGTTGCATGGCACTGAAACCCAACAAACAGAAAATATGGTAACTGTATGGTTTAATCACTCCAAATAGTCTTCTAGGTTTATACACCTCAAAAAAAAATCTATATGCAGGCTATCCACTCAACTAATCTTTGGGATGGGTGGCCTAAACACCAGCTAGTGACAAATAAATTGCAGCAGAGGGATAACGCTGGCGCTTTTTCAAAGAGAAAATGGGAGATGACTGTGATGAAAGCATATATAGTTGGGGGAGGTGGCCACCAATGCCCATTTCTCCCCCCTCCCCTCCTTTCAACGTTGTTTCTTGAGGCAGTGGTACAAAACAAGAGAAAGGGTGTACCTCAGTGGGAGAACATTTTCTTTCCATGCAGAAGAAAGTTTGGGAATGTTTCCTGCTTGGAAACTTGTTGCTGTCCGTCAGTGTAGACAACACTAAACTCAATGTGAGCTCAATAAGAGCCAGTGTGGTGTAGTGGTTAAGAGCAGTGGACTTGTAATCTGGTGAACGGGGTTCGCATCTCCGCTCCTCCGCATGCAGCTGTTGGGTGACCTTGGGCCAGTCACACTTCTTTGAAGTTTCTCAGCCTCACTCACCTCACAGGGGGAGGAAGGGAAAGGAGAATATTAGCTGCTTTGAGACTCCTTCAGGTAGTGATAAAGCAGGATATCAAATCCAAACTCCTCCTCCTCCTCCTCTTCTTCTTCTTCAATGGACCAATGGGCCTGGTTCAGGACATGGCAGCGTCCTATGTTTCCATGACTGCAAAGTATGTAACCCAGTGAAAGACTCAAGCCGCCGGCCCCACAAGCCCTTTTCACTGTCACCAAACACTTCAGCGCAGATTTTTTTAAAAGGAGATAAAAGACACCTAAGGGTCTCCTGTATTCTGCCAACTTGTGTCTGTCTTTCTTTACCATTTGTGATGACTGACTGACTCTGTGTTTCATCAATGAAAGATGTTTCAGGCTACAGCTTTTTTTCCTTCTTCCCCGGTGATACTCTTCAGCATGTTTAATAGATTCTGGTTAAGTAAACATCCTCCCCCAAAGCAGCAAATGTACAGTTTAAAGTATAAATAGTGCTACTGTGCCAAGTTCATAATTACTTGCACATTTAGCACTTTACCAACGTCTTCTGCATGGCCCATCAAAACCAGATCTGCATACTTACTATAATTGTCTTGAAACCCAAACCACTCAAATAATGCCGCATTGTTTACATATTTTGGATATTTGCTCCGTTTATATAAATCCAAGCATTTGTTTCAAAGTGTACATCTTAGCAGAGTGATAATAAAACCTTCGCCAACAAGCATGCAAAACAAGAATGATTCCATCCAGGCTGGAATATTTTTTAAAATAAAATAAAATTAAAATTAACATTTTATCTTAGCTCCTGCCTTCTGAATTGATTTTGTTCTTTCAATTGTAGGTTTGGATATATTGCTAGTTTTCATTATGTTTTAGGCATCTTTTTGTACTTTGTGCTGCATTGGACATCCCAGAAAAGTGGGATAGATACATTTACTATGCATTGTTTAAGTAAATTTCGTATTTTTGTGTACACTTTTTGTTGCAAAATCTGGGGAAGTATCTAATCCTACCAGCAAGCAAGTTTGGGAGTGTCAGAGTGGTCTATGGCAAAAAATGGATTGCAGGAATTCCCACTCCACTCCCAGCTCCCAGATGACTGTCCTTGTTACCCACAATGTTCTGGTGTGCTGGGCTTCCCAGTCACCACCCTTCTGCTGAAAAAACAGCTCAGTAAACATTGCCAATGGGAATCAGCCACTCTGCCATTGGGGCATGGGAATTGGAAGATGGCTGCAGGGATGGGAGGAATCTTTTGTGGGGTAGGGCAAGAAACGCATTCATTCATCTCATTTCAAAGCATTGACAAGTGTCAGTGTAGTAACTAGACAGCTGTCATGCGGTTGTGTACCACAGAGACAACTAACGCAGTATCCGCTGAGTTGTTTCTTGCCAAAAGGCTGCTGGCAAATATATATGTCATGAGACAAAAAATTGGAAGGGTATAAGCAGAGAATTTCCTGGCACTCAAGAGAATGTGGCAGTCCATTGATAAAGCATGCACAAAGGCACCAGAATCATTAAAACCGGAGTATGCATTCTACAGCTGGGTGTCTCAGGCTGACTCTTGCATTGGGGAGCATGACCCAACTGTTCTGTAAGCAGCGGCTGTGGCTATGAAGGTTAGGTTGTGGTTGTGTGTAGGGATGGGGGTGGAGCATGTAATCACCTCCGGAATCATAATCCCCACTCCCAATTTTTAAGGTCACTCTCCTGATAGAAACCATCTGGTTCTGAGCAGCTGAACTATCAGAGCAACTCAGTTGTGTGAGTTAATAAACGTTAGTGCAACAGTCAAAACTGAACAATTGTGGATTTGGATAGCAAAACAAAATGATTGAACTCCCCCCCTTTTTTAACACAGCTAACAACACGGTTGGGAACTGGGTACAACTTGTCCTGCCAACTCCTGATTTTTACTGCAAGCCCTATCTACATGTAAATTATTCCAAAACGAAGCATAACAGATCTGATAAAATCTAGTGTGTGATATAAATAAGACATCTGGATAGCATCCAGCTGTGAATGTTTGCACCTCCACATCCATCCAAGTTCCTTAGTGTGGATGGTCTGTACCAAGCACAGTAACATCCCCATAATTTGGGAGTAAGGACTCCAAACATTTTAAAATATTTTCAGACACATGAAATGTTTATAGATGGTTTCTAATTGCTTTTTAATGTTTTTAGTGTGTTTTATCTTATTTAAATTGTATTGTTTTAACATTTTGATGTTTGCCATCCTGGGCTTCTTTGGGAAGAAGGGTGTAATACAAATTAAATAAATGTATGAATGAGAGAAGACTAGATTATTGTTTGTATTCTAGTCAAACAAAAGCAGATATTTCTGGTGGCCTCCTCTCCTAGTTGTTGGATGAGGGTCTCAAGAAGCACTAGACAAAGTAAAAGGTTCAAGGTTGGTTCACTACATTGAAGTTCATCACTTGATGACTGCAGTATCAAGTGATGACTTACAGGAGTGAGAGATACAGTAAGAGAACTTGCATATACTTCACACCTCCAAATACAACGTGCTGGATCCAAAGGAAGTTTGTCACTGTTTAGTTCCCTTTAAATCAACAGGACAAGTTTTTCATGACTCACTTAAAGTTCCATTTATGTCAATGGGACAAACATGTGATCCAACCCACATTTTCCCAATGGAGTTAGTCCACACATTCGGTTTCAAGCCAAGAAGCATTGCATCATCCAGAGTAATACACCAGACGGAACACAATGCTTTGGGGGGGGGGGGTCACATAAGGCCACAACTTTATTGATTGCAGATGTTAGAGGTGTTTGACATAGGCATTGGGTACAACCATTGACTTCTGGCCTCCCGCCTCCCAGAAGTATACACTGGGTCAATCTAGCAGGAGAATCCTATGACTTACATCAAATAGGAGCACACCTGTAGGATGGCCATCTTGAGGAGTGCGGTACCCTTTGCTAAACTTGCTTGAAACCCTGGAGATCTGCCACTTGTCACTGTAAGCTATAGTGAGCTAGATGGACCAACAATCTGACTCATGTTAAGGCAATTTCCTGTTATTTGTCTCTTTGCAGCGAATGTGTTCCATCAGTGCAAGGATTTATGCTTGCATAACATAACTTTACCCCTCCCCAAATCTGCACTGGGGAAACTGACAAGGTGTGTGCAGGGGGAGGAGAGGGGTGAAATTTGATTGTGCAAGTGTAAATCCTCACACTGATGGGATGTGTTAATTGGATAACATGCTGTGTCTGACCTTCCTCATCCAAGATAGGTTTTCACGTAAAATTATTGTGTAAAATTTCATTGAAAGTCTTGATAGACTAAAAGTAAGATTTCCAGTCTATTTAAAAAGAGTTCTTGAGTCTACATCATGTCTGGATTGCCCTACTTGAGTTATGTTTTCCCACTTTCTGCCATCACCAAGCCTTGTAGTGTTGGCACTTTGAGCCATCCAAATCTCGGTCTAAGTTTGTTGCTTGGCATCGTTTCTGAGACTTGTTGATGTCAGGTTTTGTCAAGAATAGCTCTTCATTTTTCTTCATCTCGACTGATAGGAACCATCTGGTTCCTGGATGGCTTAACTAAATGAGCAACTCTGCTGTCTATAATAAATGGAGTGCAACTATCGAAAAAGGAACAACTGTGGACTTGTAGAGAAAGAAAACAATTCCCCCTGTTTTTTAAAAAATCTAACTCCATTGTGTGCTTACCACACAGCGCAAAGATGGTGAATCCTGCAGAAGTCAAGTAGTGTGAACATTTAAGCAGTTGGCATGGGGTGGGGAGTCAGAAAGAGACTGCATATCTGAGTGGATGTTTATTATCACCTTTCTCCTAGTGAAGGTCTATTTTCTGCTGAACCTTCATTGCCTCATGAATCACTCCCATGAAGCACCCCAACTGATTAACAATAAAAGATATGGATGTACTTGCCTTTGGCTGGCAGCCTTAATTCACTATGGAGGCCTTCCTATGCCTGCAAATTGAATCAAATTCTGTGAAGTTACAGTCATTTTTAGATTCCCCATGACAACGAATGGGGGAAGACAAAACTTTGTTTTTAACAGATCAAATTCATTCCCGAATAATGGGTTGAGCTGGAAAGACACACAGCAGCTCCAAAACAGAAGAAGCTGCTTAAAAAAGCTACAGACACAAGTTAAATCTTGTGCCTGGTTGCAAACTCCTAAAATGAGCCCTCAGAATGGTGTTTGAACTGCATTCACCAACTCCTGCTTGGACGTGACATGTTCTACAGTGGATAAAGTACTAAATGAGGACTGGAGAGATGAGGTTTCAAATCCCCAGTCAGCTACGAAGTTCATTGGGGTGGCTTCAGAGTGCTGGTTGGTGCTGATGGGAGTTGCAGCTGAAGAAAATACAGAAGGCCATGGATTCTGCATCCCTTCCTCAGCTGAGGAACCAGAGACGGATTTTGGGGAGCGCAACCAGTTTGGGCACCAAGCCTCAGGTGCGCCAATGGGGGAGCCATGACACTGATTTAGAATGGAGTGAGAGAGGCAAGGGGTGCCAAATTTTGGTGTTCCACAGGGCACCACTGAAATCTGGGACCCTGAGGTCTGAAGCCAACACTGACACTCCTCTTCAAATGGGCAGACGTTTGGATTGCAGTAGATCAGGCATAGGCAAACTCGGCTCTCCAGATGTTTTGGGACTACAACTCCCATCACCCCTACCTAGCAGGACCAGTGGTCAGGGATGATGGGAGTTGTAGTCCCAAAACATCTGGAGGGCCGAGTTTGCCTATGCCTGCAGTAGATCTCGACAGCCTTGACCTGCTGCTAGTTTTTAATGATATTGTGTCACTGCCTGCTTTCTTTTTTCTCTTTTGATTGTTATTCTTTCCTAATTCTTTTATGTGCACTCTTATTATGTGCTACAGCTTTGTCATATGCTGTGTTGAGCTTTGGGGGAAATGGTATTATTAAATAGTGCAAATGTATAAATGAACGTATTGAAGCCTGCAGTGTCAGGAAGGTTTGCTCACTGTTGTTGTGGGTTAGAGTGAGCCACAATGCAGCTAAGTAGGAGATGGATTTAAGCAACCTTTTTTCTTCTCTGGGTGCACTGCATAGAATGGGGTGAGGAGAGAGAAAGGCTTGAATTGGTAACTCCTAAACCGGCCTTTTCTGCTGAAGTTAGTGTGGTTGGTTTGCCAGCACTTGAGACCAGAGCGGGATTAAGTAGAGAATAGGCCTAAGTAAAATAAAGGCCAACTTAAACCTGTGCAGAAATAATAGAGCAGCAGTAAATGAGGAGTTTTGCCTTTTGTGCCATGTCTTCTTTTCTTTCTTTCTTTTAATTGCTCGCTCCGAAAGAAGCCATGCATAAACTCATTAAAATGCAACAGTCACGGTATGTAGCAAACTCATTGTCAGTAAAAAGGAAGGCCAGCTGAGGGGGAGCTGGGAGAGGGAGGAGATTTCTACATAGGAGCTGGAGAGTCTCCACTTGCTTTGTTGCCCAGTTAAGACCCTGATCCTGTCAGCCGCTGTAGCATTTCCATTAGTCTGGCATTCTGTTCACCACGTGCCTCTGGGAAATGTACAGGCAGGCCATGAGTGCAGCGGCAATATCCCTGCTTGTGATCCTCAACAACTGGTACAGTGGTACCCCGGGTTACAGACACTTCAGGTTACAGACACTTCAGGTTACAGACGCTTCAGGTTACAGACTCCACTAACCCAGAAATAGTACCTCAGGTTAAGAACTTTGCTTCAGGATGAGAACAGAAATCGCGGGGTGGCTGTGGGGCGGCAGCAGGAGGCCCCATTAGCTAAAGTGGTGCTTCAGGTTAAGAACAGTTTCAGGTTAAGAACGGACCTCCAGAGCGAATTAAGTTCTTAACCCGAGGTACCACTGTATTTGGAGCCATACTACCTCTGTTACTGGAGATAATATATCATAGCCACCATGACTAGTCACTATTTTGACCACAACAAATGGACTTTTGTCATGCATTACCAAGAGAGACGCAAGTGGCGCTGTGGGTTAAACCACAGTGCCTAGGACTTGCCAATCAGAAGGTCGGCGGTTTAAATTCCCATGACGGGGTGAGTGCCCGTTGCTCGGTCCCTGCTCCTGCCAATCTAGCAGTTCGAAAGCACCTCAAAGTGCAAGTAGATAAATGACCTGGAAGCTGTACGCCGGCTCCCTCGGCCAATAAAACGAGATGAGTGCCGCAACCCCAGAGTCGGTCATGACTGGACCTAATGGTCAGGGGTCCCTTTACCTTTACCTTTACCTTTACCAAGAGAGAAATTGTAATTTGTGCAGAAACATTAATACATAAGAACATAACAAGAGCCATCCTGTTCTTACGGTGGCCAACCAGATGCCCAGGGCCGGATTTAGGTTTGATGAGGCCCTAAGCTACTGAAGGTAATGGGGCCCTTTATATGTCCAGCTGTTCTTTGTCAACAACAAATTGTCACTGTTTTTTGTGTTGAATATATGCTATATGGTAATTTATGGACCTAATAGGTATCTAAAAGTAACAAAATATGTATTTTATCAAAGTAATTGTTGAACTGGAATACAATTAAGAAGAAGTATATTAATAAAGGTAAAAGGACCCTGATTGTTAAGTCCAGTCGCGGATGACTCTGGGGTTGCGGTGCTCATCTGGCGTGCAGCTTCCGGGTCATGTGGCCAGCATGACTAAGCTGCTTCTGGCGAACCAGAGCAGTGCACGGAAACGCCATTTACCTCCCCGCCAGAGCGGTACCTATTTATCTACTTGCACTTTGACGTGCTTTCGAACTGCTAGGTTGGCAGGAGCAGGGACCGAGCAACGGGAGCTCACCCCGAGCAACGGGATTCGTACCGCCGACTGAAATACAATTAAGAAGAATTATATTAATAGTGAAATACAATTAAGAAGAAGTATATTGGGGGGAGGGCAAGAGAGTGGGGCCCTAAGCTATAGCTTGTTTAGCTTATACGTAAATCCGGCACTGCAGGTGCCTGAGGGAAGCCCAAAAGCATACCCTCCAAGTGTCCTTATTTTCCAGGGATAGTCCTGGAATTAGGAAAGCCATTCCGGCTTTTGATTTGATCCTGGAATGCCCCTATTTTCCCTGCCAGTGCTGCCACTGAGCTTGGGGAGAAGGATCAGCCAGCACTTGTCTTGAGTGACTGCAGTGGTGGCAGTGGTGACTGCGAGGCAGCATCCTGTTACCTCTCCACGGCCCCTCCATGGCTGCTCTTGCTGGCCTCCTTGGGTAGCTCATAGCAGCTGCTGGAGAGCAGGCGAGAAGGAAGAGAGGCTGCCACCACTGTCATGCAGTGACTACATTATTACATGAGCACTGTTCCACAGCATTTGATATTTTCATTTAATTTGCATTCATTCAAAATAAGATGGGTTTATAAAGCATTCTATATCCACCCACCATGCTGATGAAGAATTCTATGAAACAGTAGTCAATAACTGGAATTACTGTTCAGCGTTGGACATCATTGTTGAATACACAAAGCTTCACAGCTTGTCTTCCACCGTACAAAAGTTTGGTACCTCGCTTCATTTAAAGATTTTCAGAGACTTTGAGACTAAAGATTTCATTCTGAACTTTTTATGGTTTGAAGGAATTCTATAAAGATTGTCTATTACGTATGTATATGGTCATCGTGTTGCCTAGACATTGTTGACCGCTAGCATGCAGGCAGAGGGCAGGGCTGCCCTGGATGGGAAGAAAGGGAGACCGGAGCACTAGGAGTCTTAATTTTAAAAATAAAAATAAAAAAGCTTTATGCATCTGCGTCTAATCTTGCCCCTTTCTAAAATGCATTTATTGGTGGGTTTTTCCTTTTTTGGTAAATCTACCAAAGAATAAAATAAAATTGGGATTAAGGGGTATACTCAGGATCATGGAGGGTGTGTATGTGGCATCCCGTTGGTGTAGTAGTGTTGGAAGTGCGAATGAGGGGTTGAGAAGGGCAATGGGGGGTGGGTAGAAATGCCCCAATTTTCATATGAGGAATCTTGGAGGTTATGCAAGAGCAGGACCTGGGTGCAACAGCACCTGTCCCCTCTTGTGATTCTGAAGCATGCTGCCTCTGACAGTGGAAGGTAGAACAGTGGCTTGTGGCCTTTTCCTCCAGGATTTTGTCTAATATTACCTTTTAAGTCTATCCGACTGGGTTGCCATCACTACATCTTCAGAAAGTTTAAGAATGTGCTGTGCGAAGTATTTGTTCTCTGCCACCCAACCCTTTCCTCACTCTTGGTTCTGCGGATAACAATGCATGGCATAACAGTATTTATTTATTGGATTTATTTATTGGATTTCTGCCCAGGCTGTTTACAATTTTAAAATACTGTAAAAAATAAATAAATACATTATATAAAATGTAGAGTGACAAAAGCCTCTCAGGCCAACTGGGAGTCAATGGTATCTGTGTTCCCTAGCCTGGAATCCCTTTCTTCGGCCTTTCCCTCAGGGCAGGTAAAAGCTGGTTTTAACCTTTAAAGCCCTATATGGCCTAGGACACTCGTACCTACGGGACCGTCTCTCCTGGTATGTCCCACGGAGGACCTTATGGTCTTCAAATAAAAACATATTGGAGATCCCGGGCCACAGGGAGGTTAGGCTGGCCTCAAACAGAGCCAGTGCTTTTTTGGCCGTGGCCCCAATCTGGTGGAACACTCTGTCACAAGAGACTAGGGCCCTGCAGGACTTGACATCTTTCCACAGGGCCTGCAAGACAGAGCTGTTTCACCAGGCCTTTGGCCAAGGCACAGTCTGACCCACTCTCTCCTTCTATAATCTTCATAGAACTCTAGCCCAATGGTTGCCATTAATTTGATTCTGAATTGATTTAAGAATGTATTTCAATTAATTGAATGTGATTTTATGTAAATTGTGCTATTTTTACTGTTGTTAGCCGCTCTGAGCCTGGCTTTGGCTGGGGAGGGCAGGATATAATTAAATAAATAAATAAATAAATAAATAAATAAACAAACAAACAAACAAATAAATAAATAAATAAATATTATTATTATTATTATTATTATTATTATTATTATTATTATTAAAGCTGCCTCAGCATTTATCTCAGGCCATTGCTGGTTCTGTAAGGAGCCAATGGTGTGTGTGCTCCCTAGTCTGGGTTCCCTTGCTGCTAGAGCTCTGCATCACTCATCGAAGTTGTTTGATTTGGGATGGACAACACAAGGTATTTCCTCACACAATAGATGATTAATCTGGGATTTTGTGCCTCAAGATATGGTAGTGGCCACAAATTAGGTTAGGCAAATTCAGGGAGGGTAGTTCCTTCAATGGTTTTGTAATATTGTAGCCAAATGGAGTCTCCATGTTCAGTAGGTGCTGAGGACGAGTAACAGGGGAGCGCTGTTGTTTTCATGGCTTGCTAGTGAGTTCCTCAAAGATATCTGGCTGGTCATTCTTGGGAAAGAGCCGGTGGACTAAATGGACCCTTTGGCTTGGTTTGATTCAGTGTGGCTTAAATATACAATAAACAAATAACGTAAGAGCTGTGTTCTTATGCTCTTACTTTGTTTGTTTATTGTGCACATTTTATTCTGAGCGAGCTCAAAATGTTTGCACAGTAAAATCATCAAAACATTATAAAAGCCAGATAAAGTCAAAACCACAAAAAAGACGAAGGGATCACAACAACGCAAGATGGTAAGTTGCATGTCAAACACACACACACACACACGTGTCTTTGTGCGGCTGCTTTTTGCTAAGGCTACCGTCGGGTGTTGAACATCACACTGAGTGAGGAAAGTGCACTTCAGTTTTCTCTTCTGACCCATTTCCCCCCACATCAAAAATCACCCACCCAAGCTGCTTTTTACCTCATGAAGGAAGGCAAACAGTACTTTTATCATAACTTTCCTCAGAAGAGTGAAATTGGCCCACAGAGAAAGAGGCAAGTGCTCCAATGATAGTCTGCTCCAGGTTGCTGATTTCTAAAGCTGCTTTGGCCTTTAAAAAAACAACCCCAGGAAAATACTTGTTCAACTGATTGTAATGGGTAGTTCTTGCTTGTGTCTGGTCTTTCTTCTTCAGACTACAGGTGGTGGTGGGGTATGGCTGAGGGGCATCCCATACTTATGTGCAGGTGAGGAGGAAGAGTAGCCTACCACCTTCCCCTGGGTGATAGGGGATATTTTTATATGGTGGAGCATCCAGTCATGCTTAGTTCCCAGCCTGAAGCTGTAAAAAAACAGGCACAGGTTGAGAACAACACCATAAACACATCAAACGTCACCAAAGCACAACACTGAACAAGTGAGATCTGCAATATAGTGTGCAAGCCATATATCCAGGCCAGGCCAGGCCAGGCCATTCCAGTCCCGTTTCTCTATTGGTTTACTGTGCTTCTCTCTGTCTGTTTCCCACCGGGCACAATTTAAGGTTCTGGATTTGACCTGTGCTACCCTAAATGATAGGGACGCTGGTTGCTCAGTCCCAGCTCCTGCCAACCTAGCAGTTCGAAAGCACACAGTGCAAGTAGATAAATAGGTACCACTCCAGCGGGAAGGTAAACGGCATTTCCATGTGCTGCTCTGGTTTGCCAGAAGCGGCTTAGTCATGCTGGCCACATGCTGTATGCCGGTTCCCTCGGCCAGTAAAGCGAGATGAGCGCCACAACCCCAGAGTCATCCGTAACTGGACCTAATGGTCAGGGGTCCCTTTACCTTTACCTTTACCCTAAATGATACCCACAGGAGCACCTCTGTCTATATAATCCATTGGGCCAGGAAAGGCAGGGAAGAGGCTCTAGTGAGCACCGACCTTTCTCTACAGGATATACTTGCTATAGTTTGTAAGCAGAGCCAAAATATCAAAAGGCCATTCATTTTGCAGAGCAGAGATGACTCTCCAGATAATGCTGGGATCCAGCTCCCCAGAGTTGATGTCCAGTAATGTCTAAAGGGCAGTAAGTTCCCCATCCTTAATGTAGGATGAGAACCTGTCGTTCCTGTTGGATAAATCGTTGTTTCCTGCCATAAAACAGGTGATGATCAGCGGTAGAATTAAAGTGAACCCAAACGTTTTCGGATTTCTCTCATCCCCCCCCCCACCTCAAAATTTTAACTTACGTATTGATACTTATTCATAGATATATAAAAATACATACCCATTACAAAGTACCTATTTATAATATACTAAGATAAAACAGCTACTTTCTTGAGAAAGAACAAAGTTAGAAAAGAGAAAAGAAAAGAAACACCCCCCAAAAAAAGAGAAAGGTAGAGAAAAGGAAAAGAAGGGGGAAACTACAGAAATATAGAAAAGAGCGAAAGGACGTCCAGCACTCTGTTCTGCAGCTGCATATAATATTTCTATCTCTCTCTCTCCATAAACATTGATGCCAACAGATAGAATCTTTAAGTTATCCCAGATACTTGACATTACAGGATTTGATATCCTGTATTTGATAATTAAGATGTAATATATTTAGGATTTGACAGGTGCCAAAGCACTCAATTTTTTAGTTAACATTTCACCTGAAAATGCATTTTTTTAAAAAAACAACAACCAATAATTTCAAAATTTGGCATCCCCCCACAAAAAAAATATAGACAATATCTAGTGAAGACAATACTCCTTAGTTCCAATTATCTTCCCAATAACTGTGGTAACATTTTCTACATCTCATAGGATAGTGTTGAGGGGAAAACAAATAGGAAAGCAAAGAGCTGTGCCATTTAAAATCCTCATTGTTACTCAGCGGTTTTTCACATGTGTGGACTAAATTCTTATCAGTGTAGAATCATTATTATTTATTTAATTGCAGGCTAAGGAGGTGGGGTCATTTAAGTTTATAACCATTTTTATTACTTTGCTTCTCCCCATGGATTTTGCTTTTGCTTTTGTTTTGGAGGAGGAGGGTGGGGTGAACACTGGAGTAGGCTGTTGGAAAATCCAGTTTCATGGTCCCCTTCTAGCCTTCACTCCTGATAATTTCATTTGACTTTTGGCTGGATGAAAGTCTTCCTAATCGGATCCCATGGAGCACAGATGAAACAGATCCAAGGGGATGTCTCATTAAGAAAACAAGTCAAGGGGAATTTCTCCCCCTGTTTGTACTGTGCACGATATTGACAGAACCTAACCTCTTTTTTTTTTCTTTTCTTTTTTCCCCCCTTCACTGTCCGAGCCTGAGAGATCAGATCTTGTTTGGAACGTACCCCTAGAGTGCTTTGGCAAAGAGCATGAGCTTGCCATGGCTGCTACATTTCAACAAGGCTTTTAGATTGTTTGAAAGTTGCAAAGCAACATGGGATTTGACTGTCATGCTTTGCCAATTTCATTCGGCTTTGGCCAGTGGTGCAGGTCAGTCTTTAAATCCCTACAAAAGCCTAATAGACATTTTTATTAGGCTCAAAAAAGAAAAGAAAAATAGCAAGCGATTGGGCTGGCAACTGTCCATGCAAACTGTGACTAATACTGCCCCTCTTTTATGTTGAGAAGAGAGGAAAAGACAAAAAGAAGACATGGTTTTCTTTTTTATTATCCAGCACAGGAAACTCACAGCTACCACCTGTTAAGTAAAAGGCTATAAATTGTACACCTTTGCATGCTCCTCTCTGATTGCACAGCAACAAGGCAGTACTTTCAACAGGCCTGGAGGAGGAGAATATTCAGAACTGCAGAAATAATCTGGGTAAAGTAAATAATTAGCATATCCACGCCAGTTTCCCATTACTGTTGACCAGAATTCTTTCAGTCCATTGCCCATTCCTCTTCCAGGCATGGAAGTTAAGAAACTCCATAACTGGTGCTTTCCCCTCTTGGCTGCACTAAATTATAACTGCAAGGAAAAGGTATCAAAACAACTCACAAGGAGTAGCCCGATCCTATGGAAATTTACTTGAAAGTGAGGTAAATTTCAGAGAAACTGCCATCCATGTAAATGTCCTCAGGAGCTCAGCCTTACAGGACATCTGTCTCTATAAAAGTTAAGTCCCACTGAGTTCAGTGGGGCTTACTCTGAGGTAAGCGGATATAGGATTACATTGCTTGCCTAATCACTTTTTTGCCACCCACGTTGTTATCATCTAATCATCTTATCCAATTGAACAGGCTTCCAAACAGCCTGCAGACTCAGCTCAAGATGTTAGCTACTGATTATCTCATTGTTGTGCCTTTGAACTGCCTGGACTGTTTTCTTAGAAAAGCATCTTAAACTCAAATAATGCAAGAAAGAGCCATTGATAAGCCTATCCTTTATTATATCATTGAATCCCCCTTTAAAGCCATCTAAACCTGAAGCCATCACTACATCTTGTGGGAACAAAACAAAGTATGCATTTGCTCTATTAGTAGGCAAAGTGAGACACGCACCTCAGGTGGCAAATGCTAGGGAGACAGGAATGACCTCTGTATGTGGAATGGGGTATCTGTATGTTGCCATATTTTCCTTTTCCTTAGGCAGTGAAGTGTATCAGGTCGGTGCTGATGTGAAGAAGTCATTTATTTTGTCTGTCCTAATTCAACTCTCATTTAATAAACCTTTATAATTTCTATCCTCCCATCTATTTTGCTAAACTACAAAACCTCAAATATTTTATCCTTCCATCCGTAGGGAAAGAACTGGCTGGTGGACAAGATGGGCCATTGGCCTGATACAGTAGGCTCTTTTATGCTAATTACATAAGTTAAAGCTCCAGTCAGGATGGCAAATTCTGATTTTTAAAAAATATATATTTTTTAATCATTAAACCAGAATTCAGGAAAAATGGAATGCAAGAATCCACGAGATAAAGTGTAATGGTATGTAACGAATCCTTTCAATCCCTAATGTCAAGCTCTCATTTGGGATATTGTCTATAACAGACTAATATTACTATCCCTCTGGGGTTTGGATTGGAGCCCAAACAGTTAGTGGTCCTGATGGCTATCAATCTTGCCACCAATATAACTCAACAATGGCCCCTGAGACCTAGTTTACAGCAATGCAGTGACAACTTACTATTGTGTAAAAGTTGCTTAAATCTTCCCTAGTTTCCTAATTCAAGGCTGACATGCCAACATTAACTTTTGGAACAGCTTGAATGTTAGTGTATAACAAAACAGGACATGTTCCACTGTGATTTGGAAATCAGATTTTTGGTCCCTTGTTGACTGTATTCTCAGAACAATACAGTAAATCTGCATGTTTAGATATCCTTTCTTACAGTTTTGCAGATATTATACACATCAGAGTTCACTGCTACCCTGGGGGGAATAATAAGTTTCCATATCCAAAAGAAACCACTGGATGATTTGGGCTTCTGCATTAACTCTTATTTTGCCTAAGTCTGGTGTTCATAAAGCCAGCATCCTTTGAAATAGGGACATCATTTGAAACGTCCATTCTCTGTGCTGCATAAACAAGTACCGAAGACAAAACATGATCAAACCAAAGTCAGTTTTGATCAAATGAATGGATGTACAGTACAAAGTGAAATGCTCTTCATCCTATTGCCTTTGATGGGACTCAAGAGACCACCTGAGCCATCAGAGAAGCTGATAATAGAGGAAAGAGATGTGGTATGTAAACTGAATGACGCTCAAGTGGATTTTCATTATAGTCACTATGGTGTAGGAATTATATTGTTGGATAGGAGGGCCTGGGAAGCACAGGTTCAAATATCTACTGCACTCTGAAGCTCACTGAATGACTTTCAGCCTAAGAAATCAAAATGGGGAAAGAGGAAAGAAACGGTGTACAGGTATACTTCTCTGAGCTCCTTGGAAGAAGGATGGAATGAAAATGCAATAGCAATTAAGGTTGCGCTGAAATTTCGCCACTTGAAAAGGAAAACAACAGACCTGAAACACTTTGGCCGACCCCCTCTCAATTTTTTTAGCCCCCCTCCTGATTTTTCTGAGAGATTTTTGTTTCACTTTTTCTACCTAACTCTAATAATAGTAGGGACGGGGGTGGCGCTGTGGGTCAAACCACAGAGCCTAGGACTTGCTGATCAGAAGGTTGGCGGTTCGAATCCCCGCGACGGGGTGAGCTCCCGTTGCTTGGTTCCAGCTCCTGCCAACCTAGCAGTTCAAAAGCACGTCAAAGTGCAAGTAGATAAATAGGTACCACTCCAGCGGGAAGGTAAACGGTGTTTCCGTGTGCTGCTCTGGTTCGCCAGAAGTGGTTTAGTCATGCTGGCCACATGTCCCGGAAGCTGTACACCGGCTCCCTTGGCCAATAAAGCGAGATGAGTGCCGCAATCCCAGAGTTGGTCACGACTGGACCTAATAGTCAGGGGTCCCTTTACCTTTACCTAATAATAGTATGTACTCTGACCTTATCTGAATTAGGCAACCAGATTTCTCTACTGGTTTTGCAACTCAATGGTAGCATACATGGGTTACAAACAGAAAGTCTCAGGTTCAGTTCAGGTTCAGTTCCTAGCTAGGGCTGGGAAAGTTTCCTGCCTGCAGAACAGCTGCCAATCAGTGCTGACAATACTGAACTAGGTTCTGGCTTGGTGATGTCATTTACTGTCCTGGTTTCAAACTTTCATTCAAGTGCAAAGCTCAAGGGGTGACATTGGCTCTGTCTGTCTGTCTGTGTGTGTGTGTGTCTCTGAGCCTTACCTATGAGGTTGTGAGTACAATGGGACCTCGAGTTACAAACGCCTCAGGTTACAAACGCTTCAGGTTACAAACTCCACTAACCTGGAAGAGTTACCTTGAGTTCAGAACTTTGCCCCAGGATGAGAACGGAAATCGTGTGCCGGCGGTACAGCAGCAGCAAGAGGCTCCATTAGCGAAAGCGTGCCTCTAGTTAAGAACAGTTTCAGGTTAAGAACACACCTCCAGAATGAATTAAGTTCATAACTAGAGGTACCTCTGTATAATATATTTTTGTGGATGGATGACACCATGTATATAATTCTCAGTTCCTTGGAGAAAAGATTGCATGCAAATTCATATATATATATGTCAACAGGCCAGACTGAGTTTCTGAGAATAAATTTAGTCAAAGACTGCCTGAGCTCTTCAAGTGTATTTGAATTTTAAAACCAAGAATCTGGATATGTATCATTTTTAGGTGTACTACATATGTGTTTCCGTGCGCTGCTCTGATTCGCCAGAAGCAGCTTAGTCATGCTGGCCACATGACCTGGAAGTTGTCTGCAGACAAACGCCGGCTCCCTTGGCCAGTAAAGCGAGATGAGTGCACAACCCCAGAGTCATCCGTGGCTGGACCTAACGGTCAGGGGTAGCTTTACCTTACAATATTTTAAACTCATTCATGGTGCAGCAATGACTCTCCCTCAGGGAAAAATATGCATCCAACAATTTTCCATTGATGTTATCTGTGATACTGCACTTAGCAATTATACTGTAGCAAAGTTTGGAAACCATGTATAAGTGTTTCCTCGGTATACACCTGGAAAAAGCAACATTAATATAATGCTAAGTAATGAAAATAGCTTTTAGAAAGAACTATTACCAGGAAAGCATTTATAGACTAGGGTAAAAAGAAAACTTTGTGGATTCCCTTTGAGGAATATAATATTAAGAAAAGTATTGAGCAGATCTTGTATTCTACATAAAAAGTGTGTAAAATAGTAATAACCTGTTACATATATTTCAAAGGTTTGTTTCATACTTTTATTTAAGGATGGCGTACATGCTTATAGTACATTTAAGGGTTTCTATCTAGTGGTATGGAGGTCTTAGACCCCCAAAATGCTTCTGTGATCTGTTAGCTAAGGGCAGTTTTAGATGTGTATTTACTATTTCAGAAACCATAGCTTTGGGAGAAGTAGAGTGAAAAAATGGGATCCAGTGCATTGATAGAACTGTACTGATGAAATACATACTTCTGGCTATTTCAAATAATATGTTCAATAAAACTCTTACTACCAAATCTATGTGATTTAAAGTAACCAATAGTAATTTCAGCCTATAAACATTTAATAGCCACATTCTTCATATTTCAGGGATTCCTTCTTCTAATTTCTTTTTTAGTGTCCCAGTTTTAAATATATTGTAGCCAATGTGACACTCTCCAAATTTGATTAGACAATAATTCTCATCACCCCTGATCATTGACCATATTGGCTGGTGGGGCTGGTGGACTGTAATCTAATTACATCGCCAATTACATTGGCTACCCCTTCCTTAGTCTTTAATAAAGCATTTTTAAATAATTTTTTTCAATATATATTTAAAGCCAAATGACAATACATTAATAAATTACAAATATAGCACACAGTTATCAGATGCTGCAGAATGGACTGCTGCTATATACATAATCTAGGATTGAGAGTAACCAGAAACTGTATCGGTTACCTTTCCTTTTGTGTGTTCAGACCCAGAAACCTCCCCCCTAAATAAATTCACACTTGACTCAAATTTTGGTTTGGTTTTTGGCAGAATTTAGGCCACAACTTTATTGATTAAAGAAAATGAATGGTTGCACAGGCTCTGGTTCAACTAGCTCCCTGCCATGCAGGTAGCGCTGACCCAGGGTCCCAGCATAGGTCAGCCAAGGGTGAACACCTGGATAAGCAGAAAGCCAGGAACAGGCTATCTCCACCACCCAAATGTCCCCCGGGACTCAGGCATGGGCACAACCCCCTCTCAGGGGTTGACCAAACCATCGAGTCCCTGGATTCCTTTAATGGAATAGCCTTCACATAGGGATGGCGAGAGCATTCTCCCATCCCTATCACCTGAACCAGAGCCTGTCCGCAACCTTACAAGTTGTGATGATTTGCTACATGGCAGGCAAAACCCAAATGGCAACAGCCAATCAGCCAAGTGGGGAAAATTCCTGCCGTGCCCCTGTCCCAACAACAGACAACACATGATGGCATAGCAAGGTCAGACGCAAAGCCCTAAAAGTAGAGAAAGGTGGGCAGGTGTTCCGAATGCAGGCACTGAAAGAGGAAGCTCTGGGTCATGTGCATGGGCATAAATAGGTCCCTCAAACCATTTGAACTGTGCCCCATTGGCCAGATTGCACCCAGCTTTGAGGGACCTACCAGTTGAGTGTTGTGGCTGACCCACTGTACCCACACACAACACAGGGTGTCAGTTGTCCAGGTCTCACTGCAATACATGCCCTCTATAAGGGAGAACCTTATTTAACGTTTAGTCATATAAGACTGTGACACGCTATAACTTTAAAGCACCTTCCAAGTACATTTTCCCACTCAGGGAATTCTGAGCACTGTAATTTGTTAAGAATTGCAACACTCTGAGTGCCAAACTACAGTGCCCAGAATTCTTTGAGGGACAGAATGTGCTTTAAAAGCAGAGCATGTATGCAACCTAATAGATGGCAAAAAGAGTCTAGAACACGCAGATCAGCAAAAACAATCTTGTAGTAAATTGTCCAATTAAAGAGAAGCTTAGTGCCAACGTTCACAAATGCGCTGTCTCCATTAGGGTGGAAAGGGCCTTTTTGACAACATGCCCAAATTGTGGAGCCTCCTCCCTGTGGTGATCTTTAGTCTTAAAATACAGTTAATATGTATTGATGTAAACGAGGAAGTGCAGTGAAGTCACAAGGAAGCTGGAAAACCACAACGAGTCTGTTTTTATTAGCATAATTAGAAAGTGCATGAGTGAGGTATTCCAGCCATCCAGAAATCTTGAGCCAGGTCCCAACAGCTTGTACAAACTTATCCCTTGCTCCACTTTTAGTCTGTCTGGTGCATTTAAAATAAAAATTTTAAATGACAGCAGCATCTTGCAGAATGCTGTTTGGCACCTTTGCAAGCCTGCCTGCCTGCTTGCCTTCTGCAGCATAAGTGACTCTCTTTAGGAAACTGGAAACTTTTCACATGGGAAAAGTCCTGTACATGTTCACATGGGAAAAGTCCTGTACATGAGTTCAAGGTGACATACTCCCAGGTATGTGCACACGATTGCAGCCACAGCCTCCCAAACACCCATCCTGCCATTGCTTTCCCCTTCTTTAAACAGACCTCAGTGGCCACCGAGACCACATAACACTGGCCTTGAAAGACCTACATTGGCTCCCAGTACATTTCCGAGCACAATTCAAAGTGTTGATGCTGACTGCTTCACACAGTCCTTCACAAGATGGAAGGTGACAAAAATGGGGACAGGGTGGGGTGTGGAATAGTACGCTGGTCCTCACAGCTCCCCCCTTACATGGTTCCATCTCCACCTTTGTAACGCTTGAAAAGAGCTCTTCTTCCTGGCTCTTACTCTGCTATTGTCTCTGGTCCTTTGACTCTCACCTGCCTGATTTCAGGCCTTGACGTCCAGCCCATCTGTGACCAAGTCTGTTGCTCTTCTTGTTCTCTTCCGCCCTCAGACAAAGTGGGTTCCAGCTGCAATCCGTCTCGGCTGAGCTAAACCAGGGCCGGACAGTAGCCACATCTACTGCCAATGCAATATATTTGTATCTGCTTTGAAGATTAATAAGGTATGTGCTCAGGGAGGGACAATGCAGGTGTCCTAAAGATGAGTACAAAAATCCTTTTCCAAGTTCTTTTTGGATAGGTTACCTGAATGGATGCGGAGTCTCAAGGTCAGCTAAAATCAGTTCCAGACATGTGCATAAGCAAAACGTTTTTGGAATCGAGATTTGGTCTTTTCCCGAACAGCTGTAGTCTTTTCAGAGAACACAGGTCTAAGCTGAAGTCTCTTGATACCACAGGCAAAGCAGTTTTTCACTGGTGTAAATCCAACTTGAAAAAATAATCTGAAAGGTTAGAATAACTATAGCTCAGGTGCTGAGCTGGCAGATCTTTCTTGCATTTCTAGAGTACTCCAGTTCATCCTGAGGAAGCCTCTTCAAAGAAAATGCCATAAGCCTCACAAAGATTCTTCAAAGATCCTTCTTCTTTGCTGAGCTTATCCCTCAGTGTGTGGATGGGGAAGGGGAAGGGCTTCTGTGGCTGTGGCAGCAGGCATCACCCTTCTCTCCTCTCCTTACTGTCTTGATCATTTGGGAAGGCCCATAGCTCAGTGGCACAGCATCTGTTTTGCATGCAGAAGTAGAATTCTCAGGGGAGGGGATTTCAAAAGTATGGAGCCACCACTGAAAAGACCCTATCATTGGCACTTGCCAACCTGAATGAATTTAGCAGCAGGCTAGAGAGCTCCTCTGAGGCTAATCCTAGGGCATGGGCAGGTTCATACAGATCTAAGCAACACATTGGATAACCTGGTCTGCAAGACTGTCTCGGTTTTACAGGTTAGCACTGGCATTCTAAACTGAGCCAGGGTAACACATGCAACAGATGCAAAATCGGTATGGTCACAGGACCAAGTTGTCTAGCTCTTGTTTCAAGCTGACTAAGAAGTCATGTGTGTTTTTATTTCATTCTTTCTCTATGTGTGTGCAGTTCTAAGGTAGCAAACAACTTACAAGGGATTACTGCATGCCATGAACAAATATACCGTTTGTCCTCCACCGTGTAACATAATTTGTGTATTTAAGGACATGCTGTAACTGAGCTTTCATCATTTCATCAGAACCCTTTAATGTAACAAATACTTTTTGTTTTGTTTTATTTTTAAAAATGGCTTTTCATTAGGAAGGAACAGTCAATGGTTGAAAGAAGCTATTAAGCGCTAGGAACCCCGAGAGTATTTTCATTCGTCAAGAAAGGGTGTAGAAAGAAAAATTCAGGGTTGGTTTAAATTTACTGGGGGAAAAGTAAGGATTCTGAAGGAAAAGCATTTATTTCCCATTTGTTTGAGTGACAAGCAAATCTACTAATATATCCCAAAATACAATGTAAAAACTACACACTATGTAAAAGATCTGAAAGAAAAGCAAAGAACTTTAAATACCGGCTACTATTTAGGGAGCTCCTCTGGGATATTTCTTGGTAGATTTCAGGCTTTTTGCCACGCAGACTGCAAATTATGCTCCTGCTTCAGCTGGGCTCGTGCTACTAACATAGAAGTGGCATGATCAGAGTCACTTTAGAAAGATGATATCCTAGCCGCTCCTGTGCTTCATCATTCTCCGGGGTTCTAACAACTCAGAGTTTGTTGCCCTAGGCAGCGTGCACCATCTTGTGCAACACAAGCAGGGCAAGGTAAAAACAAGAACTTTAAATATACCATACTTCCAGGAATCAGGCTCATCCTCAGCACTTGGCATGGTGAGGCAAATGCATGTCAGAAGCATCCCATTCCCTTTATTATATTTAAAGGTAAAGTAAAGGTACCCCTGCCCGTACGGGCCAGTCTTGACAGACTCTAGGGTTGTGCGCCCATCTCACTCAAGAAGCCGGGGGCCAGCGCTGTCTGCAGACACTTCCGGGTCACGTGGCCAGTGTGACAAGCTGCATCTGGCGAGCCAGAGCAGAGCACGGAAACGCCGTTTACCTTCCCGCTATAAAGCGGTACCTATTTATCTACTTGCACCCGGGGGTGCTTTCGAACTGCTAGGTTGACAGGCGCTGGGACCGAACAACAGGAGCGCACCCCGCCGCGGGGATTCGAACCACCGACCTTTCGATCGGCAAGCCCTAGGCGCTGAGGCTTTTACCCACAGTGCCATATTATATTTATTATGTATTAAATCTGTTAGCCACTTTATCTTGTCCAAGGCAGCTCAAAGCGACTTACAATTTCTTTTAAATTAGGGTTACAGAAACAGAGGTGTTCTGCGGGATGAAGATGGGAGGCGGCTGCATTCTCACTCAGTGCTTTGCTTCAGAGCATTTTTACTCCTTCAGCCTTGGTTTTTAAAATAAAATAAAAGGGGAAGGTGCCCACCTTCACTTCTGGCCGCCATCACCTGGAAGGCTTATGGGGGAGGCACCAGGAAGGCATAGTGAATCCTAGTGGGCACATTGTTCAGACCTCCATCTGAAACCTGGGGCTGGCCCTGACCCAAAACTACACTTGGAGGATGAGTTCTCCAGCTCAGGGTCAGTGGTTGGAGCTCGAGATTCAGCAGAAGAAGTTAGGTGGAGCCTGAAGTTCAGGTGGTGGTGCTATGCCAAGAACAGCAAGTCAGGTTGTGACATTTGCCCATTCGTTTGAAAAATGTCTGTACAGGGGGAGAGAAAGGGTTAATATGTAAACCAATAAGAAAGCCAGAGGCGGAGCCTAGCTGTATATAAAAGGGCTTAGCCTGAGTTAGTTGTTGGTGGTTAGTTGGTTGGTTTTAGTGGGTTGGTTGGTTGGGAAAGGCAGTTGGAAAAGCAGTTGGCAGGCAGTAGTAAATAGAGAGACAGTTAGTGCAGTGGGTTCTTGTGTGAGGGGAGGTAGAAGAGATAGAGACAGGATAAAATAAGACTAAGAAGGTAAAGAGTAACAACATTTGGAATGCAGTTAAAGTTTGCTTGTGTCTGAAATAAACTAGACTCTTCTTTGTTAACTTGAGAACCTGACTGAGACTAAGTGATTTACTGGGGAGGAGCTGGTTGGTGGCAGCGGATTAGTGGTGTACAGGTCAGTAGTCCGTGAGACGATTGGGGGCTCCATACGAATGCCACACAGGTCCTTAGGACTGATGCCAGCCAAACACAGCCAAGCACAGCAGCTGAAACTTCACCCACACTGGTTAGCAAGTAGTTTGCTCTTCGCTTGAACTCCTCCGTCTTGCTGCCATCTTCCTCTTCCCTTCCAAATTACTGCTTCATGTTTGCAACTTTTGCCTGTCCAAATGATTATGCACCAGCCTCTCCATCTAACCACAGTCGGCTTCAAGGCAGACCCTGAGCCACAGTCAGATCCTGCAAATAGCTGGCAGTTTCCCATTCTGATAAACAACTTGATGATAATAGACACAGGCTACTCTCATTCTTTCTCTCTGCAATTTATTCATGGAAAGATATGACTCTGAGATGCATGATAATGATAGTAAGAAGAAGAAGCGTTTGGATTTGATATCCTGCTTTATCACTACCCTAGGGAGTCTCAAAGTGGCTAACAATGTCCTTTCCCTTCCTCCTCCACAACAAACACTCTGTGAGGTGAGTGAGGCTGAGAGACTTCAGAGAAGTGTGACTAGCCCAAGGTCACCCAGCAGCTGCATGGGGAGGAGCGGGGAAGCGAACCCGGTTTACCAGATTACGAGTCTACCGCTCATAACCACTACACCGCACTGGCGTAAGAATCGTCATCATTATATCATTTGGACAGCGGTTTCAGGTGCTCAAGGTTTTTTACCTGCATTATCTAGCTGTAATCCCAACAACACACCTGGACGGCAAAAGCAGCTAACCTTTATGGTACTAGAGCTGCATTGATGGTTGCCCAACCTTTCAAGGGTTGTCCCCCTCAGCCACATACAAAGAGATGTAAACACATTGCATACAAACCTTCAGCCAAGGGTGGTTTGGAAGAGGGGCAAGAAGGGCATTGTTTATTTTTAAAAAGGCAACAAGAAAGGTCTTGGTGATCACACAGAAATGTTGGGTACATGATGCAACCTATGGGTTAGCAACCTCTGCTATTCTTATCCCACATATTGCATATGGGGCTGAGGCCAAAAGAGTGGTTTGGTGAAGGCCACCCTGTGAGTTCATGGAAGAGGCAGGCTTTAAATTAGTGACTTCCTAATTCATAGCCCAGATTTGCAAGCTCACAAATGCTCCTGAATTGCATTAGCTGCAGAAATGTATTTGGTGTATGTACTATTTAGAGGAAGATGAGATTAGGAAAACATCTGGAAATGAATTAAGTAGAAACTTGTAAACCATCTATCAGATAGAGAACCTTTTTTTTCATATCTGGTCCAACCCAGATATTAATCACACACTTTTGCCTGCAAAACCTGAAGTCTTCCTTGGAGATTACTGTTTACATGTATATGTTCTGTTACTTACAATTAGTGAGCACATTTGCTTACTCACTGCCAAGGCATGAATTCAGCCAATCAGCTTCTTTTTCCTCTTCCGAATTCCAGTTAAACACAAGATCCTTCCAGGAATAAAAAGCTCATGCATTTCAAAATCCAATTTGTATTGAAATTTATCCCAGAGTTTAATAGGACACTTGATTAATGATCAGCTAACTAAGTTTGGAAGCTTGTTCTACGTTGTAAAAATAGATTTGTACCATTAGGTCTCTCCTCCCTTACAAAAAGTTATGTAAGATTTATTTGCCTGTAATTTGAATTTAATCCTGTCCGCCCTTCTATTGGTTGAGTAAAAAAGAAAGGAAGAAAGCAGCTACTCATTTCATAGAAAGCCAGAGGTGGAATGCTCTGATGAGGTCATTCTGTTCATCCTTTGCCAGTTCAGGATTATGCTGTCTAGAGTATTGCCCCACTGCCAACTCAACTGGAGCCAATTATGTACTGTGTATGTGTGTGTGTGCATATATATATATATATACACAAATATGCATCTCACTCTTTTTTCTCAATAAAAGCTTTACAGTGCTCCTAAGAATAGAACCGAGTTTAAATAGAAGGGAAATGATATGAAATGCCAATCATATTAACATTTTGTAGCCAGAAAAGCCAGTTTATATTAAATCTTTCTCGCCTTTCTTGTTCTTAAAAACAAGTGCTAAAAGGTGAGGATTAGCAAAAGGCATTACAAAGAATGGCTTTTTATGTTGGCCTTTTGTGCTGGTTCTGCTGGTCCTTGGTACAGTCTGAGCCAAGTTTCTCCGCCTTTGTCCAATCAAACGTATCCCTGCATTTATCCATACTTGACATTTGCTGTTGATGACTTTGATTCCGAGCTTCATTAGTTATTTGTCTGAAAGCCCTCGCACAAGAATACGGGTTAAAATAATCAACCTCTTTAAAAGTTTCATGTTGAGGGGGGAGGGCTTCAGCATTTTCCCAGCACTCAAATTACAATGCACCGCTGCTGGAGAAAATGGGATTCGTTCCCCAACTTGGGGGCAGAGATGGGGCTGAGTTTTGGGCTGCTAGCATGCGATTGCATGGTTGTTGTCATGGGGCGCTTCTGATGTGATCGCTGTTGGAGCAGCATTGTGGAGCTGCAGTTGAATTAGACAGACAGCTGTCATTAGATGCTATGTCAGACGTGCAATCAGTGTATAGTATATTTGTGGTGGGCTTATTAACTTTGTATATGTTTTGGGTGTTTCTGATTATTCATTGCATGTGCATAGTCTTCCAAAGCAACTACTCTATTCCGAACTTAAAAATGGAAAGCCTAATGCTGGTGGTCAGCAAAAGAGGTTTAAAGACTGTCTCAAGGCAAATCTAAAAAAAATGTAGTATAAACACTGACAACTGGGAAACACTGGCCTGCGAGTGCTCCAGTTGGAGAACAACCTTTACCAAAGGTGTTGTTGGCTTTGAAGACATTCAAACTCAGGACGCAAGGGAGAAATATGCTAGGAGGAAGGCACACTTGGCAAATCCACACCGTGTTTATGGAAGACAATCTTACTCGGCTACGAGTGATCGAAGAGGAGGAGGAGGAAGAAGAAGAAGAAGAAGAAGAAGAAGAAGAAGAAGAAGAAGAAGAAGAAGAAGAAGAAGAAGAAGAAGAAGAATCCACACATTAAGAATCTGCCCAATTCTGCATGTTGATTAAAGCAAATTCCCATATATATTTTCCCAATCACGAGGGATTTGGTAGGAAATGTCAGTTTCAGATCCAGTACATTTCTGAGCACAATTCAAAGTGTTGGTACTGACCTTTAACACACTAAATGGCCTCAGCCCAGTATACCTGAAGGAGCGTCTCCACCCCCATCATTCAGCCCAGCCACTGAGGTCCAGCGCTGAGGGCCTTCTGGCCGTTCCCTCACTGTGGGAAGTGAGTCTACATGGAACCAGGCAGAGGGCTTTCTTGGTAGTGATGCCCAGCCTGTGGAACGCCCTCCCCTTCAGATGTCAAGGAAATAAACAACTATCTGACTTTTAGAAGACATCTGAAGGCTGCCCTGTTTAGGGAAGTTTTTAATGTCTGATGTTTTATTGTGTTTTTAATATTCTGTTGGGAGCCGCCTAGAGTGGCTGGGGATACCCAGCCAGATGGGTGGGGTATAAGTAATAAATTATTATTATTATTATTATTATTATTATTATTATTATTATTAATCATGCAGGGTTTGCTGCTCATCATGATGTCAGCATAATAGTAGCAATAATTTTTACAGCCCTTGACTCATGAAATAATTGTTTACAATGAGATGCCTTTATGTATGTTAAACAAATCAGACCCAAAGGTATGCTGCGTTGCAGCTTTGCCACCAAGCTAGGAAAATGAATATTTTCCTGATTCCACCCTCCACTGACAACGACCCTAGTTCATGATGTGCAAATATTTCAACATGTCCTACACCTCATATAGTACACTCCACCTTTCCTTCCTTCAGCTGGGAATTCATGGAACGATGATGGCTCACTTCAACTGAAACAGAAGCACTTACGAATTTCCTTTTCATGCTTAACAAAATGGGTGGTTTGTTCCAAAGGAAACAAAGTAAAAATCCCCCTGCATACGTCTTGCACTAATGTTAACAGCTCGAGTTTTAGAAGAAAATCATCGCGGACAACATGTGAGGAAAGTTTACAGTGAAAGGACAAAACTCGTTGCCAGAAACGTCAAGCAAGGCTTCCGAGGGTGGGTAATACTGAGGGGGCTGGTCAGCAGTTTGTCAGCCTGGAGAAGAATTATTTGCGTCTCTTTTGGGGGCAGGAAATAGCTTGTCATTGACCTCCCTGTCTCATCCTTATAGAGGGCTGCCTGCTGCTTTCCTACAGATAAATCTTTATATGCCCTAACCTAAACCTGCCCTTAACAAGTTATTCTCATTGGGGAAGATTTTAAAGAAAAACATGGAGAGCAGAGCCCATATGTCAGATCAGATGCCACTAGCAGTGTATTGGGCTTGTGTTCTTGCCGCTGGTCTTGGACCTGATCTTGCCGCTGCCTTGAACCCAGGCATCCCATCAATGTAAGATGCATCACACATGTTTCCTGACTACCTTTCGATCATGGCAGGACCAAGCTCCACTCAAGCTATGGTGTTGCTCTTTCCTCAGACTTCATGACATGATATAAAGTCTGTGACCTAGTTAGAGCTGCTTCTGAAGGCTCTTCATTCCCTCCTCCAGGATTCGGATGGTCTCTGATTCAGTACCGTATTGCTTTTGTGGGTGCTGTGATGAACGATAGCCTGCATCCTCATGCGTCATCCAGAGACTCAGTGCAATAAAAAGCTAATATTTCTTCTCTGCAAAGCAACACGGTTCACCGTCATTCCACAAATAAAAGTCTGAACATCACATATCAGTGTTTTAATGTCCTTGAATGTGATTTCAGAGAATGCAGATCTCCCCTTTCCTTTTCGGAAAATAAATAAATAAATTGGCAGCCCTGTTATCTTTCTCCGCTGCGCTGTTTTATGGACTTCTGATTACACTGTAATGTCTTAGCATGATTACAAAGCTGTTCCTCTGGCCAAGGCTTTTACTTGGCAGAATAATATAGGTTTATTAATGTCCACTATCTAACTTGGATTTATTGTAGCACTGAAATGGACCGCAGGAGAGTCCAGGAAAATGGAGCCAAGTTTTTTAAAAAATAGAGAGAGGTTATTATTATTATTATTTTAACAAGACTCAGATGAAGAGCTAAACAGAAATAACAGCAAGCAGTATTCTGTTTAGTGGTGATGTCAAGCTAGATGTGCAAGTGGAACTTGCTCATTGTTCATCCAAATGGCCATGTCACTCACAGGCAAAGCCTCTCAGTTTTGGCTTGAATCTTTTTCAATAGCCAGCATGCTAAGTGTTTGTTATTGCAGTAACAAACCACTGCCCAAGAAAAGCTAAGAGGCATGGGCAACTCATTTCATTCTATTTCAAGTGGAACATATGGATCTCACCAAAATGGAGTTCTCTGAGCACAAGGTGGCCTTTGGGGTTGGTGAAGAAGAAGAAGACAACTTTGGATTTGATATCCCGCTTTATCACTACCCTAAGGAGTCTCAAAGCGGCTAACAATCTCCTTTTCCCTTCCTCCCCCACAACAAACACTCTGTGAGGTAAGTGGGGCTGAGAGACTTCAAAGAAGTGTGACTGGCCCAAGGTCACCCAGCAGCTGCATGTGGAGGAGCGGAGATGCGAACCCGGTTCACCAGATTACAAGTCTACCTCTCTTAACCACTACACCACATTGATGAAATCCACAAGTGCTCCCTTACCCTTTACATTAGGACTCACTTCAGCTTCTTTTTCTGTAAGTGGTTCTTTATGATGGATTCTCCATGGTGGGATGAAATCCTGTACCCACTAACCTGATATTAACCCCCTAGCTTCTGATTAGACATGCACAGAATTGCCCTGATTCCAGTTTATGGTATGAATGTGCATGAATCCACCACCTTGCTGAAACAAAGCAGGTCTGGATTTGGTCAGTACACAGATGAGTGACTGCCCGAGAAGCACATTTACACCACCTTAAGTTCCACGCATGGAAGAAAGACCGAAAATAAATGTAAGGGTGGAAGGGATTAAATCTGGTAAGGTTTTACTGGTGCGATAAACATATTAATGGTTTGTTATGTGTAATTTCACACACAAACCCTTGTGTAACAGCCAAGCCTTTTTTTCTTTTGCTCAGTGGAATACAGCCACACCCAACACTTCTAAGAAATGACTACACTTGGTATTATCAATATTAAGGGCATTCAGCTTTATAGTTCGATGTCTCAGTAAAGCCAAATGCAGATTTCCCTAAATTCTAAACAAGTGGAATCCAGAGTCAGGCACTAAGCCCAATGTTGAAAATACTCAGCGGTCATTTTGTTTTTCATGTGCGATTCCGAATACTGGTGCATCCTGGGTAAATGGAGGCTGCACACTTACGTTGAAAGTTTTTGTTCTCAATACTTGGAGAGTTTTATATGTGGAGAGTTATGCAGGCAATCTCATTAAAAGTAAAGTTAGGGCTAAGGCCATGTGGAGTTTAATAGATGGGTACAGAATTATGGGAGTGGAAAGGAAGACATGTACTGTAGTTTCCATTAGCATTTTGCTATTTTTATGGTGCTGTGGGAAACTGAAAATTGCTCCTTTATTGCCATGGTCATTTCTGGAATTGTTCAGTTTATGTGCTCCTACAATTATAAAGCAAGTCCAACAGAGATGTATTGATACAATTCTTGGGGAGGAACTAAAGTAAACATTGCCATCTATATGGAATATTCATCACTAAACCACTTGTGCTACACATTAGTGCTATAAAAACTGAAGACCATAAATATACCAAACTTTATAGGACACCAATGAATATGGTTGTCTAACCATATTAAGCGAAGTTGTAATCAAAAGTAGATATTACATGTAAATCCAGGAACAGAAGTGCCATGCATGGGAGAAATAATCCTCTATCTAATTTTTAATTGCCGGTGACTAGAAGTAGCTAATCAAGTTTTCTGGTATGTATACCATCCTCTGTTTATTTCAATGAACAGAGATGAACCATATAAATTAGATTTTTGGCTTCCTTTGCCTTTAACGGCAAAGTTAATTGCACATCGTTAAAAAATATTTTTTTATTAATTTTGAATATAGGAACAAACCTACAATAAATTGCAGTTTCATCCTCTTCCCCTCCCTACCTGCATAACAACCCCAATTAAGTCCACTTGGCATTAGTGTATTGTAGATGTGTCATTCTTTTGATATGAATTCCTCTTGATTTAATCTTGATTTATTTAAATCAAGAGTGAGAGTCTCTCTCACGCTTATTATGAGTTACACCTATTGGGGGAGAAGTGCAGTAGTGAAATACAGTATAATTTATTGTAGTTAATTTTAAGAGTATTTCACCGCAGATGTTTGTTTGCCCCTGAAGATAATAGAGGGTCATACCTCCATGAAACATTATGATCATTGGATATGGAAATTCTAAACTTTATTATCTGGGATTTCAGGAGAGCTGAACAGCAACAGTGGCTATAGTCTGGGTTTCACTGCTTTCATTGCCTTCAAGTGCACCCTTGAAATGTCATCTTTTTGTTGTCCATGTCTTGGAGATGTGCAAAAGGGCCCAAGAGTCTGATTTTCCACACTTCTCTGTCTAAGTTATAATTAACAACCAGGACATGGATGAATAGCAGAGAAACACATTAGATGACTATGCAATCTGCTCAGCTATTTAACAAAAGTTTCTCCTTCAACAAACCTGAAGGGGTAGGGAAGTTTAAAAGATCTTGCAGAGCTGCTGCCTTTTCCCAGTTTGGGAGAAAGGTGGTATATAAATAGATTAAATTATCATTATTGTTATTGTTATTGTTATTATCCAAAGGGACTCTCCTGGGTTAGCAAACCCAACGCACTCAACATTTCTGATCTCAGCCTGCACTTTGGAATTCCCTGCCTATTGAGATCAAGCAGACATCTTCACTGTACTATTTTTGGTGCCTGCTAAAAAGTTTCCTGTTTAGAAGAGTCTACCAAGACGCTTAGAAAATTGAGGTGATTTTAATCGGTTTTAGTATTCTAATTTTTGTATTTTTTGTTGTTGTGATTTTTTTGTCGCTTTTATTGTTTTATCTTTTTTTTGCTTTTTGAGGGGGGTTTTAATAATCAAGTGGTGTATACATTTTATGAAATAATAAAGAAATACTATAAATAAAGAAGATGAAACAGCTTGTTAATTTCTAATTTAGTGCAGGAAGGAAAATAAGTGCATTTTGATCATGGCCATGAAGGCACAGGCAATGGTGGTTTTTCACTGGCAAACACAATATTTTCCTACTCAAATTGTGCATATATTTTTATTTTTCAGTAGGCATTGTTGCCCTAAGGTGATCCTTATCAAGCACAAGTGCATTCGAACCCTTGCTAGGCAATTGGATTAGAAGCAGCGCATTTAAACATCACGTACTCCAAATACAGCTGTGTTTACTTCAGTGATTGCACATTCAAATAAACACCAACTGTTTATTTGTATGTGTGATCCGGTATACATCTCAGATAAATGCTCTCAATATGTTTATTGAAATATCATGTTGAGAGACAGAAAGTGAACATGTGTGGTCAGCCACAGTTCTGTAAAGGCTTTCTCCGCCCCCTTGATAAATCAGCTGCTAACTCTGAATTATCCCTAGTGAATGGATGTGATTTTCTTGTTTTTTAACAGATTGTGCCGGCAATTCAGCCTTGACAGATATAAGTGGCTTCAGCATGGAGCAATATGTTGAGAAACACAGGGGCAAATCTCTTCTTTGTGGTCTTGTTCACACATTATAGGAAGCCCAAACTATAGCTGACCAAGGACTGCAATTGAATGTGTAGATAGAGAGGAATTCATAGCCACTGTCTGCTCCCTGGTCCTTCTTACTGCCATACCCCACTGATCTAAGCCAAGGTTTGGCTTAGCATGTTGTCTGAACCAGACCCTGCAGTTAAGCTCTCTCATCATTAACTGCGAGCTGCAGCCAAGAACAAGCCTTGGGTGATATACAACAGTAAAAGAATAAAAGAATGTAAGAAGTAAAAACTAATTTCCAAAAAGTTCTCAAAAAAGAAGTCAGATACTTCCCCACTAGTCAACTCATCCTTCCGGGAAAGGCTGTAAAAATAATATTTTTAGTGTTTAGCACCCTCCGAAAGTCTACCGTGCCAAAGCCTGTCTTTCAATACCTGAATTGCCTTTATGGAAAAGCTATGTATTCTGCAACCATACATATATGTGGGACTCTCCCTTGAGGGATATATCTTTGACCTTGTCCTTAGCAGCCTTTGAACAGCTCTAGGAAATCATTTTCTTCCCCTCTGCCCTTTAGTTAAAAGTGCAGTGTCCAATATTTTATTCTTTATACTGATGCGGTCTCAGTTTTAAATAGTTTTGAGTTGTATTACTGCATTTGCTTGTGCTAGACTATGGAGTCCTTTCACACTGCCGCTTACCATCTTAATTAATTTGATTTTATTTGTGTTTCGGAAGGCTTCGGTCCTGAACCACAGCAAATAAATGCTGGTAATAAATAATCAGCCTACCTGGTGCACCAATCAGTTTGTGAATTACACTTCACACATGCTCATAGTTCCTTTCCCAATGCATAGCTGTCTACTTACAGATTTGAAAATAAGGGACCAGCAGCCTTGAAAATAAGGGATCAGCAGCCAAAATAAGGGATTTTCAGAGCACAGGTATGTTCAACTTCTGAGCCCCTCCAAGCCAAAGGCAGAAAGCCCAGCCAGCAGCCAAATGAAGCCTCAAGCGATGGTTCCCACAGCGCAGCAACCCGGCAAAGGGGATGCAGCAAGAAAAACCACTGTTACCTCTCCGCTGGGAAGCGCTGAGCAAAGGCGAGTCCCCAGGCAACGCGGCCGATTTGATCGGCTCAAGGCATGCAAGCTCCACCCCCCAGTCGTTCTTAGACTCCTTATTGAGTGAGCAACACAGCCAAGCAACACAGTTGGAGCCTCCCTCCTCCCTGGCCAGCAGGGAGGGAGGGAGAGGAGCTGCTTACTTTGAAACCCAGGAAATTTAAGGGACATCATCAATAAGGGACAGCAGTGGGAAATGGCGCTGGGATAAGGGACTTTCCCGCCAAATAAGGGACGGTTGACAGCTATGTCCCAATGTTGTTCACGATTTCTTTGCCTTTTTAGTATGGATGCATGTTCCAGCTGCCATGTGTGCTGTTGAGCTATGGAGCAATCTATCGCCTTTCATCAACCTCCAAAACACACTGTATACTTAAAAGGTTTTTAACGGGTTTCAGCTTGAAAACCATTTCTTGTCATGCTAAGCTTCACCCTCTTACTGAGGCCAATTAATAGAATTCAGAAGCCTATTTGTGAGCTCAGAATCATCTGGGCACCCATTGTACTTCTTCCGGTCAAATGTAAAAGTGTAAACTACACTGAGTAATAGTCAATCAAAGTAAGAGAGAATAGCTCTTATGTTATTTATAGGCATATGCCGGAAGCCACTAACCTTAACATGCACTCATGTTCAGCCTTTCTGTTTGCGTTTTAATCATTAGCGTTTGGGTGGCTTCTATAAAGATCATTTGGTAAACACCGAAAGCAAAAAATAAAAAAAAAACAGTTATTCCTAATACGCGATCTCCTGGAATGTTTAATAAACAATAATATTTAACTCTGTGGCAGTTTTATTTCGGAGAACGTTGGAGCTTTATTACATCGCTGCTGAGTATTACCACATTGTTGAAAACACAGATTCAGTGTAATGAGTGTTTACAGAAAGCAGATGCCGCTGAATTTAATAGCATGAGCACCCATACCATTATGCAGGCAGGCTGCAAGCTAACATAAAGCATAAAAAGAGCTGGCTTAGACAGAGGCTCCAAAGCAAAAAAGAAAGGAAAGCCATAAAGCGAATAAAGAAATGCATAAGAAAGCCTTTCCTGTCGAATCAACAGCCAACTACGGTTTAGTATTATATACAAATGAGGCCATACAATCTATGTTGTCAATCTCATGTCACAGGAAACCATAGTTAATGGTTTACAGTGGTACCTCGGGTTAAGAACTTAATTCGTTCTGGAGGTCTGTTCTTAACCTGAAACTGTTTTTAACCTGAGGTACCACTTTAGCTAATGGGGCCTCTCGCTGCCGCCACCACGCAATTTCTGTTCTCATCCTGAAGCAAAGTTCTTAACCCAAGGTACTATTTCTGGGTTAGCAGAGTCTGTAACCTGAAGCGTCTGTAACCCGAGGTACCACTGTACTGTGATTGTGCTTCTTTGCTCTGTTTTGCTCCTTCCAACTAGCTCACAGAGGAAACAGACCACAAGTCCCGTCTTGGAATTGCATCCAAACCAGAGACTGTGGTTTGTTTCTCTCCCAAAGAAGGTTTTGTTGTACAAACCATGACACCCGGAACTTAACCTAGTGAGTTACCATCAGTCATGTTTTCTAGGGTTGCCATAGTTCAAAAAGTAAAATTCCTGACACCCACAAAGTTGCTTTTTTTAAGAAACCAACCAAAATTGTTGAACCCCCCCCCCCACACACACACAGTAATTTTAAGCTTTTGGAGCTGCTTCTGCTGCTTTTTCCATCACATTGCCATATATCTGGGTTTTCCCTGACATTTTGCCGATTCTGCAAAATTCACCCCGAAGTCATTTTTACAACCGAAATGTCAGGACATGTCAGGAATTTTCCTGATGTATGGCAAGTCTATGCTAACTCTTGGTTTTTCTCTAGGTTCATTAGTGCAGAGGGGAACAGGTTGTTCCACTAGAAATGGGTGAGCTGTGCTACACTTACCTTGGATTGACTGGGAAATGCTCAGAAGACTTTTCACATACAAGATTGCAAAAGATCTAGGATATTGATTGAAGTCAATATGATGTGTTTTTTAAAAAATAAATATATATACATACATCACTCCCTCGCTTTGGATGTCTTTGTGTTTTTAATGTTTTATGGGCAACCCAGTCAGATGGGCAACATATAAATAATAAAAGTAGTATTATTATTATTAAAGGTAAAGGTAGAGGGACCCCTGACCATTAGGTCCAGTTGTGAATGACTCTGGGGTTGCGGCGCTCATCTCGCTTTATTGGCCGAGGGAGTCGGCGTACAGCTTCCGGGTCATGTGGCCAGCATGACTAAGCCGCTTCTGGCGAACCAGAGCAGTGCACGGAAACGCAGCTTACCTTCCCGCCAGAGCAGTACCTATTTATCTACTTGCACTTTGACGTGCTTTCGAACTGCTAGGTTGGCAGGAGCTGGGACCGAGCAACGGGAGCTCACCCCATTGCAGGGATTCGAACCGCCGACCTTCTGATTAGCAAACCCTAGGCTCTGTTGTTTAGACCACAGCACCACCCACGTCGTCTTCTTCTTCTTCTTCTTCTTCTTCTTCTTCTTCTTCTTCTTCTTCTTCTTCTTATAAACATCTTGTTCTCACAGTGACTAAGCAGATGTGTATAGGAAGCCCAAAAGCCAGAGCTGAGTACAACAGCACACTCCCTGTTTGTGATTCCCTTTTTATGAATCCTAGCATTTGTAAGAAGGGGCCCTTAGAATGCCAGGTAGCATGTTTGCACTGGTATTATTCAGTAACTCAGCATTATTGGAAGCAAAGCCTGTGATATTTCTGAGCTTTTATTCTAATGCTTCCATTGGTTTTCTCCCTTTTCTGAACTGAAAAATCATCTCTCAATCACCTATATTTGTTCTGGAGGGAAAGCTCCATTTTCTTCCTCATAGGCAAACATTCTCTGCCTCCCACAAAAAAACAACCCAACCCCCCCCCCCCCCCACACACACACTACTTGGAGTTCTACATAGACAATCAAATTTGTTACAAATCTTTCTTGACCTCAGCCAGTGCAATTCATCAGCCTTTGCCAGTCTGGCATCTGCAGAAGTACATAGATAAAAGATGAAAGGGTGCTTTTGTATTAATCCCATGCTGTACATTTCCCTTCTTACTTTTTCCCTCAGTCCCTAAATCAAGGCACACATCTGGCCCGTATTGGGTGCTGCTTACTGTTCAGAATGAAACATGCTCACTTCCCCTGTAGCATTTCAAGTTTAATAGAAAAGGAACGGCAGTAGAACTTGAGGATATTACCCGACTAAAATGGGGAAGGCAACTTCAGAGGGCTGGTTCAGATGTAAGACTAAAACTTTGCTTAGTAGGGAAAGGAGCCTTTAAAAAATGCCTTGGGATTCTCATAACAATGTGGTGTAAGTATAAAAGTGATTTAAATCTCACATATGAAAAGTTCCCAGGTTGTATAAAGGAAAGTTCATACACCTCTGAGCCTCCTTCTGGGTGTGACCAGCACATGGGGCAACATTGCCCAGCAGTGAAGAGCCCAGAAACAGGATGGGGGAGGAAGAATTGTGTCTGCCCTCACAAGATCTCATGGGGTGGTGTTCATCCCATGGGAACTCAGGTGAGAAAGGAAGGGCGGAAGCCATTAAAAGGGTCTCTGGTTCTTTCCTCTCAACCTCAACTGGCCTCTTTGGAGGCTTGTTTGTTTGTTTGTTTCCCTTTTCCCTCATTATGTTAAGCATTGGAGAGAATTTTTGTAACAAGTGTGGGTGGAAATGGAATTGGGTAGGATCGGCATAGTAGTAGTAGTAATAATAATAATAATAATTTATTTATACCCCCCATCTGGCTGGGTTTTCCCAGCCACTCTGGGCAGCTCCCAACAAAATATTAAAAATACAATAAACCATCAAACATTAGAAACTTCCCTAAACAGGGCTGCCTTCAGATGTCTTCTAAAAGTGAGATACAGTGGTACCTTGGGTTACAAACACTTCGAGTTCCTCGTTTTCAGGTTACGGACCGCGGTAAACCTGGAAGTACAAGAAATGGTTACTTCTGGGATTTGCCGCTCACGTATGTGCAGAAGCGCTCATCCGCACTTTGTGCATTCGCAGAAGCTAATACATAACTGGCATGTGAAACACTGAAAATCTGACATGGGAACGAATATCCTGCACATGTTCAGGCAGGGACAAAGAAAGAACGGCTTAGCCAAGACTCAAAGACTCTGAACCCACTTGCAATGCTTTCCTCTGAATTACATTGACTTAGAAAGTTGCTAACTTTCATTGATAGTCAGTAAACCCAAGCTAGACTTTCATATCTTACCCAGTGAATATCATCTGCAAAGTCCAATGCATGTTGAGCCCCTTTCTGTAACCATTGTGAAGGGAGACTCCAGAAGAGGCAATCTGAATTGCTCTGTCTGAAGACAAGATGGTGGTGTCTCCATTTGCCTCCCTTTCTCAGGGCTCTCTCACAGGGCAGTGAGATAATATCACCAGGGGAGTGAGAGGTCCATCAAACTGATTCACAGACATGTGTATGAAGCTGTCTTTGCCTACCTCTTTCCCACCTACATTCGTAGATCTCTAGGAGATGGGAGTTTTACATTTACCCACCAATTCCATTGACTCAGAAACCATATAATCTGATGAGTATGATGGGCACTAGTTTTTTATGCAGAAGTCTCAGCTATAACTATGACTATGAATATACTATTTAATGTAGCCTACAAAAATAAACTAAGCATATTTCAGAAATGGAGCTGAATAGTTAGACCATGATGCTAATGTTGTTGTTGCTGTCATTTCAGTTATTTAATAAATTTATAGTCCTCTTTTCAAATAAATAAAAAAATTCTTCACAAACCAGTATGTAAGTACAGTACACAGTTAGCTAATGATCAAATTATATAAATGTATATGGAAAATTAATCACATGACTTAGTAATATGTACATTTGACTTTGTAAGCTGTGTACTCCTCATTTACTGTCCCAATAATAAAATACAGATTCCCCCCCCCCTCATGGCCATCTGTAAAAACCAAGATGAATATATTTATTATGGCATAACCTTTTGTGGACTATAGTCCACTTCAGTTGATGCAGGTATTGGATTATAGTCCACAAGAGAAGCTTATTCATCATAAATTTGTCAGTCTTTAATGTGCCACAAGACTTTCTTTACAAGACTTTCTTGTTTTTATTTCAAGAGACTAACAAGGATATTTCTCTGGAAGTTATTACAATGAAGTTCTGTGTTACAATTATTCTGTGAGAGGTTATCACACTCTAAAAATGTCATCAACCCAGTACTATTTTGGAGGAAATTAGAACTGCAATTTTGCTACTAGATGTGTAAATCTAGCCTTCCCATTGTAATATATTATAATGTGTTTTCCATCCACCACTTTGGACACTATTGGTACTCCCCAAGGCAACATTAGAGGCCAAAGGGAAGGTAAGAGTTCATTTGGCCCCAACTGACTTTATTATATGGCTCATCACATAGTTTGTTGAATCAGCTGTTGTGTAAAAGTACGTTGGGTGATTGATTTTTACAAGGGAAGCTGCAATGAACTTTTGTTTCCGGAATGGTAGGATTGATTCCTAAACATACTGCATATGAAAGGGCTACATCTCACTGTAGAAGAACCACAACTCACCTTGTCTTATGAGAAAATGGTATGCCTGAGGCTGCTGGCTATGAATCCAGGGAAGCTAAATGTTGGAAAATTCAGGACAGTGTAATTCTCCACACTAGATTCCAGTGAATGTAATGATGGCCGCCACTTAGATGGCTATAAAAGAATATTAGACATATTCGTGGTGGATAAGGCCATCAATCTCTGCTGGTCACAATGGCTGTTCTACCTCCACTGCTGGAGGCAATATGTTTCTGAATACCTATTGAAGTGAATCACAAGCAGGGACGGTGCTATTGTGGTTCTGGTCCTACTTGTGTCCTTCCTGTAGGCATCTGGTATGATACCAGAAAGTTGGACTAGAATGTGGGCCTTTGGCTTGATGGCAGGACTCATCTTCTGTCAGGCTTCAGGGAATCAGATTCCTCCCCCGGTGGCAGCAAAGAAGCAGATAAGAAAAGAAGAGTTCTTACCAATTAGTTTATTCAATAATCACAGTGAGAGACAAAGGAATGCAGTCTCTCTCTAGAAATGGCATTGCTCCGAGTAAAGCCCCCCCCCCCATCTCTCTTATCCTACGTCATCCCTGCGCCGACTGAGCTGGACTTTCTGTCTCTGAGCTTTCTGTTTGGCTACTCTCACTGCACACCTAGTCCCAAGGGAAGTTGGCTCAGGAATGCTCTCCAAAGACACTGAGTCCGCCAGCTGTCTCTCCCCTGGTGTTTCTTCTTCCTGCTGTTCCTCTACCAATATTTCACAGCTTTCCCCCTCTGCAATCTCTGAACTAGGTCCTTCTGCAAACCACTGTTCTAATTCTATACTGTCCTTCTATTCTTGGGAAGGTTCAGGAGAAGGGTGGGCACCATTCCTCCTCAGTCCTGCCCCTGAAATCTTCTTATGTTCTGTTGCTGATTTTACTTTTGTTTGCTGTGCTGGTAGTATTTATGGGATTGCTTCCAAGCATTGTTATTTTTGCTTTGCTTATTTTTATTTTTATTTTAAAAAACTCTTTCATTTCACATTGTTTTGAAGTCCGCTATGGAGAGGAAAAAGCGCTTATAAATTTATCACACACACACACACATTTAAATTGCAGATGCATTTTAACATAAATACTTTGCTGCCATTTAAACTCGTTACCTGTTCTCTTCCATAGCTTGAGAACTACATTGTGGAAAACATGAAATCAGAGATGGCGCAGTTGCAGCAGAACGCTGTGCAGAACCATACAGCCACCATGCTGGAAATAGGAACCAGCCTCCTCAGCCAGACAGCAGAGCAGACAAGAAAGCTCACAGATGTCGAAACACAGGTATGTTTCCATGGTTGCATTCACCAGGCCATTAACTATGACAAAACATTTCCCCCTTTACTCCCTTTTTTTCTGTGTCATTTCCTCATACTGTGCTTCTCGGCATTTATTTATTTATTTTTGCTGCAGGAAACACACTTCTTGATTGGTGGTAACAGCAGCAAAGGCTGGTTTCAGTTAAAGTGTCCTGGTTTGGGCCAAATGGGAGTTGCTTGGTATAGTTTGCTCTGCATGTGTTATCTCAGGCTGGACTAGCCAAGAAAGTGAGCTGCTGCTGCTGACTTCAAATAAACAGCTTGGCTACTAGCTGTGAGCAACTGAAGCATCAAATGTGTCGAAAAGTTCTGATTGTGCCTTTTATATATGTGATCACTTGCTGCTTTAGGCTTGCTTGGGTTGCTTTGATTTTCTCTTGAATGTTCACAGCCATGAAAAATATACTGTGCCCATGGTGTATTGCTATCGAAGACAATTATAGAATCCCAGGGTTGTGGAAATGTAGAATTGGGAAAGACCTTTGGGGTCATCTAATCCAACTGCTTGCAATGCAAGAATCTCAACTAAAGCAACAATGACAGATGACCGTCCAACCTCTGCTTAAAAACCTCCAAGGAAGGAGAATCCACCACCTTCCAAGGGAGTCTGTTTCATGGTCAAACTGCTCTTACTGTCAGAAAGTCCTTTCTGATGATTAGTTGGAATCTCCTCTCCCTTAACTTGAATCGCTGGTGCAGGTCGTACCCTCTAGAACAGAACCTGTGGAAGGCACTTTGCTGTAGGTCCCCTTGAACCTGGATCCAGCCCTGGGACCTGGGACCAGCCAAAACACAAGTTTATCATCTCAGTGAGAACTTGGCCTGAATTGTAAGTTATTGTAGGGGCTTCTGTGACGTGCTTAAGATTGCAAGTCATTTAATGTCCCATGTGTAAGTTCATGTCCAACAATACTTCTCCTGTTGTTTAATGGTGATAGTGGAGGTGGGACGGCCTAGGGGAGAGCCAGCATGGTGTAGTGGTTAAGAGCGGTGGACTCGTAATCTGGTGAACCGGGTTCACTTCCCCGCTCCTCCACATGCAGCTGCTGGGTGACCTTGGGCTAGTCATACTTCTCTGAAATCACTCAGCCTCACTCACCTCACAGAGTGTTTGTTGTGGGGAAAGAAGGGAAAGGAGATTGTTAGCTGCTTTGAGACTCCTTAAGGGGAGTGAAAGGTGGGATATCAAGTCCAAACTCCTCCTCCTCCTCCTCCTCTTCTTCTTCCAGGGCTAAAGAAAAGACCAGACCCTTTCTGCCTGTTCTAGCTGTAATTAAGTAGGGACCCTGTTTCTACATAGCTTTTAAAGAGGATTAGACAAATTCATGGAGGAGAAGGTTATCACAGACTGTTAGGCAAGATGGCTATGCACTGCCTCTACCACTGGAGGCAGTACTGCTCCTGAATACCATTTGCTGGAATCCACAGGAGAGGAGGGGGCTCTTGTGTCTGAATCCTGTTTCGCACAGGCATTTGGTTGACCACTGTGATAACAGGATGCCGGACAAGATGGGCCATTTTGGCCTGATCCAGCAGGCTCTTCTCATAGTCTTATGTTCCCAACTGTCTATACCTAAGGCTAAGAGGTCTAGAGAACATCTGTTTGCTAATTGCAGTCCTGTTGGGAACCCATCACAGACAGGGCCTGGGTTTGAAGGGAGGAGACAGAGAAGTCCACAAGATCAGCATCCCAGCTTCTGATACATGTCCGTTGGCCCTAACTCATTGAGAGCCCTTTGATATTATCTATCTGTTCACAATTCATAATTCTCCGCCACTCTTTCCCTTACAGTTTCAAGCATATGGTATCTAGCAGATGCTGCGCATCCAGACTGTCTGCTTAAAACAAATGTATGCATGTATGTAATCACTACACTGGCCAGTTAGTTATACCAGCAGAGTGTTTGAGATGGATCATATTTTTTGTATTCTCCGAGCTTCAAACCGTGTTTACAGTATCCTTTCCTGAAATGATTACTTAAAACGCATATCAACATATAGAGTAACAAGATCAATTACACAAGAAAGGACAATTAATTTAGTCTAGCTAGAGATAATATACACATGGTGATGACAATATAGTCTTACTCAAGCTCTCAGCTTCTTAGTTTTCCATGGAAGGGCTAATAAAAGTTTCATATAAGACGGCCTTAGCTTGTAGGTAATGGAATATGAGCATGAGAAATTGCTGGAACCAAAATCTTATATTTTTAGTCTTAAGTCATAACAGAGAATAGAGGCTACACTATATATTTGAACTGCATTAGGAGAAAATAAGCATGTCAAGGTCAACTCACCCATCATCCTTGATAAACAAAGGCCGGCTTTTATATTACCAGAGCAGTGTAGATGCTGATCCCCATTGGCTTAGTCCTGCAGTCACAGTATTAAACATAAGAATTGACTTTTGGCACACATACAATATAGGGGGGATGCCCACTATCAGAAGGCAACACTAGAATTTATGCTTTACACAGGATTTCAGCCAAAGATTGTGACCTTTTTTTGTTGAATCACTCATAACACCAACTATTTTTCTGGCAATCTATCCAAATATGTAGAGAATATATGTGTTGTGATACAACAAGATAAATGTGTATTATTCAATAATTTTCTAGACAATCCCCCATCAGAACCGCCAGAGCCTTCTCTTTCTACTTTTATACCGACTCCCCCAAAACCTGATTTGATCATGCACAAATAAGTAGATTCACAATGTGATCCACAAGATAGAATTCTTGGATCTGAAGTGACTCATAGCTGGAGTACACATGATTTTGGGTCGTGGTAGAAAATAGTCTGTCTCCCTATAATGACAGGGCTGTTATATCCTATGGCAACTCTACATTTGGTCAATGGTGCCTTCTTTAAATAACACACATGCACCATGCTTGGCATGCCGAGACATGATGATTGGTGGTGGTCCTATAAATTCTCCACAACCTGATTGGCATTGACAGCCTTACATTTTATGTGTATCTAGGAAGATTCCCCCATCCCCATATATAGGAAGGAATGGGTCCCCCCCAACATGTTTGGTTTAAAGGTGGGTTGAGGTCTGAGAACACTGAAGGCTACTGTTCTAGGTGGTGTTGTTCGGTAAGGACACAGGAAGAACCTAGTGAGGCTTAGAGTGACTGAAATTGAAGAAGCTCAAAGGAGGAATGTAGACTTACTTCCAAGGAGGTATGCAATATCTGAAGCTATGCTATAAATAAACCTAGACCAAACACAGCCAAAGAAATACCTTGGGACAATGATGTTTTGGAACTTCTGTTTACAGAACAGAAGCTGGGGAGCAGGTTGGCTTGTGTTTAAATTTAAATCACCCTGGCAAGCTACTTAGGTAAATGCACTTCATAAAAGAACAATGGAAAACCTGTAGAGACCAAAATAAAATGTCCTATTGGTGTGTCTCTGTTTTGCAATATTTTTCTTTTGGATCATTATGATATGTCTGGGACCAAGCAAAGCAGAACAGCAATGTTGACTGCTAAAGTCAAAAGTATTGGAAGGCCTATCTATTATTTCTCGCTTGCCTCCTTCAGGTACTAAATCAAACGTCCCGACTAGAAATTCAGCTGCTGGAGAATTCATTATCTACTTACAAGCTGGAGAAACAACTGCTCCAGCAGACACATGAAATCTTGAAAATCCATGATAAAAACAGGTGAGTGCAGAGTTCTTTAATACTGTTGTAAAATATGCATGGAAGAACATTTGCAGTACCAAGAGGCCTTCTTCCGGACATTCTCTGATTGATTGATTGATTGATTGATTGATTGATTGGATTTCTACTCCACTGTTTCTCAAAAAGGAGTCCAGGCTGGCAAGCAACGAAACAATACAATTATATATGAGACTATCAGGTAAAACGGCGAGTACTCTGTACTGTTATGCTTACATAACAGTAGTGGTGTAGAGAGCCAGTGTGGTGTAGTGGTTAAGAGCGGCAGTCTTGTAATCTGGGGAACTGGGTTCACGTCTCCGCTCCTCCACATGCAGCTGCTGGGTGACCTTGGGCCAGTCACACTTCTCTGAAGTCTCTCAGCCCCACTCACCTCACAGAGTGTTTGTTGTGGGGGAGGAAGGGATAGGAGAATGTTAGCCGCTTTGAGACTCCTTAAAGGGAGTGAAAGGCGGGATATCAAATCCAAAACTCTTCTTACAGTGACCCTAAACTTTTGAATGATACCAGTGGATGAGAGGCAGCAAGGTGTGATATTGGCATCTCAAAAGAACCTGGGAACCAGAAAGACTCATGAAGGGGCTCTGCTTCCCTTCACCCCCATGTCAATCATTGGGGGAAGGTAAATACTGAGCAGTACAGTTGGTGAAAGGAGTGTGAACTCTTCTTTCATACATTTGATACAATCACTGGCCCTGAATGAGTGCTAAAGCACTATATTGCTGTAGGTAAGTGGTAGCTAAAATGATGGCCCTCTGAATATTGTTGGACCCATTAGGGCAGGCTTCCTCAACCTCAGCCCTCCAGATATTTTTGGACTACAACTCCCATGATCCCTAGCTAGCAGGACCAGTGGTCAGGGATGATGGGAATTGTAGTCTCAAAACATCTTGAGGGCCGAGGTTGAGGAAGCCTGCATTAGGGCTATATGAATGTGCCTCATTCCATTCTGACGTTCATTCATACTGACATGTTGGTAAATATGCTCAACTGAATTTTCTTTCCCCCTTGTAATATGCTACCCGCTTCATCATTCACGTAAGTAGAATTATACCGTATATGTATTTTTGTGGTATGTAATGCCATACATAGACACCATATTTTGATATTCATTTTTGGGCATTATTTTCCTTACATCTCACTTCTTTGCAGTTATTTCATTGTGGAAAGGCAGTGCTATGCTGCACTGTGCTTACAGTGGAATCCTCTGACATTCCTAGTGCTAATCAATCACAGCTAGCATGGTAAAAGAGAGGATTTGTAGTCCAGCAATGCTGCTGATTGGTTTGGGGAAACTATGGCTCTCAAGATACTGGTCAGTGATCAGGGATGATGGGAGTTGCTGTCTAGCAGCATCTAGAGAACCACAGGTTAGCTATACCTGCTCTAGTTCGATGGGGAGAAATCGGGGCAGGGCAGATTGTGGAGGAATATATTTATTCATCTCCAACCTGAACAGTACAGTACATCTCTCCTTCCTTGCTTTGGAGATTTCTTTATTTCTCTTGTTGATCTTGGAATGAGATTGTCACCCCCACTTACATTCATCACTAGCATTGTTTTTAACTCTTTTTAACATCTATAGCTCAGGAAGGGTCTATGCATACTAAATCCTTGGGAGGCTTTTGGGGGAGGGTTTCTCTCATTCTTTAAACAAAGTGCTACTTTAAAAAAAAAACAGCAACCTAGGAAGTCTCCCAGGTATGAAGAAATTCTTACTTTGTCTGTGGGTGGCCTCATGTCACTGCCCTGTTGATTGGCAGAGGGACACCAAGTTAACTATAGGGGGAATTCTATATGGCCCTATCAGGAGTATTGGATATGGAGTAGGGCTATTCATGTTATCTTAAGAAACATTGTTCCATGTAAAGGCAGGGGGTAGCTTAAGAAAGGGACAAATAGACAAATGAAATTGGATATTATTATGCTTTCCTAAACCATTCCAATTATTAACTAATATCAAGGCTGTTCTCGACTGCTTTTTGTGCTGTTTGAAATGTACTTCTTGGACAATTGCTGCACAAACACTTACACACACTGATATTCTCAAAGAACCTAGGAACAGCTTCGTGCTTAGCAAACAAGTTTGCATGTATTCAGAGATGCTTTTAACAGGACATTCACTGATCGTATCATTTTGCAGGATCTTTCTTTCCATTAATTGCACTTAGGAGATGATAAAACAATCTCATAGAGAGATATCGCATGATTCCTAAATGACTAGTTCATCAAGCAATTATTGTAGTCACCAAGTAGTTGACTTGGTTGTCACTAGGGATGGATGGAGCAGTCTGTTGCTAATCAATGCCTGTTTCACATGTTTTCATCCCATTTCCACATTGGTCTGTACATTTTGGGGGTGGGGAAAGAATCCATATGAAAATTTGCATCCAAATACTTACTTAAATGCATATTTTATCACAAAATGCAAATTCACATTTTATTTCAATATAGACATTTCTAGGCATATTTTACCCTAAAATATGTACTTTGGTGCATTTTTATAAAAGAAAATAACCATATCACAATATCTGGAAAAATCCAAAGTTTAATTACAGGCTCATCAATGTAGTTCCTCCCCCAAAAGCCTCCCAAGGATTTAGTATGCATTAGTCTGGCAATTGTTAAACAGACCAGTTTGCTTAAAAAATGTGGAGCAGCACCCTTCATGTCACAAGAAAGCACAGCAGCCACTCATGCCATCTTTCCATTCTGTTGCAGAAATGAAACCCCAGAACCATTACATAGGTGTTTCCCATCTGATATTCATCCCACTGGGAAAGACATCAACCATTGGGTGAAAATTGCAATTGGCTCTGCTCACATTGTTCTTAGCATTCAACCACACTTGTACAACGAGAGGTAAAGCTGTGGGAACATGGTCTCTGCACCATTGTGGTAATGCATAAAAGGCCACTTTTATGAACTGGCCCTGTAGGAAGGCAGAGCAGGGAGATTCGGTAATCGGCTGAAATCTAGACCCTTTATAGGTAATGTGCTCTATCAACTTTTGCTTCTGTATTATTGAATTAGCTGCAAGACCATTACAAAGCTTCAGTGTCAAAGTGGAAATGTGTGTGGCTTTTTAACCCACTGACCTACTGATTGTATTAGTGACCTGCCAATTATCGGCTTAGGCCTAAGTATTTATTTAGAATGTGGAAACGGCAGAGATTCCTATAGGTGATAACTGGTGTGCTTAATATTTTGCATTTATTTATGTGCTTTAACAATGTGTCACAGTGTTAAGATATGTTTGGCAGCAAATAAACATGGCCTGCCTTGACCTCTGTGTGTGGCTGCATCGACTTACACACTGATGTGCCCTTTTAATGTGATGAAATAGCCTGGCCTTGTATATGGAAGGAAGGGATGTGTTGAAAATCAACCTATTTTCATGCTGCAGTTAAAGGGGGGAAGGGGAGCAGAAATGGTTTGTTCAAGAAAGCAGAATGCAGTAAGGTCCATTAATAAAATGAGCAGGAGTGAGTGGACTGGAGAGATCATCTTTTCTTGTTATAGAGATCACAACTTTTTCACTGTCTCGCTAATTTCCAAAAAGCAATTGAATTGGAACAACAGGATTGAGATACTAGGCTACTCAGAAACTTCCCTATAGATAATGGAGAAAAGTTGCCTAGCCCATAACCCACAAACGGGTTGAATTGAAAATTTGGATAATAACTGAGTGAGGATGGTTCCTCAATATGCTTGTGGCATTGCTCCCTTCTAATGTTTTACCCAGATTTTAGAATCTGGTTTTATTTCCAGAATGGCACTGATGCCTTAACTGTGCATCATACCTTAAACAAATAAAAACCAAATAAAAACCCAGAGTTTGTTCAGACCCCTGCATATAATCAGTTTGATGCAGTTTGCAGTTAACATCTTTTTCCTTTGTGGATTATGAATGCAGACCAGTACATATTCTCTTACTGTTTTGTTGTTTCTGTTTTAACTATCTATTTGTGATTTTTATCTCATGTTTTAATCTTGTGTACCATCCTGAGATCTTAAGATGCAGGGCAGTATATAAATCTAATAAATCTAATAATAAATCTAATAAAAATAAATAAATATGCACTTAGATTAAATCGCAGCACAAAAAGGAATCAGTGTGATTGCACAATCACATCACAGTTCTTTTAATCAATGCATGTTCTTCAATCAATGCATTTTTCATACATAACAAAATGCAGGCAAAACGATCACATCTGTTCTTTTCAATGAACTGGCAGCATGCATGCTTTCAAAAGTAGAGTCCAACTGCAACTCAGAGCAAAAAGTATCTGCATGTGAGATCATCACCAAGAACGACCCATGCCAGGAGTTGGTGAAAGGTAGCTCGGGATCTGTTTGTGGACTGGCAACTTCCAATTGTTTAACAGTGGCAATGGCAAAATGGCTTCCCCCACTCCAAATTATATTGCTGAAATGAAGAAAATGGGGGAAGGGAGACACACAGGAGTGGGGTTTTAAGGGCTGTGCAATCGGTTCTGGTACTGAAACAAATCCTTGGGCTCAGAATTCTTTAATTCTAAGTACAGTTGTACCTTGGTTTGCGAACACCTTGCGAGTCGAACGTTTTGGCTCCCAAATGCGAACGTTCTTTGGAACCCAAATGTCTGACGGGGCTTCCACAGCTTCCAATTGGCTGCAGGAGCTTCCTGCAGCCAATCAGAAGCCACGCCTTGGTTTCTGAACATTTTGGAAGTCGAACAGACTTCTGGAACGGATTCTGTTCTACTTCCAAAGTACCACTGTATGTCTTTTGCATCCAGCTTTGACTGGTTGATCTTAAGGTTCTAGTTATTTTTTTAAAAGGCTATGAGTCATGAGGGTTATGTACTACCTTCGGTGCCAGAGGCAATATGCCTTTGAACATGATTTGCTGAGAATTATGAGTGGGAGAGGACCACTCCACACATGTCCTGCTAACAGACTTCCTGCAGGCCTTTTGTTAGCCACCATGACTAAATGCTGGACTAAAGGAACATTTGGTCTAATCCTGCAAACTCTTCTTACGCTGTCAAACAAAATAGGTCTTGTCAACTGAGTTTGCCCATCCTGATCTACACATGTTTCCTATCCCTCCCCCCACATACCAATCTTCCCCTGTAAGAATATTCTAATTTAAGGAGCAGCCTTTCGTTGGAAAGGATATCTCTGCGTTTCCAACACTTGTGACTGCTCAGCCATGAACAAAAAGTGCTTAAAAAAGGATTTTGGCATGAGAATTGCCACAGCAGCGACATTATGATCCCTTCACCATTTTTTTTTAAAAAAATCTGTAGTGTTAGTATAATGCGCTGTCAAAAAACATCTGGTGCTATAATATTCCGTGCAAGAGGAATGTCTAATACCTTGGACGTAATTTTTTTTTATAGATGCATTGAAAACTATGGGCCAAAACATACATGATGTGGTGGGACATCTGTAATCAGAGCTCTTGATGTTTTATTACAGCTCTAAGCAGCTGTGGGGCCCCCAAAATTAGACGAGGGCAGTGGCACCAGGAGGTAGCGCAGTGTTGAAACCTTTGTCTCTGTGCTGTTTTCCTAGTTAAAATATGTCCCTTCCCCTGAAGTCCCATTGGGGGAAGCTAATAAGCTCAGGGGGTCCCCTTTCCTCCTAGTAGAGCTAATAGTAACTTGGGGAAGGGGATTTTGGTCAGGGAAACAGAGCAACAGGGAAGCACTGGACATCATTTCCCCCAGCACCCTGCCCCATTCCAATTCATGCCACCCCACAGCTGGTATCCTGTGCTTCCACAAATGGAGACAATATGTTTCCGAATACCAGTTGTTGGAAACTACAGGACGGGAGATTGCTCTTGTGCTCACGTCCTCCTAGCGGGTTTCCCACAGGCACCTGGGTGGTCAATGGGCCATTGGTTTGATCCAGCAGGCTTTTCTGATGTTCTTCTGCTATGAAGCCTTTTTAACAAAATAAAATTAAAAGCCAGGAGATCTGATCTCCTGCATCACATCAGCAGCACCTCTGCCTGCGAAATCCCCGCTGTGGAAAGGCTCCGTGGGCTCCTCTGTTATGGCGTTTTGATTTGCGGCAAAGCCTCAGTAGCTTGCCAAGCTTTTGTTTTTCTCCCATTCCTGCTGTTTGCTTGCATTCTGTTTGGCTCTGTGTAAATGATCCCAGTTTGTATTGCTTGTTATTTTGTGGTGTGTGTGTGTGTGTGTGTGTGTGTGTGTGTGTGTGTGTACATGCCTTCTAGGTGGCCCCATTGGCCTGAAAGGTGAGTTGGAGAAATGCTCTTATGACTAAATAAAATGTCCAGTTTACATCCCCCACAATACATATTTTATTTTATTTCAAAATTCAAAGTTACATTTTGTCACTCAACAGTTAAAATCCTATTTAATCATCATCATCATCATCATCATCATCATCTTATATATTTATATTTACATGCTGCCCATCAGACTGGGTTGCCCCAGCCACTCTGGGTGGCTCCCAACAAAATATTACAAACACAATAAAACATCAACCATAAAAAAAAACCTTCCTGGAATACTGTTGCCTTCCCACTCACCCATCCTCAATGTTTATAATCAAGATTGCATACAGTTTCATTCTAAAATTCCATCACATCCAGTTTCATCTTCTTTAATGGTTTTCTTAATAAGTTCTGCTCTTTTGTCCCCTTAAACTTCAAACCCCACTGTGGACTTCGCATATGGAAAATTACTTTTTAAATAGACTAGAAAAGGTTTCCAGTACTCCTTGAAAGAGCCAGTTTACATCTTCAGTATGAAATAACATGGATTTTATTAATAACAGCAACAACCGCAACAAAATATGCCCCACCAGGTAGCTCAATGCAAGGGATTGCTTACGGTTGTTGTTTTTTTTGTAAAAGGATGACAACTCTTACTTCTGATGTTTGTGAATTGCTTTATTTGTTTTAAAATACTTGTAGGCTGAATCACCAAGTTTCACTGAACCATGTTCCACTTATGTGCTAAGAAATCAAAACAATAAGCCAGATAAAACACATTGACCTCCTAATACAAGACAACAGAAGGAAAGCTCTCTCAGAGAAGAATATTGCTGACGTGAATGCCAAGTTTCAAGTCATTCAAGCCCCTTGGGGGAAAAACTGGCTTCTGGAGGTGAGGCAGTAAAAGATTCCGAAGCCATGAAGCCACCACAGAAAAGGCCCTGTGCCTTGTGCCTGTCTGTCTCACAGATCTAAGTTGTAGGTGAGCAAGGAGGGCTCCCTTTGTTGATGTTAATGTTAATATTTTTAGCAGAACCAGTAAGGGAGTGAGACTCGAATTAGAAAAAAAAAGTGTGCAGATAAACTCCAGGTCAAGATTGTCAGAGAATTCCATCTCTAAGACAACCGTTCCAGCTTCATAGCAGGTGAAGTGTCATCTCGAATTCCCTTATACATATAAAATACAGTAAAAATGTAGACGATATGCAGGGCATTTATCCCAGTGATGGCAGTTATCTGTATCTGTTGGGCAGACTAAATCTTATTATCTGTACTTTTAAAATGTCCAAGCTCTTGAGAACCCTAATATATATCTAAGTAGTGGTCCACATCCTGTTCTCAAATGCATCTGAGTTAAAATCCTCTTTAAACTTCAAGCATGGTCTGGACCGGATTAGCAGATCTACCTTGCAAAGGAAATTGTCTGAATCAAGCAATCCTAGCCCCAGGGGAGAACCATCAGGGCTGGTTCCACGGTCTACTTCATCACCTTTTTTTTCCACAGTAGCTACAACAGAGAATTTTTTACATTGGCCTTTCTGTCTAACCTCTCCCTAAGAATGAAGTTTATTAGCAGAACAGGGAGAAGGGGGTTAAGTATACTCTCCTGCTGATCCACCCTGCTGGTTTACATCCTGACAAACGTAACGCACCATTTCTCCAGTAGAAAATTGATTTCGGGCCTCATTTAAGATCAATAGACTTGACAGCATTAGATAATATTGTGGCATTTGAGACTAGGAACTAGCGGCTCTTAAACGTTGCCATCTAAAGGAATATGCCTCCTAGCTAACATGCCCTAAAGACAACACACTTTTCTTTGCACCTTTAACCTGTTCTTGCAACATCTAAAACCTATTTCAAATGATCTGTATTTCCTATGTGGGCTGTAATAATAGACACAAGCATGATCATTATTCATGAAAATCCACATGTGGCCTTCTTGCTTTTCCTACATGCTCTCCACATAGGAAACGTATGATATTTGAAGCATCCTTAATTATTTCCTTGAAATAGGGATGGATCTGTCACGTTTTGTTCTCCCAGGCTCATTTTCCCAACATTAAATTGAGTTCTCCACATTTTTCAGCAATTTGCTAATTCTTTTTCTTCTTCTTTTAATCCTTGTGAAAATTTATCAGCATTTTTGAGTGAATTTCTCCTAATAAACACATTTTTATATGCAGGGTGGTTTTGTTTTTTTACTAATGTACCTGTTTTTTCAAGAACTTTATAATGCGCATTTCACAAAACAAATGCAATTCGTTTCCCTTTAAAAATGCCAACACTTGATCTTATCAAAAAATTTAAATAAATAGAATCCAAGTCTTGAGCTGGCCGCAGTGTGCCCTTCAAACTCTGAAGTAAAAGGCTGATAGATGGTCTCAACAGTAGGACTTTATTCTCTGCTGGTATTTCTGCCTTTAAACATGGCTTTGAAATCTACCATCTAAATATAGGCCTGTGGTTTCATTGTGAGGTTTGTTGTGCAGCTAAATAAAGGAGACATGAAATTAGTGGTCTGACCACCGTTGACAAGTAATTACCATGTTACTGAGAATGTCACCCTTTCTGGATCTGCATACCACTCTGAACACTTCAATATGGTTTTCATTGCCATTTCTGCAGAGAGAATCATTAAGGCAGTGTGTATGATTCCCTTATCTATACACTGATTCTGAAATTAATGCAAAACCACATTTGTAAATATAAACGGGAAAGGGAAATCTAAAATATCCAGACTCTTTACTGCACTACATGAAGCTGACATGACTTTCATGAAGTCATCTATAAATGGTCAGATGTGTCGTTGCTTAAGCAGTAAAACATCTGTAGGCTTCCTCATTCCACGACATCCCAGTCAGTGGGGTTAAAAATGCTACCATCTCTCTTCCTTCCTTGACATAGGCAACATTCCACTAATCTAACTCCCGTGGCCGACTCATTACTGGGAATTAATTTACTGTTATGTAAAATATTGTCTGGGAGGTAACAAACAAGACAGCATGCTGCATTGTGGAAATCAATAGATATATACAGACACCCCCTATCCTCCCTCCTCAAGGAAGCAGTACATCATAGATCCTTTGAAATTTACGCTTTCCTGAATTTTGCAATGCAGGTCTTCACCCAAGTAGCGTGTACAAAAATGCATATACTAAGATGAAGTGTGTGTGAAAGTGCATATGCACACGGCAATAACATAGAAAAATGCATTTGATTTGGGGAAAGCACTTGCAAAAATGTTTATATTTTTCAAAACATACAAAAATATATTTACAGTCGTACCTTGGTTCTAGAACGACTTGCGACACAAACTTTTTGGCTCCTGAATGCCACAAGCCCGGAAGTGAGTGTTCCAGTTTGCGAATGTTTTTTTGGAAGCTGAACATCTGACGCAGTTTCCCCGCTGCTTCCGATTGAGTGCAGGAAGCTCCTGCAGCCAATCGGAAGCTGCACCTTGGTTTTTGAATGTTTATGGAAGTCGACTGGACTTTTGGAACGGATTCTGTTCGAGAACCAAAGTATGGCTGTATTGGGGAAAAATACCACATTAAAATGTTGGCGTATTTTCATGAGGATCTACCAAAAAAAGAAAAGCAAAAAGCAAATTGTTGCAGAAATGGTGCATAGAGGGTTCAGTATGTGGGGGACACGGGTGGCGCTGTGAGTTAAACTACAGAGCCTAGAACTTGCCCATCAGAAGGTCACTGGTTCGAATCCCCGCGATGGGGTGAGCTCCCGTTGCTCGGTCCCTGCTCCTGCCAACCTAGCAGTTCGAAAGCACGTCAAAGTGCAAGTAGATAAATAGGTACCACTCCAGCGGGAAGGTAAACGGCGTTTCTGTGCACTGCTCTGGTTCGCCAGAAGTGGCTTAGCCATGCCGGCCACATGACCCAGAAGCTGTACGCCAGCTCCCTCAGCCAATAAAGCAAGATGAACACCACAACCCCAGAGTCGGCCACAACTGGACCTAATGGCCAGGGGTCCCTTTACCTTTACCTATGTGGGGGACAGCTTTCTTATGAGCATCCTAGAAAAGCCAAGCAGAAGTGGTAGCAAGAATAAGAACTGCACTAACTGCTTTGAGCTTCTCAGAAACATCTGGTTGGCCATGGTGGGAAGCAGGGAGGCTGGACTCAATCGGCCTTTTGCCTGATCCAGCAAGGCTCTTTTCATGTTCTCCTAATCCATAATCCCTCCTACTTTTCACTTTGTGAGACAAAAAGTCATGCTTTTAGGAGGTGTGTTTCTTGTACATCAAATGTTTTATAATTTAAATGGAAAGCATATTTGTGTTTCATTTTCATTACTTTTCCTTTCTAGAAAAATATTACTCCAGAGTGTAGAAGCAGATCCATGGCTTTAATTAAGAATATGTTTATCATATGTAACATCCCACATTGAATGTCTGTGATAGTCAATAAAAACAATAACATATGGATACTATTATATCCCGAGGTTTGGGTAGATGAACTGTGTTCAAGGCACTCTGCCACTGATCTGTTATCCAGAAATAAAAGCCTTAAGAGGGATGTGGGGGGAATTTCAAATTAAATCTTGGATAGCACGTGGATCACTGGCAGTCGTGAATCCACTGGTTAGTCTGTGGATATAAAAAGCATGATCTTTGGCATACGGAATCAAAAGACTGGTCTGCAGATGGGATATATTTACATCTTCCTTGTTATAACAGAAAGGTTTTGATGCTAAAACCTCCAAGCAGCACCACATGAGTGGTTTTATGATGCTGAGTCTTGATGCTAATACTGGACTACCACAAGTAGTCCATTGCTATAGTGTCCAGTGGAACTCTGGGACAAAATGCACATCCATTTATGAAGATCCTCCCCAATCATCTCTGTAAGAGGAAGACCCGTGATTAGGGATATGAGAGAAGATTATCAGGAACAGATACAGCTTTTAGGAGCTCATAGTGCTCACCTCAGAGAAGAGTGAGCGGGAGAAGAACATGTCCCATTTAGATTTGCAGTCCTCCAACCCTCTTCCTTCCTCTGAAACCAACAAAGCCCATAGCAGTGATGTGCCCACAGGGAGAGGAATGGGAGAAAGCCATATATTTTCCTCTTTCAGGCTAAGAAGGAGAGCAGGCCAAGAAAAAGGATGTCGGTGACCCCTTCGTAAATGTAGTTTCCAGAGAAAGATGTAAAGATGCTTGTGATAGGAGAACCTTGGCTGTTTGGAGACCTACCTCAAAAGGAGAGGCAACTCTTCCAAACTCTGAGCTTCCTATCCCACTGGGAGCAAGATCTGAGTGTGGGTGGGAATAAAAATCCCATAATAAGGAGGAGCATGTTCCCACATGGGGAACTTTCCAGAAAGGGCTGCATTCCAGTGGTGGGTAGGGCCAGAGAGAAAAGTGGCTGGCGCAATGGAGGAGACTCTTACTTTGGACATTTCAACTACACAAAAACCAGGGTTTTCTATACGTACCTCCCTCCTCCATTCAGGGAAGCAATAGGCGTTCTTGTGGTTCAAGGACATTCTGGTTAGGCCCAAACACTTGAGGAGAGTGTGGATCTGGGGTGTTGAGTAGTGTGACCCTGAGAGGGGTCTGTGGAGAGAGTACTGGGGGTCAGAGAGGGACACCGAGAAGACCACATTCTGCCCCCAAGTCCAAGGTTCCCCCATCCCCATATTGTAGCCTGAAGTTCTCAATGAAGAGTGAACGCCCTCTGATTCACCACAAAAATAAATTTCAAACATGCACAAGCCAACTTCACTGAAAGAAATTCTGGCAGAGTGAAGTATCATGTTAGCTTGTGCCTAATTTCCTCTTTGGATGAACTATTATATTCTTTATCTGGATCACCTTTGCTGTGTCGGTTTTCACTTCCCTGTTCTCTAAAGACGCTATGTACCCTACAATCTGAGAACAGGGTGCCATATTTCCTCTGACACCTCACAGAGAAATTAAGTAGATTTGGAGAAACTGATATTTTTTAACTTTAAATGTCCTTGGATTCTAGTACAACTAAAGACTACGGCGGCAAGGGGGACTCACGAGGATCTGGGTATCACTCTCATTTAGAGAGAGAGAGACAAGATCTTACATCACCTTGCTTTTTCTAAACACATATTTAATATATTCCTGTATGCTGTACATGTTATCTCACTTGGAAATCTGAATCGTAATAAAATGTGCGCGGGGGTGGGTGGGTGGTATTTTTATTTTCCATGCAGCCATAGTCAGTCTAGTCACCTTTACTCTTTAGCCAAATATTAGTTTTCAGATAGGAAACCATTCACATTATAGCGATGGTATGTTGCCAGGTGTCAAGGTTTGGCCATGTTTGTCAGCAGTATTATCCAGAAACAGGCCTGCGTTATGTTGCTCCTCTGAGGATGAGCACTAGGCTTTTCGAAACTCATTTCTGCTCCCTTTGCAGTTTCTCCAGCCAGTAACCTCCAAACTGTCTTGAAATGCAACTCGGTGCTGTATTTTAGTGCAGACTCTTCTGCTGTAATGATAAACTATGGTCGGGGGACGACGACCCATCCTGTTTAACCACCTGTGGCAAAACAGGAGGTGCCCTTTCCCGCAGAAGCCTCAGTTGCCTATAATAATAATAATTTATTATTTATACCCCGCCCATCCTGCTGAGTTTCCCCAGCCACTCTGGGCGGCTCCCAATCAGTGTTCAAAACAGTACAGCGTTACATATTTAAAACTTCCCTGAACAGGGCTGCCTTAAGATGTCTTCTGAATGTCAGGTAATTATTTATCTCTTTGACATCTGATGGGAGGGCGTTCCACAGGGCGGGCGCCACTACCGAGAAGGCCCTCTGTCTGGTTCCCTGTAGCCTCACTTCTCGCAATGAGGGAACCACCAGAAGGCCCTCGGCGCTGGATCTCAGTGTCCGGGATGAACGATGGGGGTGGAGACGCTCCTTCAGGTATACAGGACCGAGGCCGTTTAGGGCTTTAAAGGTCACATGGCAGTGGCTTCTTCTGGCAAGATCTCGGAGAACTCTCACGAGATCTCACAGAACTCTCACGAGATCTTGCCAGAAGAGGTCATTGCTGCACAAGTGCTGCCCCGCAGGATTCCACCACCCAAGGCGGGAACATCAGCCCACCTCATGGGCAGGCATGCCTGGACTATAGTTTATAGTAATAATAAGGTGAGCTTTGGGCTAGTGTGCTTCTCCTTCACTCCTCCCCTTATCCTCCTTTTCTTTGCAGATGCTAGCTGCCCACTGTATTGGGAATCCCCCCCTCAAAAAAAATGTGTATTTTAGGAGAAAGTTGCAGTTCAATGCTGATGCATTTTCATGAGGATTTTTTAAAATAAAAAGTTGCAAACTGATGTGGAAATGTGGAGAACTGAAACTAAGAGTGAGGAAATTGAGAAACCGAGAAACCAAAAGTGACAGATGCAACCACTCCTATTGTTGGGAGGCTACCCTCCAGAGCTGGGTTGGTTCTCAAAGGCTTTGGGCCCCTTCCACATATAAAAGACAGTCAGCATGGTGTACTAGTTAGAGTGATGGACTAAGACCTGGGAGACTAAGATAATAGTCCCCACTCAGCAGCCTTGGCCAATCACTCTCTCTTAGCCTAACCTACCTCATGGGGTGGTTGTGAGGGCAAAATGAGATGGACAACCATGTGTACCATGTGGAGCTCCTTGGAGGAATGGTGGGATATAAATGGAATGAATGAATGAATGACCTGCAGCCTCTCGTCTCCTCTGCTTGATTCTCCAGCCAGCTACTCCCATACACTAGCACTAACAAAGATGTGTTTTTCCCCTACTAGTTTATTGGAACACAAAATCCTTGAAATGGAAGAAAGACATAAAGGGGAGCTGGATACGTTGAAGGAGGAGAAAGAGAGCCTGCAAGGCTTGGTTTCACGTCAGACCTACATCATCCAAGAACTGGAGAGGCAGCTGAGTAAGGCAACCACCAATAACAGTATTCTGCAAAAACAACAGCTGGAGCTCATGGACACCGTTCACAACTTAGTCAGTCTTTGTTCTAAAGAAGGAGGTAAGATGGCATATGCTTGAACAATTAAATCAGGGGTGGTTATGGATTTCTCCCCAGAATGTCTCGAATACAATGACTGCCATCTTATTGAGTCAATTCTGTCCCAGATTTCTATTAGCATGTCATTCTGAGGATAAAACTATATTTTCCAAATACCTGCTTAGGCCAGCTTCCTTGAACACATTCAGAATCAAATGACCATTGGGTACTGAATTATGCTCCTTGTGGATTGTAAAGCCATTATCCAATTTAACACCTAAGATTATAATGTAGGCTTTCAGAACCAGTGGCGTAGCGTGGGGGGTGCAGGGGGGGCCGCCCGCACCGGGCGCAACATCTGGGGTTAGGGCAAATCCACAGGTTAGGGGGCGCAAATCCACAGGTTAGGGGGCGCAAATCCACGGGTTAGGGGACGCAAATTACTTGCCTTGCCCCGGGTGCTGATAATCCACGCTACGCCACTGTTCAGAACTACTGTAGTATGATTCAGTGGGCTACTAGATGCCCCACCCCTAAGTTCTGCATGTCCCCATCTGACCTCACAGCAGTGTCGTATGAGTAGAACTTAAGCATAGTTAAGTGGGCAAGAGTAAATAAGACAGCTTAAGGAATTGTTGGGAGAGGGATGAGTTCCAAGGCTGGCTTCTAAGCTTAAACACAGCAACCAGACTCCCATTTTTGAGGATTTTGCTAGGTAGCCACCAGGACCAGTCCTACCAATGGACTGAGTGGGACTAGTAAGTGCCAAGAGATTTCCACGGTAAGCTTCATAACACATGCATGATACAAGCATATATTGACATGTTTGTATTAAAGCAGCACTCATGGAAGTTTTTCCCTCAGAACAATCCCTTGAGGGAGCATAACAGTGAGAATTGTGGCTGAGCTGGGACTTGTGTTTGCCTTGGGAAAGGCTGAACTAAACAGAGTGGGGTGTGGAAGGGACCCTGGGTCAACCTGGGTGAGCCAAGTACATGTTCAAAACCCAGGATGACAAGAGTAGCAGATCACTACAGTTCCACATAGCAAAGATGACTGGACACAGGGCTTGCAGAATCACAGACAGATCCCCAGGAGGCATCAGAGTCAACCACTTGTTCACAACAAAGTCCCTACTCCTGCAGAGCCTTTATATCTCTCTAGGCCCTGTCAACCTCTCCCGGGTCTCATTTGCTTTCCAACCAGTAGGGATCATTGAAAGGGCAGCCCCCAGACCTGAAATGGAGCACCAACCACTTGGTGTGCTCTTTGTGACCTTAGGAAAGTTAGAGGTCTCTGCTGCGGTAGGACATGGTGGATCTACTGTCACTGGGGATCATGGTCACTTGGGTGCAAGTGCAACGGCATCAGAGCTTTTGTCTTTACTAACCTACAAGAAATTTTTGACTCTCATTAGCTGAACTTTGAATGGAACTATACAATCTTAGTAATGAGTAGGATCAACAGTCTTACCAACAAGTGGGATCACAAACCCACGTCTGCGATCACTGTTGAATAGTCGAGCATGCAATCAGGAAAAGTCAGTTTTAGGTTAATATAACAACCATATTTGACAGATATTTGAAAAGCCACAAAGCACTACATCCTTCATTAAATCAACATGTGATTAGAAATGTCAGGAAATGTTGAAATATGCTAGTATCAAGATAAGCATCCTTCGATTAGTAATAGGATTGGTTAATTTACATCGGAACCAGTAAATACTATGTTTTGAATTTCTTATTCATTGTGTCAGATCTTAGATTACTGAGTAAATCAAAATTAATTTTGCTTGACACAGCCTTTTCTCAACATCCTCTGATATATAATATCGCATTATTATCAGGGGTTTGAGAATTACTAAACTAGCGTTGGGCAATCTTTGGTTGATCAAAGGAAAGTTCCTGACTCCATATGAGGACAATTCAGAATCTATTCACACCAACACAGGAACACATGAAGTATGACCATTGGTTCGTCTAGGTCAGTACATTGACTGGCAGCACCAGCTTCTGGGAGTTCAGGTGGGGTGCTCTTTACCTGGAGATTGAGCCTAAGACCTTCTGCATGCAAAGCAGATGTTCTGTCATCAAGATACAGCCCTTCCCCATGCATTAGGGAGTATGGTTGTTGTTGTTTAGTCGTGTCTGACTCTTCGTGACCCCATGGACCAGAGCACGCCAGGCACTCCTGTTTTCCACTGCCTCCCGGAGTTTGGTCAAACTCATGTTGGTAGCTTCAAGAACACTGCCCAACCATCTCGTCCTCTGTTGTCCCCTTCTCCTTATTCCCTCAATCTTTCCCAACTCAATGGACAAAAACAACAGGGAGTATGGTAGATGCAAGGAAATGTTACAAGTGCCAGCCTCCAGCCTAGCTTCCTGTGTCCATCAACTCCTCCTTGCAATATTCAGCTTTTCACACTTCACCTCAAGGTTTATTATAGCATGAAAAAAGCTGAATCCCAACACTAAGGAAATACTGTGTCAACTTTGAACATGCACATTTCCTAGGTAAAAGGTGGGATTTCAAGGAGTATAAAAATTTCCACAACAACAACAACAGAGTTGGAAATATTGGAAGCTTCCGTTCTAAACCAAATAATGCCAAATTGTGAGGGTGATTTTCACTAAGAAGGCAATGTGGGAGGAATAAGTTAACCCCACTCCCCACACACTGCAATTCTGATCCTGATTGGTCCTCCAGCACTGGTGTTGACACACACACGTACACACATTCACTCACAACAGCAATTGTTGCATTGAATATCATATGTAGTTTGGCCTTAAAAGAGAGTATAGTAATTGCAATCTTGCATTGTTGCTGAGTGACAGTCAGCAAGGTTCTATCTACACTCCAGACTTGGTTATCTTGTCTAGCACAAGCTACTGGGAATGCTGAAGTCTTCCTGTGATTAATTATACCCCACCCCATAAATAGGTATAAAACAGACAAGCTTCTGCAGCTGAACTGCTCCACTTAGCAAATTAAACATGATAATTAAACATTAATTAGTGCAAATTTAAACATTAAAAAGAACCCTGCCACATCAGACCAAAGGCCGATCTAGTCCACCATCCTGTTTCCCACAGGAGCCAAATAAATGCCTAAAAAACAAAACAAAAGCAGAACATGAATGCAATAACTCTCTCCTACTCTTGCTTCCCAGCAACTGATATCAAAGATCACTATATACCCACAAATGTTTATTTGCATTTATGCTTCAATTCCCAGCCAAAAAAAGGTTCCAAAGTGGCTGTGAAATGAGGGTGTTTTTTTTTTTTTAAAGTGCAGGCATAGCACTATTGTGGTTATTAAAGCACACAATATACTTTGCTCCCTAGGATCATACTCCAATGTAGTAAAGAGGCCTAACAGCCTACAGTACATGGATGCCTTACTGCTGCTGCCCTTTTCTTCTCAGCCAGAATCATCTCTGTGGAGAGAGTGAATGCCCATTCATTCTAGCATTCCGTCCCCAGGGATGTGACTGGTCCACTGGGGACGGAATGCTAGAGCAAATTCAAGGAAGGAGAGTCAAGCTAGGCTCAGCTTTCAATGTAAGCCCTAGATATGAAGCCAGATCATGAAGAGGCTGCCATATACTGAGTCAAACCATTGTTCCTATATCACTCACAATGATTTACAGGTTTAGAGCAGCTCTCCAAGTTTCAGGAAGAAGTCTTTCTTCTGCCGCAAGCAGTGTCCGGGTGGAAAATCTGCTAAATGTTCCTGGAAAATCTGGACGTATGGCAGCTGATGTCGGCAGTGTTGTTTTTGCTGATTTTCCTAAGGAGAAAGCTCAAAATCTCTTTGCTGTTTAGCAGAAATAAGCTCAACAACTTTTTCTGTCCAGGTTTTCACTTATTGAAATATGGCAACCCTACCAGGCATGCTTGGACATCCCAGGGACTGAACCCAGGATCTTTTGCATGCAAAGTAGAAGCATGTCTTCTAGCTTTAGGTTATTATGGTCTTTCATGTTTAACTGTGAATCCTACCGATGTCTGCAGCATGGGTAGCCAATGTGATGCACTTCAGATGTTGTGGATGATTGGCTGTGCTGGCTTGGGCTGATGGGAGTTGCAGTCACCAAATTCTGGAGTGCACCACATTGGCTTTGCTGGTCTCCCAAATTTACTGCTAAGTTAGTGTCTTAAGGGACACGGGTGGTGCTGTGGGTTAAACCACAGAGCCTAGGGCTTGCCGATCAGAAGGTCGGCGGTTCAAATCCCCGCGACGGGGTGAGCTCTCGTTGCTCGGTCCCTGCTCTTCCCAACCTAGCAGTTCGAAAGCACGTCAAAGTGCAAGTCGATAATTGGTACCGCTCCAGCGGGAAGGTAAACGGCGTTTCCGTGCGCTGCTCTGGTTCGCCAGAAGCGGCTTCGTCATGCTGGCCACATGACCCGGAAGCTGTATGCCAGCTCCCTCGGCCAATAAAGCGAGATGAGCGCCGCAACCCCAGAGTCGGCCACGACTGGACCTAATGGTCAGGGGTCCCTTTACCTTTACCTAAGTGTCTTAAAGAAGTATATCCTAAATCTCTAAATAAATAAATAAATGTCCAGTAGCACCTTAGAGACCAACTAAGTTTGTTCTGAGTATAAGCTTTCATGTGCTTATAAGGTGCTACTGGACATTTTTTTATTTATTTTGACTGCTACCTACCTGAATCTAAATCTCTAAAAGCTGCTTGTTAACTAGTAACCAAAATGATCAAGGGATTGCAGCAACATTTCTAGAGGAGGAAAGGGTTACAGTGTTGAGGGGGGGGTTCAGTTTAGGGGGGGAGCAAGTAAGGGAAGATAGAATAGAGGTGCACAAGGGCAGTGACTGGAAGATAATTCTTGGCACGGAAGTCATTTCGTTTGGATACAAGAGAACGTAGTTCCATCCTGGAGTAATTACAAATTGGAACTTTGCCAAGAAGGCAAAGGTTTTCGTTGCTCACACAAAAAAGAGAAAGAAAGAGGAAATGCATCAGTCTTTAAGGAACACAATTGCTTGGCAGCTCAGTTTTCATGCCAGTTTTATTTTGGGGGAAAGGCACCTGTAAGGGAATTATTGTTCCACCACACCATGCTGAGATTCCTGATTTGATTTAAAAACAAAAGGAACTGAGTTATCAAGCTTGTATTTCATTTTCTTCATGTAGTCCTTCTTCACAATAAAACATTCCTGCCATTTTTTCCTATTGTTTAGTAATAAAATCAGAGGCAGAAATTCAACAGATAGAGAATAAGTGTGATTGTAAATGACCCACCTGTTGAACTTCTGTGTGTACTAAACTTTTTTTTAAAAAAAATTATATTTATTTTTTCATAAACAGATAAGTATATATACAGATTTGTAAGGGGAAAAAACTAATAAATATTTAAAATAATAGATGGGGAAGTATGAGGACAATCAATGACTACCCTGCTGGAGAAACAATATTCTGTTGCCATAAATAAAAACTTTCCCCCAGAAATTCGGCAGGTAGAGAATGTGTGTGATTGTAAAAACAAAACAAAACAAAAAAAACTCTCTACCTGTTGGATTCCTTCCTGCAAGTGCTTTTTGGTGGTGGTGACTTACAGGAAACAAAACATCTACCATAAAAATAGCAGGATTCTTCCTTGGATAGTGATCACAGCATGCAATTCACTCCAGCTGGAATGATAGAATATGGTGACATCTATTGATCGGATCAGCTGCTGGAATTTGTATTTGGCCTAGGTTACAAAACAACCTGCCAACCTAGCAGTCCGAAAGCACACCAGTGCAAGTAGATAAATAGGTACTGCACCGGCGGGAAGGTAAACGGTGTTTTCGTGCGCTGCTCTGATTTCGCCAGAAACAGCTTAGTCTTGCTGGCTACATGACCCGGAAAAAGTGTTTGTGGACATACGCCAGCTCCCTTGGCCAATAAAGGGAGATGAGCGCCACAAGCCCAGAGTCGTCCGCAACTGGACCTAACGGTCAGGGGTCCCTTTACCTTTACAAAACAATTCTTTTAGCTAAAGTTCTTCTAGGTAAAGTTCAATATGCTGACTTTATTTTTTAAGGCCTGGGACCGGCATAACACAGGGAGCTTCTCATAGAAGCTTTCTTGCTCAGCAAGACTGGGGCTGTTCTGGGTTCTGCCTTTTCTCTTTATCAGAGCTTCAAGGCAACTGGCAAGCCTTTATAGCCTTAGCCGTTATTTAGTGGAATTTGCTTCCCAGAGGAAGATAAAATCTTTTTTATCTCAGCAATCTTTCAGCAACCCAGACTGATGATAACATTTGAATGAAGCCAACAGCACCCTATTTTATTGTTCCGATTTCTCATTCTATTTTCCCACTGTTTGACTTCTAAGCTGCCTTGATTTTTCTTTCAAGATAAACAGCCTAAAACAATAAACTCTGGGCCTCATCCATCGGGCTGTGCTAGGAACTCAAAAGAAAAGTGAGGTGAAGAAGGCAGCAAATGGATGTTTTCCTTGATAATAAAAGGGAGAGAGTATGTGCTAATCTGGCAATGTAACAGTAGCTCTGTTGCCTTTTCCCTCTCTAAGTGTAACAAAAGACGTTAAGATTCCTCCGTAAAACTTTTACTGCTGCTACTGTTTAACATTTATATAGTGCCAACAGATTGTGAGTCACAAATCCTGCCATTAATAGGTAATGTGAGTTTTATGTATCGTAGCATAACTTAAACATAGGGCTTCCACCTTCGTTCGTCAGCAGATATTGTGTGCTTCAGATAGGCATGTTGGCAGGATAGAGAAGCTTCCTCCATCAAACCTGTAGCTGTTTATTTCTATCTGTTAATTTACTGCATGGGTAGGCAAACTAAGGCCCAGGGGCCAGATCCGGCCCAGTCGCCTTCTAAATCCAGCCTGTAGACAGTCTGGGAATCAGCGTGTTTTTACATGAATAGAATGTGTGCTTTTATTTAAAATGCATCTCTGGGTTATTTGTGGGGCATAGGAATTCGTTCTTCTTCTTCTTTTCAAAACATAGTCTGGCCCTCCACAAGGTCTGAGGGACAGTGGACCGGCCCCCAGCTGAAAAAGTTTGCTGACCCCTGATTTACTGTATCATTTGTGGAGAGGTCTATACCTTGCTGAAGGCCTTCTCAGTAACAGCAGCAGCAACAACAACAGCAGCAGCAACAACAATAATTTATTGCTTATACCCCACCCATCTGGCTAGGCTTCCCCAGCCACTCTGAGCAGCTCCCAACAGAATATTAAAAACATGATGAAACATAAGACATTAAAAACTTCCCTAAACAGGGTTGCTTTCAGATGTCTTCTAAAAGTCAGGTAGTTGTTTATTTCCTTGACATCCAATGGGAGGGCATTCCACAGGGCGGGCGCCACTACCGAGAAGGCCCTCTGCCTGGTTCCCTGTAACCTCTCTTCTCACAGCGAGGGAACCACCAGAAGGCCCTAGGAGTAGCAGGGTTATCGTCCTCACTTCCCCATGAGGTCCAGGTAGCATCAACACTCCCCATCTCTTTAGGCACCAGGTGAGGACTTGCCTCTTTCTGCAGGGCTTATCACTGGAGTCTCAAGTGGCTTTTGTGGCTATGAATGCTTCTGCCCAGTGTAGGCTAATTCACCAACTGCAGCTGTTCTTGGGCTGGATCTACACTGAGCTCTTGAACATTATTTCCCCCTATTGGAACGCTATTAGATATGTCGTCCTAAAATGTCACAGGGCATACTTGTTAATCAAAAACATTTTTTAACCTTTGGTTCCCCCCCCCCATCAAATGTAAGTAATACCTGGCCACACTGGTTGCTGTGCTCTGCCATCTGGTCTCACATTTTAATTCTTCCTCTCTCCCTCCATGTCCTTTGTTATCTGCCCCTTGAATACCATGGGAGGGGGGTCAGAGTTTGAATGCAGTAAAAAAAACCAGACAAAACACTACCTAGGGACATATGACCAGTGTTGCACTGATATAACAGCATAAAACAATTAAAAATTAAGTGATAAAAAAGACAAGGTAATAACGTTTTATGAACATAAAAGTAGGATACCATGTGTCCATCTACATTATCAACAGCATCCCTTAACCCATCCTTAATGTTAAAAACCACGAGTGTGGATCTGCCCTTTGACCAGGATAACCTAGACTCAGTTGCTCAGGCTGTGGTATCACTCTGCTTGTCACTGAATTAAATGCCTCTAATTTTTGTATATTATATTGATCTATTTATGAAAGTATTTTTATGTCACCACATTGTAAAAATATTAGAGCAACCATTAACAAAAAATACACCATTAGAAATAACACTGCAATGCGGCTGTTACTGCTGATGTCAACACCATATTCGTTTTCTGTTTTTCAGTTGTACTAAAGAGTACAAAAAGAGAAGATGACAGGCCATTCAGAGACTGTGCTGATGCATACCAAGCTGGCTTCAACAAAAGTGGTGTCTACACTATTTATGTTAACAACATATCAGAACCTAAAAAGGTAAATAATTTTTGTGGGTTGTTTTTTTAAAAAAAACTGTTTCATTAGATACTCTTCAGAGCTCAGGAGTTGGCCTTTTGCAATCTGGGTATCATATCTTTAAATTCTAATGTTGAGAGATGTGATGCATCCCTGGCCCCTCTCCTCAGTTTCTGCAGGAAGGGATTTTAAAGCAGGTGTCTGCTTAACAGGGATTTTGAAATTTTGCAGTAATAAGGTAAGTTGCAATATTGTGCCGAAGAAGAAGAAGAAGAAGAGGAGGAGGAGGAGGAGGAGGAGGAGGAGGAGGAGGAGGAGGAGGAGTTTGGATTTGATATCCCGCTTTATCACTACCCTAGGGAGTCTCAAAGCGGCTAACAATCTCCTTTCCCTTCCTCCCCCACAACAAACACTCTGTGAGGTGAGTGGGGCTGAGAGACTTCAAAGAAGTGTGACTAGCCCAAGGTCACCCAGCAGCTGCATGTGGAGGAGCGGGGAAGCGAACCCAGTTCACCAGATTACAAGTCTACCCCTCCTAACCACTACACCACACTGGTCCTCTGATCCTCATGATCCTCTAAATACAAAGACGTCTAAAGAAACTAGCAAGAAAAAGCAATGCTTGGAGCAGTGCTAGATAGTTTCAAAATGCGTGTCCCATCAGTGATCCATTTCACTGGTATCTCCAGTTACCAGAGGGAGAGAAGAAAGAGTCCTGGGTGCAGTCACCTATGTACCACAATGACTTCTTCTGACCAGTCCATCATTAGGGATGTAAGAAGGCATCCTTTTTCATCCTGCCATACATTAGTCACATGTGGCATTGTTTCCATTCAGCTACTGTTCACCTTCGGCCAAAGATAACGTCATTTGTGTTGCTGTACCCATCATAGTCACTGGATTTATTCTTTACCAGACATGGGACAGAAAAGGAAGATGACATTTCCCACTCCTGTTTCCATTTTTGATGGAATTCTTTCAGCTGACATATGACTGGAACTGGCAGCATCTGAAATAAAGTTGAGAGCTATGGTATATTTTAATCCTAAAACAACAACAAAAGCACACGCTTCCATAGGGTTGTTGTAAATTTGATACATCTCTTATCAGTTTAGGGAGTTTCATTTCATTAGACTCCACTGCCTTGTGATGATTCAGGTTATATTCCATCCACTATCAAGCAAATAAAATAAAAAAGCAGAGCAATTCAAGTTCTTATTTCGTGTGTGTATTCAAGTTTCGACCTCAAAACATGTTAAAGGTGTTTAATAGCTGAGTGCCTTGACCTTGTCTGGGACATGAGCCAGTTGAGGACATTTGTTGGCTCAGATAGTGGCAAGCTAACATTTATAATCAGCCTGCCATTCCTGTTAATGTGGCAGGTGTTCCCTTCCATTGCTATGGAGTGGACCAGACCACACAGTGAATAATTTAGTGCTGCAAATCCCTCTGTCATTGTCTGATTCCTCGTTTTTAATTTGCTACATTACTCAGAACAGTAAAACTCCCTAACCTGTTTAGGAATGGATTTTTTAAATAAATAAATAAATAAATAAATAAAATAAATAAATAAATAAATTTTTAAATAAATAAATAAAAATTTAAAAAATACACTTCAAGAAGTTTCCTGTATGTGTGGGTGTGCTTATATATCTCCCCCAGCCGTGCCCTCCCCCCAGCTGCCATATGGAAACATAAGCCTACAGAATGGTGTATGAGGATTTAATGTGCAAAAAAAGTAGCCACTGTGTTTCTGGGAGCTTGATGCGAGCGTTAAATAAGATACATGAATTGCTTTAAAAAGGCGGTTATAAATCAAAGACCAATGAAGCCGCATGGTGCAGATAAATGTTTGCACTCAAATGTCATTGTGGGAGGAAGCAGAGAGCCAAATTGTTTTTCTCCAAGCAAAAGCACTTCTTTAGATTTTTTTCTTTTTTTTGATCTTACCTCCTCAAATAAGGCTTCCATTTGGTGGCAGGGGGTGGGGGACATTGTACAATCCCCTTCCTCTGACACAAAATGTGGGGTTCTTGGCTGCATAAAGCGGACTGGAAGTTCATTCAGTAGTGGGAACCGCATAACACCAGAACGGACAATACCCCTTGGAGTGAAAGGCATGGAATTGATTCAGCTAAGGATGAAATAGCATCCTTTGGACAATTATGAAGGAAACAGTTGAAAGGAATTGGGTAGTGACCCCCATGTGATCAGGCCATGTACAGCGCTATGTTACCAGCTAGTGTCATGAGGTCCGGTTCCTTCTATGTTCCTGCGTGAGAATGCTGAGACCTGCACTGAATTCATAACAACTTTTGTTAAAATCATGCTCTAAACACCAGCGGAGCATGTAGCTTTGCTAAGAGATCACATTGAGAGGAACTCTGAAATACTTTCAACCATTCTGGAGCATGTGCATCTGAGTATGAACATATTTAAGGAAATTGCTTCAAGTAAGAAGACTGAGCAAAACCTGAAAATCAGGGTTTTTCATTCCCCCCCCCCCCCCCTCCTGGGAAAGGGAAAGGGCTGAGAATATTTTGACTAACTTGTTTCCTAAATACATGGCCATGTAAGCTATACAATCAGTGAAAGCTCCTTTTGGCATAGGAATGCATCATATATATATATATATATATATATATATATATATATATATATATATCGTATTTTTCACCCCATAGGACGCACCGCCCTATAGGACGCACCTAGTTTTTTTTGGGGGGGGGGGAATAAAGAAAAAAAATTATCCCCCCCCCAGGCATGGGGCTAGCTTCCCCCGACCCCAGCCCCCAGAACAGCCTGCTATCCGGAAGCCTAGGGAGCCTCGCCGGTCTCCCCAGGCTTGCGGACAGCTGTGCGAAGCCCGGGCGTGCTAAAGAGCATGCCCGAGGCTTTGGAATGCAGAGCTGCGCGGACCCCAGGAGGGCAGGCAGCTCTGTGTGACCCTCCGGAGGCCAGCGCGGCTTGGCGCCGGGTTCCGGAGGGTTGCGCAGAGCTGCGTGGACCCCGGGAGGGCAGGCAGCTCTGCGCGACCTTCCGGAGGCCGGCACGGCTTGGCGCCGGGCTCCGGAGGGTCACGCAGAGCTGCGCGGACCCCGGGAGGGCAGGCAGCTCTGCGCGACCTTCTGGTGGCCAGCGCAGCTTGGCACCGGGCTCCGGAGGGTCGCGCAGAGCTGCGCACAGCCCGGGAGGGCAGGCAGCTCTGTGCGACCCTACGGAGGCCGGCGCGGCTTCGAGCCGGGCTCTGGAGGGTTGCACAGAGCTTCCTGAAGCCTGGAGAGCGAGAGCCTCTCACTCTCCAGTCTTCAGCGAAAGCCTGTATTCACCCCATAGGACACACCCACATTTCCCCTTCATTTTTGGAGGGGGGAAAGTGCATCCTATAGGGCGAAAAATACGGTATATGGCCCAGCATCTCACATAAAAGATGTGCAGTATAAAGCGCACAGTGGTGTGGATCCTTCGTGCCATTTGCATGTACCTGCAGGAACATACTGCCCAACCCTTCCCACACGTGGCCAACAGTGGTTGTGTGGGTCTCTAACTGTTACACTCTCTCAGCTGAGGCTAGAAAGAATTGTGCTATAGATCCCATCCATGTGGATGTTTCAAAGCTGTGTTAGATAGCACCTGAGGGAAACAGCTCTGAGAGAGCTGCTGGTGTGTGGAGAGGGGGCCTTACTTACATAGTTAAATGCATGTGGGCAGAGGTGCATTTCGCACAGTGCGAGTGGTGCAGCGCCTTCTCAAAGTGTGGTAAGTGCTTGCCTGTCTTCTGAGGGCTCTGACAGGGTCAGAGAATAGTGTAACTCAAACTATTTTGAAGGCTTGTTTTCCCTCTGTCAGGCTTAGCTTGTGGCTCCACTGCTAGTGGAGTTTGGATCTGGTGTGACTTATGCCAGCTTGCTTTGTGCCAGCTTCTTGTGTGTACGATTGCTCCCTGGGTCACTGAGATTGAGAAATCCACCCTCCATGTTCAGTAACTCTCTATTCCCCGCCCCCTTTTTTTGGTTTAGAATCTAGGCATTAAAAACATGGGTTACTATCTAATTTGCTTTTTTGCAAAGCTTTCTGAAGACTCAGATTGGCCACTGCAGGAGGCAGGAAGCTGACCTGGATCTATCAAGGGCCCAGATCCGCACAGTGAACCTGACGAGTGTATCTTCTTATGCCTAGGTTTTTTGTAACATGGAGACCGCAGGAGGAGGCTGGACAGTCATACAACACAGAGAAGATGGGAGCCTAGATTTCCAAAAAAGCTGGAAAGAATACAAGATGGTAAGCTGGGGGGAGTTACTTACAGGAATTCTATCCCTAGAATCCATGGGGAAATTGCTATAAAATCATTATTATTTTGAAGCGGACACTGTGTTAAGAACTTGTGCTGGGAATGTGGCCTTTAAACAGGAAAGCCAGAAGAACCATGTGACTCAAGTCTCATATAGCCATCTAAAGACCCCTTTCTTGATTTGATTTAACATGAATCATACTTCTTAGAGCTCCTCTGCTCAGAAACTCCCCATCCCTCGCAGATTTTGGGATGTATCTGTTGCCTTTGTCTATGCTTTCCATTCCTCAACCCAAGAGGATGTGTCACATTCAGCATGAATAATAAAAGTAACCTTGGGTGAGCTCCAAACTCCCTTGTGAACAAGGGGAAAGGACTTCTGCTCAAGAATGGGAGCTTCTCATGTAGTGAGGGAGATTTGTCTCTGAAAGGAAACACGGGGAAATGACTAGTATTTTAAAGGAGAAAGCTGGTTTGGATCACAGTCACTGTTCTGAGGAAAACTGCTATACTTGATACCTTGCCCTAGATCAGGGTTTCCCAAACTTGGGTCTCCAGCTGTTTCTGGACTACAACTCCCATCATCCCTAGCTAGCAGAACCAGTGGTCAGGGATGGTGGCAATTGTAGTCCAAAAACAGCTGGAGACCCAAGTTTGGGAAAACCTGCCCTAGATTATTCATTTACAAATTATGTATTAAATTTGTATTAAATTTGAGGTGGGGGAACAACAGATGTTAGGGCTGTGGAGAGACTCATTGCTGGGATGCCCTCAGATGGAGGTGCTGTTTGAACTTGTGTCACCACATAAGTGTTCTTGTCCAAGTGGGTAGTAACTGCAGCCCATTGAATGTTCCAGTCCAACATGAAGGGAGCAGACCCATAAGCAGTTCACGTTCATGGGAAGAGTATATGTTGAAGGCAAGAGTTCAGGGTCAAGGTAGAACCATGGACAGCTCCAAGAGCAGCTCAGGCTGTAGACAGACTGACAGGAGCAGGCTCAAATGTTGCTTCAGCACCAGGCACTCCTAGACTGAGACTAAAATGGGGCTGTTGCTCAGTCCAGCTGGCTTCCTCTGCCTCTGGTAGGCAACTGCACTTGGCCTGCTTTAGCAGCCATTGGCTCCACTATCACTGATGAGACTGAGGCTATGGTGTGGTTTCTCAGAATGAATAATCAGACTCTGAGGACATCTGCATTCCTTCTGCTGGATTCAGTGCTGAAAGTGTTTTCCTCTTCCATTTAAGGACGGGCAGACCCGCCTAAGTCCATTCTATGTCAGTTTCACTGGTGTTCTCAGTTATAGATCTGATACGTCCTATTTTTTTTCAGGCTTTCCAAAATTAACAGAAACAAAGTTCACATGTAAATTGTATGAACTTTGAATTCATTTACCCATACAATATGCATTTTCAATGCATTCCTTTTCATCCTAACATACACATTTTGTGTGCTTACTAATGTTTTTAAAATGTGCACCTTTTGAGACCACTATTGCAGAGCAAAATCCAAAGAAGTGGGTAATCCAACTAATAGTTGTGTTCTACTGTGCAAGAAAACTCAGAAATGCTGAATTGAGTTGGTCTTCTTCTTTTTAAAGGACACAATGAATTTCTACACCACCCTTATTTGTATTCAGTCACCTCCTCTGAACTCCTGTTCTGAAGTCAGTTGGTGGTAGCTAACACTGATTTGGGCTTTTCTGTTCTGCATTTACCGTAATCCCAGAGATAAAGGGACGACTATTTAAATAGTTGGGTTTTTTGTTCCATTACGAAAGTATTTGTATATTGCCATTTGTATACTATAACATCAGGATGGTGTACAAAAATAATTCACAATATATCAGTACAAAACAGTACAAAACAATCATTAAAATGACTGACCTGGGGGGTGGATTAAACAGCTGCATAGGCTGTCAGCATTATTTTAAAAAGAGAGAGAGAGATGCCTGAAAGTCAAAACTGATGATGCTTGCTAAACCTCTGCTGGAAGATTGTTCCACAGCATGGGGCTACTGTCACTAAATGCCCAAATGTAATTGAAGCCTGTTGGGTTTCTGGAACACAAGGAACAACTTGACAGCACTTCTCCATATGATCTTGTGACAAATGAAATTAGCTGTCCTTGTGCCCTCCAGAGGGTGCCAGGGTATAGAGAAGTTTCAAGACTTTCTGAAGGATGCCAGGGTACACCACAAGGCTAAAACTAGAAAACATCATGTCAAGCAGCTTATTAAATTAGGAAGAAATTGTTCCTGATTAAATATTTTCCTCTTTTTTTTTCAAATGAGGTGTTGACTACATTTTTAAAAGCTTTGTGTTTTCAGAGTTAGTCATGGCTGCTTCACTGTTTCCATTCTTCTCTCACTACTAATGATTTTTTTTTTTTTTTTAGTGGGAAAACCACTTTTACATGCATTTGTCAAACAAAAAACATTTGGCTTAGTTTGAAGGGTATGTTTTTGATCAAAATAAATATTCTGCATTTTTAAACTACTCATGCTATTGATTTTACGGTTCTTTGTTAATTTAAATACAGCTACTTTAGATTATTTCAGTTCCTTGTTTCTGGCATGTGGTATACTTAACCAGGATAAGGATGTGCATTATATTCAGATGAGTTCCGAATCATAGCAGGGTTACTTTGGTGGGATTGAGGATTTCTAGAGGTGAAGGCAGATCTCTGTGAGGTGGTATGAGTTGACCAGGGATCCCTGAAACACTTTGTGGTGCCTCAGCAATCTAGACATTAAAGGGGGGAAATGCTGCAAACAGGCATCTTCTGAAAGCAAAATTAAATGCCTATAAGCCTACAATATACAAGAAAGGCCAGGGTGGATTATGAGAAATTGGAGAGTAGTGGCTCAGTTATCAAGAGGCCAGGTATGTGCCACTGCTTGACCAAACTGTCTGCAGCTGGGTGAAAGGAGAAGGTTGAGTGGTATGGATGGACAAGATCAGAGGAAGAAACTTGCTGTGCCAAAAATCATGTAACCAGAAGCTGAGACACTTCCGCCCCACGCAGTTCAGCAAACCTATTAGATAAAACCACAAGCCACCACATACATTCTTGTTTAATTAATTTATAGTCATTTCTCAGCTACTGAACAAAAAGCTGATTACACTTTCTTTGCCTGAGCTTGTGGTAAAAAGAATCCGCTATCCTCCCTTTGTGAATGTTACTGGATAACATCTGTTTGAGGAATTGTGTTGACGTGCGGCTATATATCTGCTTGGTTCAGCTGAATACAGCATTTCTAGGGATGCTGTAATAAATGCTACCCATGTATTATTCAAATAATACCCATATGGCAGCCTTCCCTAGTCAGAAAGGACAAGGAGAGTTCAGCTCTAGCAAAAAGAGTTGTTTCATAACACATAGCGCTTGGCTGCATTGTATATAAATTCTGTTGGGGAAATTATAGCTGCCTTCAGAAGATTTGCTCATGCAATGCAGAAGGGTGTCCCACTTAGCCTTGACCCAGACATCACATATTCCCGCTTCGCCATACCACACAAACATCTAAAGTGCAGAACCCTGAAATATCAGGTTCCCAGATGTGTGGATGCAAAGGAAAAATGGAAGTAGGGCGAAGCAAAAATCTACTAACACTCACCATCCAAACAGGAGAGGGAAAACTGCAAAGGAAGGCCTCCCTCCCCTATTCCGGGCAGCCTATCCAGGAGGATACCATGACTGATGGCATCAAAAGCCTTCAAGAGAATCAGCAGTGTTGAACTCTCTCACTCCTCTCTCGGCAAAAGTAATCTCACAGGGTGACTAAGGCAGTTTCAGTTCCAAAATCAGGCCTAAAGCCCCACTGAAATGGATCTGGAAAATCCCATTTCATTCCAGAGAACCTGGAGCTAGTTAATGACCATTCACTGAAACACAAAATAGGAAGTCAAAGCACGTAGGATTCCCAATCAGCCTCCTACCTAAGTACTAGCCCAGGCATAGAAGAAGAAGAAGAGTTTGGATTTGACATCCCGCTTTATCACTACCCAAAGAAGTATCAAAGCAGCTAACATTCTCCTTTCCCTTCCTCCCCCACAACAAACACTCTGTGAGGTGAGTGGGGCTGAGAGACTTCAAATAAGTCTGACTAGCCCAAGGTCACCCAGCAGTTGCATGTGGAGGAGCGGGGAAGTGAACCCGGTTGACCAGTTTATGAGTCTACCACTCTTAACTACTACACCATACTGGCTCTCCATTCATCCCTGACCACTGGTCCCCTTAGCTAGGGATCATGGGAGTTGTAAGCCAAAAACATATGGAGGGCCAAGTTTACCTATGCCTCTACAAGCCAGGCTCAACCCTACTTAATTTCTAAGATAAAATGGGATCGGGTTATTTCAAATGGGATTGTGGCAAGATGAGACCCCTGCTCTGGTTCTCAAACAGGTCTCCTCATGCCTTATCTTCCTGGGTGAGAGTAGAGAAAAACCATGGCTTCTTTGTGGTTTTCTGAGATTTGGCTCTGGTGGGTGAGCTAGAAGACAGGCAGTGGGTCTTCTGCAGGCACATGGAGGAAGCATGAGGATGCACACCATTCATAGCCAAACTATGGAATTTATTACTAGAAGATATAGTGATGGCTGTGAAGGAAACGGGCTGCTTAAAAAGAAATAGAAATATTGTATATAGTTTGGTTTGGGAATCAAGGGGTTAATTTGCTATCTTTCTCAGGTAAGCCTCTCAGGAGGTTTTAGGAAGTAATGAGGTAAGGTGTGGATTCTGGGTGGGCCAGTCTACAAACTGATTCAGACAAAAGTGCACTTCTTTGATGTTTGTGTCTGTTTGTAGTTTGGGATATGCAAAGGTATATTTAGCCAGCTACTTGCAATGATTGTCAGACTGGCACAGATCTCTAGAACAATAAATCATGTAGGTGTTGGAAGATGAAAAGCCAGAGGGAGCTGCAAACTGCCAATAAGGTTTCTAGGACTTTTATCTTTAAGGCCTTAACTCTCAGCTGTTGGGATGAGTTCAACCTGCTTTTGTTTTCTGTACAGTGGTGCCTCGCAAGACGAAATTAATTCGTTCCGCAAGTTTTTTCTTCTTGCGAGTTTTTCGTCTTGCGATGCACGGTTTCCCATAGGAATGCATTGAAAATCAATTAATGCGTTCCAAGGGAAACCGCCTTCAGACCAGGTCCGGGGACAGTCTCTCCCCCGACCTCTTCTGAAGGCTGGGGGGGGGGGGACAAGGGCTTCTGAAGGCTGGGGGGGGCTGGGGGGGAACAAGGGCTTCGCTGCCGACCCCCAGCATTTTAAAATCTCACCGGGACACGGGGAGATTTTAAAATGCTGGGGGTCGGCAGCGAACGCTTCGCTGATCCCGGGATGGCAGGCAGATCTGCACCGCCATCCAGAGCGGGGTGGGACTTAGCGCCCCGCTCGGGATGGCGGCACAGATCTCCCTGCAGTCCCGGGACGGCAGACAGCTCTGCGCCGCCATCCCGAGCGGGGCGGGACTTAGCACCCCGCTCGGGATGGTGGCGCAGATCTGCCTGCAGTCCCGGGACGGCAGACAGCTCTGCGCTGGCATCCAGAGCGGGGCGGGACTTAGCGCCCCGCTCGGGATGGCGGCACAGATCTGCCTGCAGTCCCGGGACGGCAGACAGCTCTGCGCCGCCATCCCGAGCGGGGCGGGACTTAGCACCCCGCTCGGGATGGTGGCGCAGATCTGCCTGCAGTCCCGGGACGGCAGACAGCTCTGCGCCGCCATCCCGAGCGGGGCGGGACTTAGCACCCCGCTCGGGATGGTGGCGCAGATCTGCCTGCAGTCCCGGGACGGCAGACAGCTCTGCGCCGCCATCCCGAGCGGGGCGGGACTTAGCACCCCGCTCGGGATGGTGGCGCAGATCTGCCTGCAGTCCCGGGACGGCAGACAGCTCTGCGCTGGCATCCAGAGCGGGGCGGGACTTAGCGCCCCGCTCGGGATGGCGGCGCAGATCTGCCTGCAGTCCCGGGACGGCAGACAGCTCTGCGCCGCCATCCCGAGCGGGGCGGGACTTAGCGCCCCGCTCGGGATGGTGGCGCAGATCTGCCTGCAGTCCCGGGACGGCAGACAGCTCTGCGCCGCCATCCCGAGCGGGGCGGGACTTAGCACCCCGCTCGGGATGGTGGCGCAGATCTGCCTGCAGTCCCGGGACGGCAGACAGCTCTGCGCCGCCATCCCGAGCGGGGCGGGACTTAGCGCCCCGCTCGGGATGGCGGCACAGATCTGCCTGCAGTCCCGGGACGGCAGACAGCTCTGCGCCGCCATCCCGAGCGGGGCGGGACTTAGCACCCCGCTCGGGATGGTGGCGCAGATCTGCCTGCAGTCCGGCGACTGCAGGCAGCTTTGCGCGGCCATCTGGAGCGGGGCGGGCATCGCCCCCGGCTCCCGATGGCCGCGCAGAGCTGCGCTGATCCCGGGACGGCAGACAGCTCTGCGCCGCCATCCCGAGCGGGGCGGGACTTAGCACCCCGCTCGGGATGGTGGCGCAGATCTGCCTGCAATCCCGCGACTGCAGGCAGCTTTGCGCGGCCATCTGGAGCGGGGCGGGCTTCGCCCCCGGCTCCCGATGGCTGCGCAGAGCTGCGCTGATCCCGGGACGGCAGACAGCTCTGCGCCGCCATCCCGAGCGGGGCGGGACTTCTCTGCTGTCCCGGGGAGATTTTAAAATGCTGGGGGTTGGCAGCGACCGCTTCGCTCCCGCCCGCCAGCATTTTAAGATCGCCCGGGGCAGCGGAGAAGTCTCCGCTGTCCCGGGAAGGCAGGCGGGGGGGAGCAAAGACTTTTGCCCCCCGCCGGCCTTCAGAAGAGGTCCAGGACCTCTTCTGAAGGCCGGCTGTGGGCGAAAGTCTTTGCTCCCGACCACCAGCAATTTAAAACAGGTCCCCGGAGATTTCCCTATGGGCTTTCGTCTTGCGAAGCAAGCCCATAGGGAAATTCGTCTTGCGAAGCGCCTCCGAAACAGAAAACCCTTTCGTCTTGCGGGTTTTCCGTCTTGCGAGGCATTCGTCTTGCGGGGTACCACTGTACTTTGCTCCTCTTGTGGGATTGATTGTGTCTATTATAAAACTAATGAATCTTAAGCATCAGGGCCCCTGATCCCAGAGGGGGCCCAGAAGTGACCTTAGCCAACATTGCTTTAAAAATAAATAAATGGGTCTAGTAGACGTGATATGAGTCACACAACTCAAATTGATCAATTTTGTGTTACTCAAAGTTTGAGAGTCAGTAGCACAGGTGTTGTAAAGGTTTGGTAATCTGTCACGGAACAACCCCATTGAAGAAGATAACAGTGGTTACACAGACCTCTTTGCTGGTTACAAAGGGGCCCCCATGACCATTCAAGATTCAGACCCCCAAAATATAGGTCCACCACTGATTGTGTGCATGTAACTATTCATATGTGAAAACATTTTATCCTAAGAACAACCTTTCTATTTATCCTTTTCATTAGCTTTTAATCTTGGTTCATGAAACCTTGTGGTCTCTATTATTTTAACCACCCACCCTTAACAACCAAACCCCACAGTAGAGGTGTCCTTGGGGGAGTTTGTAGCTTTTTGGTGCAGGCAGCCTGGTGAAACGAAGACTTTGACGTTGTGGTAGCGAAACATTAATCATAAGGGACGGCAAACAGAGAGGAACAATCTGGTTGGTCTGATCTCCCTTCCTCTGCCAAAGTGTGGATTATTATGACAGATGTCCACAACCTGAATGACTTTAAAAGGGCACTGGACAAATTCACGGGGGTTATCAATGGTTGCTAGCTTTGATTGCTATTCTTACAATTTTGACTTTGTTGTTGATTCCCCCCTCGCAAAACGTTATACATACAGTGGTACAGTGGTACCTCGGGTTACAGACGCTTCAGGTTACAGACGCTTCAGGTTACAGATTCCGCTAACCCAGAAATAGTACCTCGGGTTAAGATCTTTGCTTCAGGATGAGAACAGAAATCGTGCTCCAGTGGCGCGGCAGCAGCAGGAGGCCCCATTAGCTAAGTGGTGCTTCAAGTTAAGAACAGTTTCAGGTTAAGAACGGACCTCCGGAATGAATTAATTACTTAACCCGAGGTACCACTGTATTGTTTATGGTGTGTGTGTGTGGTTTTTTGTTACTGCCTTGTGAGAAATATCTAAAAAGTGGAGTATGCATCAAAAAAAGAAATCGTGCACAGTAATAAAATTATTGCCAGAAATGTTCAAAGACTGCTGCGTATTCCCATGTAAAGCTTGAGAATCTCCCTGATTATTCTTTATAGCCCCTGGAAAGGCATGCTTGCTGAGATTGGGGTTTGGGGCCTTACCTGACATATTAACTGCTTTCTTCAGTGCGCTATCTGACAAGAGATGAACCCATAGGCTATACTGTCTGTGTCTGGTTTCAATTTGGAGGGAGTGCCTACAAAAAACACCAAAGCTTCCTATGAACATTTTCAGACAAAATAAACAACGCAAGAGAGAAAATGGTTTAATGACGCTGAAGGAACACGATTCAAATAGGATACCCTTATGAAATTTGCCAAAAGTAATAAATCCCTTTTGCACCATCCATGGGATTTCCCCCTGCCCCCTTGTTAACATCGAGTCTGCAAATTCTGAGTGGCTCTGTTAAGAGTCATGCAAGAGCCTTGCAGTCGCTTTCAAAACTCACACAGACTCCCTGACCCTTTTTGTTATTTCAGCTCCGCTAATTGCAGCACAATTAACGGGTAATGTAGATTGGCCTTCGGTGGTTCTTGCTAAGTAGCTGAAACATTCTAAAATGCCATTTGTCTCCAGTTCCCTTTGTTATATATCCCTCTGATCAGACCGTCATTGAAGTAAAGTTTTAACAATTGACTATTCTTATTGGACACGACTGGTTTCATGTAGCCATATCAGTTCGCACCGACACAAATGGTGGTCTTTATAACTGCAGGCTCATCACATTTGCCCTGTGATGTCCAGGCACAGGACTGAGAGGTTTTAGGTTTTTCCGTCTACTTCCCCCAGGAAAACCTGCTGTTTACTGCTGAATCGGAACAAACGTCAAGCAGGTTTTCTGCAGATTGACATTTGTTCCAATTCAGCAGTAAACTGTGGGTTTTCCTGGGCAACAATAAAAACAGGACAAAAGAAAAACCGCCCAGACTTGTGCCTGGAAATCACAGGGGGGAAATGGAAGGAACCATGGGACAAAGGAAAGTAGGCTTCTTATGCCTAGCACGCTGGGCAGAGCCAAGGAAAACATCCTCCCCTCTGCAATAAGGAGAGCCGAGTGATGCATAATGTCCTTAGACCATTAGGGAGCAAAGCCCTCTAAAGTGACGTCCAACAGAGCTGTCCAGGTTCATGTCTTTTCTTCTAGTGCATTCAGCACCAATGCTTGCTGCTTTGCCAGTTCAGCTACACAACCGGGCAGACAATGCCAATGGCTCTATGGGAAACTCCAGGTGTCCTAAGGGATAAAGGCATCCCACTTAAATGACAGTCTGCCATTTTAAAACATACCACAAGGGCAATTAGCTGTGTCCCAAATCAATGTTGCCTTTGCTTGCCAGGTTGTTTATTTTATTTCATGGTCAGCAGTAAATATTGCCAGTTTGATTGTGTGTGCATGCATGCACATGTGTGTGAGTGTAGAGGGCTGCTGGATGTCCCAACCAGGCCAAAATCATGAATAAAAACAACATTATGTTGTAATTTCAAGAGCCTTATCAAGTGGGCATAAATATGTGACTTAATTATAACAGGCATTTCTAGATATGGTAATCCTTTGGGCCTGCCATTATGTTTTGGTAGTAGCGGTGCTGTTTTTATTTTCTACATAGATGTTCCTAATGTGGCTCACAACAAAAGTGTAGAACCTATCGGTTTGGAAAACACATGCTGTCTTCTTTCTGTTTTTCAAAAGGTCTTTCCTTTTCAATATCATCTATTAGTAGACAGCTATTTTAGCAGCTGGGACACAGGTGGTGCTGTGGGTTAAACCACAGAGCCTAGGGCTTGCAGATCAGAAGGTCGGCGGTTCAAATCCCTGCGACGGGGTTAGCTCCCATTGCTTGGTCCCTGCTCCTGCTAACCTAGCAATTCAAAAGCACACAGTAAAGGTAAAGGTACCCCTGCCCGTACGGGCCAGTCCTGACCGACTCTAGGGTTGTGCGCTCATCTCACTTAAGAGGCCGGGAGCTGCCGCCGTCCGAAGACACTTCCGGGTCACGTGGCCAGTGTGACGAAGCTGCACTGGTGAGCCAGCACCAGCGCCGCACACGGAAACGCCGTTTACCTTCCCGCTATAAAGCGGTACCTATTTATCTACTTGCACTTAGGGGTGCTTTCGAACTGCTAGGTGGGCAGGAGCTGGGACCGAACGACGGGAGCTCACCCCGCCACGGGGATTCGAACCGCCGACCTTGTGATCAGCAAGTCCTAGGGACTGAGGTTTTACCCACAGCGCCACCCGCGTCCCACGCAGTGCAAGTAGATAAATAGGTACCGCTCCAGTGGGAAGGTAAACAGTGTTTCCATGCGCTGCTCTGGTTCACCAGAAAGTGGCTTAGTCATGCTGGCCACATGACCCAGGAGCTGTACGCCGGCTCCCTCGACCAGTAAAATGAGATGAGCGCCACAACCCCAGAGTCATCTGCGACTGGACCGAACAGTCAGGGGTCCCTTTACCTTTATTTTAGCAGCTAATGCTGTCCATCTCACCCATTCTCTCCTGGGAATTTTTTACCATCCTTTTTTGCATTTTCTAGACAACATGAGTTGCATTCAAACTAGTATTATTATTCCTTTAATTTTATAATAAATTCATTTTAAAATCCTAGAACAATTAATAGCATTAAAGCCATAAAACCAACGCTTTAATAAAATTTCACATGCAAAAGAAGGTATACTGTGCACTCGTTCCATGAGTACAAGAATTTATGCCTGTGCAATGGGATTCCCACTCCTCCTGCCGCTGCAGATGCCCTGTATCCTTCTCAAATTTGATCCAGAGGGATGGGGAGAATTCCAGAGCAAATTTAGGGGGTACAGGAGAAGGAGAGAGTGGAAGTTCCATTGCACAAGCAGAAATCTTTGTGCTAACAGAACGGGTTGCCTAGCACTACATTGGATACAACCCAGAAATATAATTAATAATTACTAAAGTAGTATAGCAAAGTAATTAATAAAGTAGAGTATAAATGTTCTCTGCAGCAGAAGCAAACGCAAGGTCTATCAAAATCAATTGGAAAATTAGGGTATCATGGCTACCTTATGACTAACTTTGTCTGGATCCAACCTGATATATTTTAATTCTTTTGCAAAGAGTACATCTGATCCGGCCTAAAGCTTGCCATGTTTTAATAAATGAGGAGTTGGAGAAAATAAGTAGTAACTCTATGCCTCAAACATGAGGAAACTTTCATAGCAATCTCATGTCATCATAGTCAACAGACGTGGCAAAAATAATAGTTGTCAACGAAAATACGAGCTCGTATTTCCAAATTGCATCTGACAACTTCAATAATATTGTGGGTATTAGTCAAGTTTTATCACAACTATGAAAGTTGGTTTCCCTTCAAGTGACTGTTGCTATAGTTAAAGTATTAAAGAAATGTAAGCAAAGACCAATAAATTGAATATTATCTCTTTTTTTCTAGGGCTTTGGTAGTCCTTCTGGTGAATATTGGCTGGGGAATGAGTTTATCTTTGCAATAACCACTAGTCAAAGACACTATTCTCTAAGAATTGAACTAATGGATTGGGAAGGAAGCCGGGCATATTCACAATACGATAGATTTTACATAGGAAATGAAAAGCAGAATTACAGGTGAGTCCAGATGTTTTTGTCACTGTGTGCATGCAATGAATTAGAAACTCACTAACCAAACATATACAATTGGAAGGTTTTAGTAGATGGAATATGAGAAAATATATGAAGCTCGTTTACATGAATCAGACTATTCTGTATTGTCTACACTGACTGCCTAGGTAGAAACTTATACTTGTTGATATATAAGATATCCATATACTATGGACATGTAAATATAAAGTGGTCATGTTTGACAAGGCACCCCCATTCTGCTGGTATAACGTTCTAGAGATATTTCCCACAACTACCTATGTTTACTTCAAAGTATGTCTCATTATGTTCAGTGGTGTTTACCCCCAGGTAGGTTTGCAGATCGTGTTCTTGCTAATAAAGAGTTAACTCAAACTTGGACAGTGTGATTTACTGCTGGCTTGCTCCTGACAGTAGGTGTGCAAACGGTTGTACCCTAAAAGAACTTAAGTGCTGGAATCAGCACTCTGAATTATAATGACTTTTCTTTTCTTTTCTTTTCTTTTCTTTTCTTTTCTTTTCTTTCATTCACTGGATAGATTGTTGCACCTAAATCATGTCACTGAGTCAATTCCTTGGCTCAAAATATGAATCTTGGGACTCATAATGCTCACCTCATTTTTTTTATTTTTATTTTTTTAAGTTCAGAGTCTTTCTCTGGCTTGGATTGTAATCTGAACCAGAGAAGAACTCCTCCACACCACAAATCTTTCCACCATTCACCTATCTGGCAGCTCATTTTCTGGCACTTTCATGGATGCAATGAAAGAAGGAGGTGTCTCTGTCCCCCCCCCCACTCCCCCTGGTGTATAGATCATTATTATGGCAGTGACGCAGATGCTAACAGACTGGGAAAGGTAATTTACCCAGGGACCTGCATTTCTGGGAGCTTCCTGTACCTGGTTGCTGCCATGACATTGTTCCCAGTGCCAGGGAAAAGCGTTGAAGGGTGTGTCAGAGATACAACTGTCCTTGCCTCTAGCATTGGGGGAAGAAGAATAGAGTTGAGAGCTGATATTACCTTATTGCACATCCAGTTCCATCATCTGCAGTGCAACAAGGTTCAATTTGGTTTATAATCGGGTTTAGAAATCACCAAACTATCGAATTTTGACTTACCGTAATTTTATGCATATTTTGAAAATACTGGGGGGAAATAATAGTGGTAGAGTTTTTTTAAGCCATACAAGAAAATTCTGCTTACATCAGTTAAAACCCCAAAGATTAACATTTCCCAAGGTAGAAATAAGAGACTAGCTAGTGATCTAATAGCTGAGGTTAAGCTGCAAGGTTCTTTCTCTAGCCAAGCTCAGTTTCTTATCTGTTGGAGCCAAGATCCAACAGTGATAGGGGAATCTCATGGACTTGATATACTGGTGCTTGTCTCCTTATTGCCCAGCTTGTCTATTACAATTTCAAAGTCTGTAAACTCACAAAATCTTATGGATAACTTTCTATTAACGCAAATAAAGGCAAAAGCGCCCTGTCTCTCAGCACCTGAATATAGCCTTATCTAGCCAAAGTCAGGCTACTTTCATTTTTCTAATGTTTCTTTATATGATAATTTCCATGTTTTTTGTGATCTTTCACACTCTGTAAAAGCCACTTCTGGAAAAGTACCATCATCTAGTTTAGCAATTATCTCCATGTTATTTGCGGCCAGAAAAAAATCCATTTGTTATCCTGTTAATCTGGAAAATCACAGGAGTTTTCAGTTGTAATTCCACATGATGAAATATGGGCCAGTGTTCCGGCATACTGTTCTTCCCTCCACATCAACCCAAAAGCCACAGTACCATAAGGCAACAGGTAATGCAGTGTGAAAGGAACATTAAAATCCAGAATAGAAGTGCTAGCTTTGTAATCAGGAAAAGTAGAGCAATGTTTGAATGCACCCTTAGTCTCAGATTTTAGTCTCAGTTCCTGGCAGTGCTTCCCCACCCTGGCACCTATAATAATAATAATAATAATAATAATAATAATAATAATAATAATTTATTTTTATTTATACCCTCCCATCTGGCTGGGTTTCCCCAGCCACTCTCGGCGGCTTCCAACAGAATATTAAAATACAATAATCTATTAAACATTAAAAGCTTCCCTAATCAGGGCTGCCTTCAGATGTCTTCTAAAAGTCTGGTAGTTGTTTTTCTCTTTGACATCTGGTGGGAGGGCATTCCACAGTGTAGGTGCCACTACCGAGAAGGCCCTCTGCCTAGTTCCCTGTAACTTGGCTTCTCACAGCAAGGGAACCACCAGAAAGCCCTCGGCACTGGACCTCAGTTTCCGGGCAGAAAGATAGGGGTGGAGATGCTCCTTAAGGTATACTGGACCGAGGCCGTTTAGGGCTTTAAAGGTCAGTTTGTGGGCTGGTGCTCCCCTGTCCTGCTTTCTGCCTTTACTTACTTCTGAGAATACCCAAACAAACATTTCAAGTCAAAATGCAAGCTGGCCAGCATGTGTGAGTCTACTCTTTTCTTTAGATCTATGATTCCACCTATCTCCTAGCCACGAGGGTGGGGGCAGTTCATCTTTCTCTTTCTTCCATCTGTCTCCTGTGAAGCGGCAGTGGGCTTTAAGGTTTCCAGCCAGGCTTCTACCATTGCACATGTGTGCATTTGCATGAGGGCCCTTCCAAGCTGCCCTAGCCATCTGCCTGAATCTAAGAGAACGAGGGAGGTGGGGTCACATTTATTTGGCCTACACCAGAAGCAGGGGGGACCCCCAAACCAGCTAGGGAGGCAGCTTGTTGTAGTTTTTAGCACCTCTGTGGGCAGTGAACGCAGCTGTTGTCAAACCAGTAAGGAAAGGTAAAAGGTAAAGCACCCCTGGATGGTTAAATCCAGTCAAAGGTGACTATGGGGTTGTGACACTCATCTTGCTTTCAGACATGGCTAGCATGACTAAACCACTTCTGGCACAACGGAATGCTGTAATGGAAGCCAGAGTGCACAGAAACGCCATTTACCTTCCTGTCACAGTGGTACCTATTTATCTATATTCACTGGCGTGCTTTCGAACTGTTAGGTTGATAGGAGCTGGGACAGAGCAATGGGAGCTCACATCATCATGGGAATTTGAACCACTGACCTTCTGATTGGCAAGCCCAAGAGGTTCAGTGGTTTAGACCACAGCGCCACCCACATCCCTAATGTCAAACCAGTATCTGTTCAGGGCTGCCCGAGTCACCTGGTGACTTATTGTAACATGTTGAGTTATGGTACCTGTTTTTCTTGGGGGGGAAACACTGGTTCTTGGCATCTTGAGTTAAAATGATCAGGTCACAGGTGAAAATTATAATTATCAGACATTCTGCGAAGACGCAGGCTGGTCAGAGTAGTTAGAACTAATCCTATGTGTCTATTTATATTGTGCCATCATGATACTTTACACAGTAGCATAAGTCATACAGCAAGAGCCTTTTCCTTTACAGCTAACAGTCTAAATCACTGCTAAAATAATGAGGCGTGTTACCAATATGCAAATCTCTTCATCTTGGGAGATTTAAGCTTGGCCAATGTCCCCCCCCCCCAGTTTTTTTTTTAACCAAAGAATGTTGATCATCAAGGCATTAGTGTAGGAACTTGTTACAGCCTCGTGAATAAAAAGTCTCACTTCCCTTGCCAAATCTAGGATGGCTACAGAAGTTGGCTGTGGAACTGAGGAGGGAGCTAAATCTTAAGGCTGGATGCCAAACAGCTGGCCAACCTACCACAGAGCAGAGCGTGTCTGTGCCTTTGATGGCGCAACTTTCATTGGTTCGCATTGTGCATAGCAAGCCCAAGAAGTGCCTACTGAGCAAAAATCCACTGTTGCTTTCTTTTCGCATTGCTAGTTGCCGGTTGCGTCTACTGTACTCTGAATATCCCCCACGGGAAACAGACTCCTTTCAGCCAAGCAAATGATCTTTCTTGCTGATGAAACTATTAACAGCAACAATGATCCTGCATCCAATATTTCCTGTTAGCAAGAAAACACAGAGGAAGGATGCACTGCATTTTTAACTTCCAAATACTACCATTTCCATCAGCAATAATAAGAACCAGCAAAGAAACTGGTTTCCAAGTTGGCCTGGGCATCACTTCAAGGAAACCTAAAATAGAAAACAGAAAACAACGTGAAGGAGTGGGAGGGGGGAAGCCTTGGGAGGTGGAAGAAGCGCTTTGTTTGCATTCAGCACAATAATGCCTTATCAAAGGACAAATAACACTGCTCCAACATTTCCTTGCAATCACTGATGTAAGGATTCGGAGGCTATGGAGTGATATATTATGCCTGAGAAAATATGGAAAATCATTTTTCATGCGGCTCTACAAAACACTATAGAAAGTTTTGATTCAGCCTGGATCATTCCCAATTGGTGACTTCAGACATGTTCTGCTTATTCTCCTAACTGTTTGTATTTCCTTCTTTCTACTACTTTTTATTAGCCTAAAGGATCTCTGATTTGAAAGCAGTAATGCTGAACACATGTACATTAAAAAAATATCCTCTCTTTTCAGAACCATACAGCTGCTATATATATATATATATATATATATATATATATATATATATATATATTCTGAGAAGGCAGGATAAAATACATCCCAGATGGGTATAAAAAAGTGCGAAGGAGCTTAGAGTATTGGCTGATAATAAGTGGCATTTACTAATCAATGCTGAATGATGACCTAATTCCTGAATCTGAACGCAGCTCATCTGATTTATATGTTCTTTAATATTACTTTCTGGCAGTATTTGCATGCAGAAATGATTAAACGGGTTATCTCCAAGTATCCTTTTAGACCACAGGGTAACTCTATTCAAGTAAGGTCCGTTTAGATACACTTTTTAAATAATGGCGAAATATTCATATTTACATTCCAGGGGCCAAATTAATCTCTTTCTATATCTATATGAGGAACTAAAGAGAGTTAAACAGAAGACTTTGTAATCATGGGGAATGCACATTTGTTTCTGGCATGCCTTGCATATACTTTATGAGCTTTCATGTGTGTTTGTTTCAAATTAGAATATTTGGCTGAAACAAATTTTCACATTAGCATTCACATTCATCAGATGTATTTGATTTAAATAGTATACACCAGAACATAAACTTCTCTCTGATTTTGCAAGCAAATTTCAGATGGGAATTTACTAAATAATGTGGCTGGGAGAAAATATGGAGGGGGGCAATGGCAAGAAGTAGTGTGATGGGAATTAATGAAACAGCCAAACAACGTGTTGCACTGAACATGGGGATAGCATCCTGCCATTACATTCTCCACTCTCAAATATAATGTGGGGGACATTTCACCCATGCCATGAGACTGCCTTGTTGTGCTTTCCCCTGCCTCCAGCAGCATCAACAGCCAATAATGGTAACAGAGCTAGGGAAGTACATAATATTATGATATCACAATGGGAAGGATGTACTCCAGAACAGCCTAGGTGGGTTGGAACACCCAATTTTCGCCTTCTCTAACCTCCAAGTTCCCATCAAATCAATCCTAACCCATATGAGCTCGTTCAAGCCATATGATTGTAGAACACAACGCTGTAGAACGCAACACATAATAAGATTTTAGCAGATGTGCTTTCTGTACATATTTTGCAAATGTTCTCAACATGGAGATTTATTCCTGCATTCAACAGGCCGCCATGACTTCTCAGGAATGACTTGAAATATACCCAAACGTGTAGTGATTTAATCTAGTGCCCATTAGCAAGAGGCCCATTTTGGAACAACGCCAAAGTGCTTTATCAGTTGAGTGACCAAAGTCCGAAGTGGCACTGTGTGAGCTATCTCTGAGAATTAGCAAACGTTAAGAGAAACGTTGTTTGGCTAACTGAAAGCTGACGCTATTGTTCTCGTAAGGTTTGTAAACTCACAGTTGTAGCTTAATCCAATCAAATCCCAGTCCATGCAATATGTTGACAGCTAGACAGGACACATCCATTCATCATCCATCAATTTCCACCCTTCACCCGCCCTGTGTTTTTTTTTTAAAAGAGAAAAAAAAAATGAAAGCTGTCGTCAATTATCCCTAGGCATTTGCAGTAGGTGTGAGCCAAATGCTTCCCAACCCCCCCCCCCCGGGTTTGTTTTGTTTTGTTTTGTTTCTTGGCTAAAGCTTGCCTCCCCATGATCTGTCTGCCTCCACCCCACGCTCCTCAGTTGCACAGAAAATCCTCCTCAAGGTGTGGGGGGGCCTGGGAGAAGGGGTGTGGCCTAGAGAGAGTGCCAGGAAGGGCCGATTCAGAAGCTTGGTGCATTGCTTGCTGTAGATGTCCTATCACTGATCTACCACAACTCAACAGATGAGTTCACATTCATCTGCTGATACGCTAGTTCAAGACTCCTGCTCTTCTTTCTCCTGCTTCTTAATCTTCCTTCTGGACTGGGACAGCCATTCCAATAGAGGACACCTTCAAATAGAGGACTGTCTTTGGTAAAGCAGGCCATCCCTGGACATGGTGAGGCAGGAGATTCCACAAACAAGCAATTACCATACATTTTGCTTTATAAGACTCACTTTTTCCCTCCTAAAAAGTAAGGGGAAATGTGTGTGCATCTTATGGAGCAAATGCAGGCTGCACAGCTATCCCAGAAGCCAGAACAGCAAGATGGATCACTGCTTTCACTGCACAGCGATCCCTCTTGTTGTTCCGGTTTCTGAGATTCAGAATATTTTTTTTCTTGCTTTCCTCCTCCAAAAACTAGGTGCGTTTTATGGTCTGGTGCGTCTTATAGAACGAAAAATACGGGTACATGAGACTTTTATCAGAATGGAAAACTAAGACCTGGTTGCATTAAATCTCCCTGACAATCTGCTGCAAACCGAACCATGCATAAAGCAAACTCATTACTGAGTAGTCTTTATTAGTCTGTTTAGCAGTAATAACAAGCCCCATGTACCTAATTCCTGATTCTATTTAAAGAGACAGAGTCATAATTCTGAACTGCAGATTTTTTTTTTATAAGGCCATGACTCTGATTTTTAAAAGAAGAAGAAAAGTGTTCAGGGTTCAGGGTTCAGTCTGAACCCTCCTGGCCTGGTCAGTATGGCACCAGCTAACAACTTAAAGTATAAATAGATGACAATGAGTGAACCTTTCACTCATATCTGACTCTAGAAGCCACAAATGACGCCATGGGAGTAGAAATATGTTTAACAGGCTGTTTGTGTTTTTCAAACTGGGGTCTTAGTGGCACATAATTCATCTTGGCACTTCTTGAAATCCACATTATGTCCTTAGAAAGCAAATCAAGGATTCCACGGCAACATTTATTTATTTCAAATTTCTGTAAACATTTCCAGGAATACCCTTTCCAGTTCTTGATTTTTCTGCACTGATTACCTACACTTAGAAATTAGCTGTTCGTTAAAGAACTTTCGTGCCCCGAGTTATAGAATGCCAAACTGTGTTTATATGAACACCCTATAACCCAGTTGTGACATCATTATAGTTGGGCTGTTGAAGACAGGCTTTGCAGCCACTTGCATAATCTGATTCCCTCACTCGTTTCCCAGTATGAGTAACGCATAGCTAATCCACAAGCCACAAACATAACCCTAGATCAACTGTGTCTTCCATTTCTGATTTAGAGACAAACAATGGTTTTAATAAACCATAGGTTCCATACGTAGATAAACACAGCAATCTATGGTTTGTTCAAACCAGGGAGTCAGTGGGAGAATTAGAATATACAGGTATAAAACATGACAGCCAACCCTTATTGTTTGGGCATCATGTCTATGCTTGGTGTATGTTTCAAACTACACACATTCCTTAGGCATTTCTGTATCTCCGACCAACTCATGGGTTCTACACAAACCCCCTCCCCTCCACATTAGCATTACAAAGCAAGCACTAGTGTGACAACCTCTTGTTTTCCATGTAATAAGGGATGGGGAAGATATTAGGCTCATTTCATCTTTAATGCAAACCTACTTAATCACATTTCCTGAAGCTAGTGAACTGAAACACAACTATCCTTTGAAATTCACGTTTCAGGTCCTTTGCCTAAGCACCACTGTCCTGTCTGAATTAAGTGTCAATTTGTTTGCCCACATCCAGTCCTTTGCTACCTCCAGACACTGGTTTGGGACCATAGCTGTCAACTTACAGATTTGAAAATAAGGGACCAGCAGCCTCGAAAATAAGGGATCAGCAGCCAAAATAAGGGATTTTAGTCAACCAGCAGCCAAACGAAGGCTCAAGCGGTGGTTCCCACAGTGCAGCAATCTGGCAAAGGGGATGCAGCAAGGAAAACCACCGTCATCTCTCCATTGGGAAGCGCTGAGCAAAAGCGAGTCCCCAGGCAATGCAGCCGATTTGATCGGCACAAAGCATGCAAGCTCCACCCCCCAGTCGTTCTTAGACTCCTTATTGGGTGAGCAACGCAGCCAAGCAACACAGTTGGAGCCTCCCTCCCTGGCCGGCAGGGAGAGAGGGAGAGGAGCTGCTTCCTTTGAAACCCAGGAAATTTAAGGGACATCATCAATAAGGGACAGCAGCGGGAAATGGCGCTGGGATAAGGGAGTTCCCACCAAATAAGGGATGGTTGACAGCTATGTTTGGGACCTCCACCGCCTTCCTAGAATAAGGCGTAAAGGAGAAATCAATATACAATTCAACTCTCCAGGATTTCTGCTATGTGCATAGTCCAAGTCTGCAATTCCAGCAAATATATCTGCATCATTAACCAGGTTAGGTCAAGGCAGCGTCAGTCACTGCCTCTGAACATAACATGCACATGTGCTTATTTTCTTCTGCTATTAGTGAATACAGAAGGAAATCAAATAATTTGTGGCATAGAAAATAAGCATTTTTCTTGTAACTATGACAATTACTGTATCCTATTATGCATTTTCAAATACTTGGGAACTTCCCCGTAATCACTGTCTTGCCTTAAGTGAATGTTCCGTTGCCAAAGTAGGAGGACATCCCTGAATATTTTTGGCTTCAGATGAATTGAAAATATACAATTACTGGCGCTTGATTTTGCAATAAAGTTGAATCAACGCCTGGCATATTTTCAGATGAGGCTCATTCTCTCTCTCTCCTTTTACCTCTAGATAAAAAGTGTTTAGTAGTTAAAGCAATAAATCAGAATTAGGACATTACTCAAGCATAATCTGGACCAGTTGTTGCCTTTTGAGGCCTCCTTAGAAGACCCAAGCCGATCAGAAGAGATAGATGTCTAGATTTCGTCCCAGGGGAATTAGTCAACCCCTTTGGGTAACTCACTTGGAAATACAACCCTTAGAAATAAAGGAAGTTTTCCTAAATATCTCATTAAAAGGTCCAATTCCAGGCAAAGAGTTTATTTGCTTCTGAGTAAACATATTTGAATCCAGCTCCAGATTTTATCTGCTGGATTCTGAATCTGTTGTAAATGTGTAAATGTGATCAGTTCTGGGGCCTGCAATCCTAGGGTCCAAGAGGAAGGGGGCATTGCAGAGACTATGGGATAAAGCAGATCTCTGTGTATGAAGCTGGAGAGAGATTTCCTTTCTCAGAGAAGGGGACCTCACTGTTTTGGTCCAGTCTTCACCAACAGTCAGTAGATGTTGGTGAAGGCAAAAAGGAAGCTGATAAAGAGCATGCTGGGTATGATCAGAGGAAGGATCCATGCCATCCCACCTCCTCCAGGGAGGGAAGTCCACCCTCACAGCTGGTACAGCAAATTACATTCACATTGTTCCGAATGGAAGGAAAATTCCTAAAGAAGGCACAGAGACAAATTGCAGGCTCCTTTCACTGTTATTCTGCTGGCATTTGACAAGGCAGTTTGTCCACCTTTGGTGATCAGCTGCCTATAGAATTGGAGCATTAGTGCTCTTGGTGAATCTTCCAGTATTCATCTGTATTTGATGTCAACGAGTCCACTTTCTCTGTACCTTGCATAATCATCTCTGAAATCCACTGAAGAGTGGATTTCATGTTCTTTATTCAGCTCATAGTGGTGAGGAGGAATGGAAGTTCCCCCAGGATGTCTGCTTTATATACATTATTTACACAATGGGCCCCACGTGATTGGCTAATTCTGGGATTCACCTGTAGGCCAATCAGGTTGCGGATTCACTTCCACCTGGAGCTGGATTGGGTGGCTCCTGTGGACCAATCTGACTGCTGCATTCTGAATCCTATTGTTCTAGGACTAATCAGACTGCTGCATTTTGGATCCTATCCAACTCAGTACATAACAATCCCCTTACTCGCCTTTTGCCTAAACTAAAAAGCCCCGACTGCGGCAATCTTTTCTCCACATGTGAATTGCCCTCTCTTTCTGTTTCTCACTTAGAATCCAGTTCCATGTGTGTTCTGTTACAGATACTCATTTAGCTGTGTCTCACTGCGCAGTCTCCTGTCAACCACAATCTCCCTTCCATCTGTACTGGAGACCATCTCTGTAGCATGATGTGAAAGATATGTTAAGCCATTAACACTAGAGAAATCAAAACTCAAAATTGCAAAGGCCCGAAGAGAACTTCTGGTAAAACACAATTATGCTATTAGACTGGAAGAATGTCATAAATATAGACAGCTGTGGGAGAGATCAAGGAAAGAATTTAGTCCATTCTCCTCTTTCGGCAATCAGGGGTTTTTTTCCCCTTTACAGTGATACATCAGGTTACAGATGCTTTGGGTTAAAGACACTTTGGGTTACAAACTCCGCTAACCAGGAAGTGGTTGCTCCAAGTTAAGAACTTTGCCCCAGGATAAGAACAGAAATTGCGTGCCAACGGCGCAGCGGCAGCAGAAGGCCCCATTAGCAAAAGCACGTTTAGGGTTAAGAACCATTTCCTAGAATCATAGAATCATAGAGTTGGAATAGACCACAAGGGCCATCGAGTCCAACCCCCTGCCAAGCAGGAAACACCATGGTTAAGAACAGGCCTCTGGAAAGAATTAAGTTCTTAACCCGAGGTACCACTGTATAGTTAACTTTCCCCTACATGCAAAAATTATTACAGTATATGAATTTTATCAACAGATAGTTTTATCACCAGATACCCCAATGAATGACTCATCTATCATTATGGGGGAATAAGGTGGTGCTCAATCCCACAGCGGGTGGCACTGTGGTCTAAACCACTGAGCCTCTTGGGCTTGCTGATTAGAAAGTCGGCGGTTCGAATCCCCAAGATGGAGTGAGCTCCCATTGCTCTGTCCCAGCTTCTGCCAACCTAGCAGTCCGAAAGCCCGCCAGCGCAAGTAGATAAATAGGTACTGTTGTGGCAGGAAGGTAAACGGTGTGCTCTGGTTTCCGTCATGGTGTCCCGTTGCACCAGAAGCAGTTTAGTCATGCTGGCTACATGACCTGGAAAGCTGTCTGCAGACAAACGCCAGCACCCTCGGCCTGAAGCGAGATGAGCGCCGCAACCCCATAGTTGCCTTTGACTGGACTTAACCATCCAGGGGTCCTTTACTTTTTCATTTACCTCCTCCTCAGTCAAAGAAACTTTACAGTGCCCAGTCTGATTTCTTAGTCAGTTGCTTCACAGATATTTTATGCTTTTTCATCATAATCTTGTAGAACAACGTGGTACTCTGTAGGTGTTTGGTACTAGAACTCTCATTAGCACCAGCCAGCATAGCTAATGCTCAGGGATGATGGGTGTGGTAATCTAAAACATCTGGTAGGGACTAGGTTGTCTAAGCCTAGTCTACAATATTCAACATTATTAATTAATTCAAAGTTCAGTTGGGGGGATTTTTAGAAGCTTCCTTACCAATCAGTCTTGACCGACCAATTGCAAAGTCTTTCTCTGTGCAGATACTGAAGTAGCACATACTGCTAATCTAAAATGGCAGGGCAAAGATTGCCTTTCTTTGAGCTCTGGTACTGGCAAACCAGTGAGAAATGTTAAGTTGAGAAGCAATAACTGGCCCAAAGTCACCCAGTGAACTTAATGGTGTCGTTTGACCCTTTAATTAGTCCCCTTTCCCCTCCTATAAAAACTATGAAAGACACTCTGTGTGTATAAGAGTTTATGCATGCAGAGAAAAAGGACAAGAAAGGGTTACTTTAGGTGTGATTGTCCTTTACCTGCAGCTGGTTAAGTGTGAGTCAGCAAACTTGTCAGTCAGAGAGTGACTCAGCACAATCTAAAATATAAATATCCTTGTGTTTGTAGCACGTTCCACTGGATCCCCACCCCTTGGCTAGAACCAATTCTGTGTTAGAACGTCACAAGGAGGACATTTTGTTGGAAATACATTTTATTAATTTTGCTGTAAACTACCTCAGTCTGTTGGGACAGACTGAGGTAGGGTTACTTTATACTACAGCTGTACAGTATGTTACTGCTAAGCTGAGGAACAGCATTATATTTTGGACTGCCTGTCAGTGAAGGAACTGACCCTACCCAAACTGAGTATTTTCTTTGACAACCGCATCCTGGGTTTTTGCCATTTGCACAATCTGCTGGCGTGTTGAATGGGCACTCTGCACATGCCCCAACACATGGCCGAGTGGGGATTCGAACTCTGGTCTCCCAGGTCCATTCACTACATGGGTAGTGAATATGGGACCTTCTGTGTTCTGTGTTCATTCATTTCCATTCATGCTCTTTGTATGCCGATTTCCCACAAAATAAAATTATGCTGAAAGCAGCTTACAACAAACGAAACAAGACTGCGTTTCAAACAAACAGTTCAAAAACACTTTCATAATGACATAGCAAAACAACAGCAATGACCTACAAGGAAACCACATTTCAATGCTATAAACATGACAAGATTATTTGTTCATGTGCTGATTATGCCATGACCAGTTTGGATTTAAGTTGAGCAAAAATTCTCATGGAGTTTCTATACATCCAGTTTAAGAAACCCCTGGCTCTTTTTTTAGCACTTTCGGCTATTGGCTTCATGATGGGATTTAGCCAGAGTTCTTTAAATGGTGTCAAAAAGCCAGGTTCCACTATTTCTGCTGACATTTGCTTCTGTGAGCTTGGCAGGGGGGTGATGTACTGACGATCTGTGACAGTTTAAAATAAGCTTGTAGATACCATGTTCCGGAGTCGTTTTTCTATCAGCACTATTCCGAAGGAGTTTATTTTCCTCTAGGGGGGAAAAAAAGTAAGATCATTTACCAAAATAAGCCATGAGAGTCCAAGTTCAGTAAATCTAGAAGGCTTTAATCTCAATTTAGTTTGTTTATATTCAAGCAACAACAACAAAAAGCATAAGGACCGGCGGAATACTTATTGCTCCAAAACGTAGCCTGTGTATTGCTTTAGAAAACAATATCTAATTGGCACTGCATTTCAACTGTGCCTCATAAAGCGTGACTGTTTTTATGCCCAGCCTTTCCCTGACTTTTTCCAAGATACTTTATCTTAGCCCTGCATTTGGAACTTCCCCTGCATTGGATTTATCTTGCCATTTTGATTGGCCGCATTCTTTCCAACGTAGTGCCCTTAATTCTCCCCTTACTGGTCCAATTCTGGCTGTGTGTAAAGGGATTGTGCAGCAGCGTTCTCCTAGTTGGGAATGGGCATTGTGTAGCTGACAGTGCAATCATATAAGAACACAATAAAAGCCCTCCTGGATCAGGCCAATGACCCACCTAATCCAGTATCCTGTTCTAACAGCGGCCAACCAGATAGAAGCTTCTGGGAAGTCTGCAAGCAGGACCTGAGCGCTTAGCAGTCTTTCAAATTGTGATTCCCAGCTACTGAGTTGAGGAGCACACTGACATCACCAGTGGAGGTAGAATTATAGAATCATAGAGTTGGAAGGGACTCAATGGTAATCTAGTCCAACCCAACCCCTTGCAATGTCAGAATCTCATATAAAGCATTCATGACCGATGGCCATCCAGGTAGAACAAATCCATCACAGATCACAGCCATTGATCCTCCATGAACTTGTGAATCCTTTTTTTTTTTTTTACTTTTTTAACATTTCATTTATACTTTCCAGATATATACATTTCACTGATCTTACAATCATTCTAACATTTTAGAACCTGACTTCCTTCCCTCTCTTTCTGCAGGTTCCCTTAACTTTATTTTTAATATCTTCTGCATATCCAAATTAACTTAACATATTTATTTATCTTCTTTAAATATATACTCTTATGTAGCTGCGGGTTATTACAACAACCCTGCCTGTGTTTTTATCTGTTTACAATTTATCTGTAAATATTCGATAAACCCTTTCTGTTCTTTTATAAAAAGTTTGTTACCTTGGTTTCTTATTCTTCCAGTAAGTTCCGCCATTTCTGCATATTCCACAAGTTTTCATATCCATTCTTCCTTTGCTGGGACTTGTTTAATCCTCTGTTAAAACCACCTAAGTTGATGGCCATCACTACCTTCTGTGGGAACCAATTCCATGGTTTAACTGCACACTGTGTGAAAAATTCCTTTCTTTGGTCTCTCCTGAATCTTCCGACCTTCACCTTCATTGTATGTCCATGAGTTCTAGGACTCAGCTAGACTGGTAAAGAAAAAGTCATTTATATGTGTTGTATGTGTGATATAACATTGTGCCACTGGATGGCGACATAGAGTCCCATTTTCCTCTACCTGTTTTCCCTGTTTAAATTTACAACTCTTTAAACTGAAATGCTTCTTTGATGTGTCTAGATCCAGTCCTAGTAGGGAAATCACAAATGAGTTAAGTCATAATGATATGGCTGAAATATGATTCCACTGACCTGCAGCATTTTCAGGATTTCGGGAATCTTCCTGACTTGTCACCACCACAGAATTCCAAATCAAGTGTGGTTCGTTGTGTGGCTGTATTGGCTAACATGAAGAACCTCTCCTGTCTCTTTGTAGGCTGTATCTAAAGGGTCATTCAGGAACCGCAGGAAAACAGAGCAGCTTGATATTGCACGGAGCTGACTTCAGTACCAAAGATGCTGACAATGACAACTGCATGTGCAAATGTGCCCTTATGCTAACAGGAGGTAAGTATCAAATGATAAAAAACACTCATAATAAAGGGATGGATGGACCAAAAGATAAATGAATGAATGAATGAATGAATGAATGAATGGAGAAAGAGCTACTTTCTACTGAATCATGATTCTAATCCTTCTAGCCCACTGCTACCAACAGTTTTCCAAAGGGTTTCAAACAGAAGTTCTTTTCGGCTTACTGAGATTCCTTTAGCTAAAGTTTCACTGAAAGTCAATGGGAAATTGGTCTTCCTCCTTAGGGGAAACATCTGCAGGGTTTTAAGGGAGTCTTGTTAAGCCTTGTGAAACCTGGTGTGTTCAAAGTTTTTTTTCTGTTACTGAGCTACCTTCTGCTTCTGTTACTGCTCTCTACCTTCTAAGAAGTGACGAATTGATTTAAATCTTTTTCGTGTTTTTTTTTAAAGAAAGATGCAGGGCCAGAGGTGCAGATAATGGAGACCTGGTTTTGGGTCTCCTGTCTCACAACATTATTGTTCGATTTGGATTGGGACCACAGTATTCATTTATATTCAGTAGATTTGTTTCTGTTCTGGAAATGGGACAAATAAGAGAACACTGGGGATTTCAGTTCCAGTTTCTGATTCTGTCATCTGCCCCTCCCCATGGCTGCTTGTTACAAATGATAGTGGTGATGGTGGGACGGTGGGGGTGTCATCTGATCTCAAGTCACTATCATCTTGGTCTATTATTTATAGCGCCAAACAAAAATAATACCGCTGATGTATTGATAAGAGTCCAATGGGAAATTCACTGGGAATGTTGAGTCAGTAACCAAGATGCCCCCTGTCCAGGGTGATTCTAGACATTTGAAGTGAGTCCTAGTAATTTCTTGTGGAAAGCTTCCAAGTAAGAAAAAGCTATATGGACATATAAGGAGATGCTTTTACCCGTTTTTGTCAGCTGTATGACTAACGATGCTTGACTCATTTTTTTCAGGGCCGGTGCTACTAATTGATTGTGCATAAACATCTTTAAATAGGACATGATGGGTTATTTTTTTTCATGGATTTGCAATGTACAGCCAGCTTCCTGTGAGATAGCACTTTGAGCACTTCACAACACTGAACCGTAGAAAGATCCGTTCAATTCTTTTGTCACAACAAACTGCCTGATAACAAAAAGTGGCTGTGATAACTATGTAATAAAAATAATTCATCTTGTAAAATAATTGTATCTTAGACAGTAGAAAGCCTTATCAGACTTTCTGTTGGTTTTGGCAACACCATAGACAGCCTTTTGATTATGAATTCTATAAAATATACACAAGTTCTGCAGCTATCTTGACAGCCTGGAGGGTTTTGTAGTCTCTGGGAGATGAGCAAAATATTTTATGTGTAGCAAGTGACAAAAGAGATGATCAGAGATGGAGACTGGAATCACCAGAGATTAAAAACTACAACTGGAAAGCCACAATTTATTCTGTACTGTTGTTAAATGTTTTAGCACCAAAGTCCCTTGAGGAAAGTTTGAAGGAGCTGGGGATATTTAGCCTGGAGAAGTAATTAAAAAGTGACACGATAGACATCTTCAAATAATTGAAGGGCTGCCACAGAGATTACAGAATCATAGAGCTGGAAGGACCACAAGGATCATCGAGTCCAACCCCCTACAATCCAGGAATCTTTCACCCAACGTGGGGCTCAAATCCACAGCCCTGAGATTAAGAGTCTCACACTCTACCAACTGAGCTGTGATAAAGCAGGTTCATTTTATGTTGCTTCAAAGGATGGGACCTAAAATAACTGGATTGAATTACAAACATGTGATTTTGACTAGACATTGAGTAGAACTTAGGAACATAGGAAGACATTCTGAAATGAAACATATTTGATCTTGTTATAGGATTAATGCAGCAAATGTGTATAAAACTAATTGGAATATTCAAGTGCAACGTCCCATCACTGCAAAGATTTCTGCTTGTGCAATGGGATTTCTGCCCCCCCTCTCCTCCCCATTTACCCTACCCAGATCTGCTCCGGAGGACTGGGGGGATCTCTAGGACAAATCTGGGTGATGCACAGCAGGAGGAGAGATCATTTGTCAAGTCAACACTTGATTTAAAGACTAAGAAATATCAAGGCCAAAGGGAGAAGATTTTGGGTGGAATTCAGTCTTGTGCGAAGGTGTTTGCTCCATCAGCACAAACATTTCTGCTTGCCAGATGGAACAATCTCCCAGCCCTCCCAAGCAGACTTGGGGAGGGTGTTGGGGAGGAGAGAGGGGAAAGTCCCATTGCACTGGAGAGACTCATTATGTTGGCTTCCGCCAGCTCAACAACTTGGTTGAATTTCTCTTTCCAGCATGATGTGGAACAGTGGGCTTCAAGTTTGGCCAAACTTTAAAGCTCTGTGTAGAAAACTCTATAGTTAATGCTCTGATCCTTCTAGGTAGTATTCCAAAAGCCGTTATTTATTTTGCATCTAAAATGTTTGCATGCCATTCATGCAATCATTTGATAGGCTGGGTGGAACCCAAAGAGGTAATTATGGAAGGCCAAGCAAGATTTAGAGCAGGTAGATCTACCACAGTCTATTGCTGTGTGCTGGCATACCTGGCTCAGAGGTTTGCAACAGGATATAAAAGGTCCCTTGATGCAGCTTTTGTTGACCTGTTATGATCATAATAATTACCTACAGTGCTGTGGAGTGTATACAGATTGCAAAAGTAGAGCAGTCTGTTTCCAAAAAGGTTTACAATCTTCACTGAACCATCAAAACAGGTCTTTTTCATTGAAAACCCGTAGAGCACATTTATTATTAAGACAAGGCCATATTTAAGGCCATTTGCATATTGAGATCACATTTAAATGCTGCGGTGGCTGGTGCACATTGTCAATGGTAGGACGGAAGGCAGAGGGAGCCACCGTAGGCAGAGACAGAGCCAGTGGCAGGCAGAGCCAAGTCATTCTAGTTTTGCCCCCTCCTTCTTTCATGTACAACACTGAGACTTAGAAGGAAGAAAGTGACAGGCAATTTCAGCCCCTGGACTGGTTTGTAAGTAGGAAGGGAGGCAGGAGAAGGCTAGCTGAGGGCAGACCATAAATGGACCAGCCTCCACAGTTATGGAGCCAATGTCCATAGAGTTCGTAGGCATATAGTTACAGGACATTGAACTGTTGTGTTTTACATTGCCTGTTGCATGTGTGGATGTGCTAAATGCTGAGCTGTATGTTATCATAAGGGACGCGGGTGGCACTGTGGGTTAAACCACAGAGCCTAGGACTTGCCAATCAGAAGGTCGGTGGTTCGAATCCCCGCGACGGGGTGAGCTCTCGTTGCTCAGTCCCTGCTCCTGCCAACCTAGCAGTTCGAAAGCATGTCAAAGTGCAAGTAGATAAATAGGTACCGCTCTGGTGGGAAGGTAAACGACGTTTCCGTGTGCTGCTCTGGTTCACCAGAAGCAGCTTAGTCATGCTGGCCACATGACCCAGAAGCTGTACACCAGCTCCCTCGGACAATAAAGCGAGATGAGCGCCACAACCCCAGAGTCGTCCGTGACTGGACCTAATGGTCAGGGGTCCCTTTACCTATGTTATCATAATGGGTGGCTTTTTTTAAGGAACAGACATACAAAACAAAAATGTACTTTTTCATAGGATCTAAGCAAAGTTCTGTGTTTGTGTGTGTGTGTGTGAGAGAGAGAGAGAGAGAGAGAGGGAGAGGGAGAGGGAGAGGGAGAGGGAGAGGGAGAGGGAGAGAGAGAGTTATGCACATGCAGGCAGCCAGTTTAACCTGAACTTGGGGACATAAACACAACATTTCTACTGAAAACTAGTTCATCAGTGTTCTGTGCATTCATCACTTTCTGGCTGCACTGTCAATGTATGTGCCCATGAGCCATCACAGACCTAATACCAGAGATGGAGCAGTCATATTATCCAATGGCCCATCAAACAGACATTATCAATAGTAAGTCTATGCCTTCAGATGCCAGTCTTTTCATGTAGACTAGGCGAACTCCAGCAATGTGCATACATGAGTGAACTAGTTCAGAATCATCCGAAAAATGTTTTGTTTTGTTTTGTTGGATGGATTTCCAAGCTACCCAACAGCAAGTGTGGTGCAGTGGTTAAGAGCGGTAGTCTCGTAATCTGGGGAACCGGGTTCACGTCTCCGCTCCTCCACATGCAGCTGCTGGGTGACCTTGGGCTAGCCACACTTCTCTGAAGTCTCTCAGCCCCACTCACCTCACAGAGTGTTTGTTGTGGGGGAGGAAGGGAAAGGAGAATGTTAGCCGCTTTGAGACTCCTTTGGGTAGTGATAAAGCGGGATATAAAATTCAATTCCAAATCCAATCTCTAGTTGTGGAACTTTCTGCCTCAGAAAGAGAAAGATAGAAACCAGCTTGAAGACAAAAGATTGTAAACCGCAGTGTCCCTATTTTCCAGGGATGTCCCTGGTTTAGAGAAGCCATCCTGGTTTCTGATTTGTTCCTGGAATATCCTGCTTTTTCCTTAGGACGTCCCTATTTTCATTGCAAAAATGTTAGAAGGTATAGTAGGATGTCCTTATTTTCTTTGGAGAAATGTTGGAGGGTATGGAGTTATTTGACTCCCGAGCTGTCTGAAGGCAATCTTGTATAGGGAAGGTTTTTAAAAAAATGTTTAATGTTTTATTGTGTTTTTATATATGTTGGAAGCTGCCCAGAGTGGCTGGGCAACCCAGTAAGATGTGTGGGGTATAAATAGTAAAATTATCATTATGGAATGGGATGTCCCTATTTCCATCAGAGAAATGTTGGAGGGTATGCTGTGGTTCCAATAAATAAAGACATATTTTTAGTTAGGAATATTGAATTAAAATCAGCAGATGCTCAACTAGTAATCTAAACAGAAGGATGAGGATTTAGAAACATCAGTAGAATAATTTCTTGCTCTCCCCTTACAGGTCCATAAAAAGCAAACCTTGATTGTTTTAGGCCAGTATAATTTCTGGTATGAATGAATAAATGTTTACTGTTGAAATGATTGAAGCCATTGGCCATAACAATATTTGAAGTGTTTTTAAAACAACAAAATAAAAAAAAATTCTAGAATGATAGAACCACCAAGAACAATGCGAAATCCTTCCAGTTATATTGAATCATTCTGGCAGTATAATTAATATCTCTAGGGATGAAATGGACCAGCTCAGCAGCTGATTGCAATTCTATCTAGTCAATCATTAGCTGTATGAGAAAAAATCAGAGATTTGTAGGGGAGATGGCTGCAATTCGGATGTGGATTAATTTAACAGGCTGCAATTCCTCTTTCCCCGTTTTATCTGTGCAGTTATCTGCCAGTCTACTGTTGCTGGGCTGGGGATAGCGCCATAAGTAGAGTTTAAAAAAGACCAGTCCTCACATTATTCTCCAGAATAAGTTGCAGTTGCTGCTTAGCAGAAATCGAACCTTTGAGGCAATGGCAACTTTTAAACACTTGAAACTATGTGGAAAATATGGAGATCTGTCCTGTAGCCAGATCAGCAGGAAGGCAGGAAGTTAGTATCCTGGGACCTGTTTCAGCATTTGCTGACTTTTGTCTTGGTTCATACCTACATACATATATATATATATATGTTCCAACATATATATATATATATGTTCCAACTCAAACAATGCTTTTCCAGTGAAGATGCTTCACACATTCAGCTGAGAGATCAAGTGATATATATATATATATATATATATATATATATATATCACTTGATCTCTCAGCTGAATGTGTGAAGCATCTTCACTGGAAAAGCATTGTTTGAGTTGGAACTGCATGAGATACAGGTTTTCTCTGAGGGGATTAAACTGTGATAGCTCATCCAAGCAAACGAGCAATGATTTGATGAGGCAGTCAAGAAGGGATAAACAACACATGTTTGTGTGAGCTGGACCACATAGATAAAGCGTAATAGACATGTCTCCAGTACCCTATAAATGAGACCCCACTTAATTGTGCAAGTCAGGCGGGAGTCCTTAAATGTGGTACGTACTTTAGCAGATCGTTCCTGTAGGCATAATTTAGGTAGTCTGTCATGTAGGGCTGCTTTGGGATTACACAGTGTTTAGGTTGCCTTGCTCAGAAAAGAAAAATATCCCCAAAGAAAGTCTGTCTTTCATGCTATGATGGTTGTTGTGAAGTAGAATGGTAATAGATACCACTTTCCTGCTCCATACTCCTGACAGTGTAAATGGAGCTGAGAGTCGCTTATGTGTTCCAGCCTCAGCTCTGGAAAGGGGGGGGGGGGCGAATCGAGGATTAGATTTTTCCATGTTTAGCTTTGTCTTAAATTTCTGCAAGATTATGCTCTTGTTACAGTCAAACATCAGCTGTGCTGCTTTCTTTTTCTTTGGTTATTAGCCCCTTAGGTATAGCTTTGTAATCAAAGAGAGGTCAGCTGTATCAAAATAGCAGAATGCCAGAATGTATTTGGCAATGATCCTTCCCCAAAGATCTTGTTATGAAGTGTTACTTCGGGGGTGGGGAGCCTACAAAGTATTGTTCAAAAAAAATAATAATGCAAGAAATTACTTTGCAAGGCTCAAGTCATAAATTCACTCTGGTCGAAATGCAGAGTCGAGTAAACCTTGGAGCTATGCGCTGATCATTGTTACCACTGGTTAAAAAAGAAAAAAGAAAACAAGGGCTCCTTTCCTTTGGATGGAATGCAGAGGACCAGATCTGCTGACAAAGTGCACAAGCCTCATGGGAAGCACATTCTGCCCACACAAAAAAAAGAAATTTGTGTTTAATTCCCCTGCATCTCCAGAGATAGGACGGGAATCCTTGAACACCAAAGGTGTCTTTTATTATTTTTATTATTCTTTCTTCCCCCCCCCCCCAAAAAAAAGTTAGTAAGCATTTCAGTTTGGAAGACGCCGTGTTGTTCCGTGGAGTCAAAGAAATCTCACACCGCTCTGCTAACTGTGTGTGCTCAGTTTTGATTGTTACTTGGCTCTGCTAGGCTCCCCTGCAGATGCTTCCAGCAGGTTCACAGATGCTGTGTTGCTGCACAACACAAGCAACCTCTAGTTTAAATGGAACAAAAGGTGCAGACTGGCTTCCTTCCCCTTTGGGAGAAGGGGAGATCTCTTTATTTCACTATTAGCCTTCAACCCCCAAAGCACAAACCTAAGCTGTCCTGCTATACTGTATACTCCTTTCAAAAAAGGGACTTTTGTAATGAGTAAAGCCATGCTTCTGATATATTGCTTTGCTTCAGAATTCTTGTCTTGCAGGTCCTTCTGCACTGTGCTTTGTAGAAGGAACAGTTTGTCTGAGGGCCAAACTAGATTTGATGTGAGTGGGAACCATGATAGTTTTTAAATTTGGTAAAAAGCAGCCAGGTGGGTTTGGATTCAGTCTGCTTTGCTTGGATGAAAATGTCCCCAAACTGCTATCAGCAATGGAGATAACCTACATCCATACATTAAAAGCACTTTAATAATACTGTGAGAAGATTGAAGCATCCTGGGAACGGTAGTTTGTTAAGGGTGCTGGGAATTATAGTTCTGTGAGGTCATCACCTTTAACATCCTAGAGTTTTCAGGATGTTCCATGACTCTTAAAGTGGTAATGGTGATGATAAAGTGGTGCCTTGCAAGACGAAATTAATTCGTTCTGCGAGTTTTTCGTCTTGCGATTTTTTCGTCTTGCGAAGCACGGTTTCCCATAGTATTAACGGTTTTAAGAAAAAGGAAACAAACTTGCAAGACGTTTTCGTCTTGCGAAGCAAGCCCATAGGGAGATTCGTCTTGCGAAGCAACTCAAAAAACGAAAAACTCTTTCGTCTTGCGAGTTTTTCGTCTTGCGAGGCATTCGTCTTGCGAGGTACCACTGTACTCAATGTTATAGATAGTTTTTCCTGCCACCTAAACAGCAGCTTCCAATGGGGGTGCAGAGTTTTAGCTTAGCGAGATGAATTAATATCCCCTCCCTAGCACTACAGCTGCAAGTCAAGTGAAATTGCTTCCACGGTGGCTGCTTTTAACCAAAGGAAAAGATTTCAGGAGATCCGGTCAGAGATCTCCCACACACTATTTAGCTTGGCTCTTAGAGTGACCGCTGAAACGTTACCTAAACTGAAATTCAAGGCTAATGTGGGGGTTCCTTTTCAGGTGACCAGCTTTTAAGGGTAGCCCAATTTTTTTTGGAAAGAGTACTAACAGTTCTCACAGGAGTTTCACATATCCCTTATTGATTTGCTTGGAAAAAGGGGTTGGGGGGTGGGAGGAAGGAGAATTGTAAGTAATATGAGGTGGGGAAGGAACGTCCACATTATTTTATTCTCTCATCAATGTACATGGCGAGTCCCTGCCACAAATCTGCTGACAATCTAAATTTCATTGGCGCCGGTTGGGGGGTACCAAAGAGGGCAAAAAGGAGTGGATTTAAGAAACAACAGAAAGAAAGGGTGAGTGGGTAAAACAGTGGTGTAGCGTGGGGGTGCAGGGGGGGCCGGCCGCACCGGGCGCAACATCTGGGGGTTAGGGTTAGGGGGCGCAAATCCAGAGGTTAGGGGGCGCAAATCCACGGGTTAGGGGGTGCAAATTACTTGCCTTGCCCCGGGTGCTGACAACCCACGCTACGCCACTGGGGTAAAACCAGTGTTAACAAGGCTTTTATGCATTTACAGTGGACGCTTGGGTTGCAAACGTGATCTGTGCGGGAAGCATGTTCGCAACCCGCAGTGCAGTCAACGTCTGCACATGTGTGGGTCGCAATTCGGCGCTGCTGCACATGTGCAAAGTGCGATTTAGCACTTCTGCGCATACGCAAGTGCCAAAACCTGAAAGTAACCTGTTCCGGTACTTCTGGGTTCAGCGCGGTGCGCAACCTGAAATCACGCAACCCAAAGTGTCTGTAGCCCAAGGTATGACTGTATTTATTTATAAAAGCAGCTATATACCACCAATTCATACAATATAACAAGGCAGTGTATAATAATTTATACGACAAAGTATAAACACCATATAAACAGTACAAAATGATTAAGGTGACTGGCTGATCAAAAAAATTATACTGTTGCATAGGCCTGTCTTCAAGAGATGCCTGAAAGTCAATAGCAAGCATACCTGCTGAATCTCTGCTGGCAGAGTATTCCACAGCATGATCCTGGTAACACTAACTGCTCGACTTCTACGGGAGGTCAGTCAGGCCTCTGAAACATGGGGGTTGAATGGGATAGCCTCCAAAGTCCCTTACAAGCCCATGATTCTATGCCTGCAAACATATCATCAAGGGTGACCAAGTGATAGAGGATCTGGAAACCAAGACTTATATAAGGTTTCCAGATTTTTTTCAATGAATCCGGGGACACTTTTCAACTTCCATGGATTTTGTATGGGGACTGATTTGTAAATCCGGGGACCGTCCCCGGGAAACAGGGACTTCTGGCAACCTGACCTTATGAGGAATGGTTGAAGGCATTGGTTATGTTTAGCCTGGAGAACAGAAGAGTGAGAGGTGTCATGATAGCCATCTTCAGGTATCCGAAGGGAGCAGACAAGAAAGGAGATTCCAACTACAGTGGTACCTCGGGTTAAGAACTTAATTCGTTCTGGAGGTCCGTTCTTAAACTGAAACTCTTCTTAACCTGAGGTACCACTTTAGCTAATGGGGCCTCCCGCTGCCGCTGCGTGATTTCTGTTCTCATCCTGAAGCAAAGTTCTTAACCTGAGGTACTATTTCTGGGTTAGCAGAGTCTGTAACCTGAAGCATCTGTAACCTGAAGCATCTGTAACCCAAGGTACCACTGTAAACATTCGGAGGAACTTTCTGGTAGTAAGAGCTGTTTGACAGTGGAATGGACATATGGAAAGTGGTGGGCTCTCCCTTGCTGGAGGTTTTTAAGCAGAGGTTAGATGGCTATCTGTCAGGGAATCTTTGGCTGTGATTCCTGCATTGCAGGGGGTATGATTTGATTTAGAATAATAGAATTTTAGAGTTGGAAGGTACCCTAAGGGTCATCTAGTCCAACCCCCTGCAATGCACAAAGTTCTGCCTTGCTCAAACTGTGCTAGTAAAGTGATATGCTGCTTCCCTGTATTCTAATTAAAACAAGTTGAGTTTGTTTGAGTGAGTGTCATCGAGAATAAGAGTCTGCAAATGTTTGTTTCTGAATGATTTATTTAGCCATTGTTTACCTCTTTAAAGTTTGGCTACAAATATTTAAACAACCCAAAAAAAATATTCAGAGGGCAAAACTTGATCTCACATAATTTTATGCTTTCAAGAAGGAAATGTTGTGATCCCCCACAAACACGGCTGGAGCATGTATGCTTCTTAATTAAGGAAAGAAACAAGCTTCCCTGTTAAAAAAAATCTTTGCAGTTCTTTCATACATTTAGGGAGCAAGCCTATGGCAAGATTCACTGGGATGAGCAGTTTAGGATGCAGTGGATCTCTGGCCCAGCTGATCAAGTCCCCGGCCCTGCTTAGGCTGAAAATATGGTGGTGTAACTTGCTCATCCTGCCTCAGCCAGGACTCAGCTGGCTGAACCAAAGCTGGCTGAGCTGATTCAAGCATAATTCACCCAAAAAGGGCATTCCAAGGGCGTAGCAGGGGCAGAACCATGGACTTAGCTGGATCCTAACCCCATTCAGTTTGGTCACGTGGCCTGGCAGCCCAGCATAAGAACTCTATTCCATAAGTTTAGAGACAATGACCTGAATGAATAGATTTGCAGATGCACCCATGAAAATCTATCAGCTTATAGAAATGCATGCGCGTTGGGTGTCAGTGTTGTGAAATGACTACAAAATAAGATGTTAAGAAGTCAAACAAATGGAAGGATGTCTTGTTCAGTGTCATTTGATCTAGAATCAACTCTGATTATAGGCAAGGACCCAAAATTTAGCTGCTGTCAAGGGTTTGCAATATCCGCTGGAATAGTTGTTCCTTTCTTTTTGAGAAGCGGACCTGTATGCCACATAACAAAATATTTTTTGAAAATTCCCTCACTTTCAGAAACTGTCTGCTGTTTGGTACAGAGTACTGCTATTCCTATTTCTATCATTATGACTGTTTTTTATGTAGCCACTCATGCAGTTCTAAGAATCCCAACCTCAAAATATTTCTTCTTTTTCAAAAAAGAAGAAGAAGAAACTCAAAACATGGCCTCCACGGCTTTTACCAAGTTGGATTCTACACATTTGCCAGCCAGTGTGATGTTGCAAGCCAAAGTGAGCATGCTTAGTTGGTGTATGTTCTAATGGTTTTGTTCTTAATGATTTCAGGATGGTGGTTTGATGCCTGTGGGCCTTCCAATCTCAATGGAATGTTCTACTCTGCTGGGCAGCACCATGGAAAAATAAATGGAATCAAATGGCACTACTTCAAAGGCCCCAGTTATTCATTACGTTCCACAACTATGATGATCCGGCCCTTAGACTTTTAAACGCACCAAGCAAAAGCAAGAACAATGTGCAGTATAGCTACCATATTCTGAAGAACTTCGTATGTGACCTTCAGAAGCAGAGGGTGAGGACTTCCTGAAAGCATCAAATGGCAGCTGCCCATCAGTACTCAGATCTTCCCTGTCACAGGCTGCAGTAAACGGACACAAGTCACCACCCAACACACCAGGATGCAGATGACACTGTGGTTGTTTGGACTAGCGAAGGTGTTTATTGCGATAGATCAGTGGACAACATTACGGTTTGGTTGCCACAAATGAACCTAATACTTTTGAGCAGAAGCTTGTTTGCTTGTACAAAACTGCCAGATTAAACTAGATGAAATTTTGTAAAGCAGAAATACATCATCATCATCATCACCACCATCATCATCATCCGTGGAGAAAAGGATGCTTGTCAGTGAAGGAAATAGCACAGAATCTATGCAAAAAAAAAGCACAACCGATATTTATTTTAATTGGTACACGTGCCTTAAAAAAGAAACACAAAGATGGTCATTCAAAGCGTTGCTTGGTATCAGCAAACACCATTTAGATGGATAACGTCTCTTTAATGTAGGATCAATATGGTATGTTGGAGCAATTTCTCATTAAGTCGGTTTCAAATGTGAAACATGCCCCCAATAAAGAGACTGTGAATCATGATGGAGAGAGAATGATAAGAGCAATATGCAGAGAGTTGTCAATGGTTCTGCATGGCTGGGGTGAATGTAGGTAATCCTGATAATTGGCATAATCCTTCAACTGGGATTTATAGCATGATAACAAAAGAAAGCAGGGATTTTTCTTTCTGACTGTTACGGCTCTGGCCTCTAGCAAATGAAGTCTGAATGTCAAACCCAGATATTTTGTAAGGTGAAATAAAGGTTATTTTGCAAATGGAATTTCCTTTGAAATATACAGCATGGATGCAGATGGCGTAACCACATATTCCAACTGGATTTGGTTCATGAAGCAGTGTTTTGTTGTTGTTTTTGCATGTGCACATTTTAGAGTTAATTACTTCTGAATTGCTTTTAGACCTTCATTTCTTCTCTATGTTATTCATCCTTAATCTGCAAAATAAGTTAAGCAGGAGACTATCAGTTCTTTGCTGTGCTTCAGTTACTGCTGTGAAATAGTAAATACAGGAGAACTAAGGGAATACTTACAGTTATGTATTGTAATTGCAGTGGGCATGGGCACAGAGTAGCCAAAGTTAAAGGCATTAATTTCAGTGGGAAAACTAAGCCTATGCGTAACTCTTTTATTTGAAATGAATGGGACTTAAAAGTGCTCATCTGAATCATGTCCCATACGTAGGGCTGCAATAAACGTGTAGCTTTCGGTAGTTGTATGGAAGGGGTTTGTTGTGCTCTAGTACTACAATGTTGATTCCTGAATAACTTGCCTCCAATGTATGCACTTCTAGAATTTCATGTGCTTCCTTGTGTACATTGTCGACCAGCTCAGACAGACATATGGCCCAAGGGAAACGCACCTATGCTTCATTAATGTAACTCATGTGCATGAAAGATCTCATACATAGGAAGTTGCCTTATACAGGTCCCTCTAGTTCAGCACTGCTTCTGTGCAGACTATCGATATCTTTCTAGGGTTTTAGATGTGAGTTTCCCCCAGTTCTACCTGCAGATGTCAGGTATTAAACCATGTACAGTACTCTGCCACAGAGCTTGTGGTCCTTCTCTTGCAGAAATGGGTGAGATAACCATTCACACGTAAAAATTAGGCTCATTCCATTATTTTTGAGAGCCATCCTTTTTAAGAAAATGGGGATCAGAGAAAGCTGACCGGCCATACATTTGTATGTGCAACTATCTGGTCCACATCCAATATTATTTGCTCAGTTGGCATTCATCTATGTGCATTTTCAGAATACATAGGAACTTATCAGGTCCACAAGACTTCAGAGCTCCAGTGCGCATGAGAAGTTAAATGGGGAAACCAATGTGAATGGGAACTCAAGGAACCCGCAGTAAAATCTTCTGTGTGATGGGAACTTGTGTGCATGTGTGGCACTGAGCAAATGCTATCAACAAAGCATGGGACGTGCGCTGCACACATTCCTTATGTATGTGCAGATTGGGTTTTTTTTCAGCTATCAAGGTATCATTATCCGAGCTTTTCTATGCCATGAGAAGTATCTGAGTGAGGAAGGATCATCTTATGGGGGAAATCATTTACAAATCAGCATCTCAGGAAGTCCTTGTTGTAAGAACACCGTGTCCGGCATTGTTCAACAAGTCTCACTCTGACTTTCAACTGTGTTTCATATATCATTATAGGTGTACTTTAGGAGTGGCTAACCTGTGGGCTGCAGACCACATCTGGTCCTCCAAGAAGTTTTATTTGTGCCCCCTCATCACACACACCCGTTAAATGGGACAGGCCACTAGCCATGATGGCTATATTCTGCCTCCATAGTTGGAGATAGTAATGTTTCTGAATACCAGTTGCTGGAAACCATAGGAAGGGAGAGTGCTCTTGTGCTCAAATTCTGCTTGTGTGTATCTCACAGGCATCCAGTTGTCCACTGTGAGAGCACCATGCTGGACTAAATGGGCCATTGGGCTGATCCAGCAGGCTCTTTTAAGTTTGATGTCCTCCACCACTCCTGAAGACAACAGGCTAACATAGGAAGTGCAGGGCAGGCTGTGGTGTAGACACATTGCTCTGACTTCCGACACAGTCAATCCCTCACGCTCAGCCTCTGTCACTTGAGATGACCACCTCACTGTGTCTAATGTTTGATATATTTTTAACTGTTGAATCACTGCAAATTATTTTATAGCAAGTGATTCAGAAATGGAAATGAATAACTAATAAATAAACAGTAGTGGAATCTGGCCCTGTTGAAATGAGCACACAGTTGGGTTGCTCTGAAGCGTGAGCCTCTTTCTGAAGGAAATAAAAAATGTTCAACAAGTTTTTCTAATGTTGTGCTTAAGAAAGTTGACTACCCACCCACTTCATAGCTTGCTTTGCTTCCATTTATGGGAATGATGAAGCTTGCACAGGTTTCCTACTGAAAACCTGGAAGTACAAGGGGGTGACCACAGGATTATTTGTAACCATGATGGCTCCATGTCTCTCAAGTTTAGAAGGTCTTTTGTATTGATGTATCCGTATGTATTTTTCTTTGCATTATCCTGCCTGAAGGGTTAGTTTGTTGTGTTCCAACTTGTTCTTTGCTCAGTGGTTCCTTCATACTTCTGGTTTCTCTCTCATTCCAGCAGTCTTCATTTAAGTCCAAAAAGTGTGCTACTTCTCAAAAAATCTTTTTTTTTTTTTTTTAAGTCTCCAAATCAGGAATGCCATCGTGTAGATCGTATTGCAAAGGACAATTAAAAAAACAACAACCATAAAGGAAAAGATATGTCAAAACACAAGCATGATATTTACTGTTTATTTATCTCAGTTTGAACAAATGGGAACATGGTTTCCTATCCTTTATAATAAAACATTTAAAACACATTGGTTGGCTCCGTGTTTTGCTGTCTTTGGAGTGTACATTCTTGTGGTAGCCCACATTTGAGAGGAGGGAAAACCTAAGTAGAACAATATTCAGAAGTTCAGGCTGGCGATCTGAGGGCTGAGAAGATCAAGCCTCTTTGACACTACTAGAACTTGAAGACATCCAGTGAAGCTGGTTCATAGAATCATAGAATCATAGAGTTGGAAGAGACCACAAGGGCCATCGAGTCCAACCCCCTGCCAAGCAGGAAACACCATCAGGTTGTTGGAAGATTCAGGAAAGACAAAAGGAAGTACTTCTTCACACAGCACCAAGGTAAACGATGGAATGCAGTCCCACAAAAAGTAGTAATGGGCACCAACTTGGATGGCTTTCAGAGAGGATTGGGCAAATTCATGGAGGATAAGGCTGTAAATATGTTCCAATATGCCCCTGCATGCCAATTGCTGGGCATCCCTGTCGCGCCAGTGCTGGGGGAGGAAAAAAACTTTAACATGTAGCAGAGTTCCCCAAAAATAGACCGGAGGCAATTAATATTTCATTCAACAGAGCTTTTACTTTCATCTGAAGGCAAATGAGCATAATGGTCACAAATCCAGTACATTCAGGATTGGCACAGTCCATAAAAAATCAAGTTGCAGCACTTACAAAAATTTATAACAAGACTAAACCTTAACACTAAGCATACTATGTACAGAACACCATACCAAAAAGAAGAGAAATAGAAAGTAAAACCCAGGCTCCTTCTGGCTTATATTTATAATCAACATGACCTTAATTGGAAGAGATAAGAGAACCAGTTCAAGCCAGCTGTACTCAGCTTCTCTGAAGGTATAACCCAAACAATCATGAACCTTCTGCTTGCTTCTTTCACACAGAGGAGCTTCCAGAATTCTCTTGTATTAGTTAGAATAGGAAAGATCTCTATACATCAGATCAATACTTTCGGTACTAAGAAATGAAACCTGACAATCCCAAGTGGAGACAGGGCTCAAGCACTCAGCTTCTGCTTTCAGGCTCCCCCTAGGCATCTGATTGGCCACTATGAGATCAGAGTGAAGGACAAGATGAGCCATTGGCCTGATCAAGGAGGCTCTTCTTATGATCTAAAAGCACTTCACAATTTTTTTTAAAAAAAAGAAATATTCTGTCTCTTGCTAACAAACGATACAATTCCATTTCTTGCTGGTTCCTACCAGCTGATTACTACACAACTTCATTTGGATTTGGATTTCCTTTCTAATGACTCATTTTCCTTTGGGCCATCTTTGTATGAAATGGAATTACTTGTTTCTTCTTCCCTAATGACTTTTTATTCATTAATCACTCTCTGGTTTATGAAGCCTGGCAGTGGCCAGCCTCAATTAGCTCGAATTCTTTTACCAGATCCCAGCGATTGTTTCATATATGTAGCTCAAGGATGGAAGGAGTATTTTCAACATCTCTTTGTAACAGATTTATCCACTTTTTTCTTCAGGGAAGTTAAGCATAATTAGACTTCTTTCTTGTATACATTCAAGCCAGCCTAGCTTAAAGCGGGGGTTGGGGGTGGGAGCCAGTACAAAAGACATAGGGGAATGGAGCAATGTGTCTTTGCTTCTTTCAAGTCCTAGATTATCATGCCAATTAGTACTTACAGGCTCTTGTATGCCTTGAAAGTAAATGCGAAGGATTTTTTTTTAGGAAGGGGGTGGAATCCAATCTGCTGAAATGCATTTATAACTGTAGCAAAATATTAAGATACAGCATATAGATATACAGTGGTACCTCAGGTTAAGTACTTAATTCGTTCTGGAGGTCCGTTCTTAACCTGAAAGTGTTCTTAACCTGAAGCACCACTTTAGCTAATGGGACCCCCTGCTGCCTCCGCGCTGCTGGAGCACGATTTCTGTTCTCATCCTGAAGCAAAGTTCTTAACCTGAAGCATTATTTCTGGGTTAGCGGAGTCTGTAACCTGAAGCGTATGTAACCCGAAGCGTATGTAACCTGAGGTACCACTGTATAGATATACTGTGTCTCAGGTCTTTGTGTTCTCTGGATTATAAGGAAAATTGGGTGATTCAGTGAAGGTTCTCACATTTCCAAGTTAGATTGCACCATTAACAGAGTGTCTCAAAGTGAATCACGACCTTGCTAAGTTTGATTGGCTCTGTGGCCTTGGCTCTCCTAAAACAACAACAACAACAACAACAACCCCACAATGGCTGTTGCTTTACCACCCTGAGAAACAAAGCCAATCTGCCTGGGAAAACATCCAGAGTTCAAGAAGGGAGTGTGTGCAGAGGTGGGAATATATTTTGAGTTGATGGACAGGTCTAGCTTTTAGTTGCATTGAATGGTTTTCACAGGCCAGTTGAATCAGAATGATTTGAAGGAAGGATTAAAAAATGGGTTTATTTTGCAGGTGGATCCATGCCTCCCCCCATTTAAGTGCATGGAGAGCGCTCCAATGTCTCCCCCCAAAACTGTGGGGGAGTGAGAAGCCCACCCTCTTCCAATGTCCCTTGTGGTAACAGCATCTTTGCTGGGAATGAATCTTTACTGGGAAGCTTTACGACATCCCAGTCTTTACTGGGAGTCTCTGATATTATACCACCACACCATTCACCTATGCACATCAATGGAAAGAACTCCACATTTTGGATATGCCACCTTTTTATTTTATTTTAAATATATATATATATATATTTGACTGCTCCCTTGTGTGCTTTCAGGCAACTCTCTGTGCCCTAAAGGGTGCAGAAGAGTAAAGAAAGAGAGAGAGAGAGAGAGAGAGAGAGAGGACCTGAACAGGTGGTGGACATTATTATGATGAAGAAAACCATTTCTCCTTCTCCTAAAAGTCCTTTTTTGGGGGACAAGTCAATATGTTGAGTTCAGTTGCAAGTTATTGCTGGTCTCCTAGAAATATATAGAAGGCAAGTAGATGTTAAACTGTTTGTGGTATATCTATATCAATGCTATGTTTTGATACAGGGGAGCCTTCAGACATGCAATTCCCACCCTACATCGTGAAACAGTATAGTCCTGAAGGCGTAATGCCTTGTGATTTTTCTGAACCTGTAAACCTGCCTTGATTGAATGCTAAAGCCTTCACCAGCTTCATATACAAAGAATCAAGTTGGCTCTCAAAGTGGGAGAATAATGGTGCTGTCCTAACTATGTCTACTCAGAAATAAGTCCTACTGAATCCAGTGGGGCTTACTCACAGGCACTGATGACTGGTATCCATTGGGACTGGCAGGGTGGAAGACAGGAAAACCAACAGCCCGTAGAACCAGAGTCAAGGACAGGCAAAGCTAACTAATTCTGGTCTTGTCCTGATCTGCCTTCTGTCTCCTGAGTTCTACAAGGACAGCACTGAGATGAAGGAAGAGAAAGCTGTCACAGGCAATGCCACCCCTGGGCTGGTTGTCTGTAAGAAGGCCAGCTGATGGAGGCTGTCAGAGTTCAGAAAGTTGGTGGGGCATTGTCACATTCACCCTAATGGACCAGCCTCCACAGCTCCCATATAACTAGGGTTAGAATTGCAGCCTAAAGCATCTCATGGTACAAGTATCTAGCCCTAGCTGTGTAACTAGTCAACATGAATGGATAGTTTCAGATTTACTATCAGTATATCGAAATGTCAGTGGGCATCAGGCTCTAAAATGGATGACATAACCCAGAGAACATTCACTTTCTTAAAGAGACTTCGGCGGGGGTGTCTCAAGAAACAGTCCATATTTCTACTGAGTCAGGAACCCTTAAGTCAAATAAATCATCTTCAGATAATATTTATTCTTCCATGTTTAGATGTAGACCCATCCTCCAGTATCCCTTTCATGCTTAAATTTAGAAGCACTGTCTGCTCTCAGGGAAACTACAAATCTCTGATTTCTTCACATTCAGATGCATCATTGAACTGTTCATTTATTTTCTTTGGGGAAATGGAGCAGAACTCCTCGGTGTATATTTTCTTTTCCTTTTTTGTGAGGCAAAACTTTGAGATTTTTCTCCTCTACTAAAGGCTTTGGCTTTAGATCTTGTCTCGCATCCACTGTATGTTATTTTGTCTTCCCTCTTCTGAAAATGTGATTCCAACGGGGTGATAGCCAGGCAAAATTCTGCCTTCATAAAACCAGGGTAGAACCTCTCTTTTTGTTCCTCACATACGTAGTGGCATCTACAGCAGCAAACACCGCCATATAGGTCCAAGCAGGTTACACAAAGCTGACACGGACATGGTGTAGCATCATCCATCTTAATCCTTTATGGTTGCTCTACGGTGTGCATTAAACTGTACATCATAGATATGCAGACCTAACAGGGCCCAGATTAACAAGAGACACAGGCTGAAGGACTTTGCCCATGCTGGGGATAGGATGCATTAAATTAAAAAATGCAGCCACTCCTTAAATTAGAATCATGTGGTTGAATGCACCTTGATGGAATCAGCAATGCAGGAATTGTAAACTTCTTTAACATACATAGGAAGCTGACCTTACTTTCACGTCAGCCTACTTGTCTATCTGGCTCTGAGTACCAGTGACTCTCCAGGCAGGTAAGAGAGAGCTTCAGGCCTTTCTCATCACCTGTTATATGAGTCATTCAACTGCAGGTGCAAGAAACCTTCTCTGTGCAAAGAAAGTGCTCCACCACTCAGCTATGGTCCTTCCTTTAGGCAGCTATTGTAAGGAAGGCTAATAGCCACTCAAAAGTGGCATGCTATGGGCCTAGGTGTTTACTTGGCTGAAAGAAGTGCTGTACCAATGAGCTGTGGTTGAAAGAAGGGAGCTCAAATTTCCATCAGGTAAGTGAGGTTGATGAAAGTAGCATTCAAGAGTGGAAATAATGCTCACCCTCACAGACAGTATAAAATAAGGTTGTTATGCTACACATAGTTACACATACACAACTGTTTCCATCCAGCAAGAGAGCTCTATGCGTGAAAGTGAGCTTTTGTGAGACTGGTGACTGGGAGTGGCCGCCAAGCCCGCATAACACCGGTCCTGAAAGAGCTACATTGGCTCCCAGTAAGTTTCTGAGCACAATTCAAAGTGTTGGTGCTGACCTTTAAAGCCCTAAATGGCCTTGGCCCCGTATACCTGAAGGAGCGTCTCCACCCCCATTGTTCAGCCCAGACAATGAGGTCCAGCTCTAAGGGCCTTCTGGCAGTTCCCTCACTGCGAGAAGTGAGGTTACAGGGAACCAGGCAGAGGGCCTTCTCGGTAGTGGCACCCGCCCTGTGGAATGCCCTCCCATCAGATGTCAAGGAAATAAATAACTATCTGACTTTTACAACACATCTGAAGGCAGCCCTCTTTAAGGAAGTTTTTAATGTTCAATGCTTTATTGTGTTTTTAATATTCTGTTGGAAGCCACCCAGAGTGGCTGGGGAAACCCAGCCAGATGGGTGGGGTATAAATAAATAAATAAATTATTATTATTATTATTATTATTATTATTATTATTAATCATTATCATTAGTGCTGCATAGCCAGATTTTAAAGCAGCCCTGCTGCTGAACAAGGTAAAGATCTGGTGTAATTTTACACTGGCTTAATTTACACCAGCCTGCTTTACGCCAGCTTCGTGAGCATAGGATTGCTTCATAAATCCTACCAAAGTCAATAGGATTTGCCCACAGAAGACATGACTGTAAATAAGCAGTGAGGAAATGACCAGCACCTAGGAGCCATAATGAAATACACCAGGGTCTTTCAGTTGAGTTCTTTTGATGTCTGCTGCCACCTATAGCATATTAGTAACATTTTTAATGAAGCCAAAAGAGCCAAGTTCAAATGAACTGTTTTCACCATACAAAACTAGAGGAGGAGATTGAGGGCTGAAAAGCAGTTGATCCAAATTTTTGATAAATTGGCTTTTATTTTCTAAATCCACATCAGCGCCATGCTAGGATTATGTCCTGTTTAAGACAAAAGTACCATTAACATATCCCACAAGGGAATAAAGAATTAAGCCAGGACTGGTGCGGCAGAGTTTGACTTTTCATGAAAAGTTATGAGAACTATGTACAAACATTAACCCATCATATCCTGAGGTGTTAACTTCCCAAACACTCAGTGGCTTTGCTGAGGTCTAATTACTTCATGGGAGTTATCCTGTATCTGATAATAGTCAACTGGGGTTATCCTGAGCCACACTTAAGAATGTGGATGTCAGGGAACTGCCATCGGCTCAGAGACGAGAGATGAAGGGGCAGTTGTGTTACAGGGAGCTTCGGAAAATCTTGCGAAGCAGTTCCTCTTCTGGTGAGGAGGAAAGCCCCACCTCCAGTGGAAAAGAGGTGCAAGGACCAGAAGATGCTAGTAAGAGCCTTAACACCGCGCCTGAGCAAGCCAGAGAGGAAGGAGCCACGCCCTTGCCATCGCCCATCATGCGCAGTAGTTTGAGGCACAGGGAGGGGCGGAAAAGGCTGGGGGTGACAAAACCTTTATGTTGGTGAGGTACAAAAACAGACCACTCCCAGATTCTGCTAGCGATTGAGCCAGACATGAACTTATGATGCTCTTCACTGTAAATAGTTTGCACCAAAATAAAGCCTGTAAAAGACAGGTCGGAGTCCTGCCTGGTTACTCTTGAGCAACCGCAACAGCATCTGACAGTAGCCGTTTGCTTGATCAGGTCTCAGGTCTCTGAACAGAAGGCAAACTTCGTTAGCAAGACTGCAATAAACTGCCAATATTGTAGAACACAAGATAGCACTTAATGCAGAATTACATTAAAATAGATTTTTAAAGCATGGACCAGGAATCAAGATTGTGGTGATGATGATAATTAAAATGGAAGTTTAACTACGTGCTTTCCTTTATCTGTCTCAAGTCTTACAACATTCAGTTTTATCCATGAGTTTCAGTATTATGAGAGAGGGAGAATAACTTTCCTCTGTCAACTCTCTCCAGGCCATGCATAACATTATAAATTTCTATCATGTCTCCTCTTAGCTGCCTTTTCTTTAAGCTAAAAAAATCCCAGGTTCGGTAGGAATCTTCCTCCACCTATCATTTCTATAAACCCAAAGTCTCTCCTAGAAGTGTATGCGTTGACTGGAGGAGAAACAGGAAATATCTCGACCTAGATGGAAAATCCATCCCTGAACATTCACCTGCTATTTTCTTTCATGTTCAGTAGTGAAATTCATGCAGACGCAGGAACTTACACCATTGCTTACATTTCATTCATTGACGGCAACACACACAGAGAGATTTGTTCCACAAAACTAAATAGGGTGGACCTGCACTGCCTGCACTCGGATGGATCTAATTAGCAATAATAATAAAAAATACACTCCTTCTCCCACCCCCACAGTACCTGCCAAAAGGTACAGTTCTGGTTTGAATTAATAGCTTAGCAGGCAGCGAAAGCCGCTAATCTTCTTGCCCTACATCAGCTATCTTGTTTCTTTGACCTTTTCGCTTTCTTCTGTTCTAGCCAGAGCAGCATGCAGATTGGGCTCAAGAGGTCACAATGCTACAGATAACCTTTGCATTCTAGCCAGGACTTCCCACCATAACTAATTCGCTTTAACAAATATTTTTCGGGAAATCAATATTTGGAATACTGAGCAGATCCAGTTGTTGATGCCGTTCTCATCCCTTGCCCGTCAGACGAGTCACAAAAATCAGCTAGCCTGAATGAAAGCACGGATATGAACAGGAATAAAAATTACTCAGTGAAAACCACCTAATTCTTTGACACTGCAGTATTGGTTGGAGAAAGGAGGGAAATACCATTGTCAATGTGGTCCATAGAGTTCTGCACCATATATTAAAATGGTTTCCTGCACACTTTCCATTATTTTCCAATGTCCTGTGCTTTTTTTCATATACACAGTTTCATAAAATAAATTTTAACAGGCCTACCTATGTACTTAAACAGGATGATACTGAACACTTTTAAAGGCTCTGATCTTGAAGGGGTAACAAAACAGTGGACCATATGTGCATCTCACTGTGAGATATTTATTCACACAAATTGTAAGTTCTCCACTGAAGTTCTATGTTTCATGCAAAGCTGCTAGGAAGAACAATACTAACTAAGGTCTGTCTGTGCCCTGCTTTCTCCCATTAACATTCTTGGTATAGATCTGCTGCAGGGGGAGTCATGTCCCTCCACACTTTGCTAGACCCCAGTCCACATCAGTCCACATCAGCCCCGGTCCATACAGCCAATGCTCAGGGGTATGGGGAGCAGTAGTCCACTAACAGCTAAAGGGATATAGATTCCCCGTCCTTGATCGGCTGCTATGCAGCTCCATGTCCCACGCTCAAAATAGCATGATAAGGACCAGGGGTACCAACTTGAATGAAATATGGGGGAGGGGGGCAAGGAAGCTCCGCTCTGCAGAATTGATCACATGATGTGATGTACACATGCACACCATTTGAAAAGCAATGCCCATCAACTTTGGTGGGCCCAGGGGCCCTCAAATATGTTATGGCAAAGGGACCTCAGCCCCTAGGAGTTGGCTCCTATAATAAGGACTATGGTTCACTAGTAGAGCCAACACTGGGCTTATTTTCTCTGGTTTCTGGGAGCAGTGATGCTGGGAAGGGGAGATTCTCAGCTACCTCTCCTCCCCCACAGCCTGGGGCTATTTATGTTACCCAAATGGTGTAAGGTAAAGGTTAAGGGCCCCTGGATGGTTAAGTCCTGTCAAAGGCGACTATGGGGTTGCGGCGCTCATCTCGCTTTAGGCCAAGGGAGCCGGCGTTTGTCCACAGACAGCTTTTCAGGTCATGTGACCAGCATGACTAATCCACTTCTGGCACAATAAGACACCATGAGGTAAACCAGAGTGCATGGAAATGGCGTACAGTCATACCTCAGGTTAAGAACTTAATTCGTTCTGGAGGTCCGTTCTTAACCTGAAACTGTTCTTAACCTGAGGTACCACTTTAGCCAATGGGGCCTTCCGCTGCCACTGCACTGTCATTGCACAATTTCTGTTCTCATCCTGAAGCAAAGTTCTTAACCCGAGGCACTATTTCTGGGTTAGCGGAGTCTGTAATCTGAAGCGTCTGTAACCCGAGGTACCACTGTATACCATCCCGCTGCAGCAGTACCTATTTATCTACTTGCACTGGCGTGCTTTCGAACAGCTATGTTGGCAGGAGCTGGGACAGAGCAATGGTAGCTCACCCCATCGCAGGGATTTGAATCTTCTGATCAGCAAGCCCAAGAGGTTCGGTGGTTTAGACCGCAGTGCCACCCGCTCCCATAGTCAAATGGTGTGGCAATGGTTATATCATGAGAAGGAGTCTTGTGGCAGCAGGACACATAATGATATTTACAGAGATAGTTCAGCGCACAATTAAACTATGGAACTTGCTGCCACAGGAGGAAGTTAGGGCTACAAAGTTGGATGGCTTTAAAAGAGGATTTGACAAATTTGTGAAGGGCAAGGCTATCAGTGGACCCTTGGTTGAAAGCAGTAGTTTTTCTGAATGCCAGTTGCTGGAAACCACAGGATGGAAGAGTCGTCTTGTGCTGGGGTCCTGCTTGTTTCTGGATGGCCACTGTGAGAACAGTGGGTTAGATGGGCCATTGGCTTGACCCAGCAGGTTCTTCTTATGTTTTTAGATGGTGCAAAAAACGAGTTGGTCCAGGCATAGCTTGGAATTCATTCATAAACGATTCCGATCATGGGCCGAGATGACCCTGTTTACCCTTCCTACTCCTCTTCATTGGCACTGGCAGCTTTCTAATCTGAAAGAGTTAAGACCAAAAGGGAAATCAGCTGTACTGTAATGCATCAAAAAATGTCAAAACACTCAAAGCCTTGTCCAATGTATCTAAATGCGGAAGGAGATTGCTAGTGCCCGGCCAATGAATTAAAAGATTAGTGTCAGGGAATAGGATAAACTTGGGATTGCACCAGGAAATATTACATTACTTTGTTTATTCCAGAGAGTTTGTCTCCAGCGAGTGGCTCATGTGTTATTATCAGGGAAGATTGCACAATGTGTATCTTGACCAGCTACAATGGGGGTGGGGGTGGGGGTGGGGGGCAAGGGCTTCACTGAAAGCAAGATTTTTGTAATTCTTCACATAAAGTAAAACTGGATCTAACCAAAGGTCTGGCTGCTCAATATTCTGTTTGCCACAGCAGCCAACTATGGAAAATACACAAGTTGAAGGCAATGGATTCCCACCACCTCAGGAACCTCAGGCCTCAAATGTGTCTGGTGCTCAGGTTTATCACACCCCTCCCTGCAGCCCACACCCCTCAGGGTTCCTGTTCTGCACCTTCCTCAAGGGTCTTTGCCTGCCTGGAATGTGTCAGTGAGCAGTGATAATGCCTCTTGCTTGCCATTTTGTGCTGAATGATTTGCCTCCTTTTTTCTATCCTATTGAAGCACAAATGTAAGTAATGAAGCGAAGAAGTGTTGCCCTACCATTAGGCAAAATGAGAATGCAGCCTCAGGCGGCAGATGCTGAGGCAACATTGGCAGCCACCCGTTCCTCCAGCCATTTCCATCTCTTGGTGAACAGAACTGTATATGCTCCATGGCCTGACCTGGCTTCCCTTAGCTAACCCATTGCCAGTGTTCAAGGGAGATTCCACTGCCAGTCCAGCCAGCTTCTGGATGTGGGTTGGGGAAGGTAAATGTAAATGAGTAAATGTTGGAAATGTAAAGAAACTGAAGGTACATTCTTTCACCTTTGGTGGACGTGCCCAAGGATTAAGGCTTTCTGGGAGATGATTTATAATGAAATGAAAAAGGTATTTAAATATACCTTTCTGAAGAAACCAGAGGCATTTCTCCTGGGCATGGTTGGCCAATTGGTGTTAAAGAAGGATAGAACGTTCTTTATGTATGCCACAACAGCAGCAAGAATACTTATTGCAAAGTATTGGAAGACACAAGACTTACCCACTCTGGAAGAATGGCAGATGAAGGTGATGGACTACATGGAACTGGCGGAAATGACCGGCAGAATCCGAGACCAGGGAGAAGAGTCGGTGGAAGAAGATTGGAAGAAATTTAAAGACTATTTACAGAAATATTGCAAAATTAATGAATGTTAGAATGATGTTGGATTGAAGTTAAGTGGTTTTTAGCAGCAATGTTAAAGGAATATGTAAAAATGGATTGTTAACAGGGGATAATTAAAGCTATAATATATTAAGATAAAAGATTAAGATAAAATCAAAGAGGGAAAGGATTTGCTGAATTAACTAACTGAACTGGAATACAAAAAAGGGAGGTGTGAGGAGGTCTGGGAAACAAGCAAACGAAAGATAAGATATGGAAAGACTGATTTGTTTTTAAATGTTTTATTTTGTATTTTCTTTTTTCTTTTTTTCTTTTTGTAACATTTTGAAAACTTTAATAAATATCTTTTTTAAAAAAAACATTAGGCAAAATGAGAATGCAGCCTCAGGCAGCAGATGCTGAGGCAACATTGGCAGCCACCCGTTCCTCCAGCCATTTCCATCTCTTGGTGAACAGAACTGTATATGCTCCATGGCCTGACCTGGCTTCCCTTAGCTAACCCATTGCCAGTGTTCAAGGGAGATTCCACTGCCAGTCCAGCCAGCTTCTGGATGTGGGTTGGGGAAGGTGCAACATCTTCTGATGGGAAGGACCACAGCTCAGCGGTAGAGCATCTGCTTTGCATGCAGAAAGTCCCAGTTTCAATCCCTTGCATCTCCTCATGAGACTGGGAATGTCCCCCATCTGAAATCTTGGAGGGCCTCCATCAGTCAGGGTAGACAGTGCATTTTTTCTCAGGATACTCAAGAGTACACAGTATTGGCACCATATTTTTTTCTAAAGGAAAAGAATTGAGTGTAGACAATACTGAACTAGATGAGCTGATAGTTTAAAGTAGCTTCCTGTGATCCTGTGTCCTTCGCTTCAGGAAGAAACATGTGCTGGGCCAACCCTGAGGACAAGCTAGGTGGGCCTCAGTCAACACAGGTGGTATCAAACATAGTCCTAACTCAGTTGACCAAGCCTTTCATTCCGTTTCATGGGAATGGGAATCATAATCAAAAGTAAGCCATCTGTGGGGAAGCTTTTGTGATCGAGTGACAGGAGATGCTAATTGGGCAATCGCCTGTCTTTGTTGGCCTCAAATTGGCTGCTTTGCAATCACTGCCTTCTGCAAACGTCTTTTGTGCTCATCAACAGACTTAAACGCAAAAGTTAATATAGACAAAGTGTTGATTTCAGGAAATCGCCAATCACAGCAGGGTTCAGTTGAAAGTATGGAAGGGCAAAGGTAGATAAATAACCTTTGTGTAATTCTATTTTCAGAATTCAGTATCTACTGCGGAATTATCTTTAACAACCGACAGGGTGGCGTCATGGCAAGTGTCAAGTTTCGGACCTTTTCATAGCTTAAATTCCTACATTTAGTCAAAGGTTATACGACTCCTCTCGGGCAGCACAGTAGGTGGCCTAAAAGAGTGATATGAAGCTCAGGGAAATGATCTAACTGCCAAGTATCCTTTCGCTGAATGCCTTTGTGTGAATCCCATCAACAGTCTTATCCACACAACAGAGGTAAATCAAAACACTTGAACTGAAGCCAAATTAGACCCACTGAAGTCAACGAATGTCTTGGAATTAAATTCTGTTGGCTTCAGCTGATGTTATTGTCAAATAGCTGTGCATAAGATTGCGTCTTAAGCCAGGTTTAATGGAGATGCAAGCTGGGTGAAAGTTTGCTTCGAACCAAGACGAAAAATAGGAATAATCAGTCTCTCCCGTTCAGTAACTCCCCCCCTCCTTCCGCAAACTTATTTTTAAGAATTAGATAGCTTGATTGTGTGCAGGATTGCAGCCTAAGTAAAAGAAACAAAATCTAGAGAAACCAGTGAAATATATTTCTCTTTTGGCCACTTTGGAAAGAGCCTTTTTTGCAATCATATACTCCTTTGCATGGTATTTTGTCTTTAAAGAGGGGGGGGGGGAGAGAATAGTAGTCACCTTCTTTGCTTAACCCCTGATGTCTTGGGTAGTTAATGCACATTTTAACATTAATTCTTCAGATCAACTCTCCCCACCTAGAACACTAAGTTTTAATATATATGTGGTAAGGCTAATATGGTATATATGCTATAGTATGGTATATGGTATGGTATATATGGTATGGTATATATATGGTATAGTATGGTATGGTATACATGGTATATAATATGGTATATATGGTAAGGCTAATTGCCACCCATTATTCATGAAACAGATTGTATGTAGCATCCTTCCCTTACAATCTGTTTTTGATTTGAGGGGGAAACAACCAATCCTTATACTCTAATAATCACTACCGTACATTGTCTTGCAGAATAGTCAGCACTAATCAGAAAGGAGAAGGGGCAAAATAGTTTTGGGTCTTGAATAGCCATTTTTATGTTTAGCTTTTCTGTGCTTTTCGGCCCACGAAAAGGCATCTACTCTGCTTTTCTGTGCCTTTATTAGGAGATATTTCCTAGCTAGAAATAACATTCTAATCATTTTTTCCTTAGTATTTTCATCCTTCATCTTGAGTTTGTAGGTCCAGAGCGTATTCCTTTTTAATGAAAACACATACCTAGAGAAAGGCTTGGCTTCTGTTTTACCCGGATTAGCATCTTCTCGGGACAATTTATCAGGAACAAAACATTTAGGAGAGGAAAGAATTAATACTACACATAGTATGCATATACATGGATCTTCTAAACCACGGGAGCAAACCTCCAGATGTTGGACTTCAACTCTCAGCAGTCTCAACCTGCAAGGTCAATGGGCAGGAAAAGGGGACTTGGAGTACAAAAACATCTGGCAAACTACTGATTGGCTATCCTAGTTCTATGCCAGCCTTTCCCAACCTTGGGTCCCCAGATGTTGTTGGACTGCAATTCTCATCATGCCTGGCCATTGGGCTGTGTTGGCTAGGACTGATGTGAGTTATAATTCAAGAACATCTGGGAACTCAAGGTTGGAAAATGCTGTTCATTTTAAACTGGTTTGAGTAAACATTCATAGAACACAACCTGACATAAATATAGTATATCCATATATCCATATGGATATCTATTGATCTACCTATCTCTACATTTCTATGAGAAAGAGAACATTGTTTTAATAACGGTAAGTTTATTCCATGAGTATTGAGATCCTGGACCACATCAGTACCTGAACAGGTGACTCACCAGGAACCCTGTGAACATTGTCCTGGGTTTCACAGAGGATGCAAATTAATGACACAAAATATACATAAACTAAATAACGTTTTAAATGCTATATGCATTTCAAAGGCAGTATGCCATGTGCCATTGGGGGTGAGGCTGTCATTTGAGCAAAGTATCTGAAGTTCTGGTGGATACATGGAGTTCCTTTTATGGTGTGAAATAGACCTGAAGACAAAATTTTAAAGGAATGACACTCAAAGGAAGGTTGCATGGCAATTCCCGCCCCCTCCCACGGATGGAATAAATAAAGACACCGGACACCAGAACTTAGGTTAATGGGCGAAAATGGTCACAACTTTATTGATTACAGGTAAGAGTGGTATTGGCTTTAGGCATTGGCCCTAACAGACTATCCGGTCTAACCGGGAAGGGTTAAGCACCAACAGGGGGAGCCCCCGAGATGCACATCCCTAGGCGCTCCCCAAGGGGTTACCGGTCGGGAGCGCGCTTTAGGCCCTAGCCTCCGTAGGTTTCGGACGAGGCGACGCCCCCCGGAGTCCTTTAACAAACTAGCCTTCAAGATTTTTGGGGGGTGATGGCGTTCCTCCCCCCAAACTTCATTTGCATAACAATACCCCTGCCAATGCCTACCGCCAAAACCGAGGAGTTGTGACGTTTTGCTACGAGGTAGGCGAAAAAAAACCAAGTGGCGAAACAGCGAATGTCGTACCGCAGCCCAAGCTAATTCCCGTAACAAAGTAACACATCCAGCATTGCACTTTCTTCAAACGGGCCTGATCTCAACCTAATCCAAAAATGACATCTGTAGTTCTGCACTAAGTTGTGTTAGCTGGCTGATTAGATCTAATGTTTGACTTTAAGACCATTCCGCCTCTCTTTGTTCCAAGAATTTCCTAAGCTGTGAATTTACTCTACTTATTGTCCCGTGTTTCAAACTGGACTGGGAGCAATGAAATGTGTCAATAATTCTGTTACCTTAGATTCTCTACCTTCCAAAAAAACAACCACCCTGGTTTCAATTATATCTGGGCCAACATCTGTTTCTGACAATATATATACATATAAACCATGCTCAGCCCACTGAAAACTATTCTATCAAGGAGGTGGCAGCCAGAAATGGCCACATTTTCAAACATATCAGAGCCAATCAGAAGAATAGGGTAGGTCCTAATAATTATATATCAAATGGCAAACGCAAAGAGGTGAGCGATCAGCATACGGCAGAAGTTGCCTAACGAGGGTGTTAGATGCAGCTCTGTGGGGAGTTCCAAAATGTAGAGGCTGCCATGGAAAGCTGCCCTCTCCTGGGCTTTCCCCAAGATTCCCCACACTACTAAGAGGGCCTCCCTCTGCTTATCTTAACAGCTTGTAGCGAAGAAGGCTGCCTTTCAGATGTTCGTGGGATAACTCACTTAGGGGTTTAACTACGAACATGGGCACCCTAAATTGGGCCACTGGTCACAGTGTTGGTCAGAGTGTTGGGCAAGGACTTGGATGACCAGGGTTCAAATCTCCACTCAGCTGTGAAGCTAACTGCGTGATGTTGGGCCAGTCTGTGATGGCTTGGGACTCGGGCTCAGACTCAGAACCAGAGGAGTCTCGGTTTGCACTGGATCCTTTGCCTCAGGCATAATCTGAACTGAAATATACTCAGAGTCGAGAGTGGATTTCATGCTCTTTATTCAGCTCATAGTGGTGAGGAGGAATGAAAGTCCCCTCAAAGTATCTACTTTATGTACATTATTTACACAATGGGCTGCATGTGATTGGCTAATTCCGGAATTCTCCTGTAGACCAATCAGGTTGTGGATTCACTTCCATCTGGAGCTGGATTGGGTGGCTCCTGCAGACCAATCATACTGCTGCATTGTTCTAGGACCAATCAGACTGCTGCATTCTGAATCCTATTGTTCTAGGACCAATCAGACTGCTGCATTTTGGATCCTATTCAACTCAGTACATAACATGAACCAAGTCTGGGGCCTGGTCCTGAAGAGTTCCAGTCTGCACAGGTTCCCCTGCAACAAACACCAGTTGGGCCAAGTCAGGGGCCTGAGCCTGACCTGGCTCCAGATGTGGCAATTGCCTCGTTGCCTTCAGCTGGGCCATCACTTACAGCTGCTCCACTACCAGTTGGTTCAGGGGAGGCTGAGGCAGTCCCTGGGCTAGTAACCCACCGATGTCTCCTGAGCTGCAGAGACTAAGGTCTGAGAGAAGGAGAAACCTAAGTACTCGCAGGAGGAGTGCTCGCCTTCGGGCGAAACAGGGAGGTGAGTCACTGGGGGATCAGGCCCAGCCGCTACCCCGACAAAGATAAAAGGCTGTCGGACCCCACCCCAGGTTGTGGGAGCAACATTGCTGTATGCCTAGATCCTGTACCTGTCCTTGCCTGGTTTCCTGCCTTGTGTCCTGCCTTGGCCCTGTAGGACTGACTCCTAGAGGAACCTCCGGATTCTGGTCCGATCCTGGACCGTGTTTCACGGGTTACCCCTGGGCCCAGCACACAGTCACTCACTCCCTTCCTAACCAACCTTACGGGGCTGTTGTGGGGTTTAAATGAGGAGGGGAACAACCATGTAGGTTTAAAGGGGCACCATGGTGAAGGTGAGATATAAATGCGACAAATGAATAAATAAAAAGAAACAAATTAGAAACCAGGGCACCAGGTGTTATAGGAGTTATCAGAAAGAGTTCTTTCTTTTTACTGCCTTCTGGAGCTACTCAGTCAGCTGGGGTGTCTACCATGGTGCTGTGGCTTTAATGAACTTCTGCCGCCTTTCACAACTTTTTTTTCTGAGCTAAAAGGCCCCAAATGTTGTAACCTTCCCTCACAGAATGATTTTGGTTGCTGTTTTCTGCACTTTTTTCAGCTCTACATAGACTGGAGACAGGGGATTCAATCTAGTTCACAAATCTAACCAATTTGCACTTTCTAAAACAATACACAAACTGTGACACAACCATCCTTTGACGTGTCTCCAAATTTTGCAGTGCAGCTTCCCAGCCATGTAATGTGTACAGAATGCATATACTGGGGTCAAGTGTGCATAAAAGGCATAAGTGAAAATAACCTGCATTATATGAGGGGAAATGACTTTGAGGGGGAAATTTGTGTATTAGGCAAAATGGCATAAGAAACGTGTATTTGGATAATATTAACAAAAATTTGGACCCGAATGCTGATGGATTTTCATGAAGAGTTTTTTGGCAAACTGATGTGGAAATGTGGAATACTGAAGAATGGAAAACTGAAAAACTGAAGTGAAAGATTCACCCATAAATATCCTTTGATTGGTGTGATTCTAGGGTGTGATTGTCAGAACTGCATGCAGTTTTCCAAGTGTGGTTTCACCATATTGTATAATTGTTCTGTGATATTGACAGTTTTAGTTTGTTTCCTAATCATCCCCAAAGTAGGATTTTCCTTGATTTGCAACACCTGCACACTGGATCAACATTTTCATCAAACTATCCACCACAACCTCAGGATCCCTTTTTTCTGGTCACAGTCATTATCTCTTTATATTTTCATAACTAATATAAATATATATGGAATGATGGTCTTTTTAGAGCACTAAATGCCTTGTAGCTGTTCACAGCCAAGCCGAGACATTCGACTTCGCAAAAGTATCAGCATTTGAAATCACTCAAATGCTGACAAAACCTTCTCTCAGAAGAGGTTAAATGGATTAATGTTTAATTTCTAAGGACGTCTCCAGGCTAGTTTTTCATTAGAGGGTTATTCTAACTATGTTCCAGTCCCACAGGGAGCTCATCTGAACCAAACAAACCTGTGAAAATATCTGTTAAAGCTTCTCTCATTTCCACCCAAACTTCCTTTATCAGTCTTGGATGGATGTTGTTTGCCTTGGGCTCCTGACAACTATAATATCCCTGGCTCTGTAGCAATGGCAGCCAAAGTTGTTGGCAAAGCTAGCACAGTGTCTAATTCTTTGTTTGATACCTAGAGAAACTCCATCTCAGTTGGGGTGGTTTTATTGCCAAGTTCTCCTGGCACTTCACTTTTGGAATGCCATTGCAAAATAATACTCCTGCATTTCTTGGGCTTTGTTTTTAATTTCTATCTGCTGCAGACAACAGATGCTTTCTGTCAGTGAATCGTTCTCTGTGTGTGTATTTGTTGTTGTTTTTTTAAAAAAATCAGTTTGTCTTGGAAAGGTCCCCCCCTCCCACAGACTGTCATTCGGATCCACTGAATAAAGTCCACAAGCTGTAGTTTGTACCACTTGTGCATTTACCTAGCGGAATAGCATCTTCTTGGCAAGAAGGTTCTGGGTTCCTTGCGCTGATGGAACGAGCCACATAACGCTAATTTGGATATGACGCGTGTCCCACTTCCCTTTCTTCCATATTGTTTACATATTCTTTGCAGACATCCGACAAGAAAAGTGTCCACATGTTTAGCTATGTGTGTGAAGGTCTCCATGCAATTTGAAATCCTGATCATGCGGAATTGCTAATCAAATGGAAGCCTATGACTGAACACACATAGGTTCTTCTTTACCAATGTCCAAACTGAACAAACAGTCGGTATATCTTAAATATTAAATAAATAAGCCAACGTTTTCTTCAGTGGAGTATAAAGGTTGGTTGATGAATGAACAGAATCATTTCCTTGAATAAATTCAGCATTGTGGGATTTGCTAACATGTCTGCTTCAAAGGTTGGTGCCAAAGGAATTGAATGGGTGTGAGTGGGATAGGTTTTTTTATAAATTAATGAGGATGTTATGAAGCAATGATTAATGAATGGAACCATTGAAATGATGTCCTGAATTGAAATGTATTTGACCTTGCTATAGGATTAATAGATAGATTTATGGAGCTAACTGCAGTTAATTGACCAGGTAGGCAATCTCTCCGGGAGTGGAATGGGAGAGAAGGAACATCTCATAAGTAGCTTCAAAGGCCCATCAGAGAGGATGACGGATGGTTCAGGTAGAAAACCTACAAACACAATAAGTTGCCTTACACTGAGTCAGATCATTAGTCCATCTTGCTCAATATTGTCTACACTGACTGGCAGAGACTCTCTAGGGCAGGCATGGCCAAACTTGGCCCCCCAGATGTTTTGGGACTACAACTCCCATGATCCCTAGCTAACAGGACCAGTGGTCAGGGATGATGGGAGTTGTAGTCCCAAAACATCTGGGGGGCTAAGTTTGGCCATGCCTGCCTAGGGTTTCAGATAAGGTACTCACCCAGCCAACCTGGAGAAGCCAGGTATTGAACTTGGAACCTTCTGCATGCAAAGCAGCTGTTCTACCACTGAGCTACGACCTTTCAAACACCTGAAGAAGACTCCAGAGAAGGGGTCAGTGTTGAGGCTGAGGTATTGAGGGGAACTTAACAGACTCTGGTAAAGTGTATCCTTTAATCCTTACTAGCTCTATTTGAATCATTTTAGGCTGTGGATTGAGAATTTTGGCAGTACCTTAATCAAGCAATAATGCAGTAAAAAGATAAAGGACACATTAAAATATAATATTGCAAAATGGTACCAGGCTCTGATACTAACCGTGACTTCACTGGTAGGAGGGAAAGGATCATAATCATTGTTGGAATATGGAACTTGACATTTCGGTATAGAGCAGATTAGTGCATGAAAAAAGACAGAGTAGACCAACAGATTTATACATTTATTTATTTTGGTTTTATTTGATTCTATGTATGAATTGCTACCCATAAAATCTCGAAGCAATTTCACAGGTGTTTTTTTAAAAAAAACTATAAAAACATTTAAAAACAATCCCAATGTAAAAAAAAACCCAACCAGTTAAAACAGTTCCATGTGTAATAACAGTTCCGTACATACAAACAATTACAAACAAATCCATATGTAAAACCCGTTTCATATCCAACACAGCTACAGACCGGGGCACAGATGTGCACCTCAAAATAAACACATAAATAACATATATGTCAGGGGCAGTGCCCTGAAGTTTGGGTCTAGGAAGTGCAAAACCAGCTGCAGCTGCCACACCCAGCGTGTTTCTTTACGTTGCTGGGCTATTATTATTTTTAATGTATTATTATTTTTGAAGGGAGATTTTTTTTGCCAGCTGCAGGGGGCCTTCCAGGACCTGTGGCCACAACAGCCTTTGCCCCACAATGCCAAGTGCTGGTGCCAATCTGGATGTTCTAAAAATCCAGAGAGCACAAATGCTCCTTTAAAGAGCATTGCCTTTTCTTTAGCAAAATCACACTTATTCCAAAAGGCAGTTGCAGAGGTTTAGGAAATCTGTTTCTGATGAGGATTAATGTGATAAAGTTCTGCCAGGGTGTGTGCGTGTGTGTGTGTGTGCAGTCTTTATCTAAATAGAGATTTCCAGCTCTGCCTTATCACAGGCCCAGGCTCGCTAATATTTCCCTCTGATCTTTTTACCCTTTCTACCTTTCATTTGAATCCAAGCAAACTGCGCTTGCCAAAAACCCCATGTCATTTCCTCTCTTAAAGGCGAAACCCCCTTACCGTCTGCCTCCTGTTGTCATATTGTTTCCTCAGGCTTTTTTTTTTTTTTTTTTTTTTAAAGGAATATTTATGGTAGATTTCCCACTATCACATCAAGGCATCTAAATAAAGTGGCTTGCTCTTTTCAAAAGCTCCAAATCTGTGGTTCTAGTTTAGGTGGAACGAACTGATCGGCAAATCAACGTAACCGAGGTCACATTTCGGTCAAGGCCAAAACCCAGACTGTATGTTTTCTCCCGTCTTTTGAAATAGTCAGAATGTCTGTCCTGAAAGAACCACCGCTTGACTATATACAGCGATGCTTTCCTGACGGAAAGCTAACATAATTTGCATAACGCTCAGGAATATGACATTTTGTCCACAGGAGGTAAAGATTAGAATCTTTGGTATAATGTCACGTCCTGGGATCAATTCTCACCTCACCTTCACCTTCACCTTCGCACTTGGACGTTCATACCTGAATACTGCCCCAGCTGGTGCCCATTGGGACTGATAGGGTGGAAGGCAAGGAGGCGACCAGTAGGTGGCACCGCAGCCAATGGCAGACAGAGCCACCCCCTGACTGGTGGTACATAATAGAGCAGGCAGGCAGAGGTTGGTGGAGCAGTGCCCCATTCACCTTCATGGACCAGCCTCCATTGCCTTATTATAAAATGCAGGTAGGCTGACAAATACTGAGGACATTGCTGTGTAGAATTAGGTCTTCTACAGAGCAATAAAATCCTTTAGCCATACTGTTGTTGCTAGAATTTTCTCCTTTTTTTAAGTAAGAGGAAGGGAGGAAAAGAAAAACACCCTCAGCCACCTGGTCTTTAAGGCAGGGATGGTGTTGTTGGATAGCCATCTGTCATGGATGCTTTAGCTGAGATCGCTACAATTCTACGATTCTTTGGTTCTATGGAGCTAGGTTACACCTCTCATCAGCCTCAGCCAGCATGGCCAATGGCCAAGAATGATGGGAGTTATAGTCCAGCAAATTCTGGAGGGCACCATTAAATCATGGAATTCACTCCCCCCCCCCTCCCAAGAAATAGGGAGAGATTTTAAAAGAGGATTGGGTGAATTCACGGCTGTAGCTGAAGCCACTCTTTTAATTTGAAAAGGAATGGAGAAGGCCTGGGTAAACCCCTTGGTGTTCTGAATGATGCAATTCAGCCGAAGGTCATTTTGTGGTAAGAAATTAAATGGAGAGTTTTGTGCCCTTGCCCACATTGCACAACGGCCATATAAAGTTCATTAGAGAGAGGGATATTTGGCAACTGCAAGTCACAAGAGAGCATGGGTACTCTGATGAAAGCTGGTAGCCAAGCTACTGTGCATTTCTTGCCCTCAGAGGGTGATTTTGCATGCTTTGCAAGTGAAAATACGCAGAAGCTGCCTGTGTAAATACAGGTCTCTTGTAGAGCAAGTCAACTCCTATTCAGAACACCATCATTTTTTGCTTTAGTCATCACTAACTTAGGTAACAAAGGTCCGTATAGTTAAAGCCATGGTCTTCCCAGTAGTGACGTATGGAAGTGAGAGCTGGACCATAAAGAAGGCTGATCGCCGAAGAATTGATGCTTTTGAATTATGATGCTGGAGAAGACTCTTGAGAGTCCCATGGACGGCAAGAAGATCAAATGCATCCATTCTTAAGGAAATCAGCCCTGAGTGCTCACTGGAAGGACAGATCGTGAAGCTGAGGCTCCAGTACTTTGGCCACCTCATGAGAAGAGAAGACTCCCTGGAGAAGACACTGATGCTGGGAAAGATGGAGGGCACAAGGAGAAGGGGGCGACAGAGGACGAGATGGTTGGATAGTGTTTATGAGGTTACCAGCATGAGTTTGACCAAACTGCGGGAGGTAGTGGAGGACAGAGGTGCCTGGTGTGCTCTGGTCCATGGGGTCACGAAGAGTCGGACACGACTAAACGACTAAACAACAACAAAACTTAGGTACATAGGAACGTGTCTTGTGATGAGCTAGGGACCACCTAGTCCAGCATTGTCTACCTCGGCATGATGCCCTCCAGATGTTGTTTGACTATCCCTAATCATTGGCCATGCTGGATTGGTCTCTTGGAAGTGGGAATTCAATAACATCTGGAGGATATCCATGGTGTTCACTGACTAGAAGCAGCCCTCTAGGGTGTCAGGCAAGAATCTTTCCCAGTCCCACCTGCAAATGCCAGGAACTGGAGATGTAAACAGCAGCTTGGCTAGAATGTATACTGCAGATCCAAAAAGATACCACAACCAGGGCAAAGGAGATGCCGGCAGGGTTCGTGAGCAAAGTCAAGGAAGCTATTAAAGGCAAGAGGATCCCTTTTTAAAAATGCAAGTCTTGCCCAGATAAAGAGAACAAAAAAGAACACAAAATGAAAGTGAACAATAAGAGATGGAAAAAGAATTGAGGAGCACATCACTGAAAACTTTAAGATACTTTAGAATTTGCTAGTTGTTTCAGAAAGTGCTAATTAGGTATGTGAAATACACTCGGAGTCGAGTGTGGATTTCATGCTCTTTATTCAGCTCATAGTAGTGAAGAATGGAACTCCCACCGAAATGTCTGCTTTATGTACATTATTTACACAATGGGTCCCACGTGATTGGCTATTTCTGGGATTTTCCTGTAGGCCAATCAGGTTACAGATTCACTTCCACCTGGAGTTGGATTGGGTGGCTCCTGCGGACCAATCAGACTGCTGCATTCTGGATCCTATTGTTCTAGGACCAATCAGACTGCTGCATTCTGGATCCTATTCAACTCAATAAATAACAGTATGTTTGCCTTTGAATGTAACCAGAATTAAATTCCTTTCCCATCCCTATGAAACTTACGTAATTCCTTGGTGCTAGTGGGGAGAGTCAAAAGTTGTGTGGGATAGATTCTTTGTGTCGTGCGTTTATCAGCGCACACAAGCACACATCTTTGTTGGTAAAACACAACACAAAAAAGTATTTTGATGCAAACATATGTACACAATGACATCAAGACTGCTTTTTTGGGGGGTACTGATTTAGCACTGTAGTTGGGTACTTTGTTGATGTGGACTGGGGAGAGACACAAAAATGTTGAAGAAACTGAAAGCTGCAGCAAACCGCACAGGTGCGGTTCCCTTACAAAATTCATGTCCATGTTGTTTCTGGTTGGTGAAATTTCTCCTGGTTGGTTTGGTCCTCTTCATGGCAAGAGCAGCAGAGGATGACCAAACACTGCACCATATTGTACACAGACCCAACAGCAATAGGTACCATTTCTTCATAGCTCCTCTATTTCCTTTTAACTTTTGAATGGGGAATGAGTGGCATTCACAATTTGCTTCTCCACATCTGGACACAAAGGATTTCAATCAACATGCTATGGTTTGGAGAGCAGTTGCCTTCCAAGAATAATCCCAGAGGACTCATTTTTGATGATAAATATTTCACAACTTCCACAAGTGGAAGCCAGTGCAAAGCAGGATGGAAATTGATGCTGCACCGAGCCAACATATTTGGCAAGACAACAACTGATGTACAAATGAAGGCCTCTCTTTGTTTTCCTTGTCTTCTGTCTTAGTCCTCCTCTGTGTTGAACCTATAGAGATGCACAGGCAAGCTGGGGCGAGATGAAAACCCCAAAATGTATCTTCTCCTGGTTATAAAGCTACCAAGCCACAAAGGATGTTTATATGAATTGGTTGAATAATAACACATTCCAACTGCAAAGAAGGTCACAATCCAAGAGAGGATAACAGTAAAATAAACTTTGTACTAAATAGTAATTCCTGATTATTTTCTTAGTGGAAAATTCTTGTTTCACTTCATTGCTTTGAAAGCTCTTCTGCTTTCATTCGAACCCTGAGCCTTTGGTAAGCTTGTGTGCCCCTACCCCCCAAATAACTTTCTTTTCCTGAATCCCACTATTTAAACAATATTTTTGGCTGAGTCATCACATTTGCTGCCAAATAACCATCAGGAGACTTGGTGCCCCTTGAGAATAAACTAGGGAAACCACTTTTCCTATTATGGAGAGGGGCACAGCATATCAGACACAGCAAGTGCTGTGGTATGGCCAAGTTCATACAAAAACAAAATGTCCACTCTGTGCTTAAATAACTTGTAAATTGTTTTCCTCAGGTGGGACTTGCACAAAACGTTGTAGCATAGTGCACTGTTTTCCTGTTCAGTCAGCCATGCCCACTTCCACAATGTTGTTGTTGTTGTTTAGTCGTTTAGTCGTGTCCGACTCTTCATGACCCCATGGACCAAAGCATATCAGGCACTCCTGTCTTCCACTGCCTCCTGCAGTTTGGCCAAACTCATGCTGGTAGCTTCGAGAACACTGTCCAACCATCTCATCCTCTGTTGTCCCCTTCTCCTTGTGCCCTCCATCTTTCCCAACATCAGGGTCTTTTCCAGGGAGTCTTCTCTTCTCATGAGGTGGCCAAAGTATTGGAGCCTCAGCTTTATAATCTGTCCTTCCAGTGAGCACTCAGGGCTGATTTCTTTAAGAATGGATAGGTTTGATCTTCTTGCAGTCCATGGGACTCTCAAGAGTCTCCTCCAGCACCATAATTCAAAAGCATCAATTCTTCAGCAATCAGCCTTCTTTATGGTCCAGCTCTCACCTCCATACATCACTACTGGGAAATCCATAGCTTTAACTATATGGACCTTTGTTGGCAAAGTGATGTCTCTACTTTTTAAGATGCTGTCTAGGTTTGTCATTGCTTTTCTCCCAATTTCGTGACTGCTGTCACCATCTGCAGTGATCATGGAGCCCAAGAAAGTAAAATCTCTCACTGCCTTCATTTCTTTCCCTTCTATTTGCCAGGAGGTGATGGGACCAGTGGCCATGATCTTTGTTTTTTTGATGTTGAGCTTCAGACCATATTTTGCACTCTCCTCTTTCACCCTCATTAAAAGGTTCTTTAATTCCTCCTCACTTTCTGCCATCAAGGTTGTGTCATCTGCATATCTGAGGTTGTTGATATTTCTTCCGGCAATCTTAATTCCAGCTTGGGATTCATCCAGCCCAGCCTTTTGCATGATGAATTCTGCATATAAGTTAACTAAGCAGGGAGACAATATACAGCCTTGTCGTACTCCTTTCCCAATTTTGAACCAATCAGTTGTTCCATATCCAGTTCTAACTGTAGCTTCTTGTCCCTGATCACCTCATCTGTCTCCTGAGAAATCTCTATGTGGGACAAGAAGCTACATTTCCACTATACTCTGTCCCAATTCCCCTCCTACCCAGTTTTCATCCCCCCTCCAAAAAACAAATCACTCATTCCTAAATTGAGCCATTCTTAGGATCTTCTCCTTAAAGATTTTTGTTGTACTTCTGCAAATATTGATGTTTCCCTTACGGCTGTCAATATTTTCCCTTTGTTCATGGAGGGTGCTGTTCATATGCAACGATATTCACATCTGAACATTGACAACAGAAGGAAGGATGATTTCCTGGATCTGCATGAAAGATGTAATAAATTATACCTGATTGCCCATCCTTGCTGAGGAGCAAATGAAGGCTTAAAACTTCAGGAGTCACATATTTGCCTCCTTCTACTCCTTGAAACGCAGGTGGCGCTGTGGGTAAAAGCCTCAGCGCCTAGGGCTTGCTGATCGAAAGGTCGGCGGTTCGAATCCCCGCAGCGGGGTGGGCTCCCGTTGCTCGGTCCCAGCGCCTGCCAACCTAGCAGTTCGAAAGCACATCAAAGTACAAGTAGATAAATAGGGACCGCTTACTGGCGGGAAGGTAAACGGCGTTTCCGTGTGCTGCGCTGGCTCGCCAGATGCAGCTTTGTCACGCTGGCCATGTGACCCGGAAGTGTCTCCGGACAGCGCTGGCCCCCGGCCTCTTAAGTGAGATGGGCGCACAACCCTAGAGTCTGGCAAGACTGGTCTGTATGGGCAGGGGTACCTTTACCTTTACTCCTTGAAACAAAATCTTAGAAAAGTAGCATATCAGGTGGGAACCTTCAGCACAGTTCTCAGTTAGATCTTATTACACGTGGGAAGTTGTTGTTGTTTTTTTTCATGGGGAGATAATTATTAGGAAAAGTCACAGTTCCATGATTTGAATCTGAAAGGTCCTAGGTTCAATACCTGGCACCTCTAGTTATGGTTAGGAATAGGCCTAAAATTCTAGAGAGCTGTTGCCAGTCAGTGTAGACAAGGCTGAGCTAAATATGCCTATGGTCTGACTCAGTATGGTCTGGCTTCTTATGAAACACAAGAAATGTGCAAGTGGAGGTCTCCAGAAAAATGGAACTGACAGTGTTCTTCAGAAGAACTTCAGCAGTGCATTCTGATATGTTGTACCACCACTGCCAGGGGCAATATACTTCTCAATACCAGTTATTGGAAACTGCATGTGTTGTGGTGCTCAAGTTGTACTTTGGGACTTCCCTTAGGCATTTGACTGGCCACTGTGAAAACAGGCTGCTGGACTAGATGGGTTGCTGACATGATCCTGCAAGTTCTCCATACGTTCTTCTACTTTTAATGTCCCCTCTTTCCAATTCCTCTCATGCAAATTCAGGACACCCACAGGAAAATGGTTCCACTATCTGCCTTTATCAATCTCACCACGGACAGGTTAGATAGATTTTTAGCTTCGGAGGGTAACCAACTGTTATTCCCAGCTATGAACCATGAAAGAGATTGAGCAGATGAAGTGTTGCCAGAATGGTTACCAAAATTATTCTAATCTAGATCATCTCCCACTATAGTATAAGCCAAAAAGCAGCAGGGGCCAATTAAAGAAACAACCGCTCCCATAGTTGAAGATAACAATGTTGGATGCATTTCAGCAGCATGGAGAAGTGTCCAATCCTGGCTTGTTTTCTATGGAACTGAGCGTCCCTTTTGTGTTTTGGAACTCACTTGCTCATTCACTCACCATTTCATAGCAAGCCAAAAAACAGATGGTCGTTATACACAGCTAGATTCATATCTCTTGGCACCGAAGTGAATCATAAACGTAGAAGAACAGCGTGGAACAGATTTTGGGCAAGTATAAAGCCGTTTTAATATAACAGTAATGTATGGAAAAATGGAACCCACTGGTGACATCCAAAACAGTAGAAAACAAACGTCTAAAAGTTCATTCGGCTCTTGGGGAGGGGGCAGACAGCCTGGAGAAGCAGAGCCTCAAGATTACAAGTGAGATGTTTGATATGTTTCATTATGCCCAGATTCAGTGACCTCCTTTGCAGACATTGAGCTGACAAAATGCTGAGAGATAGAGACCCTAAGGCTGATTAACGGCAAGTTACAGTGATGTCCTTACATAGCAAGAACCAAAAGAAATGTGCTCTCATAACTCCCCACCACCACAGAAGAGATTCCATTTCATGTTCTAGACGATAAGACAGTAGCGGTGATGTGGTCAATGCATTACTTCACTGCCTCCCATCTGCATTGTAATTTATTCCAGGGTGAAGGGGTGAAGCTAGTACAGCACAAAGCATCAGTCAAAGCAACATGGCAGTGGTGGGGAATACATTTGTTAGAGTCACCTCTCTGCATTAAGGCCCACTGGGCCTGTTGCCCAGGAAATAGCCAACACAATGAGGTGTTCTTAATTTCTATCCATACAGGAAGAGCAAGGCCACTTGTATTGTCCATCTATACTTGATCTTTCCGGGTGAGAAGGTCTAAGGCTGGGCTGTAAACAGAGATGGGGAAGAGATTCAATTCACTTTGCATTGAAAGGCAAATCTACTTTCCGAAACAATATGCAAACCAAAAAACCCCCAGCCATGATTCAAAATTCGCACTCCTTTGAATTTTGCAGTGTAGTTCTCCAGCCAAGCAATGCGTATAAAAATGCATAATTCATGAAAATAACATACAAAAAAATCATTATATTAGGGAAAATTGATTTGTGAAGACCTACATTCTGAGCAACATTGCACACAATAATGGGTGCATTGGGAGAATTCTGCATTAAAAACACCATATTTTTCGCTCTATAAGACGCACCAGACCACAAGACGCACCTAGTTTTTGGAGGAGGAAAACAAGGAAAAAAATATTCTGAATCTCAGAAGCCAGAACAGCAAGAGGGATCGCTGTGCAGTGAAAGCAGCAATCCCTCTTGCTGTTCTGGCTTCTGGGATAGCTGCACAGCCTGCATTCGCTCCATAAGACGCACACACATTTCACCTTACTTTTTAGGAGGGAAAAAGTGATACTTATAGAGCAAAAAATACGGTAGATGAATTTTCATGAGAATTTTTATTTTAATTGCAAACTGAGGCGGAAATGTGGAGAACTCAACTTAAGAAAGAATAAATGAGAAATGGAGAGAAAGCCAAACTGACACACTAACCCATCAGTTGTGTCAACAAGGACGCGGGTGCTGCTGTCGTCTAAACCACTGAGCCTCTTGGGCTTGCCAATTGGAAGGTTGGTGGTTCAAATCCTCACGACAGCGTGAGCTCCCATTGCTCTGTCCTGCCAACCTAGCAGATAAATAGGTACCACTGTGGCGGGAAAGTAAAAGGCATTTCTGTGCACTCTGGCTTCCGTCACAGTGTTCTGTTGTGCCAGAAGCAGTTTAGTCATGCTGGCCACAAGACCTGGAAAGCTATCTGTGGACAAACGCCAGCTCACTCAGCCTGAAAAGCAAGATGAGCGCCACAACCCCATAGTCACCTTTGACTGGAATTAACCATCCATGGGTCCTTTACCTTTACCCTTTTTACTTATGTCAACAGAACTGCACTAGATGGATCAATGGTTTGACGGAGGGAGGCAGCTTCCTGTCTTCTTAAACTGTGAGCGATAACGCTGGTTTAGATAGCATCCAGATAACATTTGAGTTTTCACCACCAGTTAAAGCCTCATCTTTTCACCCAGGCCTTTTGTTGATTTTCTTTTCTCCTTTTCACTCTGTATTTTTATTTGTACTAGGCACCGTGCATTGCTTTATGTGGATTTCAAGTATTTAGTAGGATTTGAATTTTTGTTCAGAATGTTGTAAACTGCTCTGGTAGTCATAATGCCTGAAAATACAGCCTAAAAATAAACAATTGCAGTAGAGCTTCCCTCATCCCTAACCACTTGGTGTACTGGGTTGGTTAGTTGGGAGTACAACAACACCTGGAAGAACATTGCTTCAACATTCCTGGTTTAGGGCTTTAATGGAAAACAGAACAAAAAACTAAACATAATAGGCTCACCAGCTCAGCAGATGGCACAAAGTTATACCTTAAAAGCAAATGAATGCCCAACTCTGACTCCATACCATTTAAGTCTGGAGGTGTCATTTAAGGAAACCTGACTGCTCCAAGGTGTGTTGGTGTATGATAGTTGATAGTCAGAGACGAGGGTTAACATACCAGCTGAGAGCTGGAAGGCATTGGGCATGACTTTCAAGCAGAAAATGCATTATTTCTACTTCATGACAAAGTGTGGACAGGAAGCTGCTGAACGATACAGGAATCTGTCTGGAATAATGTTTGTTCCTATGACTTCCTATGAAAGCCCCTCACACAGCAATTTATTGGAAGAGACTGGACAGGCTCCAGGAGTTTAAACAGGACTGCTGCAACCTGCTGGTTGGCAATGCCAGCTTCCTCCCCCGGCATGACTTAAAAAAAAAAAAAAACCCTTCCCATTTTTCATGGGCTTTGATTTGTAATTCCATATTTTGGCTTCCAGTGTCTTAGAATATGATTTCCTGAATTGCTGATGTGATGTTTCCTCTTGCAGATGCCTACACTCCACCCCCTCCCTCTCAAAAAACCCCTCATTTCCATGCAAAGGAAACTGACACATTTTGCCTTGTCTATCATTTCTGGTCTGGATGAAAAACAGCAGGTATTCTGGCTGAAGTCTGCTATTGATAAAGCCATAGTGTTTCTAAATGACTAAAACGGGGAGGGGGGGGGAGTCTTTTGTCTCTGTTTGCCTGTTTCTTCCCACTCAAGCCTATCAAAATGCCTGAGGTGAAAAGAAAATTAAAAGGAAACAAACTGTTTGGAATGGGGTGGGAAATGAGTTTTGGACTTCACAATGACTACCCATTCAACAAAAATAAATAATAGATATTATATATATAACATTCCAGTAGCGTTAAGCAGGGGGTGGGGAATAAAAAGCACAGGAGAAAAGACTGCATTAATAGATGTGCACACATAAGAATTAAAACACTGTACGGGAGATTAATGGCAGTCTCTGACTCCAGCAAAGAATGGAAACAAAAAGCTTTGTGTTGCCATGGCATAGACAATGTCATTGCCCATCTAGTCTGACAAAATAGTATTTCTCAATTTGACTGGTGTCTACCCATAAGCTTATAGCAATTATGGCCCCACATATGCATCAGGTATCATCTGGAAGAGTGTACAGATCAGCTCCATGTCGTCAGTTTAATGGAGGAGCATTCTACACTTAGGGCAAACAATAATCTCAAAGATGGATGTGTTTTCCCTTGCATCAAATTGTAGGGTAGGTCAGAGAACACAATTCTTCCAACAACTTCCAGCTGGCAGCTTCTCTGACTTGTTCTCTCATCTTCTCTCTCTCTCTCTCTCTCTCTCTCTCACACACACACACACACACACACACACCTCTACACCTGTGTCAGCCAATGGTTTTAATCTGCTTGTGCCATATGGAGAACTGCAATAGGAAACTGCCTCCTAAATGTTTGGAGAACACATTTACATTTATTTCCCCATAGAATAGCCTTGAAACTTTTGTCTTACTTTTCATAGCCCCTGAAACCCAAAGATCAAAGGTTTTACAGAAGATTTGGCCACATCGGTCGATGTTTTATTATGGGCTTTGGTAAACATAGGAAGTCCCTTCTGTGATCTCTCCATCCTGGGTTCAGAACAATATCCTGCTCACCCATGGATAACTGGGTGGTTGGAATAGTTAGTTGAGCAGCAATCAGAACAAATCAAGTGACTTTTGGTTTCCAGTCCCAATATAGTGCCATCAGACCTACTTTTACAGTGTAGGCCATTAGCACACAATCCTATTGACCAATTCACCCTTGAAAATCCATCCCCAGTCCTTCCTGCATTACCTTCAGCCAGCCAGCATGTTTGCAAAGCACTTATTTAGATGTGTGTCGCTTCTCCACCAGGAAAACACATGCAATCTGATGCAAATCTATGGGCTGGCACTACACTGGAGCCGCTCCGATGCACATTTTAAATTTGCTACAGACTCACGGGCAGGTTTTATTTCAGCTTGTTGGAGGCTGAAGACTCACAGATGAAGTAGTAGCTTTGGCCCAGGGTAGATCTATGCCATATTATTGCTGGCTTAAAACATATAATTTCTCATGTTCTGTCTGCAGCTGAATCATTTGAATCCAGAGAGCAATAAATCTTGGGTCAAGCAGCAATGCGGATAAAGCTTGGCATTGCTGAACTACTGCCTGCAAGTCTTTAAAAGGCTTTTAAATTCATTTCAGTTTTTGCTTTGTCTGGTCGCAAAATAGAGGAGTACGTACTGAAAGAATTGCATAGCCCACTTCGTAACGGTACAATAAAGTCACCTAACATATTATCCTTTTACCAGAAATAAGTTTAAAAAAACAAAAACCCTCCAAAGCTGCTTTTTGCAGCTGCCTCTTCAATAATCCGAGACGCAACTCCCCAGATGCAAAGATTATGGAAGTGTACATAAGCACATTGAGGATTAAGCACATATTGGAACATGGAAATCCATTTTGGCATGCTTTATAAGAAACCATCCTCTGAAAGTAGAGTTACACAGTCATGTACATAGAGCCTAATCAGTCATTTCCCCAATCAGGTGTTTCATTGACTTGTAAAATAAAGCTGAGAAAATAAAAATTATTATTTCTATATTTTGCACATTGTAGTAATGATGCCTACGCATGAATTAAAAAAAAACTTCATAATAAGATGCAGCAACCATATACAGATTTGTATCATAGCCAACAGCGCTGTTCTTTTCTAGACAGCTCAGAACAGCTGGCATATAGGGATGGACATATAATAATGGCATAGACAGGTCAGTGTCAGGAGCTCGGCCTATACCCGATTGGCATGTTCTCTCCCTCCTGGTCGGGAGGGAGCTTTAAAAGCTTTCTTCAGCCTGAAAATCACAACGACCGATGCCAACTGACACCGGCACACTTAGGGATCCGCAGAGTTTGTGCATCTCACGTGACAGACCTCAGCAACTCAGCATTTTGGCTAATCTACTTTATTTACATATAAACACACACAGAGCACTGCCACATGGCTCCCTCTCTCTCTAGCATCAGACAGCAAAGAGGAGAAAAAGAACAAAGGACAATAGTCTTACTTCATGGAACACAGTAACACAAACATCCTGTTTCTGTCACTTCCCACTCCGTGGAGTCAAAACATATACCGTCATGTGAAAGACAACAATCCCATGACTGCAATCATGGAGCAGGAATTCTAACAGTCAGCCTACTTCCAGTCTGCATCATTTTTACCTGTTTTCACTGATAAGTCTGTTTTACCCTGTTTCTACAGTCCTATGGCAGGATCTGTGAAGATGAGCGCCTTGGGATGCAGTAGATCTCTGGCATATTCTAACAAGACTCCCACCCCCAGCCTGCCTGCAGATTTCCCCCTACTTTCTGCTCACAGAAATGTTCACTGGATAAAAGAGTCTTCCATCAGCAAATGGACATACTTAGGCACAATCCAATGTATAATTTGATGTGTGTGTTTACCATAGAGGATATGCCTTTGGGATTCTCTGCTTCAAACATAATGCAAAGCGACTTGGGGCTTTTGTTGCACGTCTCAGCCACGCTATGCAAAAGACCTGTTCCTTTTTTTCTAAGCAAAGAAAAAACACTGCTTTGTGCCATCAGATTCCTCTGCAGGTGACGAGTTCTGTTATATCTGATCAGATCTGGGTGGCCCAGATTATCCACTTAAACACAGGAGGGCCTGTGATAAGTCCCTGCTGTTTCTCAGCTAATAACGCTTCAAAAAACACTCTGAGGGGGGAAATTACTACTCACTTTCCTGAGTTTTCAGCCAAGCAACATGATTTTCCAAAGTACTTTGGGCTTTCTCTACCGACCTTGCTTTCCCATTCAATTAGTTGTTCTGCCTTCGCTTAAGTAATGCAAGTTGATCTGAACACAGCGGGAGGGTGTTAACTTCTGCAAGAATCCCGTCTTCCAATAAGAACGATAATCATAGTCACCACTCTTATGAGAGCCACAATCACTCTTCATTAGCCGAAGTCAGAGTGACATAGATAGTCCTCATTCAGTTACTACAATTTTCCATCATGTGTACCAAGTTGCAGTGCATAATTTAGAACAGGTTCCCCACCCCCACACAAATAAGTATGATAACTAAAGAAGTAACTTTTGATAGCTGAGTCGAAACTGGAAACACACTTCAATTGCGGTACAAGCCTATTCTTTGCTGGGGGTGATTATTAATGCAATCCAATGCATATTTACTCCAAGGTAAGCCCCAATGGATTCAATGGGACTTAAACCCAGGGAGGTGCATATAGGATTGCAGCCTTCAAAACTACTGTATGTACTCGAGTATAAGCTGACTTTTTCAGCACATTTTTAATGCTGAAAAAGCCCCCCTCAGCTTATACTCGAGTGAGGGTCCTTTCAGGCTGCTCCTTCCTCCTCCTCCGCCTTTGCCGCTGGCAGTGGTGGCAGAGGAACTAGATGTTAGTTTCTGTTTGCCACTGAGCAGCTGCTTGGAGTCACAAGGCTCTGTTTACATTCCAGAGACTGTCTAGGCTATTGGAAGTCTCACTGGAGACTAGAGACGGATGTGACGTTACTGGTTTCCTGTTTCCTTTGTTCCTTTGTTTCAGTTGCTCTCTGCTCTCACAGAGAGAGGATGTATTTTTCTTTTCTCTGTGTGTAGCTTAGAAATAAAGCATAGCATCTAGCCAAACCTCTCGTCTCTTCCCTGTGCTGGGAACTCTGCTGAATAAAATGTGCCTTGGAGCCTCATCAAAGGAGGCGATTCCAGAGACTCGGCCGGAAAATGGAGCTTTATCAGCTTGGCTGAGTGGAGATTCCGACACCCTTTCAGGCTGCTTGTTCTTCCTCCTCCATTGCCGCCACCAGTCTCTGCCTCTCGGCAGCACCCTAGATAGGCAGGGGGACGGGAGGGGCTGGGGGGAGAGAGAAGCCCCCTCTGCTGTGTGTGAATGTGTGTGCACATGCACTCTGGCCCACCAGGAGGTTTGTGGTGTGGTGAACCAGGTTATACTCGAGTCAATAAGTTTTCCCAGTTTTTTGTGGCAAATTTAGGTGCCTCGGCTTATATTCGGGTCGGCTTATACTCAAGTATATGCGGTAAGTTGGGTCTTTAAAAGAAGAGGGAATGCAAATCGGTCTTGCAGTCCTTTTTTGAAATAGTTACAATATAATAATAATAATAATAATAATAATAATAATAATAATAATAATACCAATTCATTGCTTTTTGCAACTATTCAGAAGGGGAAAAAAGGAAAAATTATTGACAGTCAACCACAAACTGTCCATAATCAAGTCAAAGGCCTAGCAAAATCCTTTCTTCCATCTGAAAGTCCTAATCAGAACATACAAGATGCAGCTGCCAAGCCCATTCCTACATCTTTTTCAAAAAGAAAGTTATTTGAAATCTAAGAAGCCTAGGTTCCTTCACTGGCGCCTTTGCTCAGTTATCTTTATTATGGGAGATGAAGGAATTACTGGGGGAAGTGATGGATGTTCCGTGATCAATTAAACGATGGTGTGTTTATGATTCCTGAAGGGCTAAGTAGCGAGAAGTGACTAACACCTTTCATAAAAGGAGATGATGAGTACATTTTGTACACTGAATTAAATGCAATCAGATTACAACTAGCAACAGAGGGATTGCCCTGTACCTAATATTTCAAAAGATTGTATAAGCCCTTGGAGAGTAGCTGAAGAAAACACTGCCACTTCCACAGTTCATGCTGATCCTTTTAGACAGATTTCCTGTAAGAGGAGTGAACTTATGAAAGACTAAAAAAAGATAAAAGCCTATTAAAAGTATATTTTTCCCCAGGGGGCTTTTACATTTGTAATCTTTCAAACATTGTCTTTTTTGTGATTAATGTGATGCATCAAAACATACTTATTTAGTTTGGATCTCTGACAAAACACCAGACTAGCTATTTCCCATGAAAAAAAAATTATTTCAAGAATGTCTTCTCAACTTTTTTTTAAATTTATTTACAACAGAAGCAAACAATTCAGAATTGTAGGCTATGGGTTGTATCCAGTCCTTCTTGGAGTAGACTCACTGAAATCAATGAACTTGACTTTCCAACCCCACTCCAGCAAACCTACCCAGCTATGTACCGTAATTTTACCATGCAATTTTGCATGCCATTTTAGTGTGTGTGTGTGTGTGTGTGTGTGTGTGTGTATATAGATTGTATAAATATAAACTTTATAAAACACAGTAAAAAAATAGGACAATCAATTGAGTTCAGTGGGTCTTTTTTGCACAAGGCTTATCTTGATACAATTCTATGCATACATGCATTGACCCATTCATAATTAAAAATGAAGAGCAGGAGTATCAAGGTGTTTTTCAGTGGAATTTACTTAAATGTAAATGTAGGGACGCGGGTGGCACTATGGGTTAAATCACAGAGCCTAGGGCTTGCTGATCAGAAGGTTGGTGGTTCGAATCCCCACGACAGGGTGAGCGCCCGTTGCTGTTGCTCGGTCCCAGCTCCTGCTAACCTAGCAGTTTGAAAGCACGTCAAAGTGCAAGTAGATAAATAGGTACCGCTCTGGCGGGAAGGTAAACGGCATTTTCGTGCGCTGCTCTGGTTCGCCAGAAGCAGCTTAGTCATGCTGGCCACATGACCCGGAAGCTGTATGTCGGCTCCCTCGGCCAATAAAGCGAGCTGAGCACCGCAACCCCAGAGTCGGCCACAACTGGACCTAATGGTCAGGGGTCCCTTTACCTTTACCTAAATGTAGTTTCATTATGGTGTTAGGCTGTTATGTGCTGCTGTGTGTGTGTGTCTATATCTATATAATAATGGATCAACATAATAACTGTCTACAATTTTGCAGTGGCGTAGCGTGGGGGGTGCAGGGGGGCCGGCCGCACCAGGCGCAACATCTGGGGTTAGGGCAAATCCACAGGTTAGGGGGCGCAAATCCATGGGTTAGGGGGCGCAAATCCACGGGTTAGGGGACGCAAATTACTTGCCTTGCCCCGGGTGCTGACAACCCACGCTACGCCACTGCATTTTTGGACCTTTGTTGGGGATGCAGCTATGGAGACTAGCGTGACAAGCTCCTGATTTTCAAGTTTACCACTACACCACTGCTTCTGAGTCAGGAACTGCTAGCCACTTTCCCGTGTGGTGAGCTGCATAAGTGCAGCCTCTCAGATAAGTCCATTTAAAAGATGGCTTGGATTCACCATCCCAGATTGTCCAAAACGACTTCCTTTTCCAGCAGTGCATTCTTTGAGCAACAAAGTCAACCAGAGTTGTAATGCGGCTTGCCTATCCTGTCTTGTTCTTTGGTCCTGATATTCTGTAGTCCTGCCTTCTGATTTGCCCTCCAACCCTGGTTGCTACAATTAGAACTGGATATGGAACAACTGACTGGTTCAAAATTGGGAAAGGAGTACGACAAGGCTGTATATTGTCCCCCTGCTTATTTAACTTATATGCAGAATTCATCATGCAAAAGGCTGGGCTGGATGAATCCCAAGCCGGAATTAAGATTGCCGGAAGAAATATCAACAACCTCAGATATGCAGATGACACAACCTTGATGGCAGAAAGTGAGGAGGAATTAAAGAACCTTTTAATGAGGATGAAAGAGGAGAGCGCAAAATATGGTCTGAAGCTCAACATCAAAAAAAAACGAAGATCATGGCCACTGGTCCCATCACCTCCTGGCAAATAGAAGGGGAAGAAATGGAGGCAGTGAGAGATTTTATGTTCTTGGGCTCCATGATCACTGCAGATGGTGACAGCAGTCACGAAATTAAAAGACGCCTGCTCCTTGGGAGAAAGGCGATGGCAAATCTAGACAACATCTTAAAAAGTAGAGACATCACCTTACTAACAAAGGTCCGTATAGTTAAAGCCATGGTTTTCCCAGTAGTGATGTATGGAAGTGAGAGCTGGACCATAAAGAAGGCTGATCGCCGAAGAATTGATGCTTTTGAATTATGGTGCTGGAGGAGACTCTTGAGAGTCCCATGGACTGCAAGAAGATCAAATCTATCCATTCTTAAGGAAATCAGCCCTGAGTGCTCACTGGAAGGACAGATCATGAAGTTGAGGCTCCAATACTTTGGCCACCTCATGAGAAGAGAAGACTCCCTGGAAAAGACCCTGATGTTGGGAAAGATGGAGGGCACAAGGAGAAGGGGACGACAGAGGATGAGATGGTTGGATAGTGTTCTCGAAGCTACAAACATGAGCCTGACCAAACTGCGGGAGGCAGTGGAAGACAGGAGTGCCTGGCGTGCTCTGGTCCATGGGGTCACGAAGAGTCGGACACGACTAAACGACTAAACAACAACAACAACCTGGTTGCTTTTTGGCCCTGTAGCCTCGTTTTTCTCTGCCTTATGTGTCAACTTGTATGTGCTTCATTCATTTTCTTCCCTCCTCTAGAGGAAATCTTTCCTCCAGAAAATCCAGCACTTTCTCTTGCTGGCTTTAATCATGGCTTACCTTTGCACATGCTAACTACAGTTAACACTGACCGGATTCACTCTTTGCAAATCCTCTTCAATTCTTGGTTGAGACAGAAAACCTGATTATCATCAAGGTAGTTGGTTAAGACAGTGAGAGGAGCATTTGTGCCAAGGAGTGGAAGGGAAGGTATCCCACCCTCATCCTAAAGATGTAATTAGGTTTAAGTCTGCAGGAACATATCGTCTTCATTTTGCAAACCCTCTTAATGCAACGGATAAATATTTGCAAAACCTAGGAAAATGTGTGTAACAAAGCATAAGGTATTGTAAGGATAAACAGCATATATTAAAGCACACACGCGTCATGCAGCTTGGGAACTGTAGCTTGTTAAGGGTGCTGGGAACTCACTGTATGGGTAAACTACAGTTTCCAGGATTCTTGTGAGAACGTGCTTTAAATGTATGGTGTGTTTGCAGCCTGAGCAAGTGAGGAGTTTGTAGTAAATTCACAGTCTCCTTTCCAAACTTTTCAAAATTAAACCTCACATTCATCCGTGGAAATAATTCTAATCTGTGCATATCAATAAAATAACAATGAGCCCTTGGGGACGTCTCTCCCCAATAAATTACAGAGTGCTTGATTCCAGGATTAATATGATTTGTTTGAAATGTGGTATTTAAATCTTCTTGATCCAAATATATTCCAACTGGGGCACAAAGCTTTGATATGTGACTTTATTAAAAACATAAACCAGGAAGGCAGACCTGAAGACACTTGACTGCTGAAAGCTAAATGGCTTCGTGATTTATTGTTAACATGACATTCCAGCCAGGAGTCCAGAGTCAGGTTTACCCTGCTCAGGTTGGAATGTGGGTGGGCCCCTTCCAAAACAATCCCTATGGTGCAGACCCTTGACCCAAGTAATTGTTTCACCATGACAGTAGGAAGGCATGAAATAATTATTTAAGGCTGCAATCCTAAGCACGCTTACTCAGGAGTGAGAGATCCATTAAACTCATTTGGACTTACTTCATGGCAGACAAGCACAGATTGGGCTGACAATCAGAAAGCCCAACTGTAGGTGATGTGGTAGATATTATCTGCCTTGTTATGAGCTCAGCCGGCATTCAACCTCTATGGTTCAACAAGGGATGAACTATAAGTAAACAGTTGCAGTTATAGTGTTAAAGTCTCTACTCCATGCAACAAAACACACAAGAAATGGTAGCAGAATAGTGTCGGGCAGAATCATGTTCAATAAATATGGATACTTCAGCCAGATTCCCACTTGTTGTTGTTTAGTCGTTTAGTCGTGTCCGACTCTTCATGACCCCATGGACCAGAGCATGCCAGGCACTCCTGTCTTCCACTGCCTCCCGCAGTTTGGTCAAACTCATGCTGGTAGAGAACACTATCCAACCATCTCGTCCTCTGTCATCCCCTTCTCCTTGTGCCCTCCATCTTTCCCAACATCAGGGTCTTTTCCAGGGAGTCTTCTCTTCTCATGAGATGGCCACAGTATTGGAGTCTCAGCTTCACGATCTGTCCTTCCAGTGAGCACTCAGGGCTGATTTCCTTAAGAATGGATAGATTTGATCTTCTTGCAATCCATGGGATTCTCAAGAGTCTCCTCCAGCACCAAGATTCCCACTATCCATCTCTAAATCAATTTCAGATTCTGAAAAGTCTAAGAACATAAGAAAGTAAGACAAGGCTGCAGGAGCTAGCCAGTGGCCCATCTAGTCTAGCATCCTGTTCTCACAGTGGTCGACCAGAGGCCTGTGGGAAGCCTACAAGCTGGACATGAGTCCAACAGCATGCTGCCCACTTGCAATTCTCAACAACTAGTATTCAGAGGCATGAAGCCTCTGACTGTATAGGCAGAACATAGCCATCATGGCCAGTAGCAGTTGGAAGCCTTGTCCTCAGTGGATTTGTCCAATCCTCCTTTAAAGCCATCCAATTTCTAAAGGCGAACTTCTCTCCAGAAGAATAACCACGTTAGACCATTGCAACAACCGTGTGTCATGTGATGCCTTAAAGTGTATCATTTACATTTCATAAACAGGAGCATGAAATGAGCAGTGAACAGGTGTGTGCATATTATAGAACCACAGGAAGGTGGGAATCAGAAGATTCATCTAGATCAGTATTGTCAACAGCAGCTTTCCATGTTTTCCTGAAGAAGCCAAGGATTGAACCTGAGATCCCTAGGATAGATAGCTCAGTTGGTAGAACATGAGACTCTTCATCTCAGGGTTGTGGGTTCGAGCCCCATGTTGAGCAAAAATATTCCTGCATTGCAGGGAGTTGGAGTAGAAGACCCCACTGTGGTTCCTTGCAACTCTACAGTTCTATGCTTCTGTGACTCTTTTGTATGCAAAGTTGAACTCTGGCCCTTTCATTCCTCACTGCCCACCTCATGAGATAAGCCTTTCAGAAATTGTGGTGGGCCTTTCTAGGCAACCAGTTGCTGTTGGAAGCCACCATGCTAAGGCAGCAGAACGTGATGAAAAAAAACCTGATGACTCCAACCAAATTTCCATACAACACCAGCAATCCACACCTGTCTAAATATCCCCACCCGTTTCCATTAACAAACACCCCTAAAATGTACCCGTGGGGCAGAACTTGAAAACATTTTTAGATAATCAAATGCAACAGCTAAAGAGCTTTTGGACTCTATAATATTTGACAGTTACAAGAAACAGACTTTTGCCCGAACTAGAGGGAATATCGGTATTCTATTCTTCAGAAGAATAGTCTACTTCTATAAAAGTATAAAAGGCTTTATTTCAAAGGAACTTCAGTTAGGAATCAGCCAATTAATGAATACTTTGCACTTACAGAGTTTTGTTTTGTTTTTTAATCTAAGAAAGTCAGCACTCTGCAAAGATTAATTGAAGCTGACAATCTTCTCCGAGGCAAGTATTATCACCCTGATAGTCTGCCTTTGTTCCTTCTTGACTACACGAATCAGAGAGAGAAATCTGGGTTGGGAACAGAACCCAGGAGAACATGTTCATTCCACATCTGGATTTATTCCTCTCTCTCCAGAACACACAAGATGAATGTGTAGCTCCATTGACAGTGGTGGCAAGCCACCAATCAATTGTCTGATCTTTCCGTTGTTTCTGGCAAGTTGTGAACACTCTGTTGTTCACACTGCATGCCATATTCCACTACGAGCCTGTTGATTTTCTTCTTTTTATTTCTGCTTCTTGTACTGCTTTCCCACATGATGGTAGTGGCTGTCCATCATAATAAACTTTGGCCCCATTGGCACTATACATTTAAAGCAGCATCATAGGCTTTAAAAAGTCGTGGGCTCCCCCAAGGAATCCTGGGAACCCAAGTAGTTAATGGCACTATAAGTTGTTAGGAAACCCCCTATTCCCCTGTCAGAGCTAAAATTCCCAGAGTGGTTGAACAATTAGTCCCTCTTCCCAGGGAACTCTCAACCTCTAACAAACCTCAGATCCTAGGATTCTTTAAGGGAAGACAAGATGGTTAAAGTGGTATGATACTTCTCCAAATGGATAGTGCAGATGGGACAAAACAATTTTACAGCTTGCACATCCTAGAATGTTGGTTTTCCGGTAAATCATGTAAGGTTTTTCTGACAAGGAAGATTGCCCCTACTATAAACTATTATATTTCAAAAAGTGAAAATCCGAACAGAAATGGGGGGGGAGTTGTTGAGCTTTGTTTAGTTTTGCATAAAGTTGTTGAACAGACGTATAGCAACCCTATATAAACTCACCAATACAGTGGTACCTCAGGTTAAGTACTTAATTTGTTCCGGAGGTCCGTACTTAACCTGAAACTGTTCTTAACCTGAAGCACCACTTTAGCTAATGGGGCCTCCTGCTGCTGCCACACTGCCGGAGCACAATTTCTATTCTCATCCTGAAGCAAAGTTCTTAACCTGAAGCACTATTTCTGGGTTAGCGGAGTCTGTAACCTGAAGCGTATGTAACCTGAAATGTATGTAACCCGAGGTACCACTGTACCCAGTACTTAGTTTCCCCCCTTTCTTTTTCAACATACTTGTAAAATAGTTTTATGCGCAAGTCTATTATTGTAAAAGCCAATTGTTAACAGAGCTATTTTATACATCACAGTGAAGAAAGTCAAGAAAGATACAAAAGATTGAACACCATTTGTGTCTATATATTAAAAAGAATGGCCAACTTACACCCAAAGCTTTTGTGCTTTTCTCTTGACCTTCAGATTGTCTTCAAGCTCCACTATTCAGAAACATCTCTGCTCTCCCTACCAATTCCTTCTTAGGCCACATTATCCTTGAACCCCAAGACAACTTTTCATTTTTATACTCAGTTGTCTTCATATTTAAGGACTGCAAAATGCCAACCAAGCGTGCCTTGTAAAAATAATTCTCACAATAAGGTTGTAAGGGAGTTCTGAAAGACCTTGTAAATAATTTAATAGAACTTGATATATGAGACCTTTTGTATTAAGGTACTGAATTTCTTACTTCGCTTGGGTTCTCGCAGCTTTTAGAGGCAAGGACAAGGAGGTAGTCAAACGTCTGAGAGCAATGCAGGACACAATTCTAATAGTTTTCTTCAACATTTAAGTATCTGCCACATGAAAAGCAGAATGTGTTTTCTATTATTACTGGATAGATAGATGATAGATAGATAGATAGATAGATAGATAGATAGATAGATCATGTATTGAATGCCGAGTTCTTTACGTTCTTCACCATGCTCATTCTTGTATCAACCTTATAATGCAGCCATGAAGAACATTTGGCTCTCCAGGTGTTGCTGAACTACAACTCACATCACCCCTTGCAATTGACCATGTACAACATCTGGAGCAACATCTGGAGCAACATCTGGAGGGCCAAAGGTTCCTGGCACCCATTATGGGTGGCTAACCCAGGTCTGTAAGCTGAATCCAGGTTTCCAAGTCGTGGGAAGTGGCCCAGAAACTGCTCTAGTTAGGAAATAAAGCATTCTGCTTGCTCTTTAGAGATTCTCTCTTTGTATGTTTCATGGTGGCAATGATAATGGCAACAGCAAATAACAAACCTCACCAATATGCTGTTGTTGTCATAGTTGTAGCTAACAATAAAATATCTCATTTTACAAATAGACAATGATGTCTCAAAGTCTCAATGTTAGACCCAGATACAGGTTTCCAAGTCTACCCAAATCACTTGTCACTGGTTCTCACAGACTCAGGTCAATTCATTCATAATCCTCTTAATGAGGTCTGTTGTGTATTGAAAGCACAATTTCTACTTATATAAGTCCGTAGAAGAGGAAAGCATCATACTTCCCCATACTTGACCCTGATGGTCATTCTTTTTAATAATAATAATAATAATAATAATAATAATAATAATAATAATAATAATACTGTTTGTTTGAAGATCCCCTTTCTATACCTGCCATATGCATATCTGAGATGGAGCAGATTTTGGCCTTTCCCTCTCACCAACAGTCACCTCCTTGCTGTGGTAACTTTAGCTGAAAACGGCTGCCAGAAAGTAGAATTCTGATCCACTAAAACTTTGCAGAATCCCAAATAAATTCAGCAATGCACTTTGGACACAGATGGAGATGCCTAAGATGGCTAGATGTCTCTCTATGTCTTCATCTAGACCCCAGTGTGATGAGGGGACATTATACTAGACATCCCTTGGCTACACTGCTTCTGTGTGACAAAGGCTCAGATAGGTTCAGGGTGACGGCCTGGATCATGAGGAATTCTTGTAGATAAAGAAGATTATATGACACAAATTCTGGTTTGCAAAATATTATTCTTGAGGTTTTGATTTTGATTTTTTTTTAGGGCATTGCTAAAAGAGATGCTTATGGTCCAATCTGATGTTATGCGGAATGGATATTACCCTGGGGTATGCATTCAAGTTCATATAAAAACATGGCTTATTCTTTGAGTAAGTGGTGATGATTGCTTGTGTATCCTTTACTTCATTTCCAGCTGCGTTTTAGTAATTTCTTAAATTCCATTCAAATGAGGGATTGGAAATAGGCGATCAAAGTTGGAAAAACAATTCTGAATGGCACTCCTCTTCTTACGGCAGTCCTAAGGAGCGGGCAGTTGCTCACATTTTAGCTAAGGGGAAAGTTAATATAAAAGGGATGCCTCATAAAAGGCAAAATCAAGAAGGCTCGTGCTAGGAGAGAGAAGAAAACTGAGGGACAGTTCCAGATGGCGGACTGAGTTTTGCATGAACAATGCAGTAAACAACTGAGAAGCCATGTAGATTGTGTAAGAGCTAATTATAATATAAATTTGTGTAAATGATTGTTACCAGTAGTTTTGTGTAAATCACTGTTCCACTGGATGATCTGGATAGACAAGAAGGTATCATTTTCCATTTGCCCTGGATTAATCACATGCAGCACTGTTTGCATTCTGCTGCAGTTCATCTGCCACCAAAACTGATGGTATCTGTCTCACTGTCCACCGTGACAAAATTGCATAGTTTATGTAACTTACATAGGGTAGGATTCCTCCTCTCATGAGCCCCATCAGCAGAAGCTCTGTGCAAAGACTTGTGCTTGCACAAGAGAGCTTCCCCGCTTTTCCTCCCGCACATGCCCCACAGTCCCCCAAAACTGGCTCTGGGAGAGTCAGGAGAACATTCCCTCAATGCAAAGGAAATGCAATGGGTAGAATATTATTGTTTGCGTGTTGAGTCCCACAGTGCCACCCCCCAAAAATTCACACATCACACTTCAATTTTTGTTTAAGGTTTTTGGCATAATTTTTGGCCACAACTTTATTTAAATACAAAAAATGTGAGTGGTTGCTTAGGCATTGGTTTGACTATCTGTCCTTGCCCCCAAGGACAGAGCTGGCACTTCCGGACACCGGCGGAAGCCAGCGTGGGAAACAAGTATTGGGGAGAAGTGAGGCTGGGAATCAGTCCAACACTTCTCACCCTCATGTTCCGGTGGGGCTTGCACGGCCCAAGTCCGACTCCGGGGACAAGGACGAAAGAATGGCAAGCCCCTGGATTCCTTTAACGGAATTCCCTTTCCGCATCATTTGGAGGGATAGGCACTTACCCCTCCAAGAACCAATTTAACCAATGCCTAACCGCCATGGAGCCCACAGCTCACCGCCAAACCACTCACAGCCCCAGCCAAGACCCCAGCTTAGACACCACCGCACCTAACCAAGCCTCATTACCAGATGCAGAAAGGTGCACGCCATCAACTCGAAAAAAGGATGGCTCCTGAGAGAAAATCTCAGGATGAAAAATCACATCTCCGCCCAGCTCCACGATCTTTTTCGACGCTGCAGAGTTAATGCGTTTTCTGGCTCTCTCAGTGGCGGCTGGGCAACGACTGCCCTTCCAAGCGCGCCGTTGTAGCAGCCTTGACCAAAATATTTTAGCTGTTGGCACCATTGCCCGCAGCGCCTCCAAGTCCGACAAAATTGCAGCACGCAGGGAAAAACAGTCCATAGAAACCAGGTCGTTCTCACCCAGCTGCACCACAATGGCCGATGGGGGTCCTTCCCATAGCAACTGCCTCCGAATCCGAGGCAGGAGCTCCGACCAGCGCATTCCCCATCTGGACAGCCAAGACAACTGAATATGCGGAGGAAGGCCGAGACCTGGACCCATTCCCTACTGCCGTGCTGCGACACCAGCCCAGTGGATGATGCTGTGTAAGATAAAACAAGCAAAAATTGTCAGACACCAATGTTAACGAACATAACCTTTGAATGCATTCGATTTCCAACGACCTGTATTTTATTTCCACTGCCTTATTAACACGCTTTCCGGCCTTCTCGGTGGTAGTTTGTCTAGGCATTGGTGCCCAACTAGCTGCACCTGACCTCAGCAGGGCAGCCCTGACGACTGGGCCCCACCATATCGTCAGTACCAGCAAACATTGTGGGGGAGCAATGCATCCCAAGGCAATCGCATCCCGCCAGGTGTCGTTCCCCATAGGGGAAAGATGCACCCCATCTGCCCTAAAGAGGGGAACAGCCTTGAAGAAAAATAGCAGGGTGCAATATTACAGAACCACGTAAAGCAACGACCTATTTTATTTGTTATATATATATATATATATATATATATATATATATATATATATATATATATATTTGCTTTCGTAGATTTTCACGGGTACAGGAATGCAGGTTTTGGTGTCCTCGGGTGTCTTCCCGTGTAAAAGTTGGGGTGTCTAGGCAACGTTTCGACGAGCTCTCACTCGTCATCTTCAGGCTGGTGCTTTCGGCTTCTTGTTACTGGAACAGAGCAGGATCTCAGTGTTTGAGTTCCTATAAATACTGATAAATACACCACACCTCCTCAACAGTATTTATAGGAACTCAAACACTGAGATCCTGCTCTGTTCCAGTAACAAGAAGCCGAAAGCACCAGCCTGAAGATGATGAGTGAGACCTCGTCGAAACGTCGCCTAGACACCCCAACTTTTACACGGGAAGACACCCGAGGACACCAAAACCTGCATATATATATATATATATATATATATATATATATATAATTATTATTATTATTATTATTATTATTTTACTTTATTTATTTTATTCTATTGTCCACCGCCTTATTAACATGCTTTCTGGCCTGCTCGGTGGTAGTTTGTCTAGGCACTGGTTCCCGACCAGCTGCACCTGACCTCAGCAGGGCAGCACTGACGACTGGGCCCCACCATATCGTCAATACAAATAAATAGCGTGGGGGAGCAATGAACCAGGATGAGACTCAAGCTCACCCCCAAATGCTCTCAGGGACTCTTGCATGGCCCTACCCCTCGAAAGGGGTTGACAAAAGCATGGCGAATCCTTGGATTCCCTTAATGGAATATCTTTGCACATTGGAGGGGACAGGTGCTCCAACCTCCCCTCCAGACCACCTTGAACCAATGCCTTGAATTGTTTTGAGTCCAGGGAGAGCTGCCATCAACTCAATCCAAGCCCTCTTGCATGCAGGAATGCAAACTTATGCTGGAGGAAGACAGCAAACATTCTCGCCCAGCTGTACCACCAGCACTGCGGGAGGACCTGCACAGGTCACACTCGACCGCACCAAAGGAAGGATCTCCTCCCAAAGCATTCCCCATCTAGACATCCAGTATAGGTTCACATGGGCAGGAAGACTGAGATGGCGCCCCAGTCCAGACTCGTCAGCGCGCTTGCCAGCCCAGTGTACAATGCTGTGGCCCAAATGTGCACAGCTGCTCCTATGAAAAAAGGAAATAACAGACAAGCATCAGCACAGACATCATTGTGACACTTCCTGATATAACCCTTGTCAGCGTCAGACTTCCAATGACCCGTATTCACAATCCTGTCTACTGACAGGCCCCCAGTGTGCAGCCTTTGCAGCAGCACCTAATCGTAAGGAATGAGGCGTTCAGCGGTAAGCAAGCCGCAGGCCGTAATAACTGGTGCACGACGTAAGCACATTGATGCCTGGCTAACGGGAACCCATTTTCATGCACTAGGAGCGGGCCAGCCCCCAGGGAATAAAAAGCCAAATATTCTGTTATCCATAACTGGGCAAGGGCCCTCCTCACCTGTGGCGGGAAGCCTGATTGTGGCACTCCTGCCCACTAAGTCTGTTTTAGAGTTCCCAACTCTAATGACAAGCTCCAAAGGATAAGGAAAAGTCCTGAAGCAATAAGCCTCCGGACTCTCAGCCCCGTGCTGGCTCCAACAACCATTTTCCCAACCCTCAGTGCGAAAATGCAATGGACTACTGAAAGGAGTCTCGCCTTGATCTTTAACCAGCAGACAAGTTTTAACTTGTTGCAGATACTGCATAGGTAAAAATTGACTGACTTCCTGCCCACTGTCCTATGAGGTTGGAGCCTATTCCAACCTTCCAAGCCCCTGCGCCCTACAAACTTTATACAAGGGTCTCTGAAAAATAAAGCTTCAGTGTAACAGACATTGCAGCGGACTGAATTCTGATAGTTATAACCGCATGCCCAATCTGCAGCAGGTGGACCAAATACTGCTGGATCTGCTCAGAGGATGGGGGCTAATTCATCTGAATGGCCGAGAACTGCCAGCTTAAGGCTAAGAAATCCATCCAGGCCTTCCCATAAGAGGTAAAAGCAGAAGGGGAAATGGAAGCTGCTGCTATCTGTAATCACTAATTGTTGTCAATCAATCAATCAACCTTTATTGCATTAGCATACAGCCATAGCAAGGATAAGACAAAAAATGCTAGAGACAAGCAACCAATCAAAAATTCAAGGCGATATTACTGGCGTTATGACATTTAAATACCCTAAGACAATAATGTAAAGATTTAGTTGCCAGCGCCGAGAATCTAAAATGCGGGTGTGTATAAAGCATATAATGGCCCAAAATAGGCTCGGTACATTAGGTTAAAAGGTAGGAAGAGAATTAAAACAGGTCCAGGTCAAAATGTTGTTGTCAAAATGCCACAGGTGGTCTGGAAAAGTCTGGCAATAGCTGAGTCTGGAGCCCAGGATCTGAAGCGCATCATCTGAAAATCGGATAGAGTGTCAGCGACAATATTAGAGGATCCCGTAATTTGGAGAGTAGAAAGCACAGTATTAAACCTTAAGTGGTGCAGCTCGAAAGCATGAGTGGAGGGGCGGAGACTGTGCTAGAGCATGAGGACTGTTTTGCCAAGACGCTCACCACTACCTGGTTATCAGACCAAAAGCAGATCCAATGGTCACTGAACTCTTCGGGCCACATGTGAACTGCTACAATGGGGAAAACTCAAGAAAAGTTATGTCACATGATTGCCTCACCACACCAGGCTTGAGGCCATAGCTTTGCACACCAGTAGCCCTTGAAATAAAAACCAAAGGGCAAAGATCCAGCAGCACCAGCATGAACCTGAAAATCCCTGTGCGGGTTCAAGGTATCCTGCCATGGCGAACTACTATTGCATACATTCAGGAATTGCTACCATCGCCTAATATCTGCCTTCACCACACTTGGTAGGCATACACAAAGGTAAGGGGACCTCAGGTCGCAGGCAGCCTGGCCTAGTGGGAAGATTAATTAAGTGACCCAGCAAGATCGGATCTGATGAAGCATCACTTGCTACAGAGGAAGTATTACAAAATAACTTCCTTCAAGGCAGACAGCTTCTCCATAGGCAAGTGGTAAGTTTTAGCAACGATATCCAACTGGATCCCTAAATAAAATGGGAATATTGCCAGCTTCCAGCCCCCGCTTGGGCAGGGGGCATCTTGTGCTGCCATCATGATAAGTAAACTTACAGGGCCGACGCTGGCCAGAACCCCTAAAGTAGTCCCGACAAAGCTGCCGCCGAGCCAGCTTCCTTTTCAGACACACACTCTGTGTAATGCAAAAAACACACTCCGTGCAGTGCACACACTCTCCCTGCAATGCAACTACACACTCCGTGCAATGCAAAAAACACACTCCGTGCAATGCAACTACACACTCCGTGCAATGCAAAAAACACGCTCTGTGCAATGCAACTACACACTCCGTGCAATGCAAAACACACTCCCTGGAATGCACACACCCTCCATGCAATGCAACTAAACTCCATGCAATGCAACTACACTCCATGCAATGCAACTACACACTCCGTGCACTGCACACACCCTCCGTTCAATGCAATTACATACTCTGTGCAATGCACACACACTCTGTGCAATGCAAAAACACACTCTGTGCAATGCCACTACACCCTCCATGCAATGCACACACCCTCCGTGCAATGCAACTACACACTCCGTGCAATGCACACACACACACACACTCCGTGCAATGCAACCACACCTTCCGTACAATGCAACAAGCCACTTTGTGCAATGCAACAAGCCACTACGTACAATGCAACAACACACTTCGTGCAATACAACAACACACTTTGTGCAATGCAACTACACATTCCGTGCAATGCACACACACCCTCCATGCAATGCACACACCCTCCGTGCAATGCAACTGCAAATCTCTCACGCAATGCAATGCAATTGCAGCCCGTGCAGCGCCATGCTCTGCAACGCACAGAGCAAACTGCAATGCGGGCACGCAAAGGTGCTTTCTCCCACTTGCATATTGCAATTTGGCGCCCGTTACATCCCTCACAGTGAGGTAACCACCAAAAGGACCTAAGTGTCCAGGTAGAGCAATGGGGGAGCATGCAGCTGTCCCATACAGGGACCAATCCTGCAACCTAAGCATTACCGGCACTATGCGCTGACCCAGTGAAACCAATGCTTCATGGACCACATGGGGACACTATTCAGGCCGGAAACGCTTCCAGGCCATCGAATTCTAGGGCAAATCCCTATGATCAACTGCTAGGCCAGGCATAAATGTTTTCAGTGAAATAGCAGAGTTGAGCTAGCCCACAGCTTGTCCAGGTACCCCTGCTTGCCCTTTTAGAGGGAAGCACCCCTTCAAGAAACCCAAAGTTCTTTTATCACAAATGAGCCAAACTACCCAGCAACAGAATAGCCCAAAAGGAGCAGTTTATTTTGTTTTGTTATAACAATGGCTAAGAGGGGGATATGAACCCTGTCTCCCAGGTCCTAGTCCTACACTTTAGCCGCTAAGCCACAATGGCTCATCTCTAAAATGGCAGTCGCCACTATCAGGGCAAAACAAACTTAAAGAAAATAAACTTGTTCAGAAACAGCATAGTTCAAGAGCATATACAGAGTGCTCATAGTCCTTGGAGGCACAGGGAGCCTCTGGGGCCCTCTGTCTGCCTCAGTAAACATTAGCAGCAACTGGGCCTGCAAGCAGATACATTCCTATAGCGAGAATGTCATAGCAATATTAAAAGAACTCAAATTAGTGCTCCCACCCAAGGCTAGCTTAAAATTTGGCCAACAGCGCTGCACACACTCAAAATAAGCCAACCTTTGGGGATACTATAAACGAAAGTGATTCCAGCTAAGCTGGGAACAGCCCTGACTAGCCCAAGAGAAATGGGGAAAACCTTTTTGCGAAAGAAAGCCCCTAACGGGGGCTCTCTCCCTATTGGGAAAGGCAAGCCACAGATACAGGGAGAATCTTCCCACTGGGCAGGGTAAGGGGTGGGGTGGGAAATCGAACAGGAAAAGGGGGAAATTAAATTATTTAAGGGACTAGAGAGGATTAAAAAGAAAGGGGAAATAAAGAAATAAGGAAATGTAACCAGACAATGAGAAGATTGTCCAAGCGCTCCATGTGATCCGATGCAAAACGGCCAAGAGATCGTCCCATCGTCTGGCTCCTGAATTTATAGTCTCTGACCCCTCCTCCGAATTGGCAACACTCAAAAATCCCCAGCAACCCAATTAACCCTTTACAGGTTTGGGTTCCATCAAATTTGCCTAGTCATGACACAGTGGCCTGTTCCCCCAACCGCAACACGTGCTCTCTGTTAGGGAGAACACGCTTTACACACTCAAAGCAACAACAGCCACAGTGAATACCAGTTGTATCTGCTGGACTGATTTCCATTCTGCACATTTCCATTCTCCCCATGCTGGGATCTACTTTGCACCCCAAGTGTTTTTGCCTGGCTGGAATGTGTCCTTGAGCTCTGATTATGCCTCCCAGTTGTTCTGATGAAGTATAGAGAGGAATGTGTGTAGAAACTAGCCTACAGTACAAGGACAGAGCTTACATTCATTGCTCTGCTCACTTTTGTCTCTGACCCCCACCCACTACTGGCATGTGACTCTCATAAGGTTGCCCAGAAAGGAACATAGCTCTCCAGCTGTTAAGGGTTCCCCACTATGGTTATAACAAGTAAGATATGATAAACAAGACTTTTAAAGCTACCAAAATCCAGGCTTGTTGCCCTTAGCAGTGGGCACCCTTTGCAGGTCCTCCATTTTCCAGGGACAGTCTCTGATTTACAGAAGCCATCCCAGTTTCTGATTTAAACGTTTATAGTGTTTTATTGTGTTTTTATATATGTTGGAAGCTGCCTAGAATGGCTGGGGCAACCCAGTCAGCTGGGCAGGGTATAAATAATAATAGTAATATTAATAATGAATAGGGTGTTCCTATTTTCTCTTTGAATTCAGGAAAAGGCTTGAGATCTACCTTAAACTGGCTTTGAACATTTGTGCTATTATTATTATTTTGGTTCTCCCCAGCTGCTAGTTCCAGTTTCCGCATTTCTTACTGAAATTGCATCTCTTTTTCCCTCAGACGGTACTGCTCCCTTTCTCTTTCTCTTTCAGCTTTAGTTTTCTCTCTTTCTAATTTAAATTTGTATTCCTGTTCCAATTTCCACTTTTCAAATTCTAAAGAGAGTTTAGGTTCCCTCAGAGGGAATTTCTAATATTTCCTCTAAACTCTGCCCTTCTCCCTGAGGATTCCCATTTTCCTCCCCTTCAGAGCTTTCCCTAACAGGATTTCTTGGCTTTTTGGGTAGCATTTCAAGTGAGTGTGATTTGACAGCAAAACAGAGTCGGATAAGATAAATTTTCCTCACTACTATTCCCTCCAGCTAGGTTCCCTTTTAGACTCTGGCCCCGAAGTCCTGCACTGGGTTTCCACACTGACCCTGCAAGCTCACTTCACCCAATCACAAGTCTAAAACCTCTGCCAGAATAGCTTCAAGTTCTCTTTTCAATTTATTACATTGGCTTCACCTCACACACAGGGTTTTTCCACAACTACACCAAAATGTCTTCACACCCAGGATAAGGTAATCATTCCCAGATTTACCTTTCCCCTCACTGTGTGTTCACCCCACCTCTACCACCTATTTTGTGGTGTTCGTACAGAGCCCCTAGTCGTTTCACAGACTATTGACCTGTACACCACTACTTTATTCTTCTGCTGCCACCAGTTTTGTGGTAAAATACCCAGGGCTCCCCAGTGAAGTACTGAGTCTTAGTCAGTAGAGTTAACAATGAAGATTAAAGTTTATTTCAACAGAAACAAGTTTTAAAATATATACGAAACACTGTCATTCTATTTCCTCTCAGTCTTGTCTAACTCACTCTGACTCTTCAATCTCCCCTCCCAAAAGAACCAACAGAACTAACTGTCAAAACCTCTGGGCTGAGCCTCAAAATCAGGTAGGCTCCGCCTCCGGGCTTTCTTATTGGTCAACCTATTAACCCTTTCTCTTCCCCAATACAGTGGTACCTCAGGTTAAGTACTTAATTTGTTGCGGAGGTCCGTTCTTAACCTGAAACTGTTCTTAACCTGAAGCACCACTTTAGCTAATGGGACTTCCTACTGCCGCCGGGCCGCCGGAGCATGATTTCTGTTCTCATCCTGAAGCAAAGTTCTTAACCCGAGGTACTATTTCTGGGTTAGCGGAGTCTGTAACCTGAAGCGTATGTAACCTGAAGCATATGTAACCTGAGGTACCACTGTACAAACATATCACCAAAGAATGGGCAAACGCCACAGGCACCCACAATGTACAGTGTGAGTGCTCATTACTGAAGCTAGTGTGGTATAGTCACTCTGGTCAGCGACCAAAATAAATCAATTCAGTGTGGTCTAATGGTCAGAGTGTTGGACTACAACCTGGGAGACCGAGGCTCAAATGCCCATTTCATTCATGAAGCTTAGGCCAGTCACTGCCTCTCAGCCTCACACAGGGTTGTTGTGGGGAATGAGCTCCTTGGAGAAAGAGGTGGGATATAAATACAATAAATAAACAAATTCCAGGTAGCCGGGCAGCCAATGGGAGGCTCAGCATGGACCAGAAGTGAGATTTTGCCTCTCTGGACTGTGCTAGGGCTTTGAAATCCCAGTGGCTTCCCCCCTGACCAAGCTCTGTGTGCAAGAGACTTTGCCACCCTGTGTCCCTCATTTTCCATGTATTCCTGCTACGGATAGGTATGTAGGGAGAGTGCATACATGCAACCTGGAGAAGGGGAAGATAATCATCTCTGCACAGAAACATAAAGCAGATGTCTGAAATATTTTGCTGAATGTGATGAATCACTCTCGATGAAAATGACAATTCTATTTTTGTCTGACTAATGTATCAAGCAAAAAGCTGGAGTTCAGCTTTTTATGCTGGAGTGCATAAATGTACACCGGGGGATATTTTTTTGTCATGGAGACGCTAATGTTTACCTCCCAAAGGGCTATATTCAGCAGAATTAGGCTAAGAAAGTAGAATTTTGCACAAACCACTATTCTCAAACAAAGCTGTCTCATCTTTCCAGCTCTTTCCAGCTTCCAGAGCAGTTGGGTGCCCAGTCCTGTACATATTGGAAAGCAATGGACACAGTGCTGTTCTAAGACAACAGTTCTAAGCACACTTACTAGCGAGTATGTCCGGCTGCAATTGTGTGACCTAATTCTGGAAAAGCATGCTTAAGACCAGTCTGCCTGGCTGTAGTGTCACTGAAGGAACATACTGAGAGCATATAACTTTTCAAAGGAGCCATTTGACAACCCACTCTTGGCACGCTAAATGCGCCAAAGCAATGACAATTCCTGCTTCAGCAGCTGCCCCCTTCTGCAGGACTGATTGTGCAGATGACAGGTTAATAGGTTATGATTTCTGATGCCTCATCAATGAACAGCCCTTCCTGAAGTGTCGCCACACCTTTTAAAAATCTCTCGCACCTTTAAAAAATCAGATTAAATGAAAATGTCAAGAGATATTGTCACAGATCTCTTGCATCATACATGGTTTGACCCTAACATACTACCTAAAATTACACACTTTTGTAATGATTAAGATCAGACTGCAAAGCAGTTTAGATATTTCAGATCACACAAGTCGAGCTGTAGACCAGCTATCCTGATCACATGAGATTGCAAATTTTGAACGATTTCAACGAGATCATTTTAAAAACTGAGCATTTCTTACTCCCAATTCATTTTAACAATATAGTACCACCTGTAAATATTCCCCAAACACTTCTTTAGCTAATTATTGCACAGACAAACACATTAAAATATTTGTATACACATGCATCACATTCCAGAATGTTTCAGGCTTCTTATTACAGACAGATTGCTCATCGCTCAAACTGTCCCTTGAAAGAAGGGAGCAGATTTCGTTAAGTGTGGCAACTCTCTTGAGCATTGGGGTTCCTATGTTTCCACCAAACCTGCTATATCACTGCTGTGGAGAACAATATTATTATTGGTGTGTGTTTAGGGAAAGCTGCATTGCCATGCATGATGAATTTCTCCCTATGGAGAAATTCAGTCTTCAAAGCCATTGAACCATTTATGTGCACAGGAATGCATTCTAAGTGATTATAACACATTGTACTGGAAATGTTCAATCAAAGACATGCAATCTACTAAATAAGAGCCACATTTCTATTGAAAAAAATGTCCAAAGGGGGTAGGGAACAATATTTTAGATCAGTACAGTATTCTTTGTGAAACGCTATTGCCAGCTCTTTTCTTGCCAGCAAGTCATTCAGCTGAAACTTGCATTCCTTAAAAGAAGGCCAAATAGATTATCATTAGTTTGATGGTGACAAATATGATTTATCACAAGTCCGAAGAAGAGCATGACAGGTTCTTCAGAAAGGAAGCCAATCTGTGGTAGATCTGGCAAAGGCTGTGGAATTATTAAGGGAAAGGGTGGGGAAGAAGAATAACACTAGGAGGCATCTATAAGTTCTGGAGAGTCATCTTGAAGTGTACTCTTGTATAATGGAAATAATCTCAATATGGAAAGCAGGGGTGCAAATGCAATGAAATGTGAGGAATTGTCCTTCATTTTATGGGCAGCCTGTGAGAATTGCAGCTAATTTTTCTGCTTCATAAGCCGTGATGACAGATGGTGAAGTTTGGTGGTAGTTGGCTTTGGCCGGTTTTGTGACCCACCAGGTCCAACAAGAGAGCATTCTTGGGGGGAACATAGGAAGCTGCCTTATTACACTGAGTTTGACCCACTGGACCATTTATCTCTATACTGATTATACTTACTGACAGCAGCTCTTCAGGACTTTCAACAGGGAGCCTATCTCTCACCTCTACCTGGAGATGCTGAGGACTGAACCCGGAACTTCTCCTTGCAAGGCAGGTGCTCTGCTGTTGAGCTGCGGTGTGCACATTTGTGTGTGCTTGCATGCATTCACACTCCCAAACTGTGTACAACAAGGATTTAAATGTGTCTTGTAAAATTAAACCACTATGTTGGATGTGCCCTCAATGTCCATTAGGAATAAGAAGGGCCCCATGCAGCGCTAATGAGCTCATATTTCTCTCTGATCATATTACACCCATCAACAACCCCAGGAAAAAAACGAGACATCCCATTTTTTCTCATGAGAGCAGGGCAGCTATTTTGGGTGCATTGCTCTTGCGTGATTTCGGACCAAGATCCTGCCCTGAAAAAGGCGTGTGTGTTTTTCCGGTCCGCAGTCTCGCTTGCCACACCAAAACACACTTCTTTGGGTCTGTGATCTTGCATGGTAGTGCAGAGCTAGAAGATGGCATCCCAGATTTGGGCTGCGTCATATTGGAGGGTAGGTCATACCTATATGGGCAGTGACATCATCCCAGTGCAGGTCAAGAGTGCTTTCCAGCCAAAGGGATGTACACCGCAGATAATTAGGTATTTGTTGTCAAAGATAACACAGTCCCTTTGTGGTGTTTGCCCTCCTAGGTGTGTGACATCATACTGGGTTCATATGGAAATTGTAAAATGTAAAATAACTAATTGTAAAATGACTAACCAATGGGAACCCAAGGGGAGGAGTTAGGAGTTAGAGTTAGAGTTAGGGTGGTTGAGAAGACAGTCTGGAGTTAGAAGAGACAGAGAGGATAAGTCTGTGGGTTGGGCTAGTCTGGTGTGAGAGAGTGAGAGAATTTGTTAAGAGGAGTCAGTCAAACAGTTGAGATAATCAGTCAGAAGGTATTAGGAAGGTATAGGCCGGTAAAGAAACTAAAGTTAAGATACTGACAGGAATATTATCTTTGAAATCATAAATTTGTTAATGTTTATAAAATAAACTTGTTTATTTGGTTCACTTTAACAACTGTCTGGACTCAGTGTTTACCCAAGAGTAACTGGTTGGTGGCAGCGGGGAAGCGAGCACAGTGGTGGCACAAGGATCAATAGACCGTTAAACATCCGGGGACCCTGTGTGATCGCCGCACCCTTCTACAGCTCTGGATATCTATGCACACCAATCTAATGGCTATACAGCTATTCCCAGGTCCAAGCTCTGTGGAGCAGTTGCAGCAACGGGGGACTCCACCAGTCTATGTACCTTCCCCAAACCAGCTTCACGGACGCAGCCAGAGACTGTGCCTGCCTGGGAACTTCCTCTGCTCACCCCTTTTTAATTCCCTCCTGGTTCTGGGACACAGTGGTGCAGGAGAGGGTGAGGAAGCACCCGGCCCTTCACTTGCTTGACCTGCCTGGTTCTCTTCTTCTTCTGACCCATCCCGTGCTCCATCTTCTAGCTCTGAAGTTTCCCCTGCTTCTGACTCTTGCCCTCTGCCTGGTACAGGTCCCCACAAACCACTGCCCCTCTCTCCCAAGTCAGACGCCAGCCCTCCTTCCCCCAGTGCACTCTTGCCAGTGTCCTCCCAGTCCCTGCCAGGGGACAAGGAGGATTTTATGCAGACAGAGTTATTGGTAGATTCCAGTGAAATCTCTGATCTTCTGTAGGTAGTTCATCTTTTACCAGCGTATATGATTAATTCTTTCCCTAAGGGCAATATACACATTTGCTGACAGTTGTAGCTCTTTATATGTAAATACATTTGAAATGTTTGCCTTACGAGTTCAAGACAATCTCTGAAAGGAGATCAGATTCTCCCCACCCTGTCAAATAAGGAATTGAGACGCCTTGGTTAAACTAGGCAGCAAAATCCAGGTCATTTGCAATGACCTCCATTGCTGAAACCTGCTGAAATGGATCGTGTGTTTCCGATGGTAGTGGTTCCGAAACAATTAAATTAAATGTTTAGCCTCAACTCTAATCACAGGAATCACATCTAGTGCTTTTTGTGTAGCTATGATGTTCTTTTTTTAGAGGGGGGAAAAGAATGACAGGTTTCACACAGAAAAAAGAAAAGCAGCCAACAAATACTGTGTTTGCTCTGTATCCTAATTATTAATCTATGTTAATGTAATTAATTACAAAACTATGTTGATATAATGAACTACCTCAAGAAATTCATATGGATGGAAGCCAAGTGTAAAGAAGAACATGGTCTGGAAACTTCATGTTTCAATGATTTAGAAATAAACACCAGCATAGTGGTACCTCAGGTTACAGACACTTCGAGTTATGCGTTTTCAGGTTACGGACCGCGGGAAACCCGGAAGTACCGGAAAGGGTTACTTCCAGGTTTCGCCGCTCGCGCATGTGCAGAAGCGCTAAATTGTGCTTTGCGCATGCACAGAAGACCAATTCACGTCACGTGCATGTGCAGATGCTGCACTGCAGGTTATGAACACTGTGGGTTGCAGACATTCCCCCATCACGGATTACGTCCGCAACCCAAACTTCCACTGTAAATCTATTAGATGAAATGGAACTTCTGTCCCCTGTCTTCTCCCTTGCAGGTCCCGCAAAACCCCTAAGTCTGTTCCAGAGGGTTTGAGGACCCTCTGGTGCAGACCTGGGGGACACAGGGAGAAGAGAGAAAGGAGGAGTCCTGTTGCACAAGTGGAGCACCTCTTGTGCAGTGTTGGGTGCATCCCAAGAGGATTACATGCGACAGTTTTGACAGATGATAAGATCAACATGCAAACCTGACATCTGAAGTCAAGAATGCAGCATAAGGCCCCTTGTTTTTCCCCTGTTTCTCTCTATGTAATTGGTTTAATCAGATTCCAAAGAACTTCATGCCTATGTTTTCTGAAATACCTTTGATATTAAATGACTTTTTAATCTCCAGCTAAGGCGAATGCTCTAAACTCAGACATTAAACATCACGCATCTATCACATCTGGATATTTCAAACATCAAGTCACAGAGGAAGATTGCTCTCTCTGTGTCTCAAGTGTCTGCCCTACTTAAGAGCCTAGATGAAAATACCCATGTCTGCAGGAAAGGAGACGAAGAAAATTCCATACTTTTACAATATATCGATGTTAAAGAGGAGTAATTCAAGAGTGCCCTACCATTTACTTGACATGTGGTTAGTCTCTAATTTTTATTGAAGAAATAAATCATCTCCACCAATTTATGACATGAGGATATGAATACATTGCAGACAAAAGGGAAACCATCTTGAAGGCAGGGTGGCCTAAAATCATTTGTTATTCTCTTTTGCCAAAATTTACTATGTGCTTGATTAAGGTATTCCACCACCACCCTAGTCAATAAATGGGGGCCTTGCAACATACATTTGGAAAAGAAGCATGGCTGAAACCAACAATATTTGCGGAGCCATGTTATGACCTTTCTGTTTTTCCAGACATTTTAGGTGACAATTTGCTTGCTATTTCTGCTCTTGGGTTTTACATTTTTATTCGGCCTTTTTCCTTGATGTTTATTATGTTTAACTTTTTTTTTTTTTTAAGAAGAAGCATTGTATTCGTATTGTGCGTGAATGGCTTCATTCTCCCTTTTGTACGTTGCGTTGGAATCTTTCAGTGAAGGGCAGTTAAGAAATAAAAAGGTAAAGGTACCCCTGTCCGTATGGGCCAGTCTTGACAGACTCTAGGGTTGTGCGCCCATCTCACTCAAGAGGCTGGGGGCCAGCGCTGTCCGGAGACACTTCCGGGTCACGTGGCCAGCGTGACATCGCTGCTCTGGCGAGCCAGAGCCGCACACGGAAACGCCGTTTACCTTCCCGCTAGTAAGCGGTCCCTATTTATCTACTTGCACCCAGGAGTGCTTTCGAACTGCTAGGTTGGCAGGCGCTGGGACCGAACAACGGGAACGCACCCCGCTGCGGGGATTCAATCCACCGACCTTTCGATCGGCAAGCCCTAGGCGCTGAGGCTTTTACCCACAGCGCCACCCGCGTCCCTTAGTTAAGAAATACTCTAAAATAAATAACACGTACATATTCAGAACCATTATAAAAGCCAGAAAACAGGCAGGGCAAAAAGCCCAGAATAAAATATAAAATCCTTACTGATACTAAGAGTAGAGGGGGGTTTGCCCTGCCGGACTTTAAGTTATATTATGAAGCAGCAGCTTTTTGCTGGTTGAAGGAATGGCTACTTCTTGAGAACACAGACATTTTGGATCTGGAAGGCTATGATAATGCTTTTGGGTGGCATGCATATCTGTGGTATGATAAGGCTAAAGTTCATAAAGGTTTTAAAAACCATATTGTAAGGAAAGCTTTGTTTAATGTCTGGAATAGATATAAAGATTTTTTAGAAAATAAGACTCCTAGGTGGTTGTCGCCAATGGAAGCCAAAGCCGTGAAAAAGCTTAACATGGAATCTAAATGGCCGAGATACTCGGAAATTTTAGAACAAGAAGGGGACAGGTGGAAATTGCAGAGTTATGAGAAACTTAAAAATAAGGTGCGGGATTGGTTACACTATTTTCAAATAAGAGAGGCCTTTAATGTGGACAGGAAAAATGGCTTCCAGATGGAAAAATCAAAGTTGGAAACAGAATTGTTAGAACCCGATGCTAAGATATTGTCAAGAATGTATGATTTGCTGTTGAAATGGAATACTGAGGATGAAACGGTTAAATCGGCTATGATAAAATGGGCACAAGACATTGGTCATAACATTATGTTTGCTGACTGGGAACGGTTGTGGACCACCGGTATGAAATTTACGGCATGTAGTGCCTTAAGAGAAAATATTATGAAAATGATTTATAGGTGGTACATGACACCAGTCAAGCTTGCAAAAATTTATCATCTGCCCGATAACAAGTGTTGGAAATGTAAAGAAACTGAAGGAACATTCTTTCACCTTTGGTGGACGTGCCCAAGGATTAAGGCGTTCTGGGAAATGATCTATAATGAACTGAAAAAAGTATTTAAGTATACTTTCTTGAAGAAACCAGAGGCCTTTCTCCTGGGCATAGTCGGCCAATTGGTGTCAAAGAAGGATAGAACTTTTTTTATGTATGCCACAGCAGCAGCAAGAATACTTATTGCAAAGCATTGGAAGACGCAAGATCTACCCACTCTGGAAGAATGGCAGATGCAAGTAATAGACTATATGGAACTGGCTGAAATGACCGGCAGAATCCGAGATCAAGGAGAGGAGCAGGTGGAAGAGGACTGGAAGAAGTTTAAAGTTTATCTACAAAAACATTGTAAAATCTATGAATGCTGAGGGCATTAAAAATGAAATGATGGGGTTTAAGTAGCCAAGATAAATAGATTATAAAGAGAAGGATAAAGGCTTAAGATGAATAGTTAATGATCTTGCTGAACTAATTTTTAAATTGGAATACAAGAAGGGAAGGCGGGTGGAAGTAAATGAGAATAAGGTATTGAAAGTTATCAAAATGAAAGAGTGTTCTTTTTACACTAAATTTTTTTGTTGTATTTTTCTTTTTCTTGGGTGTTTTTTCTATTGGGATTTTTTGATGTTTGTTTGCTGTTGTTTTTCTTGTGGTTTTCTTTGTTGGGTTGTTAACTTTTTTGGAAATCTTTAATAAATATTATTTAAAAAAAAAAAAAGCCAGAAAACAGATTGGATAGCAGCATTCTTGAGCAGCAGGTCCAGAATACTCTCATCACAAGATGTGGTGGTGGTTGCCAACTTCGGATGTCTTTTTAAAGGGGGCAAGGCAAATTCATGGGGATTAAGGCTATCAGTGGCTCCTAGTCATGGCATGAGACTATAAGAAGAGCCCCACTGGATCAGGGCAATGGCCCACCTGGTCCAGCATCCTGTTCTCACAGTGGCCAACCAGATGCTTGAGGGATACTGGTAAGGAGGACCTGAGCACAAGAGCCCTCTCCCCATCAAGTGGTACTCAGAAACATTAATGCTTCCAACCACAGAGGCAGGGCATAGCCATAATGATGTTGAGAATTCCGTTCTACCTTAAGGAAGAGGCATGAGATTGTTGCATGTCACATGTCTGTTTACATTCCAGCACAGCTTGCTGGGATCTTCCGTTTGTGTATAGCTTTTGCTTTTGCTGTTCTCTCCGAGAGGACATGAGAGAGAGACGACATGTTTCTTTGTTCTGATTTATTTTTAATAAATCTGTAGCTGTAGCATGACTTACGCCTCATGCCTACTTCTCTGTGTGCAGTACAAACTGATAATTGCATGCCCTGGCTTTTGAAGCTCGGGTCGCTGATGTACGTCAGAGCATGGGCCGATGGAAGGAGACGACACAGCTGGGGCTTAAAAGCTGGTCTCTTCGCCCTCTGCATGTCGACAGATGGCAAGCAACCTTATACATTGGTACCTCTGGTTACGTACTTAATTCGTTCCGGAGGTCCGTTCTTAACCTGAAACTGTTCTTAACCTGAAGCACCACTTTAGCTAATGGGGCCTCCCGCTGCTGCCGCACCGCCACCACGCAATTTCTGTTCTCATCCTGAAGCAAAGTTCTTAACCCGAGGTTCTATTTCTGGGTTAGCAGAGTCTGTAACCTGAAGCGTATGTAACCCGAGGTACCACTGTACTCCATGAATCTATCCAATCCTCTTTCAAAACTATTTCAATGATAAGAATCATAGAATCATAGAGTTGGAAGAGACCACAAGGGCCATCGAGTCCAACCCCCTGCCAAGCAGGAAACACCATCAGAGCACTCCTGACATATGGCTGTCAAGCCTCTGCTTAAAGACCTCCAAAGAAGGAGACTCCACCACACTCCTTGGCAGCAAATTCCACTGTCGAACAGCTCTTACTGTCAGGAAGTTCTTCCTAATGTTTAGGTGGAATCTTCTTTCTTGTAGTTTGGATCCATTGCTCCGTGTCCGCTTCTCTGGAGCAGCAGAAAACAACCTTTCTCCCTCCTCTATATGACATCCTTTTATATATTTGAACATGGCTATCATATCACCCCTTAACCTCCTCTTCTCCAGGCTAAACATGCCCAGCTCCCTTAGCTGTTCCTCATAAGGCATCGTTTCCAGACCTTTGACCATTTTGGTTGCCCTCCTCTGGACACGTTCCAGTTGGTCAGTGTCCTTCTTGAACTGTGGTGCCCAGAACTGGACACAGTACTCCAGGTGAGGTCTGACCAGAGCAGAATACAGTGGCACTATTACTTCCCTTGATCTAGATGCTATACTCCTATTGATGCAGCCCAGAATTGCATTGGCTTTTTTAGCTGCCGCGTCACACTGTTGGCTCATGTCAAGTTTGTGGTCAACCAAGACTCCTAGATCCTTTTCACATGTACTGCTCTCAAGCCAGGTGTCACCCATCTTGTATTTGTGCCTCTCATTTTTTTTGCCCAAGTGCAATACTTTACATTTCTCCCTGTTAAAATTCATCTTGTTTGTTTTGGCCCAGTTCTCTAATCTGTCAAGGTCGTTTTGAAGTGTGATCCTGTCCTCTGGGGTGTTAGCCACCCCTCCCAGTTTGGTGTCATCTGCAAATTTGATCAGGATGCCCTTGAGTCCATCATCCAAGTCGTTGATAAAGATGTTGAATAAGACCGGGCCCAAGACAGAACCCTGTGGCACCCCACTAGTCACTCTTCTCCAGGATGAATAGGAACCATTGATGAGCACCCTTTGGGTTTGGTCAGTCAGCCAGTTACAAATCCACTGAGTGGTAGCATAGTCAAGTCCGCATTTTACCAGCTTCTTTACAAGAATATCATGGGGCACCGTGTCAAATGCCTTGCTGAAATCAAGGTAGGCTACATCCACTGCGTTCCCTTCATCTACCAGGGTTGTAATTCATCTACCAGGGTTGTAAGAGGTTGTAAGAGGCGGTATACCTCTGAATGCCAGTTGTTAGACAACAACAGAAGGAGAGGGCTAGGTTCTGTCTGTGAACTTCCTAGAGGCATCAGGTTGGTCACTATGGAAAGCAAGATTCTGGGCTACTATCAACCTTTGGTCTGATCTAGCAGAGCTCTCCTTATGATCTTATTAGCATTTTCCATTAATAGCAGACCAGATCTACCAGAGCCACTAAAAGCGAAAGTGATTTAAAATAATAAGAATAAGAATAAGAATAAGAATAATTTATTATTTGTACCCCACCCATCTGGCTGGGCTTCCCCAGCCACTCTGGGCAGCTTCCAAAAAATATTAAAATCCTCTAATACATCAAACATTAAAAGCTTCCCTAAACAGGGCTGCCTTCAGATGTCTTCTAAGAGTCTGGTAGTTGTTGTTCTCTTTGACATCTGGTGGGAGGGCGTTCCACAGGGGTGTCAAAGAGAACAACAACTACCAGACTTTTAGAAGACATCTGAAGGCAGCCCTGTTTAGGGAAGCTTTTAATGTCTGAGGCATTACTGTATTTTAATATTGTGTTGGAAGCCACCCAGAGTGGCTGGGGAAACCCAGCCAGATGGGCAGGGTATAAATAAATTATTATTATTATTATTATTATTATTATTATTATTATTATTATTATTCCATGCTGGGATTGCCTGCGTGGGGTCGCCTGATTTGTACCACCTTAAAAATTGTGCACCTGGGGCCACAGCTTCCATGGGACCCCCCAACGCTAAGCCCCTGACTGAAAGGGCAAGAAATGACCTCCAGCTGCAGTGGTGTCCACATGGACATTCCTTCTGTGCAAGGAGGTCAAGTAGGAATGAAAGTTTTTACAAACATTTGCCCTGGATTGCTCTTTATGCAACTTTATGTGACTGAAATTCACATGCTGCTTTTGAGTTGGAGGCCAAATAAGGAGCTTGCCAATCAATTTCTCCTTAAGTATAACATAAAGCAGTTATTAATCACAGTTGCAATGCTATGCATTTCTAACATTTTGGTGATTAGGAGGTTTTGATTAATCAAGTACTTTTTACCCGTCAAATGTGCTTGCAGTCTACTATTAACATCTGGTCTGCGACAGATATTTCCTCTGTGTGTTTAAATGACTTTGTATATCTTACTACATAATATTTTTGTAAGAAAACACTCTCAGCAATATGAATGCAAAAGTTGATTATCCTTTAGAAATCAGGGGCTCTAAATATTTTAGTACAACACACATTTAATGTTCTCTCCTCGGTGCGGTGCTTTCTTATAAAATCCTGCATAGTAGAACTGCCAAGGGCAAAGACTGTTCCTTTTAAAACATTCATCCAATAAAACTACAGCTTTTCCCCTTTGAATCATTTGTAATGGAAACAGACATAATCATCAAAGGGAAGAAGGGAAGAAATGGCTTTTAAGCTTTGAATTATAAAGCGCTATATATTGGCCTATTATAATAATGATAGTTCAATTTATGAACTGTCACTAGTGATAAAATTGCAAAGTTCAGTGCATTTCCACTAGATTTACGGCAAAGTGGGACCACATTTTACTTCTGGAAACAGTTTGCAGACATTTATAGGCTCAGCCTTGCTTTCCTTTTGATGCTGCAATGGACAATAAAGGCTTAGAAAGATAAGGGCTGCCCCATCTGATAAAAGTGACCATTCATAGAATCATAGAAGTGCAGAATTGGAAGGGACCACAAGGGTCATCTAGTCCAACCCGCTGCAGGGTAGGAATATTTCACCCAATGTGGGGCTCGAACCCACAACCCTGAGATTAAGGGGTCTCATGCTCTACCAGTTGAGCTATCTGTATGTTATCAATCCAATTCCAAGGTGTTCTTCTCATGTTTCTAAGAGTTGTATGTCTGCCACTCAACCAGGCATACCGGCTTGCCCCTGCAATTGAGGGGCTCCCCACCACACAACATGCTCACATTTTGCTTGCATGCATACTGATATCTCCTTATTGTCTTTAAGTCATATTGTTTTGACTGCTGTTGGCACTCACCAGCTGAATTTGCTGTTAGAAGGAGTAATTGAAGTGTTCAACTTGAGTAGGTTGGACTGCCAGCCTCTCATCAAGCAATTCCACTGGAAACAGGGTTCTCTGATGAAGAAATTCAAAAACTCTACTGCCAACCTAGCAGTTCGAAAGCACGTCAAAGTGCAAGTAGATAAATAGGTACCGCTCTGGCGGGAAGGTAAACGGTTTTTCCGTGTGCTGCTCTGGTTCGCCAGAAGCGGCTTAGTCATGCTGGCCACATGACCCGGAAGCTGTACGCCGGCTCCCTCGGCCAATAAAGCAAGATGAGCGCTGCAACCCCAGAGTCGGTCACGACTGGACCTAATGGTCAGGGGTCACTTTACCTTTAAGGATGTTTATCTAATCACTAGCAGGACATGTGTGAAACTATCATTCAAGAGGACATCTAAGAAGTTTACAGTACCACTGAAAGTCAAACTTAACTTCATTTCAGATTGGTTCGTGGCCACAGTAGAAACTTTCTCACAAAAGCCTACTTAAAAGATTATGATCAGATAAAGAGGACAAGAAAAAGAAGCCATTTTTTTCAGTAAGACAACTTACAATGCTCCTTCTATTGCACGGTCTGTTGCCTCCCCCATGTGCTTTTGGTGACTACAGAAAACCCAGAGAGTTGTCTGCAAGATAGGTGGTTATAATGGATATGAATGGAGCTTGGAAGTAGACACACACCAGCTCTGGTCCAATTTAAGGCAGTTATCACTAATCTTATTGAAAACATGGAATAACTGAGTAATGACTTACTTTTATTAAGTTCCATTGCTTTCAATTCAATTTAATTATGACTAAGTTTAGCTGGATCAGGGCCATAACCTTTAGATTGCTGACCTTTAGAAATGTTGGTCTAACATGTAGTTAGATATCAAAGTCTTTTCCCTATGTCAATATAAGAAATAAGTCAGAACAGACGGACATCTTGCTCATAGCCAAGTCCTGCAAAATTACACCTGAAAGCTCTCTGAAGGGCTGTCTGTCCCAACTTCACTGCATGCCCCCACTTCAGGGCCTAATGCCAGCTACTGTTGGTGGGAACCAGGGCCAGCCCACCCATGAATCAAGGTGAAGCAACTGTCTCAGGTGGCAAGATCCACAGGAGCAGCAGATCCAGCCTCCAAGAGATGCATCTTCTGCTACCGCTACCATGGTGGCAGCAATGACTGTGGCATACTCTGTGGAGGCTGAATCTGTGAAGGCATTATCTTGGCAGGCCCCACCACCATGCTACCTCTACAGTGGCCTCTTAGCAAGTAGGAGACACTGCTCGTCTCTTCCCACCCTTGTTCCCAATGTTCCTGATATAGATCATCACTTCTCCCTTCTTCCCCGGTGGGAGGTGGTACCATTTTGTGGTTTGTCTTAGGTGCCAGCTGTCTTGGGCCAACCCTGATGGGAGCATCACTAAGGCAATGCTAAGCCTGCAGAGCCTCCATGGAGGAAGTCCCCATCCTGCCAGTGAAGGCATGAGAGGCATGGCAGGAGTGGCACTGCCTTGTAATCCTAACCCTTTCCAGCCAGTCTTCTGTGGGCACCTATCAAGAGGTCCATTCCAATGACGTCAGAATGGTGTTGCCCTGCCCATTAATATTCCTGTTCTTTTGAATGCTGAGTTTGCCAGCAATGTACAGTGGTACCTTGGTTGTCGAACTTAATCCGTTCCCAGAACCGTTTGAAAACCAAAGCGCGGCTTCAGATTGGCTACAGGAGCTTCAGTTTTCCGGGTTATGTGGCCAGCATGACTAAACTGCTACTGGCTCACAGAGGACCGTGATGAGTGCCAGAGCGCACAGAAACGCATAACGCTTCGATAACCAAGGTACAACTGTATACACATTTGTATGGAAATAAGAGCATGATATATACTACAAACTGTTGACTTATACCTTAAGTGTGTTTAGTTAAAAGATGTTACACCAGGATCTTATGCAGACTGGGTACTGGCTTTACATGTTGAAACACAGAGGAAAAGGTCAACTTTTATCTGGAATCAGACACTAAACAGAGGGTAGCCATCTTTTTTCACGCTGAATGAAAATGCAACTATGTCATGCTTCACTGATAGGTTAATGGAAGAAGCTTATAATATTCTAGGTTAATAGAAGTTTATAAAAGAGAAGCAGGAAACGTTAAAGGATAACACAAATTATATACCAGATTTAAAACACCCAAATAATGCTCTGATTGGTTCCATTACATTAACCAGAAACTGAGTTATCAGCTGAGCAGATAACCGATGCCTTCTTATTTTGTGCTAATTCATAAATTTACAACCCAGCCAAGTTTGCTGCACCTCTAATTAAAGTACAGTAGTCCCAGGAAGTGCTGTATCTGTAAAAATTCAAGGGATTCTGCTTTTAAAATCTAAGTGCAGATAATTTCCAGTTTGGGCATGTGGAAATCCCAATAGCTTGGACTGAGATTCTGCTCTGGTTAAGACCTTAAAGAAAGTGAAATTGTGGGTTCCACCTCTGCTCTCTGTCCTGGATTTTCACTCATTTATATAGATGCTAAGATGGAAGCTCTGTCAGCTGTTACACTGGGAAGGTCTTATTTCTTTCTTTCCCATAAGGTACAACAGAAAAACTCAACCACCCTATACAGTGGCAAGACGAATGCCTCGCAAGATGAAAAACTCGCTAGACGAAAGGGTTTTCCATTTTTTGAGTCGTTCCGCAAGACGAATTTCCCTATGGGCTTGGTTCACAAGACGAAACGTCTTGCGAGTTCTTGCGAGTTTGTTTCCTTTTTCTTAAAGCCGCTAAGCCGTTAATAGCCGCTAAGCCGCTAATAGCCGTGCTTCGCAAGACGAAAAAACCGCAAGACGAAGAGACTCGCGGAACGGATTAATTTCGTCTTGCGAGGCACCACTGTATAGATTAATTCTCCTAGACCACTGCCTGTTTCATTGGCACTTCTCTATCTTCCATAGCATTAGGGTTTGTTTCTCTCATTTTTCCTGTTTTCTTTCATTATTTGCCCATTACATCATGGAGTCTTGGGCACCGTTTTAAAGGGTGAAACCTTTTTTTCACACACTGGCTTCACTGGGACAATCTATCCCGGCTTCAAGAACCAAATTTCCTGGCTCCATTCCTAGTTTGTATTAAACCAGAGTTTCCAATTACTTCAGAACCAGACAGTTCTGGTTTAATCTGAGTTAACAAGCCATGAAAATGTGCAGGGTCTGACTTAATCACTTGGATCCGCTGCAATAATAGATGAATGGCCGCTGACCAAAATTGTTGTTCTACTGCATCTCCAATTCTCCCTTTTACGTTTTGGATTCAGGTACAGATACATTGCAGCATCCACCTCACAGAGATAAGTCTGGGATATGTTAAGTCTCTCCTCCCAACGGTCCCTGTGGATGGAGAGTGTCCCCCTCCAGCTTGCGTTCCTCCTTCTGTTGGTGGAGAAGCTGCCCCTCCCTGTGATGGTGTCCTTCTTGCTTTTCCTACACCTTCTTGCAATGCTACAGAACCTCCCTACCCAGCTGGTGGGATTATCATTTCTCTCCCACCACCAGTAAAAAACGAGGCTTTAAAAAGAAAGATTCTCATTGGCTCCAAGCTTAATTGCTGCATGGAGGGCCATGGTGGAGATGGGGTGGGAGGGTTATTGAGTCCTGCACCCACCAACTCCGTTGTTGTGTGGCACATCCAGTTAGCAAGTTTAATTGCTGAGCAGGAGGCTGTTCTCAGCAGCAGGGAGGTGAGAAAATAAAAAATCTGCCCCACGTGGCAATCAGGCTTGAAAGCAGTTTTCCACTGATGCTAGCAGACAGGGAGAATCTGTGTGTGGCATATATTTCTGTAGGCAATCTGCTCGTATGTGTGCAAAATCCTTCCTTGTTTGGCCACACCCACTTTTGTTTTGGGGCCACCCATTGCTGGCCTGCAACCCTAGAAAATCAGCCATGGTCCTCAAGCTGAAAGATATATCGCCCCCCTGTTTCTGTCCAATCTACCTTGGTGGGCTATTGAGATTATAAAAGAGGAGCGACGGAGAACGCTGTTTTGTCGTCTTGAGCTTCTTGGTCGTAGGGTATAAATAAAGGCAAGGGCTGCTTGATTCTCACATAACTGCACATGAATTGCTGAGAGACCTTCTGCTGAATCAGGGAGCAGCTCCTTTGCAGGCCAGGGGAGCATCTACGGAGTCACTGAGTGACCTTTGGCATTGCAGAATCCCTTGTTTTCATTTCATGATCTGGACAAGAGGGGGTATTAATGGCCAGGATCGCAAGAGAGCTGTGGTTCCTTCCACTCCCCATGGAGGAATGACATAAGGATTGCAAAGCCTTCAAGCACTCTATAAAAAAAGCCTACAAATAATAATAATAAAAAAATTCAGTGCTTCAGAAAGCCCAGGACTGCTACAGAACTAATCCTGTAAAAAGCTATAACCGAACCCAGCTGGAACCAGCAATAGCTGAGACACCCAAAATATTTTTTTTTTAAAAAAAATGGTGTTATAAAAGTACTCCAAATCCCAACCTCCCCTCTCTTGAGAAATGGCACAGGTTCAGCTGAGTTTTGAGTGCTAGACAAATGGATAGGTCAGCGGCACTTCTCCAAGGCGGCAGGTTGCCCATCATTAATATAACGAAAGAAATTGGTTGGAAGTCTACGAAATCGCTGAGAAATGTTTTAAGGTCTTGTCTTAGCCGCAACACCAGAAATGTCAGAAAAATGATTAGATTAGATTAGATTTTATATTAGTTTTTCTGGTGCATGAGACCAACTTTTAGGTATTTCTTTTAATTCCCAATTTAGCCTGTGAGGAGCTTTTGTTACAGTATAATAATTGACTCATGGAGGGTCACAGTGGGCAAAAGCTTAGGGCTTGTGTTACATATTAAGGCCACGACGTGACGGCTACATTAAATTGCTTCATATGGCAGTCCTCGGCCTTCATGTGCAGCAGCTCATCATTCAGATCAGGTGATTTGTCCCACGCTCCCCCAAATGTGCAAAATAAAGTGGGGCTGGATGGCAGTGTGGTCGAAATTGCTTGCGAGATTGCAAGTGGCAAGCTGTTTGCTAGGGGCACTAAGAATCATTAGGGATTGAAAAATAAAGCTGCTAATATTGTAATGGTTCCATACAAGTCAATAATACATGCACACTTGGAATACAGTGTACAGCTGTGCTTTTTTCATCTCACAAAGGATGTCATGGAACTGGAAAATGGCTCCCAAAATGATCTGCGGGCTTGAGCAGCTTCTCTGCTAGGAAATTCTGAAAGGTTTGGAGTTTTTGGTTTTGAAGAAAGGCAAGGAAAGAAGGATATGATAGAAGCTTTTAAAGCTTTGCATGGTTTGGAGAAAATAAGCTGAAGTCCTCACCTCCCATCCCAAAACCGCAAGGCCCTGGGATATCTAATGAAATGGAGTGGCAGAAGATTATGCTCAGACAAAACTTATTGATATATATTTAAGTTATAGCAGTTGCAGTGACAAATTGTAATGGTGGCCATCAAATTGTTTCAAGGGGGGATTTGACAGCTTTATGGTGAAGCAAAGCACATTTAAAGCCTATGAGTGTTCCCAAAGAATCTTAGGTTGTTAAGGGCTCTGGGAACTTTAGCACTGTGAGCGATAAACTGCAGTATTCAGAATTCTTTGGGGTGGTACTTTAAATGGATGGTGTATATGCAGCCTCAGTAAACAAGCCAGGAAACGATAGCTTAGCATGGTGTCCATACCTAGAATCCTGGCTTGTTTTTTGCTAACAAGGATTCTTAAGTAAGCAACAAACCCTGGTTTTAGGCTGGCAAGAGATCAGATCCTGGCTTATTAGGGAGAAGCAAACCAGAGCCCAGGTGCAGATGTTGCACTGAGCTATCCCTTTCACACAGCTCCTGTTTACTGAGCCAGGATACCTGGGTATCACCATATGTGAATGTGGCCACTGACTACTTGTCATGATTGCCAAATGCTACTTCTAGGATCACAGACAGAATCCCTAGAGGAGTGGGATACTGACCTCACATCCTGCTTGTGTGTTTCCCAGGGACATCCTGTTGCTCACTGTGGGAAACAAGATTCTGGACTAGACAGGCCTTTGGTCTGATCCACATGGACATGAAGCAATAGTCAGAAGGCATGTGACACAGTTCTACTGCTGAAGCTAAGGGCTCCTGGGCCTATAAGCTGTCTAGATAGGGGACTCTTGAGAACCATATATAAGCTGCTCCAAACTTTGTGCATGTCCTATAAATTTCTATCCAGAAGTAAGCCCGTATGTGCTATTGTAAACTTATTTCATATGACTGCAGAAAGATAATTCCGAAAGTAGTATTGCACAATCTGGTGGTCATAATTCTACAGGACACATCTGGCCTCTGTTGAAATTCACAAGTCCTGAATTTCGCACAAAGAAAACCTTGGATAATGTTAAAACATGTTTACCACTAACTTTCTTTCATCCTTAAGGAAAGAAGCCTGATAAAAACGTTTCTTTATCTACTCTTAACACTTTGATTACATCTCTTGCAACCTGACCTACAAATAATTTAAGGTATAATACTATCACTAATATTCAGCATCCATAAACTGCCTTTCAAAGCACAAATTGCCTAACGAAACGTACTGAATGTTAAAATGTGCACTACATATAAATTTTGATAGGGTTTAGGGACAACGCTGTCAAATAAGTAGTGGGATTTAACTCAGTTGGTTCCCATTGAAGGGCAATCAGATGTCATCCAAATACTGAGAGTTTAACTGGCTTATGGCTGCCACCCAAGACTACAATGTGGAATAACTGGTTGAAAGTATTGGTTTTCTGAAAACAGCCACCTCTTTGATATCTGTGACCTTTCTCTTGCTCTCGCTAGCCACCTTTCAAGTGGTCCTCAAGACATTTCACAAGGAAAGCAATAACTCCATGAATAGAAGGCATTAGAAAAACAATTAAAGTACATTCATGCTTTCAACTACAAGCACTGCAAAAGAGTTGCCATCTTGCACATGGGGAAACAGCCAGATCTAAGGGGCAAACCTGTCAAAAGAATTCACTCTGAGGGCTGGTGTTGACAGGTTGCCAACAGTGCTGGCTCTCATGGACTAGTCAAGGCTTGAATTAAATAGCTGCCCTTGACATACAGTAGATTTAATTAATAACATTGAGGGTAAAGGAGAAAGTTGAGAATCGCCCCACAAGAAATGAAAGAGTGCCTTTTAGAAAATATTCAGAAATTTGTTCCGTTCAGTTATGGAGTCACTACTGACAACAACTTAGCTAGAGATAACAGATATTGTGCTGGTCCTGGGGGGGAGGGTACCGTGAGGCCTGGTCAGAGTCCGGTCCTGGGCCGAGGGTCTGGAGACTGTCCACCAAGGGTGAAGCGGGGTCCAAAGCAAGAAGCTGGGCGTGGTCAGGAACTCTGGAAAAACAGGTCTGGGTGCTGGCAGAAACAGGTTTCCAACATCGTTGCTCCCGCAACCTGGGACTGGGCTGACTGGCCTTTCTCTCCTCTGAGGTCAGGGGCGGTCCTGGCCCACAGGTGACCCGCCTCTCCTGGCCTTAAAGTGAGCACTCCTCCTGAGAAAGCCCAGTTCCCTCCGCCTCTCTGCCCTGAGCCTCTGCAGCTCAGGAGAGGCTGGAGGGTTACTGGACCCAGGGGCAGCTTCACCTTCCCCTGACAGGGCTGGGAGAGGCACACCTGCAGGCAATGGGCCCTCAATCACCTCCGGAGCCAGAGCGGATTCATCTGGTGTCTGCTCCTGAGGATACGGCACAGGTGCGGGCCCTTCAGATTCAAGCCCCTGCCCCGGCTCAGCCGGCCCTGGAGGCGGGGACTCCTGTGCAGGCTGGGACTCCTCAGGTTCAGATTCTGAATCAGATTCCCAGGCCATCACAGGTATAATTTCTACAACAATCAGTTAGTAGGGTCATAGGAAGCTGCCTTCCATGGAGTCAGAAACTTGGTCCATCTAGCTTAGTACTGTCTACACTGACTGACAGGGTTCTAGGCAAGAGCCTCTCCCAGATTTACCTGCAGACCCTTAGGATTGAACCTGGAACCTCCTGCATGCCAGACATGTGCTGTACAACTAAGCCACAGCCTTTCCTAATGTGATGGTGACAATGTTCAAATATATAAAAGGATGTCATATAGAGGAGGGAGAAAGGTTGTTTTCTGCTGCTCCAGAGAAGCGGACACAGAGCAATGGATCCAAACTACAAGAAAGAAGATTCCACCTAAACATTAGGAAGAACTTCCTGACAGTAAGAGCTGTTCGACAGTGGAATTTGCTGCCAAGGAGTGTGGTGGAGTCTCCTTCTTTGGAGGTCTTTAAGCAGAGGCTTGACAACCATATGTCAGGAGTGCTCTGATGGTGTTTCCTGCTTGGCAGGGGGTTGGACTCGATGGCCCTTGTGGTCTCTTCCAACTCTATGATTCCATGATTCTATGTGATCCAGCATTTCTCCAGAGCCAAATGATGTTGACGGCCATGTTCACAGACATTGACAAAGAAGTCTTTATCTCATTTCTGTCTCTCAAACTTCTTCCCAAAGGGTCTTCTCATGTTATCCTCCCTAACTCTGCTGAATCAAGCCAGTGGCCCATCTAGTCCAGAATCCTGGTCTCATGGTGGCCACCCAAATTCTTATGTTGAACCCACAAGCATTCTGGTTGCTTACTGTGGTTCCTAGATTCATCTGACTGCTCTCCCACTCCCTGCAGCTGGAACCTAGTACGTGGCTGAAAACCTTGTGCAAGGAAGGGTTGTCTATATTTTCAGAGCCCTTCAGAACTTCTCCTATTATACACTTTTTTTTGTCTGGTAGTCTCAGCTACTTGCACTCTTCTTTTTAATATCAGTTAAGTGTTATTAACCATCACAACTTTGCTTTCATGCCCATTTTACTGATACCAATCACAAGTGGATACAAACAGGATAGTCATCCAAAAACTATATAAAAAAGTTTGTTTTGTTTTTTTAGGTTTGCATTAAAATGAACTTTGGCTCGGAGCACTGCATAATCCAGGCACTCATACTAAACTTTCAGAATGTAAGCAAAATATAATGTGATCCATTATAGATAAATCAGGTTTTAAATTGGATTATCTTTTCTATGGGAAGATGCATTAGGAATATAAATTACCCTGTAAACCTCAAATCCCTCATTCCTACTTTTTCAGTTGGCTCTTCCACAGCACTGCTTATTCTTTGACATAAGTAGAGGTGATAATGGCGCTATAAACCTACAACGATTCTTTGCCAATGCTTCTTACTGACCTTGATTGCTCACTCTTGTTTTCCTTCTCTTCCAGAACAGATAGCAGAGAATCTGTTGCTATTCATCAAGCAACTGTAACGTGCCTTTTTCTGTTTGCAAAGCAGATATTGTCATTTAAAAACACACACAATGCATTTCTGAGGCAAATAATAAACATGCTCCAATGGTCTGCAATAACTGCTTGCCAGTTACCAATACTGCCTGGTTCCATAGGTGGAGGTGGTGGACAGGGTTGTGGTGGAGCAACTTCAAGCATTCATGGATGGTCAGGGAGGATTTGGAGGAGCAATGGACAGAAGGCAGAACAGGGGCTCGGGGATGCTGAAGAGTCCCACAACCACCCAGAGACAGAGGAAGCGGAAGAGAAGGCAGAGAGTAGCCAGAGAGAGCAAGGGCTCAGGGATGCTGAAGAGCCCTGCAACCACCCAGTGGCTAGGGAAGGAAGCTCTTTGTTGGCGCAGGAATCATAGGAAGCCACTCCCCGAATCTGACTCAACGGGTTCGGACGAGTAATTCTGATCTGTAGCTGTTTCTTGTACAGTGGTACCTCAGGTTAAGAACTTAATTCATTTTGGAGGTCCATTCTTAACTTGAAACTTTTCTTAACCTGAGGTACCACTTTAGCTAATGGGGCCTCCCGCTGCCGCCGCGCGATTTCTGTTCTCATCCTGAAGCAAAGTTCTTAACCTGAGGTACTATTTCTGGGTTAGCAGAGTCTGTAACCTGAAGCGTTTGTAACCCAAGCTACCACTGTGTATATGTAATAAAGACTGTAAATACCACACTGACTGTGCCGGAGTGTAACTGCGAAGGGGAAACACCACCTAATCAGATGACACTGATTATCTGGATCCACCTCAGTCTGACTTCAGGGCTGGGTTGAGGACAGAATCAGGTTTGATCACTCTGGTGGATGACCTTTATTGAGAGAGAGAAAGAGGAATGCAACCCTGTTACTCTTACCATGTATAATCGTATAAATTTGTAATATGTTCTCCAGTTCGTCGTCGTCGTCATCGTTGTCTTCTTCTTCTTCTTCTTCTTCTTCTTCTTCTTCTTCTTCTTCTTCTTCTTCTTCTTTCTAATAACATAACCAACACCAAGCATGGATGCCTAGAGAGATATACATGTTGAAACCTCTGACATTTGTGTGGCTGCACTGAAGCCTACTGTACAGAGATAAGAACCACATTTGTTGCTCTGCTCATCCCTGACCATCAGCCCCAGAAGGCAGACCACAAGGAAACGTGACCCTTATGCTGAAGAATGGTTCCTCACTACTGTGTTGGGCAAAGGCTACAAAAGAATGGACCTTTTCTGTACAGGTATCCAAATGGCGGAACTATCTCCAGAGCCATAGTTTTTTGGTGCCCTCGTTGTTATCTTTCTTTTTAGAAAAACGTATTTATTAGAACATATGACATGTAACAATCACACAAAATGGAAATAAAACAATGTCTCCCAATATACTAACAAAGTTACATCAAAGTGTATATACCAAAGCCATCACATTTTTAACAGACTACAGTGGTACCTCAGGTTAAGTACTTAATTCGTTCCGGAGGTCCGTTCTTAACCTGAAACTGTTCTTAACCTGAAGCACCACTTTAGCTAATGGGGCCTCCCGTTGCCACCGCACAATTTCTGTTCTCATCCTGAAGCAAAGTTCTTAACCCGAGGTACTATTTCTGGGTAAGTGGAGTCTGTAACCTGAAGCGTATGTAACCTGAAGTGTATGTAACCCGGGGTACCACTGTACAAGAGTTTATATGTAGGCAAGAGGAAGGAACAAAAAATAATAATTTTTTGCCATGCATGGCAAACTATGGGTACACGACAATTTTTATGCAGTCTTGGGGTAACTCCATTGATTACACAAATAATATGGTAGAACAGAATAATCTTTTAGATACCCTATGGTGCATGTCCTGTTCACTCAAGCTTTTAATGATATTTATTATCTTTATTCAGACAAATTTTTAGATGCCAACCTTTTATAGTAATTTATACTGCTTGCTGCTACCTTGTATATTAATTTTCCTGTCTGGTTTTATGTGATTTTGATTGTTGTTACCCACCCTTAGATTATTTCAGATGAAAGGCAGGATATAAGTTTTTGAAGTAAAATTTAGAAAAATCCAAATCTCTCTTGAAGTAACTTGAGGGCTTTTTAGATGTAAAAAGCAAACAAACTTGGATACAAACCAGCCAACCAATTTATACAAAGGTGATTGAATGAATGAATTTGATGTGTTTAGTTTTCTCCATTTCTTGTCTTATTTCCCTCACTACCCCTCATGGAATCATGGCTTGTTCCTTTATCGATGTCATAAACAGATGCTATCTCTCAAGAATCCAAGCATCCAACGGGGTCTGGGATGGATTGTATAGCCCTGGCAAGGAGGCTGGTTTTGGTATGGAAGAACAGAAGTTACTGCAAGACAGTAACTAGGCGGGAAATTCAAGTGCAGGGTGGCTGGCAAGCACCTCGCAAATCACCTCAGAGCCACAGCAATGTCTAGAGGGACAAAGCCCGATGTGACTGAGAACTGCCCAGTCTTGCGCCCACCGCAGCAGGGGAGACAGCAGGGGTGTCGAAGGACCCAGGCACGACAGGAAGACTCTGACGAGGAAGGGCACAAGCGCCGGGCCAAGAAAAACGCAGGGGACCCCGATATTGTGAAGTCCCCCAGCGACCACAAAGAATACAGGTGAATAAAGGGTCTGGAGAAAAGAACAACCCCCCCCCCTCAAGAGGCCAACAGCACTGTAAATGTCACAGTGTGTCCCAAGTACGTAAATAACCTAAAAGTACAGACTCGGTCACATAGTAAGTTTAAAAATTAAGAAGCAATTAAGCAATATCAAGGCATTCCCACCAGCATACCTGGCTAGTAGTAGCATTTTTTTTAATGCAATGGTGGGAACTTGACTTCCAGGAAATCTGCATGAATTCATACTATTGTGAAGAGGGTAGGCTGTGCTTAACTCAGTGACAACAGGCGAAGGTTGCTTGCTGCAATCTCGTGGAGAACTGTTTCCCATGTCCTTTTTGTGATGCTTCACTGTTTGGAGCTTGTAAGGAGATGTTGACAAACTGGAGGACATAATAGAGATTTATACAATTATACATCATGCAAAGGGAATATTTTCTGTCTCTTTCACGGCACTAGAATTCAGGGTAAATGGATGCAAAACAGACAAAAAAAGGAAGGTGTTTGAATGACATTTAATCACCTAGTGCAATTTGTTGCCGCAAGATCTGATTATGGACTCTGGATTAGATATAGTATTTAAAAGGAGGGTAGATAAATTTATGGAGGACAGATCAGTTTTACTTAGCATATTAGGTAACTGGAATATCAAGGTTCAGAGATAGGCAAGCAACTAATACCACTTGATGGGGTGGGGCAACAAATGAGAGGGGAGTGATTGTTGTTCTCATGCTCTGCTGAGGACGTCCTGTGATTGTCTGTTGACTCCTGTTGCAAGCAGGACATGGTGCTAGTTGGACATTTGGGCTGTGCTCACACTGACACATCCATGGTGCAAAAATAAATGTAGTTTTTAATCCAGAATCATTCATCCTCATCCTCAACAGGCTGCTTTCCATAAAGGGTGGGTTTAGTTACTGGATAGGCATTTGAAAACCCTCTCCTTGACCAGATTATCCTTGCATTTTTCTCCCTGCACATCCCCAGGTTAATAGAGAAGGGAGCGGTGACTGCCATCTTGGTAAATGCACGCCCACATTGGGCAAAAAGAGAAATAGAAACGATAAAAATGCTCATGGAATTACTTTTGCAGGTACATAAAATTAAGCAATGGCCTGAACGCTCTGCTGATTTCTGACTTATATATGGATGACTGCAATTCTTCTGAGGCGTCAGAAGAGGAAGACATGTCCTCTGATACGGACGATGGGAAAGACAGCAGCTTTGAGGACGAGAAGGATGGGAATGTGGAAGAATTTGGAGAAGTACCTGGAGGAAGAGAGGCCTCTATTGAAGGTTATGCTGGAGTTCTAAGTGGTCTTGGTAGAAAAAGTAAACAAAAAGAGCGTCGTGGAAGCAGAATCAAAGACGAGAATGATGACTATGAAATTTATGAACAGCTAGTCAAGAAAGAAGAGGAAAATAAGATGGACAGCACAGAAAAGCAGGTACGTTAGCAAGCAGCGCAACTGCATGTTGACCAGGCAACCTTTTCCCTAAGCTAAATATAGGGCCATTTGACACACAACAAAAAGGGAAACCTGTAAGGTATGTTCAACAGGGAGGAGCAACAAATCAGTGAGTATACCTGTACAATACACATCTCTATGCAAACCTCTTTTAGCCACATTTTTAATTTTTGTAGGTGTATACCTATATATTATTTGAATTGGCTCATACGACAGTGGTTTTTAACCTTTATTAATATATATTTTCCATTTTTAACCTGCCTTTCAAAATGAGATCTTTCCAAAGGTGGTTTACAAAATGGATAAAAGCAATAGTGATGAAAAAGGAAAAGGAATATCACAGCACATTTCATGGAGGAAAGGGCTATCAAAGTCATGGCTATGCTCCACCTTCATGGTCAGATGCAGCAATGCTTCTGAATACCAGTTTCTGGCAACCACAGGAGGAATAAGGTTTGGAGTCCTCTATGAAAGGGGGAGAATGAGCTATACTTCTGACTGGATTGGATGGAGGGGCACTGCACAGAAAATTTTTCATAGAACTAATACTTACTTACACAATATGGAAAATACAGGTGACTACAAAGAGAATTTTGGTGTCAACAACAATATATTATATTACTTATACACCACCCATCTGACTGGGTTGCCCCAGCCACTCTGAGCGGCTTTCAACATAATAAAAACACAGCAAAATATCAAGCATTATCCCAATACAGGGCTGCCTTCAGAAGCCATAGAATCATAGAATCATAGAGTTGGAATAGACCACAAGGGCCATCAAGTCCAACCCCCTGCCAAGCAGGAAACACCATCAGAGCACTCCTGACATATGGTTGTCAAGCCTCTGCTTAAAGACCTCCAAAGAAGGAGACTCCACCACACTCCTTGGCAGCAAATTCCACTGTCGAACAGCTCTTACTGTCAGGAAGTTCTTCCTAATGTTTAGGTGGAATCTTCTTTCTTGTAGTTTGGATCCATTGCTCCGTGTCCGCTTCTCTGAAAGTCTTCGGAAAGTTGTGTAGTTCTTTTATCTCCTTGACATCTGAAGGGAGGGCATTCCACGGGGCAGGCACCACTACTGAGAAGGCCTTCTGCCTGGTTCCCTGTAACTTCTCTTTTTGCAGAGAAGGAACCACCAGAAGGCCCTTGGAGCTGGAGACACACCTCACCATACACTGAAAGCACATTATTGCCCCTCCAACAAATCCTGGGAACTGTAGTTCTAGGCTAAGCTACAGCTCCCAGTATTCTTTGGGGGAAATAATTTTTATTCAATGTGCTTTAAATTTATGGTGTGAATGCAGCCTAAGTCTTGATCTGTTTTCTTTAAGATGGGGAAGCATTGTGATGGAACTGGAATTCTTTTATATTGGGGAAACATGCTGCTTTCTTTGTGATATAATGTCTATCCTCTCTCTCTCTCTCTCTCTCTCTCTCTCTCTCTCTCTATATATATATATATATATATATATATTACAGTCTGCAGCTGCCCTTGCTGTTGGTGTTGGCAGTTTCTGTGACCCTGATGATTTACCTGGACTAGCTCATTTTTTGGAGCACAGTACGTAGCTACTTCTATATGTCTTTCTACCAGAAAAGAAAGCCACGGAAAAGATAGTCTATAATTTATTTGCCTGGGAGGCAGTTTTCTGGAATCAAAACACAATTATCAATATTTTCTTTTACTCACAGCTTGAAACTGATTTATAGTTTTATTTTAAAAGTTGATGAAATCATGGTTGAAAAGAATTAATAGATTAATAATAAATAAACTTAGCAGTTAATGGCCCGAAGAAAGAAAGGTCTTCCCATAATCTCATACCTTCCTCAGCTTGGTGTCTCCAGATATTTTGGACCCAAGAGTCCACTAGCTCCAGCCAGTATGCCCAATGGTCAGGGATGGTGGGATGTAGTCCAAAACATCAGGCTTGAGGAAGGTTTTGTGAACATATCTGCATATTGAAATCATTGGGGTGGTTGGGGAAGCCTGCTTTATTTGCCTGCTGTGTGATACCGTGTGATATGCGGTACCACATTTGAGGGGGACCTTCCAAAATCCCTCCTAGTGGAGCATTCTAGTGGTTGCCTAGCAGTAACAGCTGAGTCCGGGAAGCCACCCACCTTTTAAATTTCCCATAATGCCTTAGAGCAATATCACATTGGACCAACCTTTCTTGGCCCATTGGCTTATTTGCAAACCCATACACAGTTCACAACCAAGGACACACAGCAAACTATCCTGAAGTACAAAGCTTCTTCTGAGCCTCATTTCAGAGGTCTGGGAAGGGAGAAGACTTCTGTGTGTACTCTGTGGCACTGAAGGGGAGGTTAAAACGGCAGGCACTTTCCCAGATTCTGTTGCTGCACCAGATAAACTCATGGCTGAGGGAAAAGGCAGTCTGGAGGGCCCAAACAAGTGCCAGCACCATTGAAACCAAAGCAATGCTTGTGGGTTCTGCTACAGCAACTGGATCTTAGGAGCTGCCCAAGGTCCCAAGGGCTGAGATTGGCCTTGGATTCAGAGCAGAGCCAGCAATAAATTACACTGACCAAGTTGGAGATAACTATTAGCAAATACAGGATCTGCACTAATGAGCACTGCTGAAGAAATACAACCTGTGCGGTTAATAATGATTGTGCAACCCGTACAGCACATAGGCGGCAATTATTCATACAATTAATAAATAAAATAAAAATAATAAAAATCTGACACTGCGAGTTCACTTTATTTTAGATAGCTTATAAGTTTTCATGGCACTTTGTAAGTAGTTGTCTTATTCTCACAAATTTGATAAATGGTGAAAAATTGTTTTGGAACAAGAATATAAATTGTGTGAATAACTGCCACCTATGGAATGCAGGTGGCGCTGTGGGCTAAACCACAGAGCCTAGGACTTGCCGATCAGAAGGTTGGTGGTTCGAATCCCCGCGACGGGGTGAGCTACCGTTGCTCAGTCCCTGCTCCTGCCAACCTAGCAGTTCGAAAGCACGTCAAAGTGCAAGAAGATAAATAGGTACCGCTCCAGCGGGAAGGTAAACGGCGTTTCCATGCGCTGCTCTGGTTCGCCGGTAGCAGCTTAGTCATGCTGGCCACATGACCCAGAAGCTGTACGCCGGCTCCCTCAGCCAATAAAGCGAGATGAGCGCTGCAACCCCAGAGTCGGCCACGACTGGACCTAATGGTCAGGGGTCCCTTTACCTTTATGTGCTGTACGGGTTGCACAGGCCTAATGAGCACAGCAACTCATCTCCGGCGGGTCTTGCCCCGTGAAGCAATTGCTGAGATGGAAGCTCCCAGCTGCCCAAGTCCCTTCTCTCCAGGGTTTCCCCAAGAAATTGGAGACTACGGCAGCATGAAACTGACTTCTCCTCCGCCCTCTTCATGCCTCTCCTGGTTCTGGGAGATGTGGAGGAAGGGGAGTTTGTCGCAGCAGGAGGGGAAGACACCCTAACTTCTTCACCAGCCTGATTCACTTCTGCCTCTTGGCCTCCCTCCTCCCCTGCTTCAGCTTCTGACTCTCAGTCTGCACATATCTCTGCCACAGACTCTCCCTGCTCACTAAGACCTGTGGCCTCTTCAGCTTCAGACACTTCCTCCCAGTCTTCTCCCTCTGACCACTCATCGTTGTCTCACCACTACTTCCCGGGCTCTGAAATTTCTTCCATTGGGGGTTCCCAGCTGGTTCCTCCCACCATTCCTCTGTGTCCAGCCAGTATGTGACAGTAGTGTAATGACCCCAGTGTTAAAAAACCATGCCCCCAGCCTTTGAGGTTTGCCACAATCAAGCCTTGCACTCCTTCTAATGCAGTGGTTCTCAACCTGTGGGTCCCCAGATGTTGTTGGACTACAACTCCCTTCATCCCTGAGCTCTGGCCTTGCTAGCTAGGGGTGATGGGAGTTGTAGTTCAACAACATCTGGGGACCCACAGGTTGAGAAAGGCTGTTCTAATGTATTGTGAAAGCTTTTTGGCTTAAAGCAAGAGGACTCAGCAAGAGGTATGTGTTGGGTTCATTGAAATGATCAACATCTGTGCATGCTCTGAGCAGACAAGTATCCCAGGATTGGAAGGCATGCACCCAATTTTTTCAATGTTCTCTTTCAGTGGTGTTTATGGGTAGCCAGAAGTACCCAGATGAGAATGGGTTCGATACATTCTTAAAGAAGCACGGAGGCTCAGACAATGCTTCGACAGACACAGAGCGAACAGTCTTCCATTTTGATATCCAGAAAAAATATTTTAGGGAAGCCCTCGACAGGTAACTTTGCAACACAAAACCAAATAACAACCAGGAAGATGTACACTAGAGGAGTGGGAGTGAGAAGCAATGTGCAAAGTTATTAATGGTCATTATATGCAGTTCCCACTATCTGAACACAATGCATTCTCAGGAAACAGTTTGCGAGGTGAGGGTTAACAGTTTGCGAGGTGAGGGTTCTCATAACAAGCAACAATTTCCACTGATTCTTATGGGGAATTTTGACCCCCAAATGGTGGGGGGGGGGAGCAGGGAAACTCCAGGAAACCCTATGAAACCTTGCAAAAGGCAACCATGGAAGGAAAAAAATGCTCTTATTTGTCCTATCTCTTCTCTTTCCTTCTCCACCCACCCACCATGATTTCTGGCAAAATGACTGCCACATATGAGCAGAACACAAGAAGTAAGACTTATCTGAGGCTGTTTATTTGTTTACAATACTAAACTCAGGTCTGCCTGTTTGGATATTTGAATCTGTGGGGGACGTATATCAAGGTTTGGGTACTAATACCTCATGTTTGGATAAGTGAATTTTTGTATAACAAGTGTTTGGATAGCAGGAACCGTGCATAATTTTAAATGGTCTACTCTGAGTAAGTTACTTGAATGCAACCCAAAGGGACTGTATATGCACTTTTGAAAACAAAATATTATAGTTCTGCTTTTCAGCACAGCAGGAACCCAATTTTCAATTTCTCTTGTAGATGGGCACAATTTTTCATCCAGCCACTGATGATTAAGGATGCAATTGACCGAGAAGTTGAAGCTGTAGATAGTGGTAAAACAAATGGGTTTGATCTAATTTTTTTATTGTTGATATTCTTGCAATTCTTAAGAGAAACGATCTCATCAGGTTTACGTAGCATTCCTATCGTGAAATTTGGATGACCCATGTTTTATGTAACCACTTTATAAAAGTAATATTTAGATACAATGGCCACAATCCAAATATTTAAGCCTCCTTAAGCCCTTTGAAATAATGGTCTTAAGAGTGTTTAACTTTATGTTGGATCGTGGTCAATAAATTTTGAGAGTGTAATTTTATCAGTTCCCAGAGCATACCGAACTAGGTAATTAACTGTAAGGCTGCAATTCTAAGCATATCTTCAGGAAATAAATCCCATTGAATTCAGTAGGACTTTAAATGCATTCAGGCTATAAGTTGTTATAAAATGTGGAGATATGTCACTTTCTGGTGTGAGTTCACAATGTGTGTTAATTGTGAGGATGACATGGGTAACGAGCTAAGAGGAAAAGAGTGACCACCTTTGTCTAACTCTACTCTTTTATGTCTGAGGTTAAATACAAAAAATTCCTTCCAGTAGCACCTTAAAGACCAACTAAGTTAGTTCTTGGTATGAGCTTTCGTGTGCATGCACAACTAAGTTAGTTCTTGGTATGAGCTTTCGTGTGCATGCACACTTCTTCAGAAGTGTGCATGCACACGAAAGCTCATACCAAGAACTAACTTAGTTGGTCTTTAAGGTGCTACTGGAAGGAATTTTTTGACTATGGCAGACCAACACGGCTACCTATCTGTAACTGTTAAATACAAAGATTCACAAAGCACAACATACAACGTGGGTTTCTCGCTGTGGGAAAAATCATTCCCCCCCCCCCAACCCATCCTGGATTTTTCAACTGTGCTTCCAAACTTTGGATCTAATCTTCAGCTGTCTGATTTTGTGGATATATTCTCTTTAATTTCTGAGTCCTCATTTGTAAAGCAGGACTATTAATGGCCTACCTCTTTAGTCTGATAGGATTTTAGACCTGTAATCCCATTTAAAATTGGCCTTGCACACTTTGTGAAATATTCAACAGGCTGCAGTACAATCAGAGCGGAGGACAGGATCTGGTGCTAGACATTGCTGTGCCAGGCTCAGTTCCAGACCTTAGATTTTGTCCTGCATTCAACTGCAGAGCATTGAATCTGGCTCCTTTTTTGGCAAACTATTTTACACTGCACATCTATGTCTGCCTTCTTGTAGGGAGGGAGGAGAAATTAGATCCTGTTTGCATTTAAAGGTGAATCTACCCAATTTGCAATTTTCTGAAACAATATGAGAACTGAAGCACAGCCACCCTTTGAAATTTGCACTTCTCCCAATTTTGTGATGTGGTTCTCCCAACCAATTAATGTTTAAAAGAATGCATATATTGGGGAAAGTGAGCCTAAAAATGAATACAGTAGTGAAATACAAAAGCACATTACATTAAGGGAAATTACTTTCAAAAATGTGCACATTATTCTAAACTGCATACAAAAATGTGTTTATTAGGAGATGCAGAGAAATGGTCATACTGCATGCTCTAGCAGTTAGGCAGTTAAGAGCATGGCAGGTGACAAGAACAGCCATTACATATGGAAAAAAGGCCCTGGTATGTCAAGAAATGGAACCTTTGGACAGGGAGAGGGTAGAAAGGAGGAGGCTGCTCACAGTCACCTTGGGGACAGCCTTTTCCTACATACAAAACATTGTATGCCAGCAAATCTGCACAGAATGCTCAAAGGATGGTGTTTGATGAATGGCTGGATGGACCACACTTTCCTGCTTAGGATATAGCTGCAGTTCAGCAATCCACGTTTAGCAATCCAGTACATTTCCGAGCACAATTCAAAGTGTTGGTGCTGACCTTTAAAGCCTCAGTCATGTATACCTGAAGGAGCGTCTCCACCCCCATCATTCAGCCCGGACACTGAGATCCGGCGCCGAGGGCCTTCTGGTGGTTCCCTCACTACGAGAAGTGAGGTTACAGGGAACCAGGCAGAGGGCCTTCTCAGTAGTGACACCCGCCCTGTGGAATGTCCTCCCATCAAGGAAATACAGTGGTGCCTCGCAAGACGAAATTAATCTGTTCCGCGAGTCTCTTCGTCTTGCGGTTTTTTCGTCTTGCGAAGCACGGCTATTAGCGGCTTAGCGGCTTAGCGGCTTAGCGGCTATTAACAGCTTAGCGGCTTAGCGGCTATTAACGGCTTCGCGGCTTTAAGAAAAGCAAGCCTATAGGGAAATTCGTCTTGCGGAATGACTCAAAAAACGGAAAACCCTTTCGTCTAGTGAGTTTTTCGTCTTGCGAAGCATTCATCTTGCGGGGCACCACTGTAAGCAGCTATCCCACTTTTAAAAGACGTCTGAAGGCAGCCCTGTTTAGGGAAGTTTTTAATATTTAAAGCTGTATTGTTTTTAACACTTGATTGGGAGCCGCCCAGAGTGCCTGGGGAAACTCAGCCAGATGGGTGGGGTATAAATAAATTATTATTATTATTATTATTATTATTATTGTTATTGTTATTGTTATTGTTATTGTTATTGTTATTATCCAAAAAAAGGCAAACTGGAGGATAGGTCTGAGTCAAAGCAGTGCTATACAGATGCTGGTTATCAGATACACAAAAGTTAGTTTTCTGTACCATTCTTACCATTAGGGAGTGCGTCATAGACAAGATACCAGTGTGGACAGCAGAGGCGTAGCATGGGGCTGCCAGGGGGAGGGTGGCCGCGAGTGCACAATTCTTGTGGGGGCACAAACCAGGCCACCCCATGCAGACAAGCCCAGCCCAGCCTGTTTCTCCTCTCCACACAGCTGAGGTCAGCCCCACTTTGCTCCATTGGGGTCGCTCTGGCAGTGTCGGTGGCGAGGGCTGGGCTAGCATCCCTCTCCGCTGCTCAGTACACACACGGGCCAGGAGCCAACAACCGACACTACGTCGTTGGTGGACAGCTTTAAAAGGGGACTCGATAAATGTATGGAGAATATGGTGACCAATAGCTGCTGGTCAATATATTACCTCCACTATCAGAGATGGCTGTATCTTGCCTCCAGTATCAAAGGTAACTGCATACCAGTCACTAGGGAACATGAGTAGGAAAACACTGTTGGGCTCACGTCCTGCTTGGGCATTTGGTTCGCCACTGCGGGAACAGAATGGTGAACTAGATTGGCCTTTAGTCTGATCCAGCAAAGCTCTTCTTATGAATTAAAGGGCCACTGTGATCTCTTCCTTTCCTTGCCATCCTGCTCATCCCATGGCACCATGTTGACATGGACCTAAAGGAGGAGAAGGCAATTACCGCAGCTCCCACAGCTTCCATTTTCCTTGCGATGCTGGCTATTTCTGTTCATTTAATGGGCAGTGCCTTCCTTCCCTGGTGCCCTGGGAACTCCATGATGCAGCCCATCAGATGTACGCAGCAGAATGGTTTGTTTATTTCCATCCCTCTCAATGTAGATGAGGTAGGTAGGTCACTTCATTCACTGCTACTTCGTGTATGTGTGCTATTAGGCTGTCTCCTTGTCTAAATGATCTTATCACTGAAAAAGGTACTCTCCCTTCTGCTGCTTAATGTGTTCTTCAAAACAAACAGAATATCAAATAGCCAGGCCCTCTGATGCTAACAGAAGAGAATTGCTCCTTGGAAGCCTTGCAAAACAAGGACATCCTATGAGAAAATTCTTTTGGGGTAAGTATAATGTTGCGAGGTTCAGTTTAAAGTGCGGGGTTTTAGTTTAAAAGCATTAGGGAATTCTTGAGCTGTTGTACTTGAACAAAAGCCCTTCATTCTGGTTCCTTCCAAAGATCTTTGGCTGGTGGTTGGTTGTTGTTTTTTTCCTGCCTTGCTTCATTTCTGCTTAGTTTGGGATTTAACCCAGCATGGCCCTGAAACGCAAGCCCTGGCAAACAAATTTAGCAGATTATTTTTGACCAGCTGATTGCATGAAGTTGGCCTGTCAGCCCTGCAGAATAGCAGGTCAAGCGGCCATTACTCCCAGCCCTGACTTCATAGTGCATATTAACTCGGTATACATGAGACAACAGAGTGATTGGGTAGTGGGGGCACATTGTTACGGTCTATAACAACAACCCGGCATTGAAGAACAAAAATACTGTTCCAATCATGCCAACATTGGACCTGGATGACAGACTAAATCACCCATGGGCCAATGACATGAGGTGTCCTGTTTTTGCCCATGTAGATGATCAGCTGATTTCCAACCTTTACAAACCCCATTTGGTCCAGTTATGTCTAGCATCAGGTGTTGAACAGGCAGACAAGACTTGGCCAAATGACCAGGTGGGCTAAATGGGGAGGCCTGGTGAGCTTAATTAGGCTTTTGGGCCAGAGGTTCCTGACCTCTGAAATAGGGGAAGAGCCATAGTTCAATGATGGAACAGATGCTCTGCCTGAAAATGGTCTCAGGTTCAGTCATTGGCATCTCCTCAGGAAGGATGTAAAGGACTCCTATCTGAAATCCTTGAGAGTTTCTGCCCTTGGATTGCTAGAGGGACTGATAAGCTGACTTACTGTATTTACTCGTCCAGTGTGCCATCGAATCTAATGCATACCTTAATTTTGGCAACGTAATTTGGCCCAAAAAGGTGAGCATTAGATTCGAGTGAATATGGTATTATAAGAGAGCTGCTTAGGTTCCTGAGACATGACTTCTGGAAGTATCCATAATTTGCCATTATTTGGATGAGACTTGTTTATTAGGTGGAATTTCTAACTGAATGCAGTGTAACTGTCAAGACTGATATTTATGACTTGGGCTAATCATGCTAAAATAAAAAATAAAAAATAGATGCACGACTGGTCCTGGAGAAGCTTTTTAGGACTAAGATATCTGATTCACAAACACGCAAACTTAAAACCCTTGCTGATTTCAAAGTCAGAAAGCAAACCTTTTCCTGTTAAAAATTTGCAGGTAATGCGGAGACACTTAAACATTCGCCGAAAAAGAACAGAATTAACACCTATCAGAGGCTTAGGGATTTCAGGACGCGTCACTACTCAGCCCACTATATGAATCTAGTTGTCCAATCTAGAGGTATAAAAATCTCCCTGTATGAACTATAAGATATATATATGTGAGTAAGCATGTCTGTTATACGATGCTATGTTAAGTTGTTGGTTGGGGGGTGCATGTATGTTTGGGATAATTTTGTCATGGTTGGCATGAGATCCCATACCATGAACTGTTTTGCTGACAATGCAGCACCCAAGAGAAGGTGCAGATAGCAGTTGGCATGCAGGAGCAACTTTATGACTACAGGGGTCACCAATGCCTGTACCTCCTTTGGCACCCACAAAAAATATATCAGTGAATGGGAGACTGTTTGCTCTTCCTGCTCAGTTCATATTCAGACTGACTCAGCTCCTCCCACAACAACAGTAAAGGTAAAAGGGTAAAGGGACCCCTGACCATTAGGTCCAGTCGTGGCCGACTCTGGGGTTGCGGCGCTCATCTCGCTTTATTGGCTGAGGGAGCCGGCGTACAGCTTCTGGGTCATGTGGCCAGCATGACTAAGCCCCTTCTGGCGAACCAGAGCAACGCACAGAAACGCCCTTTACTTTCCCGCCAGAGCGGTGCCTATTTATCTACTTGCACTTTGAGGTGCTTTCGAACTGCTAGGTTGGCAGGAACAGGGACCGAGCAACGGGAGCTCACCCCGTTGCAGGGATTCGAACCGCCAACCTTCTGATCGGCAAGTCCTAGACTCTGTGGTTTAATCCACAGCACCACCTGCGTCCCTTTCCTACAACAAATAATTGCTCTTAAATAAGCCCACATTTCTTGAGATGACTGGATTGGAAACCTACCCTCTCTTCTGTTCTGAAAGGGAAGAGATAGATGCAAAGAGCTTTTCTCTGTGTGTGAACATGGCAGTGGGTGAAATATGTACTTTTTCCCATTGATGGAGGGGTGTCCATTGACACTATTTTGTCGTCCAGTCTATTTTTCTACTTCTTTCAGTGTGGCAGCCATTTTATATGATTGAGACATGGTTCACCCCAGGCCTTCCTGGGTTTATGATGTAATTCACTTAACACCAAAACAATATTTAAGCAGCTTACAAAGACTTATAGATATGGTACATAGATCTATATATTCTATATATGCATATAGAATGTACATACAGTGGTACCTCGGGTTAAGAACTTAATTTGTTCTGGAGGTCCGTTCTTAACCTGAAACTGTTCTTAACCTTAGGTACCACTTTAGTTAATGGGGCCTCCCATTGCCACCGCGCGATTTCTGTTCTCATCCTGAAGTTCTTAACCCGAGGTACTATTTCTGGGTTAGCAGAGTCTGTAGCCTGAAGTGTCTGTAACCTGAAGCATCTGTAACCCGAGGTACCACTGTATTTCATTTTATAAGCATTTGCACAAAATAAAACAATAAAACTAAAACGCAACCGTACTATGTAATGCAATAAAGTTCTAGAAAGGTAAAAAGCATAGCATCACACTTTCAAAATATTGTAAGAGTCAGGGAAAGTCTGCTGGAACAGACAAATCTTCAATTGCTTGAAGTGTTCTCACGTTCTCATGTTCTCCTGAACTGCAAGTTTAATGTGGATGTCTTCAGTGGGTATTTTTCAGGGTTCTTAATCACACAAGGAGATTCCATGCACAGAAAGGGTTCCCTGCTATATCAATGTTTTTCATTTGGTGAGTAATGCCTGAATAAGAATAACTGAGAAGGTTGCTAATCTGATACAAAAGGTGAATCATAGGGTGAAGGTTTATTAGGTATAATCTGACTAGGTAGTCCATTGAGGATGAACATCAAAACGAAGTGTGGAAAAAGTTGGGAGCTCCTGCAACTTTGCCATTTAGTTGATGCAAACATCTATGCAGTGTGGGTTGTAGCAAACAAATTAACTGCACATGTGGAAGGACTTCCATTTGTACAATGGAAATCCCCATCCCTTGGCTCCCCTATCGCCCCTCACCTGAAATGTGCTCTTTAGGATTGGGGAAAACCCCATAGCAGATTTGAGATGGTGTGGGTGACGCACAGGAGGAAGAGGAATGAGAAGTACCATTGCATGCGTGGAATTTGTTCCATCAGTGCAATGACTTCTTTCCACACAGCCCCATGTGTTCATATTATTTAAGAAGGCTGCTTCAATATTATCACCTTAACTTTGTCCTTGTGAGAACATATTGCTTTCTTTCTCCTCCCCCTTCTTCTTCTTCTTCGTCTTCTTCTTCTTCTTCTTCTTCTTCTTCTCTCTCTCTCTCTCTCTCTCTCAATATTTCAATATTTCTTTATTAGAAACTCTGGACACTTTGGAGAAATGGGTGACGGAAATCTTCTCACAGATCCCAAATAAGTAAGAAATTTTGTTGTTGTTCTTTATCCTAGAACTGTTGATGGCTTGCAAAATCTGATACTTTGTGACATATCAATCAGAAATATAAAAGAGAAAGAATACGGTCAAATATTACTATGCATTTCTAAGATATAATTGTAAGAGTTTATGTGTAGCGTTGGGTTTTTTACCAGTTTTATCCTCTTTATCATAGACCTTTACTTTACCTGATCTGTTTTTGTTGAATTCTGCCAAGCCAGGGAAGAGAATCAAAGAATTATATTAAGGGGAAGAGAACTAGATATTTGAGAAATAGATGGAAGTACTAATAAAAGGTATGATCCTTGACTTCCTTTTAATTAGAGATACAATAGGACAAGGGCAAACATTAGATTGGAAACGCTGGGTCTTCCACCAAACTTGTAGCCAGCAACAAGGAAATAAATTCCATTCTGAGAACCCACTAAAGCAAAGGCTCAGATGTAGTCATAGCATCCCATGAAAATAATGTGTAATTAACTATGCATTCTTAGTTCAATGCAAACCTGTGCATATCTACTCAGAAGCAAATAACATTGAACTCAATAAGATTTAGTCCCTTGTCTATGGGATTGCCGCCTAAATATATAAATATTTGGAGAGGAGAACTCAGAGCAGGACTCAGTGGGCATTGCAATTTTTTTATTTTAAAAAATCAAGCTATAACCCTGAATAATACACTATTGTTTCTTTATTGTCTTTAAGTGGATTACCCAAACCAACTTTTGGTCATCTGCCACAGCCATTTGACACACCTGCATTTTACAAGCTTTACAAAGGTAATTAGTCTCAACCAAAAAAAAAATTATCGTTGGGAAATCTGAAGGGATATCACTTACCAAACTGAGGACCCATCTACACTGTTCAGTTAAAACATTAAAAATGTGTTGTAAAAATGTGACGCCAGAGGGCGATGTAGAGCAGCGATCCATCGTCAATGAAAAATTGCATCAGAGCTACATTGCTTTATCAAAAACATTTACTGTAAGGTCCCAGGGTGGGTTACAATGATAAAACAACTGCAGTTAAAAAAAAACAAGTATAAAAATAATTTAAAGGTAAAGGTAAAGGGACGCCTGACCATTAGGTCCAGTCGTGACCGATTCTGGGGTTGCGGCGCTCATCTCGCTTTATTGGCCGAGGGAGCCAGTGTACAGCTTCCGGGTCATGTAGCCAGCAGGACTAAGCCGCTTCTGGCGAACCAGAGCAGCGCACAGAAACGCCGTTTACCTTCCCACCGGAGCGGTACCTATTTATCTACTTGCACTTTGACGTGCTTTCGAACTGCTAGGTTGGCAGGAGCAGGGACCGAATAACGGGAGCTCACCCCGTCACGGGGATTCGAACCGCGACCTTCTAGCTCTGTGGTTTAACCCACAAAACAGGTCCCTATGTTTAAAAAAAACCAATACAAACATTTAAAACAATTACATATGGTTTAAAATAGTTCATATATAGATGCAATGTGGGGTAAATATCTCTACTGACAAGACATATTGGAAGAGGAAGTTCTCCACTCAAAGTCCACCTCAGCCACAAGGTCACAGTGTGACCTTAAGGCAAACTACTATCTTAGTTTCAGCCGTCTCTAATATGTCTCTCCTGTTTTGGTTTCTACAGCCACAGCAGGCTCTGTAACTCTCCAATTGTTTGACTACACCCCTGAAGGTGCATTCTTCCATTGCTCCTGAGACAAACGGATGCCAACTTTTGGTGGTTTTTATTTACATGGCCTTATAACCTTTGGAAGTAATATGTGTTCATGTTTATTCCTCTCACCACCTCTTTCATTTCCCTTGCCCGTTTTCTCAATGTCTACTGCAAGAATAACCACCCATGTGAATATTTGAAAGTGTCTCATTTCTCCTGCCTCAGTTGTTCCAGTGAAAGAAATACATTCTCTGAGCATCTCTTGGAGTCTTCCCCCACAAGAAAAGAATTATCGGTAAGAGATCATTTTAAACCTACTTCCATTTATACAACGCAGTAGCCATGAATCGGAACATAGTCAGTATCATTTTCCTCTTTTGTCTTTGGTTTCCTTGGGGTCTAGGACGCGGGTGGCACTGTGGGTAAAAGCCTCAGCACCTAGGGCTTGCCGATCGAAAGGTCGGCGGTTCGAATCCCCGCCACGGGGTGCGCTCCCGTTGCTTGGTCCCAGCGCCTGCCAACCTAGCAGTTTGAAAGCACCCCCGGGTGCAAGTAGATAAATAGGGACCGCTTACTAGTGGGAAGGTAAACGGCGTTTCCGTGTGCGGCTCTGGCTCGCCAGAGCAGCGATGTCACGCTGGCCGCGTGACCCGGAAGTGTCTCCGGACAGCGCTGGCCCCGGGCCTCTAGAGTGAGATGGGCGCACAACCCTAGAGTCTGCCAAGACTGGCCCGTACGGGCAGGGGTACCTTTACCTTTACCTTTTTTCCTTGGGGTCTAGAGAAAGTTGCCTCATGCCGAGCAAGACTAATAATAATAATAATAATAATAATAATAATAATAATAATAATAAATTTTAAGCCGAAGATGGAGAAGCTCTATACAGTCAGCAAAAACAAGACCTGGAGCTGACTGTGGCTCAGATCATCAGCTTCTTATAGCAAAATTCAAGCTAAAACTGAAGAATGTAGGAAAAACCACTGGGCCAGTAAGATACAATCTAAGTCAAATCCCTTATGAATACACAGTGGAAGTGAGGAACAGGTTTAAGGATTTAGATTTGGTGGACAGAGTGCCTGAAGAACTATGGATGGAGGCTCGTAACATTATACAGGAGGCAGCAACTAAAATCATCGCAATGAAAAGGAAATGCAAGAAAGCAAAGTGGCTGTCCAACAAGGCCTTAAAAATAGTGGGGGAGAGGAGGCAAGCAAAATGCGAGGGAGATAGTGGCAGATACAGAAATTGACCATAAAGAAGGCTGGTCGCCGAAGAATTGATGCTTTTGAATTATGGTGCTGGAGGAGACTCTTGAGAGTCCCATGGACTGCAAGAAGATCAAACGCATCTATTCTTAAGGAAATCAGCCCTGAGTGCTCACTGGAAGGACAGATCGTGAAGCTGAGGCTCCAGTACTTTGGCCACCTCATGAGAAGAGAAGACGCCCTAGAAAAGAACCTGATGTTGGGAAAGATTGAGGGCACAAGGAGAAGGGGACGACAGAGGACGAGATGGTTGGACAGTGTTCTCGAAGCCACAAACATGAGTCTGACCAAACTGTGGGAGGCAGTGGAAGACAGGAGTGCCTGGCGTGCTCTGGTCCATGGGGTCACAAAGAGTCGGACATGACTAAACGACTAAACAACAACAACAACAAATAAATTTTATTTATACCCCGCCCTCCTCAGCCAGAGCCAGTCTCAGGGTGGCTAACACCAATAAAATTTCAGTAAAAACATAATAGGAGGACGAGGAGGAGGAGGAGGAGGAGGAGGAGGAGGAGGAGGAGGAGGAGAAGAAGAAGAAGAAGAAGAAGAAGAAGAAGAAGAAGAAGAAGAAGAAGAAGAAGAAGAAGAAGAAACAATTTAAAATACAGGTTAAAATGCAATTTAAAATGCAGCCTCATTCTAAAAGTCAAAACCATAAGGGGAGGGAAACATAAGGGTCAGACTGAGTCCAAACCAAAGGCCAGGCGGAACAGCTCTGTCTTGCAGGCCCTGTGGAAAGATGTCAAGTCCCGCAGGGCCCTTGTCTCTTGTGACACAGTGTTCCACCAAGTCGGGGCCAGTACTGAAAAGGCCCTGGTCCTAGTTGAGACCAATCTAACCACTTTGCGACCTGGAACCTCCAAAATGTTGTCATTTGTGGACCTTAAGGTCCTCCGCAGGGCATACCAGGAGAGAAGGTCCCGTAGGTACGTGGGTCCTAGGCCGCATAGAGCTTTAAAGGTCAAAACCAGCACCTTAAACCTGTCCCTGTACTCCACCGGGCCACCTAGTTCTGTATCATCTCACTGGCGGGCAGTAGCTCTTCAGGGTTTCAGACAGGAATCTCTCCCCACCCTAACTGGAGATGCCAGGGATTGAACCTACGACTTCCTGCACACAAAGCAGATGCTCTACTGTTATGTACTGAAGTTCTCACCCTGGGCCAGCAGGGGGATACTGCAGATAGTTTTCATTCAGGTCCACATATGCAAATAAGGTATTGAAAGTGACGTTCAGTGATTGGATATTTACAGAAAATGGTTACTGTTGCGTTCTAGTGGAGCTCTATATAAGCAGGCTGGCTGAACCCTTCAGTTCAGTTCTGTTCTGGCCTGTGAATATACAAGAGCTGTTTGAAGAATCGCTGTGTTGTCTGATATGTTCACCCACAACTTAACATCTGCCATTGAGCTATGGTCCTTCCCTTTATTGTCTATGAAGCTATTCAGCATATAACCATGCAATCCAGTTTGCCAGAATTCCCCATAGTGTTCCTCAGTGCATAGCTAACAAGTCCATTTTGGCAAAACCATTGAGTTCAAACCCACCGAGTCCCTAGTTCCATGATCTGCTGTGCAAGAGAAAAAGGGGAAAGGATCAAATAACTCCTGAGTAGTAGTGTTGCAGTGCAATACCGAGGTTCAGTACAACTGTATTAAAAGTTGAAGAATACATTGGTTAAGTTAAAGACAGATGATTAAAGAAGAGGAGACAAGCATTGGAGTTAAGAATATAGGGCAAATGTCAAACTTATTTAATGTTTCCCCCAATCTTTGTAGGACTAAGCCTCTTCATTACCTCTCCTGGCTGGTGGGACATGAAGGCAATGGCAGTGTGCTCTCGCTTCTGAGGAAAAAGTATGTCTTGAAGATTTTGCTTTGTCAAGTTTGCACTGAAATGGGGTAATCTTATGTTGCGTGATGAAACAGCTAAACATGTCAAATTATCCCTTTTGAATATTGAGAGGCAGTAAGATGACTTACAGATTCTGAGACAATTTGAGCTGTTGTGAGTATGCATAAATCACCCCTTTTCTGCTTTCTTTGCTTTTAAAATTTTGTTTGATCAGTTTTTAGGTTGTATTTTTGTTTTAATGGGTATTACATTTTAATAGATATTGGTTTTTATATTGGATTCATAATGGATGTTGCATCCAGCTCTGAAACCATAGCTCAGTTTGATGACAAAGAGGGTCTTTTTTCCAGCTTTGGTCAGCAAGACAGCTACAGCTGTTCCTTGATCAGAGTAGCTTGACCACAGTTGTCCAAGGATTTGGTAATCAGCTTCTGCTGAACAGGGCAGAGATTTCAGTGCGGTTGCCCCATGGCTTGCAGTGTAGCTGCCCCTCTTCTGTGGAATAGCATTCATGTCAAGATACCACAGGCACAGACTTTCTGCATTTTCCGGAAGCAACTGAAGATAGTTTGGTTCCGACAAGCCTCTCTTGGTTGATTAATGAATCTCTGCCATGGATGTCTAGTTTGCTGTTGCTTTTTAAAACATAAATGCTTTTTGTGCTTTTCCCTGTTTGTTTTTGTTGTTGTTGTTATTTTGCTTTTTTTTTTTTATTGTACACCGCCTTGAGATAGGTAGAATGTGGTTACTAATAATAATGTCCATAAGTTAGGGGGGGTTACTTATCAAACAGTTTAGAAATGCTTTTAAATAAAATAGTAATCATCTCAAGTTTCCCGCCTTACTGCTTGGGTTGATTTCCTGATTCTACAAATGATTATGTCTTTGTTAAAAACCACAAAGTCATTCCAGATCAATGCATTGCAAATCACAATTACTAAACTCTACGTTTATCAAATGGCAAAGTTTTCTAGTAGGACAGGCCGCTGTGTGTGTGTGTGTGTGTGTGTGTGAGAGAGAGAGAGAGAGAGAGAGAGAGAGAGAGGGAGAATTACAAATAAATTTGCATTTTGCACCTATAAGTACCTTTCTGACGATATTCAAGGTCATGGAAGATCACTTACTCTTTCATGTTATTTTTGAAGTGGCACACATTTCCAAAAGCAAAGCACCCTTAATCCCACCTCTGTTCCCAATTCATTGTAACAGTAATGCACTCAAAGGTAAGATGCTTTAAAATGCAATGTGGTTCATCTGCATAATCGTGGTTTTAATTTTTCAATAGATTTTGGGCTCTTGCATTATTTGGAGGAAATGGTGAGACAGGATTTGAACAAAACTCTACTTACTCCATCTTCAGCATCTCTGTGACTTTGACTGATGAAGGTTTTGAACATTTTTATGAGGTAAATTTCCCTTGTTGTTATTTATTTACTTTTATTATTTACAAAACATGATCCAGCCCTGAAACAGACAGGCATCAGTACAAACAGACAGTACTATCAGTACAAAGGACAGAGGGCTGGAGCCAGCTAACTTTTACCCAGAGTAGTTCCAGAGAAATGAATGGAGCCTAAGTTAATAAGTAGATATTAAATATATATTGAGCATATAATAGATTTTGAGCCACTTCCACTGCTGCCCTGGAAAGTGTAGATAATACTGAGCTAGATTAGGCCAATGGTCTGACTTGATATAAGTTTGCTTCCTATGTTCTCATGTGAACAGCTGTTTGCACCAGGCTAATCCACACTACCGTTTGCCCCACTGCTTTCTCCCAGGAAAACCTGTTGCTTAGCGCCGCTGAATCAGCTTTTCTGCAGGTTGCTGTTTGTTCTGATTTATATCGCTAAAGAGTAGGTTTTCCTGGGGAAAGCAGCAGGGCAAAAGCAAAATCGCTTGGACCTGTGCCTAAAAAGCATGAGGTAATTGAGAAACTGCTTGGACTCATGCTTTCTAGGCACAAGACATTCGGAAGTGTGGCCCAGCCCTTTTTCCCTGCAGATGACCTTGGCATTGATGTTCAGAGACAGGGCCAGGGGCACATTCCTGCTGTCCAGTCATCATTTGATGCCCCCTTCATGCAAGGAATGCCCAAAGTTGGATAGTAAAGTATCATAGATTAGCTCTTTCGTTACAGTGCTGCCTTACATTTAAATGTACTGGGAAACGTGGACCTTCTGCTAAATTCTGTGAAACATTTTCTTGTAGGTAAGGGCAACCAGATGATGAACCATTTTCTTTTTCTGTCTTCAGGTTATTCATATTATATTCCAGTACTTGAAGATGTTGAGAAAGCATGGACCTGTAGAAAGGTGATTTTTAAAAAAGAAGTGCTAGAACCAAAGAAAGTGACTAGACACATTATACTAATCAGCAAAACTTACTAGGCTTATGAAATAAGGGGACAATAGTTACTCTTTTTCTGATGATCAGCAAATATTTATTATCCAATATATAATACGCTGAAGACAACTCAGAAAACCTGTTGCTTCATATGCAAAATATTATACATTTGAAAATAAATAATTGCATAACCTCCTAGACCAATATAAAGGTGAATGAATGCAATTTTTCTTAGATTTTATCAGAGCTTCACTGCCACTACAATCAGTATGAATAGGTCCTTTGTATATACAACTGAAAAAAGCTTAAACCTTTGTATGTACAAAAATTGCATGCATGTAGAATCTGTTCAGATAGTAGACTTGAACATATAAAGATCTGGGGGAACACACATTCATCCCCCAATATGCATCCAATCTTTGCAAACAGATAATGTGCAGCAGTTTTTAACCAATGTGGTCCGGTAGTCTCTTTTCAACAGTATGAATAGTTAATGCAGACAAAATACCTTCTGCATGATATCTTACCTAGAAATTCAGTTTGATTATTTTGTTGAGCATTAAGGATTAATATGGACTCAACTTGTTCCCTCACAGAATATGGAAAGACATTCAGAAGATTGAAGGCAATGAATTTTGCTTTCAGGAACAGGTATTATCTATTCAATTTTCCAGTATTTTCTTGTATTTATACTAATACTGATATTTTCAATATGTGACTAGTTTTGCATACTGGTGTTCACACATCCCAAACCTCTCCTGTTTCAGGGACTGCTCTCTAAGAGAAATCCTAACATTGTGATGATTTCCAAATCATATTTTGCTCATTCCCCAGGTTGATCCACTTGAATTTGTAGAAAATATTTCTGAATATATGCACATATTTCGAAAGGAGGACTTTCTGATAGGAGACCAGCTACTGATTGAATATAATGCTGAAGTAAGTAATCTTCATCTGTCTTTAGGAGGAAAGCTGTTATGTAGAAGTCACTTTGAAATTCCCTCATAGGAGTTAAAAAATGTGTTGGTAACTAGAACATTTCCAAATCTTTTTCCAGTGGAGAAATACTTGTTATCAAATATTTGAATTGTGCACTTCCCTGACCAGAAGTTAGGAATGACTAGTTGAAAACAAACTGATATGTTCCATTATGTTTATAGGTCATTGCTGATGCCCTTAACCATCTCATCCCTCAAAAGGCAAACTTCGTTTTCTTTTCTCCTTACCATGAGGGAAAATGTCCCTTGAAGGAGAAATGGTTTGGGACACAATACAGCGCAACAGGTAAAACAATGTAAAGTGTCTGCGATTTAAAACATGCCTCTGAAGCTTTTAGAGCAAGGTGACAGCTAAGGATTTTCACAACAAGAACATGATGTAGTTCAGCAGAAGAGCATCTGCTTTTTGTATGCAGAAGCTTTCTGGTTCACTCCCTGCTGTTCCGGGTTGAACTGTGAACATCTCCCATCTGAAACCCTGTAGAGCAGCTTTTGGCCAGCAAGGACAATACTGAACTAGATGAGCAATGTTCTGACTCAGTATAAGTAGTTGTATTAGGTGGTAGAGCTGCTCTTGTTCGCCAGAAGCAGCTTAGTCATGCTGGCCACATGACCCAGAAGCTCCCTCGGCCAATAAAACGAGATGAGTGCCGCAACCCCAGAGTCTGTCACGACTGGACCTAATGGTCAGGGGTCCCCTTACCTTTACGTTTATTATTACCTTCATCACCAGAGATCAGATGCCTCAGAATACCAGTTCCTGGGGTGTCATGAGTACTATTCCACTCGTGTCCTGCTTGTGAGCTTCCCATAATAATCTGGTTGGCCACTGTAACAACAGAATGTTGGACAAGGCAAGCCTTTGATCTGATTCAATAGGTTTCTTCTCATGTTCTTTTAGGTGCCTAAAGCTTGTGTCTGTTTGCAGAATTACGCCAGTCTGAATTTAGGCCCAGTGTTGATTCAGTGCAGCGTCCTGGCTGTTGAACCTGGTTAACCCTTGGCTTGGATGACCCTCCAACTTACATTTTGTGATAGCAGAATAATGCCATTTTATGTCATATCCACAGAAATCGATGCATACTGGAGCACATTGTGGGACACGGATTTCATGCTGCATCCAGATTTACACCTACCGGAAGAAAATCAATTTATAGGTAAGCAGTACAAGAAGAGGATCTGGTTCCAACTGCATATCCTGCCTGAAGACAGTCTTGCAATTGCCTGGGTTGAGAACAAGCTTTCCGTGAATACAGTTGTACGCAGAGGACTCTTTCCAGACCTTACCCTGAGTACATTTTGGTTGACGTGTCAGTACACTGTCACCTAATCCTGTGTTTTCAGCCATGTTCATCCAGTCATTAGTTGTAGCCTCAATAATGGACTTGTATGGGCTTTCATGGACCAGTCACAGCTGAAAGAACTCATATCACCAAGGGTCTGTTCAAACACAATACATTTCAAATTCACAATACATTTCAAATTCACAATACATTTCAAATTCACACCTTTGGCTAAGGGTTGTTGAGTGCATGCTTGTAGAAGCAGTTGTTGTGGCGATGCAGAGCTGCCCTCCAGCATTGCTGCAGGATGGTGATGAGGTTGGCGCTGCAAGGATGCTCCATCAGAGTCATTCAGAAGTTTCCTTGCTTGAAGGTTGGAGAATAATGAGAACAGTGACAGGAGGTGGAACTGACACGGTGGTTCTCGCTGCCTCCCTCATGTCTTTGTTTAACTTCCAATGATCATGAACAAAAGCACAAAAGCCAGATACTTCTTGTTACAAGTGTGGATCAGTGCTTTATGTCTCTGAACATCTTCAAAGGCAGTTGTAACAAGCACATATGCAGCAGTAACATAAGAAACTACCTTTACATCCAAGTGTTATGGATGAATGGTGTTCACATTTAGCAACCTGTTATTTTATCTCCCATGCTAGCTACAGATTTCACTGTGAAGAAATCAACTGAGCACAAAACAGAATATCCACACAAAATATTGGATACCAAACAAGGTTGTCTGTGGTACAAGAAAGACAATAAATTTAGTGTCCCGAAAGGTAAAACTCAATATATTGCATTTATAAAATGGGTACAACCAAGGCGTGTGGCGCACACACATTTACAAGTTTGGGAGAGGACTAGCTAAATATTGCTAGAAAACTTCAAATTTGTTTACTGTTAAATGCAATCAGCACTCTAGAGAGTGCTTATCATTCAAAGATTCTTACCAATGTACCCTTGGGGGAAACTGACAAGAAAGGGGTTTAAAAAGAGTGCTTCACAAGAAGCTAACAAAAGGTAAAGCAGAATTTGGTGTCTGTCCTCCTGCACAGTTGATGAGAGGTTGACTTGAGGATACACTTGCTAGTTGACCTAGGTCCAGCATACAGCTAACATGGTACACAAGGGTTCGGTTCTGGGGGTCCACTTGTAAACACAAAAATGCCTAAATCCAGGAACTACCCCCCACCCGCAAGATAGAGGTCTGCTTGCCCAGCTTTGGGAAGGAGACAGGAGGACTCGAGGACTCTGCCAGAGCCCTTACACCACCTTCTCAAAGCTAGATAAGCTCCGATTGCAGCTTTGAGTGTTGGGGAGAGGGAAGGGATAAAGAAATTGCGAGGGGAATCTCCTATTTGTAGTTATCGCTTCCACTCACAGAGTCTCTGAACATTGGACCCTTTCAGTAGCCAAACATCTCTGCACCTTTCATAAGGATAGAGTAGCCCTCAGAACTGGCCCCTCCTTCATTCCTAAGGTAGTGTGTCCTGTTTTCACATGCAACCAGAATTGGTATTTCCTACCTTCTGTCCAAATCCCTCTCACTGTCTAGAGAAAGCTCTGCACTCCCTTGATGTCTGGCTGGACCTGAAGGTCAACATTGCCAGGGCAAAGGAGTTTAGGTGTATGGCCGCTTCCAGTGTCTCCTTTCTCCCTACCCCATTACCTAAATGTGTTGCCCTGCACACTGTCCAGTTGGAGACTGTCCAATGGATGTACATTTAGAATAGTGCTAATCACCACTCAGTGCTGATAGAAATTGTGCCCAAATGTGGCCACTGAAAAACAAAGAGGGTGTCATCAGCCTGCTCACTGGAGCACCAAAATGTGCAGGAATTGCATTTTTTAAAGTACAACAGCCCAGAGGAGCAGAGGCAAAAAGTCTAAGGAGTACAGGGCATTTACACCCTCCTCCTGACTAAATGTCCTCGTTCATGAAATTTTGATTCTTCTGTTTTTTTTCTTTTTCCCTTCTCCCTCCTGCCCAGCATTTATCTGTTTTTATCTGGTGACTCCAGTGATACAACAGTCTGCATTAAAGTAAGTAGTGATATCTAATATATTACATTAATTTAACTGGGAGATAGGAGGACATTTCTATTCAGATTACTTTCCATTTTTCCTAATTTGCTGTTGCCTGGATTGTATAAAGTGGCAAGTTGATAATACAGTGTTCAACATTTATTTGTCTGCTTTTCTAGATACAGGATGTAGTGGAAAGTATCTGTGGCTTCTGAACATGGCTGGATTTGACCCTTTTGCTTCATAACAGCTTGTAGTTCCTACTATGAGAAGGCATCATCTAGGGAACTCTCATTAGGCTCTCATTTCCACCTCTTACAATTAACTCTCATTTCACAGCAATGTCCTTAGCCTGAAAAAGTCAGAGACCAAAAATAAAGGAAAATAGAACAAGCCTCCTTTGACACTTTCTCCCTATTGTGATGAGTAATGTACAGTAAGAAACTCTGAATACTGGAAAATATATCTAGATGGAATATAATAATACAATAGTTTACCTACAATACAATACAATACAATACAATACAATACAATACAATACAATAGGTGCTTTTTATAATAGTGGTATATTATAACATGCTATGATTGATAGAGTGAGATTATTTGAGGTGTGTGTGTGTGTGTGTGTGTGTGTGTGTGTGTTTATATTACTATTACTATTATTATTATTAATTGAATTTATATACAGTGGTGCCTCGCAAGACGAAAAGAATCTGTTCCGCGATTCTCTTCGTCTAGCGGTTTTTTCATCTTGCGAAGCAACCCTATTAGCGGCTAAGCGGATTAGCGCTATTAGCGGTTTAGTGGCTTAGCGGCTATTAAAGAATTAGCAGCTAAGCTGCTAAAAGTCTATTAGCGGCTTAGCGGCTTAGAAAAAGGGGGGGGAGCGGAAAAAAAATCGCAAGACTAGCAAGACGTTTCGTCTTGCGAAGCAAGCCCATAGGGAAAATCGTCTTGCGAAGCAACTCAGAAATGGAAAACCCTTTCGTCTAGCGGGTTTTCCGTCTTGCGAGGCATTCGTCTTGCGGGGCACCACTGTACTGCCCTATATCTGGAAGTCTCAGGATGGTTAATGCATGATTATATTGTATAATCTTTACATATCTTTTAATAATTAAAAAAGAGCAACCGTCAAATGATGCCTTTTATGAAAATCCGCAGAAATTAATGGCATCTGCCTTTATTTGGTTGCTATCTTGATATTACAGTTATTTCAAGAACACGTAAAGAGGATTTTTCATTGTTCGAAACTTTATCCTTCCTAAGTGTGATAAGATTGTACTAACACCCACTTTCATGTCTAGCCTGTGAATTATGGTACTTGAACTCCTTTGAGTCCACTGTTTTAAACATTTCCACTTATTCTTCTCCATCCAGTATGGTGCTTTTTGATACTTTTGTAAGCACACTTTCCCACAACCTTGCTGAGTCAGCGTATCAAGCAGATGTTGCTCAGATGGAATACAAAATCATAGCCAAAGAACATGGTCTGGTCATTCGAGTGAAAGGCTTTAACCATAAACTACCTGTGAGTAGTCCATATATTTTAGTCAATTTAATCTGTGTCGGTCCCAGTGAACATGCACATGGTAATGTCTTCATCATACTGGGCAGCTTAAATAAGGTGAAAGAATAAGGTGTCCTTCCTGTAGTCCTTATGGTATCATATCTACTCTGTGTCTGAGGTTGAAGGATTATTTGTGATGTTTGTCCAGAGAGCCAGAACAGGGATGTTGTTAGTGTAGCGTCTATCCAGCTGTGCTATAGTCTCCCTAATTAAGCTGGTGGGGGTCCTCTTAGATGTGGTGTTGGAGAACCCTTTCATTGTGATGTTAGGGGACTTCAGCATTCACATCAAGGCTGCCTCAAATGGGCCAGCTCAGGACTTCAGGGCCTCCATGACAGCCATGGGGGGCTTTCTCAGTATATCAGTGGTCCCACACACATGCATGGGTGCATCCTCGACCTGATCTTTGCCACAGAACTGATTAGTAATACTCCATTGATTGGAGGGGGCATCACTGTACATCCATTGCCATTGGCCATCCATTCCCTCATGACATTTGAGCTGAATGTAGCTACTCCACTCCACAGTGTATAGCTTTTAGCAATAAAGATTCATTCACTCCACTGTTCAAGGCTGGGAGACCCATTAAAAGGTTCTGCCCTCAGAGATGGATGAAAAATGATGGGTTCCTGGATGATCTGGGGAGTTTCTGTCTGACATGACTGGTCCTTCTGTTGAGGGTTTTGTCTGACTATAGAATGGTGAGAATAGCCAATGACACAACATGAGGTGTCTGTTAGGTTACAATGGTGTGCCCACTTACCTGAAGACAATCCCCACAGAACTAGCATGTCATACTTCTGAGTAAACATTCATGTGCCACGTATCTCTTCATTTGGTCAAATTTTCCTTTTTCTTTGCAGTTGCTCTTTCAACTGATCATTGATCACTTATCTAACCTCAGTGTCTCGCCTTCAGCTTTCCAGATGATCATTGAACAGCTAAAAAAGACATATTTTAACAATCTCCTCAAAACAGATTCGCTGGCAAAGTGAGTGTCTGCAGGGAGACTACATGCAAAGGCTCAGTGGTAGAAAATCGGCTTTGCTAAAGAAACTTTCACATATAGCCAAGAATAAGTCTAAGATCAGATTGATATGAGTCTTGTGTTGATTTTCCACTTGCAAGAATCAAAATGATTGCCAAGCATTAAATGACTGCTCATGTCACCATTTTTAAAAGACCCCTCAGCCTCGTGCAGGATCTCATAAGGAGTTGTGAAAAACAGGAAGGATCTGCCTAGCCTGCCACCCCAGAGCTGCAACACTGCCAGACACAGGTTCCTATGGCCATCTAACAAAGAAGGGAGTGAGGAAAACATGTCCTTTAGCCATGGCAGTTGGGGTTGATGGGACTTGGGAGACCAACTACATATGAAGGGCCACAGGTTCCTCATTACTGTCTTGGGAGTGTAGGGAGGCTACACAGCAAAATTATGTCACCAATCCCTCTTGCATTTGTTATTTTGATATATTTTAATTAGCTGAGGCTGCATTTCCAATTATTCTGAGTGTTGCCATTTTAGGGGTACTAAAAGTCCAAGATGGTGAAAAAATAAATTAACGTACATTTACTGATGCATCTTACAGAGATCTCCGACTCTCGATTCTGGAGCATGGCAGGTGGTCTTTAGTAGAAAAATATCAAACTATTAGTAGTGGCGTTACCATAGAAGATCTACAAGCATTTGTGACAGCTTTCAAATCAAAACTGTGGGTAGAGGGACTTGTCCAAGGAAACTTTCTGAGCAATGTGAGTATGGAGTTGGAAAGCTGAAATTTGGGTTCTGCCTGCAATGGAAGCAAAGAAAATAGACATAGTTGTTGAACACTAAATATGATTTCCATGAATGCAAAAATGCCTTGTTCCGTTTATATTGTGTACGTATTTGGAAAATAGCCCCATTCATTTCAATAATGTTTGATCTTTTATCCTTATGTCCTAGGAAGCAAAGGACTTTATGAATTATATTGCTGGGTGAGTATCCTGGTTTGATTCTTACTATTAAGAAATATACATAGGGTTCTGAGAGAGGGAAGAGGGATGCATTTGGTCAGGTTTCTTTGTTTTGAACACCCAGTTTATTATTAAATGAAAACTGCATTTTGATGAGCATTGCTGAATGCTATAAAATGTTTATTAACATCCATCCTTCCCCAAGTGAATTTTTATTGTTTTCCTTACATATTCTTTTCCAACAAACTGTAATAGCACCATACATTCCCTTTGACTCTGCCGAGTCGTGACCCCCCTCCCTCCCCACAACTGGTATATTTATCCTCTTTCCATCACGCACATCATTCTCATATTAGTACTATTATACATTGGAGGTATTATGCCAATCCTGCTAGTGTCTTGACCTCTTTACAATTCTTCTTTAAATATTCAATAAATTTACTCCAGTTATTTTGGTATCTTTGATCTCCCTGGTCCCGGATCCTCCCTGACAGTTTGGCAAGTTCTGCATATTCTGTCAACTTTGCCTGCCACTCCTGAATCGTTGGTATATCTTGTACTTTCCATCTTTGGGCTATTAACATCCATCCTTGATTTTCCTCCTAATTTTTTTAAAAGAATGAAATATATTGTCATGGTTTGGATGTAACAATAAACCACATTTTAGCATTACAAAGATGAGCTGCAGTGAACTGCAGGCTCTCATGCTTCTCCTTCTTCAGTGCAGCCATGAGAAGAAAATTGGAGGGTCCCTCTCCTGTTCTAGATTAACTACACCTAATTGTTACATCTCAAATGTAAGCAGTGATTACTCTTAAATATAATTTGTTCAAACAAACCAACTTCTTAAAGTACAAAATGAAATTGGGCTTTTTTTCAAAAAACCACAGTGATATTAACCACAGTTTGTCAGGTTTGGATCGCACAGGAAGTTGTGATTAATTTTTTTTAAAAAGTGGGGGAGCAGAACTTTCACAGTCATGCTTGAGTCATTCGTCCTCAAATCATACAGTACTTGCTACTCATTTAATATTGGTCATCCTATTCCACTCTCACACATCTGCCAATACACATGCACCATACGTTCCTCTTACTAAGAAGTAGCCTCAGACATTTCAACACACGTAAGTTGCACTCCACAAACAAGCAAACAAAACTTGAACAGGAACACTCTTATTGCCATCCCATCAGGGTTGTGTCTCAACAGTGCTGGTCTCCAAACATCTATGTAACTCTTTGTAGTAGTCAAGCTTAGCTGTTTCCAGAGTATTGGTAATTTATATTTGGTGCAAATCTGCTGAAGTTCAAGTATCTGTGCCCAGGTCAGGAAGAGATAAAGGTCAAGAGGCAAACACTGGCTATTCATGGGAGCAGTCTACCACTTCAGGGTACACCTAAGGCTAAGTACTGGTGTGCATCGTATAGGTAGAAAGTACAAGTGTGAATATGAACATATCTGTGATGATTACTTCCTTCACAAATATGTTCATATGATGAAGATGGGAAACGGTGGCTCCTCTTTCATTTTGCCCCTCTCTCTTTTCAGAAAATTACAGTTTGTTCCTCTCATACACCCATGCCCTATTCAGTTCCGGGTGATAGAACTGCCAAACACTCACATTCTGTGTAAAGTGAAATCCCTTCATGCAGGCGATCCAAACTCTGATGTGACGGTCTACTACCAGGTATCGTAGACTCGGACCTATTACAGTGCATCCTGAGTGCTACTACTGAGAAGTAAGCTCCATTGAGTTCTATGGGACTTACTCCCCAGAAACTGTTAAAGGATTGCTGCCTTTATGTTGGGTTTTGTATTCATTAGGGATGGTGGGGAATCCTGACTGGGAAAAGGAGCAGAAATTGCTGGTGTTTGCTTATTTGTCCTATGTCCAGAATGGAAACCAGTCCAGCAAATAGGATTGATATTCACTTTCATAATTGATTCCATTTTCTCCCCATTTGCATTATGTTTCTGTTGCATTTAAATACTGCCCCCATCATTTGCATATCTCATTTGGGGCCCTGTCTGAGCTGTGGGGTTCTGAAATCCAGCCCCACTATTTGCTATTCTAAAACATAGCAGTGCCTAGCTTGACTTTGGGGCAGAGGGAGCAGCATATGGCCACCATACTAATTTCAGGGATGTGGGAATACAAGGAGAATGGGGTAAGAAAAGGTGAGAGAGGGGGTGGCAGAAAAGGAAAAAAAGGTAGCAGAAAGGGAATGGGGTGCCCCATCCATTTTTACTCTGGTCTCACCCACTACCAGGATGCAGCCCTGACCCCCACCCACTGATTAGCCCTGAAGGATTAACCCCCACCCTCTGACCTAGACAATTGCTATTTAACCCACATTCTCTTGCCTAAACTTAAAAGGCAAGAAAATTAAAGGAGATGGTTTATCCATTGAATTTCAACCCTATTCCTTTCAGATCAATATAAGGTGGGGATGACTAGTTGCCCCTCGCATCATTTCAAGACGTGGGGCTGGCACTGCCAGGCACCTCTGCTCCTTCAAATTCTCACCCCACACCAAATTGTGTCCTAACAGGCATTCATGCCATAGAAAATCCATGGAGAATGTTCCAAGAAAGTAATTGTCAAGCCCTGTTTCTAGGAAACGTGGGTTTCTAGGAAAAGAGGCCCAGATACTTGACAGAATTTTTCATTGAGGAGAATGTCATGACAAAGAAGCTTCTATGAAAAATAGATTGTCAGCCATGACCAGCTGTCCCCCAGAATGCATTCAAAACCACACAGTTTGTGTGGGACAAAAGTCAGCTAGGTTGACTGGCAACTTTGTGTGACAGGACTTCTTTAGCAAAAACGGGGGTAGGTATGGCAAGGCTCCCTAAAAACAGGAAGTTAGAAAACTACTGATATTCTTCGCTATTAAGTTTTCCCTGTGGCAACTCAGAGACTTGAATGGAGCTCTCAGGTTCATAGAGAAATCGAAGAAGCATTATTTATTTATTTTTAAATATTTTATTAAGGATTTTCTTGTTTTACAGAAGTGTAGTGCCTCGTATTTTTATTTTTTTCATGTAACATTTTTACAAATCCGTTTCATTTGTTGAGGCATTAGGGGGAGAAGAAAAGAAAAGAAAAGAAAAGAAAAGAAAAGAAAAGAAAAGAAAAGAAAAGAAAAGAAAAAATAAAGGGGGGGTGGAGAGAGGGAAGATGGATGGGGGTGGGGTCGGGTGGCGGTGTTTCTATTATGTTTAATGTATGTAGAGTTTGGTGTCAGCGTGCTTGTGTTGTTCACTTGTGTTCCTTTGGTGGTGAGAGAGGTTGGGGTTGGCCTAGGGTGTGATTGTTTGCTTGTGATTGGCTGTGGTGATCTTTGTTTCCGTGTGTGAGTGAGGTGGGTGGGTGTTTTGGATCAGGTTAGCCATATTGATTTGTATGCTGTTGGTGGATTATTGTCATTGTCCTGTTGGGCTGTGTGTGTGATAAAGAAGACCCGTTAATGACTGTTTTATTCATTCTCTCTCTCTCTCTCTCTCTCTCTCTCTCTCTCTCTCTCTCTCTCTCTCTTGCTTAAGACGGGTGCAAAGAATTTAAAAGAATACTCCCTCACAGAACTGCTTGTGGTAAGCTTTTCTTAATGTGTATCCTTCAGGTTTTTGGTGTATCCTTTGAAAAGTGTGAAATATAAATGCAACACAAAAAGGTGTATCATTCATATTAGTCATTGACGGACCTTGCCCACTGCACATTGGAATGCCCGTTTTCTTCTTCCCCAGAATGCTGTCCAGTTGTTGATTATGTAAACACAATGCCCAAGGTTCAGGAACAAGCTAATGTAAAGTGCAGTTTGTTTAGTAGGTCTGTTGAATTAGCAAGATGGTAATGGGAGTTTTCATTTAGTGGCAAGAAAAGAGGGATGTAATGTAAGGGAACCTAGTTGCATTTTATGTGTTCCAGTTCTCCAGAGTCTGGAACATCTCCAGTCCAGGTTTTACACTAAGTTCACAAACTCTAGAGACTAGATCTGGAGTCAATTGCTAAACAAACAAACAAACAAACAAACAAACAAACTGGTGTGGCACTGTGGGTTAAACCACACAGCCTAGGACTTGCCAATCAGAAGGTCGGCGGTTCCAATCCCCGCGACGGGGTGGGCTCCTGTTGCTCGGTCCCTGCTCCTGCCAACCTAGCAGTTCAAACGCACGTCAAAGTGCAAGTAGATAAATAGGTACCACTCCGGCTGGAAGGTAAACGGCGTTTCCGTGCGCTGCTCTGGTTTGCCAGAAGTGGCTTAGTCATGCTGGCCACATGACCCAGAAGCTGTACGCCAGCTCCCTTGGCCGATAAAGCGAGATGAGCGCCGCAACCCCAGAGTCGGTCACGACTGGACCTAATGGTCAGGGGTCCCTTTACCTTTACCTTTACTTTTCACTTTTCTCATGTTTAATGTGTATTAAGTGTTTGTTCTCAGTGGTTTGTTCCCCATCTTTTGTGGTTTGGACACCATCCTACATCATACCATGTAGATGTTTGCCACAATAATCCAAGCCCTGATGGGATCCAGGGTATGGTAGCCCCTACAACAGCTCCCCGGTTGAAGTCTTCCCTTTTTTTTAAAAAAAAAAGATTTTTATTGATTTTTTACACATACAAAAGACAATACAAAACAAACCACATACATCAAAAACATACCACAAAAATTTGACTTCCCCATACCTTCCTTTCACCACATCCTTATTTTACCAATTTTTAAGCAACCCTTCGGTCAATTTTTAATCAAGTCTCTTTTAAATTTACATAAGATTTAACATTTACAGCTGTAATTCTTTGTTTCTTACCCCTTAACATCTTATCAGTCCACAATTTTACAGTAGTTTTTAAGATATATTTTAAATTTTCTCCAGTCCTCCACTGTCTCTTTCCTCTGGTCACGGATTCTGCCGGTCATCTCTGCCAGTCCCATATATTCCGTCACCTTCGTCTGCCATTCTTCCAGAGTAGGTAGTTCTTGCGTCTTCCAATACTTTGCCAACAGGATTCTTGCTGCTGTGGTTGCATACATAAAAAATGTCTTATCCCTCTTTGGTACCAGTTGACCGACCATGCCCAAGAGAAAAGCCTCCGGTTTCTTTGCAAATGTCCACTTAAGGACTTTCGAACTTTATGCTTTAGCTTCTCAAAACTTTGAAGCTTCAACTTTTCACCATCTTGTTCTAAAATTTCACAATATTTAGGCCAATTAGAGTCCATGTTAAGTTTTTTCACTGCCTTAGCTTCCATTGGTGACAACCACCTGGGGGTTTTGCTTTCCAATAAATCCTTATATCTATTCCAAACATTATACAGTGCTTTCCTAACAATATGGTTTTTAAAGCTTTTGTGCACCTTTACCTTGTCATACCACAAATATGCATGCCAGCCAAAACTATTGTCATATCCCTCCAGGTCCAAAATGTCTGTATCCTCCAGAAGTAGCCATTGCTTCAACCAGCAAAATGCTGCTGATTCATAATAAAGTCTTAAGTCTGGCAGGGCGAAGCCCCCTCTATCTTTCGCATCGGTTAAAATCTTAAATTTTATTCTGGGCTTTTTGCCCTGCCAGACAAATTTAGATATATCCTTCTGCCACTTCTTGAAGCAGTCCATTTTGTCCAGGATCTGCAACGTCTGAAACAAAAACAACATTCTCGGCAATACATTCATCTTGATAACAGCAATTCGGCCTAACAAGGAAAGTTTCAGCCTAGACCATATATCTAGATCCTTTTTCACTTCTGACCAACATTTTTCATAGTTATCTTTAAATAAGTTCACATTTTTAGATGTTAAATTTACCCCCAGGTACTTAACCTTTTTTGCTATTTCCAACCCAGTTTCACTTTGAAACCTATCTTTTTCTTCATTTGTTAGATTTTTTTCCAACACCTTTGTTTTCTGTTTATTTAATTTAAATCCTGCTACCTGGCCGAATATCTCAATTAATTCTAGAACTCTTTTGGTACTAGCTTCTGGCTGTTGCAAGGTTAACACTAAATCATCTGCAAATGCCCTTAATTTGTATTGTTTAGCTCCGACCTGTATTCCTTTTACCAGCTGGTCCTTTCTAATCATATTTAACAAAACCTCCAGGACAGATATAAAAAGTAGAGGGGATATAGGACATCCCTGTCGTGTGCCTTTCTCTATTGGTATTTCGTCCATTACCACATTGTTCACAATTAGTTTAGCTCTTTGTTCAGAGTATACTGCACCTATACCGTTTTCGAACCCTTGGCCTACCCCCATCCCATGGAGAGTCTTCTTCATAAAATTCCAAGAAATGTTGTCAAAGGCTTTCTCCGCGTCCACAAAGATCAAAACTGCCTTTCTGTTAATGTCCACCTCCAGCAACTCCAAAATGTCTATAATATTCCTCACATTATCCGACATGTGTCTCCCTGGGAGAAAGCCTGTTTGATTCTTATGAATCTCCTCTACCAATACTCTCTTAAATCTTTTTGCCAAAACGTCTGCAAAAATTTTGTAGTCCACATTCAAGAGTGATATAGGGCGGTAGTTCTTGACTTGATGTTTCTCAGTTTCTGTCTTCGGTATAAGTGAGATAAATGCTTCTTTCCACGATTCGGGAGCCTTTTTCCCCTCTAATATTTGATTACATACTTCCTTCAATGGTTGTATTAACCATTCCTTAAGAGCTTTGTAATATTTCGCAGTCAAACCGTCTGGTCCTGGTGATTTCCCCAATTTCATATTCTGGATGGCACCCTCTATTTCTTGTTCTGTAATTTTTTCATTCAAAATCCTTTTGTTTTGTTCTGAAATCTTTGATAATCCATATTTTTTGACGAATTCCTCTATTTCTTGTTCGTTTATAGGCCCTTGTGCATACAGTTTTTTGAAGAAACTTTGAAAACAGTTACTTATCTCATTTGGTTTGTTAATAAGTTTCCCATCTATTTCCAAGGATGTCACAGTATTTAACTTTTGTCTCTTTTTCAGTTGCCATGACAGCAGTTTCCCACATTTATCTGCCGATTCAAATGTCTTTTGCCTCATTTGCTTTATCTTCCATTCTATTTCTTGATTCGTCACTTCCATGTATTGTGTCTGATAATATTTTATTTCTCTTAAAATCTCATGAGACTTTGGTTTAGATCTCAATTTCTTCTCTCCTTCTTTTATTTGTTTCAATATCCTTTCCTTCCTCTCATTTTGTTTTTTCCTCTTTATAGAGTTCTGCTGAATTAAGAAACCGCGCATCACGGCCTTGCTTGCGTCCCATACTATTCTTTTTTCCACCTCCGTTCTCAAATTTATCTCAAAATAATCCTTCACTATTTTTTGGGCCTTTTGGTAAATTTCTTCATCTCTAAATAGGGTGTCGTTCATTCTCCATCTGAAGGTTCCAGCCGTTGTTAATTTCATTTCCATCTTTACTGCATTGTGGTCGGAGCAGGTTTTTGTGCAGATTTCTGTTTTTTTCACTCTTGGTGCCAGATTGCTAGAAATCCAGATTTGATCAATTCTGGTCCAGGTCATTTTTGCTTCAGAGAAGAAGGTTCCCTCTCTTTCCAGAGGGTTCCTTGTTCTCCAAATATCAATCAAGTCCATGGTATCAGTCAATTCGAAAAAAGTCTTTGGTAGTCTCCCGTCCTTAGATATTACTTGTCTTCGTGCTTTGTCCATATTTGTGGAGACAACTCCATTCATGTCGCCCATCAGAATGATTTTAAAGTCCATAAAATCCATTAAAGTCTCATGCAACTTCTTGAAGAACTCGGCCTTCCCCTCATTGGGTGCATAAACTCCTACAATTAAAGTCTTTTCTCCTTGGATTTGAATTTCTACTGCCAGGTATCTTCCTTCATCGTCCTTAAAGATCATTTTTGGTTCCCATTTTTCCTTGGCGTAAATCACCACCCCTCTTTTCTTGACTTTATCTGAGGAAACAAATTCCAGTCCTAATCTCTTATTTATCAAAAGTTTTCTATGTATCCTAGCAATATGGGTTTCTTGCAAACAGATTATGTCTAAATGTTCTTTCTTTAATATATGAAACACTTGATCTCTTTTTCGGGGATGGTTTAGACCATTGCAGTTCCAACTCAGAAGTTGCAGGGACATTTTTGTTACTGGGTATTTTCCCCACCGACTGCTCCAAGTTCCTGTTCCTCGTCGGTCGGTGCTGGGTTCAATCCAAACGATAGGTTTGCAATGTCCGGTATTTCCCTCTCCCTCGCAGTTCCTTTCTGAAAGTCCTCAAAGTTTCTCTCCAAAAAATGTTCTTTATCTTGAATTGTTTTTATTTTAATTTTCTTCCCTTTGAAGTTGAAGGACAGCCCTTGTGGGAATTCCCACCTAAATTGGATGTTATTTTGTTTCAATAAGTCAACTAAATCTTTGAATTGTGTTCTCACCTCCAAAAAGTATCTGGGAATATCTTTAAAAATCTGTATTTGGGCGTTTTTAATAACCAGTGCCTTCTGGAAATGTAAGTTCAATATTTTGTCTCTTTCTTCCTTAGATCTCAAAGTAATTAAACAGTCCCTTGGTTTCTTTCCTTGCTTCCTGCCAATCCGGAAGGCTGTAGTTATTGCAAATTCATCTTCCTCTCCCTCTAACTCATCACTCCAAAATTCTTGGAACTTATCTGTAAGAAATTCCCCAAGCTTGTCCTCTTCCTCCTCCGGTACCAATCTCAGTTTCAGATTCTTACCTTTCCTCTCCAGTTCCATAAGGGCCAAGGCTGCATCATGTTCATGTACTTTCTTTGCAATAGGAACAAATTTCCCTTTAGTTTCCTCGGCAGTGCTCTTTGCGCTCTCGGCTATTCTCCTTGTTTCTGTACTTTCTTGAATTAAACGATTTATAGAATCTGTATTAGACGATATTGTCGTTGTGTTCAAATCCAGTCTTGTTGTCAATTCTGTCAGTTTCTTGGAATTCTCTGTAGACTGCTTAGTAAGTGCTTCTAAAGATTCATTTATCCTGAGCAAAGCCTGTGTCATGGAATCCATTGATACTGTTGTTGCTTTTTCCTGCGCGGCTAAGGCTCCTGATATAGAGCCTCTTTTCTTTTGAGCCTGCTTTGCTTTGGATCTTGTTGCTATTTCATCCAGTGGGCCGCTCATATCTCAAGGTCGTTCCCACAGGAATAGTTGCAAGTGGAAAATCCCACTATTTCTGCCTCAGTACAACAGTCTCTCTTTTAGTCCTCTAGAGGGAGTACATTGTATCCAGTACGGGAACAAAGAAACAGGGAAAGAAATAGCCATACAAAGTTCCAAACGCGAAAGTCCAAGTAAAGACCCTACTTTGTTGCAATTTAAGATGTTACAGTTTTAGTCCACTAAAGCCCGGTTGTTTTATTTCAGATAAATCTTACTTTGTATCCACAATCTAATTTGACAGTTCGCTTCCAGGCGCTCACTGCTCCGGCAGCCTGGCCAGAGGTATCGGCAGTGGAAAGTTTCCCGTTCAAAACTCCTTTCTTTAAGCAGATAAAATTAAGTCAATTTTCTTCCCCCCCTCTCCTGCTCATTGGGGGGGAGGTCCTCTTTCGATGTCAGGTTTAACAGAGTTGAAAAGCATAAATACGTTCCCTTTAAGCACAGCTTACTCTTTTCGTTGCTCAGTCAATCATGCAGTTCCGGGAGGCAGACTTCCTTAATTTTTGCCTATCCCGTTTTCAGCCGAATCTTCTTAATTTTTAAAGTCCCGTTCCCTTTATTAGCCGTTCTTACTCATGGGTGTTGCTGCCAATCGGTAGTTTCAGGAAGGAATCGGCGCTCTCCGTCAATGGCGACGCGGCTTCGCTCCGTGAGCTGGGTTGCGATCCTCAGCACCGCGCTCACACCCGATGCCGCTCCGGAGCCTTTAAAAAGGCTCTTTCACGATACCGGGGGGCGCAAAGGTGCCCACCAAATCTCCTTGTTCACAGGCTTCAGCGCCTGTGATTTTAGGGGTCCCCCGCTCGCCATAGCGGGTCAGACCCGAACTCACGGAGCAGTCCTGCCTCGGAGCTCGAAGCAAGGACCACCATTAACGCTGGCGCCGACCGGAAGTCTCCCTCCCTCCCCTTTTCCTTTATTGTACTTCACTGTGCTGCAGCATCATATGGCTGCCAAAAAGGAGGCGTGGCATAAAATATTGTGTGAACTCTTTGATGATGGAATCATTTATTTTTAAATGCACCCTATTATACTCTCAAATGACGAGTGTCAGCCAAGGTAAGTTTTCAATACCTGGTAACTTTTTAAAGGGAGGGGAGAAGAGTCACACATGTTGAGGTTTATTGTTTCTTGTATTTCGAATATTTGTTTCTTGGGTCAAAGAAAATATCCCTGCAAATATAATGTTCCGTTTCAGATGCATATGGAGGAGCCATGCTTTGACTTCTTGCGAACAAAGAATACCCTGGGGTGAGTTTGCCATCTGAAGAAAGGCTTTGCAGTAAATATCACTTCATATACAAGAATTTCAGAGTACTTGATTTCTCTGAGTTCTTCCTGCTATTTAACAATAGATAGAAATATGGAATGTGCTTAAGTTAAGGGTCACCAAATTCTGTATTCTTGGAGGCCCCCTCATTCACCAGTCCAGACAAGTCATAGGGAAGGGGGACAGTCAAAAATTCAAAACTCAGATGTTCAGGCTCTATAATACAGCTGGTATCCCCTAACCCAGGGATGGTTAATGTGGTATCCAGCACATATTGTTGGACCCTAGTTTCCATCAGCTCCAGGGATGATGGGAGTTGTAGTCCAGCCCCAGGGAGTTAGAGATGACCCTATCATTCTATTATTCCAGCAATAAAGGTTTTACAGATATACACCATGTGTGCTTGTAAAGTCACTAATGAAGTGTAAATGAGCTTGCAAAAAAAGAAGCCCCAAATAAGAAAATCAGCAGTGGCCCTTTCCAAAATGCACATTAGGCAACAGTACAAGAAGACTTGGATGATATTGCATCCAAAAGCTCTGTGAGTAATGTCCTAGTCATTATCAGAGTAAACCTGCTGAAATTTATGGAATAAAGTTACTCTAAATATGAGTAATGCTGGATATCATCTTCCAATGGATGACTCTGAGAGCTAACCCTTTATTACATTCAAATCTGGTATTAAAGAAATAGTAGTGGCAGGAGGAAGTTAAATAAAGATGCTTCAGGGGCCAACTCCAGCCCGTTCTAGGTTTTGTCTGCATGCGAAATTTCTCATGATACCATTACCAAGAACCAGGGACCAAAACCTTTGAAGTCCTGCCTCTCCAGCTGTTCAGTAATTTCAGTTTGGGTGCAGACACAATGCAAACACAAGATCCCCAAAACAGTTTAATATATGGTGCCATGCTGTAGTCACAAATGTCACAACTGTTACGGTAAGGCATACAGAATTAGCCTGAAAAAAAGTACAACATAGTTAGAACAAATCTTGAAATGTGCCTTCCATTTAGGCAGCTGGCACATTGAAAGGCAGTAATGAAATCACTGGTTTAAAGCACTAATTCTAATGATGCAATCTGAACCATCTACCAAGTATTGCTTCCATGCACTTTAATTGAGCATGTGGGAGAACCGGTTTTGATGGATAGCTCCCATATACTAGTTAGTACTTGTTAATGATCAGAATAAAATGACTTGTGCTTGTGGAATGTTATTCTTTTCCTTTGATTTAAGCTACCATGTCTACCCTTCCACAAGAAACACATCTGGGATCCTGGGTTTCTCTGTTACCGTAACAACACAGGCAACCAAATATAAGTAAGTCGCCTATTAATATTTTTTCAAGAGCAGTTAAATTTAATATTATTGTTTCCATCCTAGGGCTCTGAACATTCTAGGGCTCTGCATAGGCCTGCACTTTTCCAAAACAGATATGACATGTTTAGAGTATAAAATGCAGCCAAGGTGCATTGTATGTCCCATAATTCCCCATTAATAATGTTTCTACTGCTCTCTTCCAAAGCGCTTGAGAATCTTAGTGTCTTTTGCAAGATGCATTTGCTTAAGTATACATTATGTGTTTCCTTGTGTAAGCTTTTCTACATGAATTGTCTGTGGCCTGGAGGCAGGTACAATTAATCACGCAAAAAACTATAGGAACAATGAGTTTGGCCATGATATCTCAAGATTCGGCTGGCTGTGCCTATGCCAAGGAAACGGACAATGTCACAACAAAGTGACATTTGGGTCCGCCATCTTGATTCAAACTGGTGGTGAGCACCCAAACATCAACAACAAAACACCACTTCAGGAGTCCTTGTGACAAGCTTGGTGATGATATCTCGAGAGGTTGCCCGACCTATAGAAAACAAACAGGCACACAAACCATTTTTCAAGACTGATAGAATGAAAACATCCTGGCTTGTTTGTTCAGATAGGTGATGGGAACAGTGAAATGGCTGCATGAGGGGACATCAGACTCATATGTATCTTATTAAGTTCAGGTGTTATTGGTCCAATGCAGCCATTGTGGTTAACGTAAGTCCAATTGCCTAAATAGCACATCAGACTTTAGCTGGATTGGGAGCTGTCTAATAAAGGTAGAAGGGACGCGGGTGGTGCTGTGGATTAAACCACAGAGCCTAGGACTTGCCGATCAGAAGGTTGGCGGTTCGAATCCCCGCAACGGCGTGAGCTCCCGTTGCTCGGTCCCTGCTCCTGCCAACCTAGCAGTTCGAAAGCATATCAAAGTACAAGTAGATAAATAGGTACCGCTCCGGCGGGAAGGTAAACGGCGTTTCCATGCGCTGCTCTGGTTGTCCAGAAGCGGCTTAGTCATGCTGGCCACATGACCCGGAAGCTGTACGCCAGCTCCCTCAGCCAATAAAGCGAGATGAGCACCGCAACCCCAGAGTCGGTCACGACTGGACCTAATGGTCAGGGTTCCCTTTACCTTTAATAAAGGTAGACTTTATAAGACTATATAGTTAATAAAATCCTTTATTTCGTATGTTGCTTTGAAACAAATGTAGAAGAGCTCAGACTTAATGGTGGGGAATTAATAAGCAAATATTGCCTCCTGTACCTTCAGTGGAAGCAGCCTTCCATGGCATAGAAAGGCAAAGTCTGAATCTAACCTAAAGGACCCAGTGTTTTTCAAGCAACAAAGCTAGAAAAACAAAATCCTGGATTCCACAACCTCCCTGCTTGATTGCCTGTCCTGGTCTTATTGCAGCGTGTTAAAACCCAAGTTTCAGTTTCCAAATGCGTACAGCTGCCACCCCCAGAATTTAAAACACCTGTTTCTTCTATGTGCTGTAAATATGATTCTTACATTTTAAAATCTCAATTGAGTAGTTGTCATAATTAATCAATTAGCTGAACCAAGATCACCAGCCAGCACTGTTGCTTTCTTTCTTTCTTTTATGAAGCTCTTGCCTGTGAAAATATGCTCATTGCTGGTAATATAAAGAACCTGAGAATGTTTATATTCGGGCAGTGCATTTGAGATGAATCTTCAAGCAACAAATGAGTTCCCTATTGTTTGCTTGAGAGAAACTGTTATCTTAATTAACCAGCTGTAAAATATTACCTTTGTTGAATGAAATACATTCCACACAAGTGCTACTATTATTTTTCATTTGAGGCCTGTCAGATTCAGTCTCTCCAGGCTTAGCAGGTGCATGATATACCAAAAGCTTCAGGACACTCTGGTTTCTTGTTGGTCCCTTTGCTTCCTTTTTGGGATGCTTGCTGCGGAATTCAATCTTTGTGAATTCCTATGTGAAATTTTCCCCCCTCTAACATAATGCATGCACTGCTTCCTAAAGCAAAGGACCATATAGAAACTTCAGTTATTGAGTGGTATATAAATAACTTAATAAAATAAAGACACGTCTTACAAAAGACAACCTAAAATATTAACTTTTTAAATGCCAATAAAAGAAAACATTAAAAACAAGTTACATTTTTTTAAAGCCATTATTTTTTTAAAAAAAAATGTTACCGACTAAAAAACTACATGTTAATATGGCATGCAAAACTTATGCACTTACAGAAAAGAAAATGTTGCTAGCGGGCATGTAAAATAAACAATAGAGTGAAGACAGTTAACTGCCTGCTATCAATGGGAAGGGAGTTCCCAAGAGTGGCACCTGCCATGCCCTCAATTTGTTGCAGAATGTACATATATCATGTGGCACTTGTAAAAGTGCCAGTTCCGCAGATCTAAGAGGTCATGTGGGCACATAAGGGGTTAGGTCAATAACAACTAAACTTCTTATGCCCTTGATAACTTTTAGCACTGAATTTGTTGATAAAAAAATAGAAGAGTTCTTTGTGCACTTTGAAGAAAAACTCCGGAAATTAACTGAGGACGAATTCTCTGCTCAGGTAAGACTTGTGGTTTGTTTTACGTTGTGCGTTGCATCCAGACGGGTTTAGGCACCTGAGCATTTATCTTGGACATCTTGTGGGACATCTTCAAGAGAAAATAAGTCAAAGGAGTAAGCCTTACACAAATCTGGAGTGGAGTCCCTAAGACAGTTGGATGGTACGCCTCCTTCAGCAACTCCTGCAGCCAAGCTGGTGCCAAACGTATTGCTCTGATTTCCTTTGCCCACATAAGTGAGGCCAAGGTGGGGGATTGTCATCTAGGCAGCCCAGGACCTCTGGACACACTGCCCAGGCTTGCACCTTAGGGAGGTCACTTTGGTGCTGCTAACATAGCAGTTTGACTTCACCCTCGGAGGCATACTCCATTGTCTCTCAAGACAGATGGATGCCAGCAACCAACAAGGGATCATATACACAACACTTGTCCCATGTCTTGAAGCATGGATCCAAGAGGTTATCTGCTTGTCGAGTTGCTTTCTATGCCTGGGTCCGAGCTGTTTTCCATTTCCCCTGCCACTTTCCCTTGGAAAGCCTGCTCTTTACCACTGAATCAGAGCAAACATCAATCTGCTGGATACCTGGTGTGGCGATCACAAAGGGTCCCCGGTGCCACCACTTTATTTCTCACTGCCACCACCCAGGCCCTACCTGGTACAACACTGCGTCCAGTCAGGGTTAAATTGAAACATAAACTTCTGTTTATTTATTGCAGTTTAACAAGTGTGTGGTTTCATAAACGGTATCGGTCAATTACAAACGAGGGGTGCCTATCCAGACCTATAACTTCCACTGCCTGCTCTCACTCACTAAACCACCTCTCAGATATTTACTTGTCTTCCTAGCTCCTAACTGTTCCTGACTCAGCTTATTTCGCTACACTAACTCAACCTACCCACAGACTCTATCCCAATTCACTCCCACTCCAACCAACCACCCAACTCCCAACAAACTCCTCCCTTTGCCCCTCCCAGAGCTGGTTTTATAGTCCCTCTGACTCCACCCCCTGGGTGCTGATTGGGTAACCTGTTTAACTATTTCACCTCCAGCACTCTCATATGTTAATGTCACACCTGGTTTGCTCTAATTCAGTGCTAAAGTGTAGGTTTTCCTGGGGGAAAGCACTGAGACAAGCGGAAGAATGGACAAGCCCTAAGTTAAGCTATAAAGGTCAAATAGATTGCTGCCACACCATAATTTTGCTGTTGCTCTGTGCCTCTCCACTGCTGCACAGATTTTGCTTGCCTGTTCATTGGATCAGAGCATAAAAAGGAGTGCACGCCTTGGAACGAGAAACAAACATTCATGGCAACGTGCAAGTTTTGCTTTTTGGAAGCAGAACTTTGTCAAAAGCAGAGACATTCCTACAGGAGCCGCATGTTTTACAGGTCTCAGCTCTCATAAAGCTTAAGCAAACTGATGATGCCCATCTTGGGGAAGAGGTGGACAGGAACTGGAACGAAGTGCTTACTCAGCAGTACGTGTTTGACAGACTTGCCCGAGAGGTAGTAAATAGTAAAACGCTACCCGTCTTCGTCTCTTGTTAATTGTTTGTTGTAATCGTTAAGTGGCTTTGCTCCTGGTCCATAAAATGGGGGGGGGGGGGTTATTGCCTTTGTGGGACTGGGCTGACTGTGTGTGATTGCCTACATGGTGCTGACAAGGCCAAAAGGGGAGACCTGAGATCTAGGCTTCCTAATTGAATTATGCTCTTGCAAAACAAAGCAAAAAAATCAACGCACAGCTCTTCACAAGTGAAAATGAACAGCTCGTTTACCACTTGAATGTTCTCTCAGTGTTTGTCATGTGTGAGGCAGCTGTGCCTTGAGATCTTCAAGATCCCAAAATGTGGTTACGGGGGGAAATTTCTTAAATTGGTGTCAGATTTTCTCTCACTTGTAGGAATCCACATGTAGCTTGCCTCCCATCTGCCCCAAGCTGGGGTGACTGTTCTGCTAAGCTTGCTAATGTGAGTTTATACATTGTGATGAGTGTACGGGGCTGTTGGAACACTTGCACTGGGCGGATTCCAAAATGAGAATCTAAACAGCCGAACCGATGTGTAGCATATCCCTTATATTTTTCTTAATACATCCAGATCAAGCCTTTCAATTGGCATTCTTTCCAAGTCAATGGACATAGGACTGCAAGATAAACTATCCCATATAATATGGTTCAAGGTGTATCTCTACTGTGGGGAAAGGGAGAAGAAACTATGGAGGAATTTATGTAATGGTGCTCATTTATAATGCTCATGCACCAAACACTCCTCCTAGGGCAATATCTGCATTTTGGGTCATTTTAGGTGGGGAACCTCAGTTCCAGGGGCCAAAATGTGGTCCTCTGGGTCTCTCTCTCTTGCCCTTTCCAGCCAAGCTAATCCTCCTCCTTGACCTCAGTCCTACTTTGCACCCTTCTTGAGAGTTTTTTGCCTGTCTGGTATGTGTCTGATAATGCCTCTTGCTTGCTGGATGGAGGACACAAAGGAGTGTATATCTGTCCTAAGAAGCTCTCTTTCTTTTATGGCTTATAGATTGTAGCCCTGAAGAGCTTTAGAAAATCCCATTTGCTTGACTGGTTCCTAGGATTCAGGGGCAAGAACAAACGAGTGCTTAGCACCCATGTGAGTATACCTGAAATCAGAGTATGTGTGCTCTCTCGCGGATAGATATGTAAATATGGGAGTACCAATGGATGCTATATATATATATATATATATATATATATATATATATATATATGCAGGTTTTGGTGTCCTCGGGTGTCTTCCCATGTAAAAGTTGGGGTGTCTAGGCGACGTTTCGACGAGGTCTCACTCGTCATCTTCAGGCTGGTGCTTTCGGCTTCTTGTTACTGGAACAGAGCAGCTATATATATATAGCTCAGGGATGGGGAACTGATGTTCGGGGGGAGGGGTCAAATGCTTCTCTGTCTGGCCCTTGGAGTCGTCCCCCCACAGGCCTCATTTCTCACTCAAACCTGTTTCGTGTCTTCCTTGAATGCTTTGGATTACCTAGAATGTGGCCTTACCTAGTTGGAGAGTCATTTGTGTCTTTGAGTGCTTGTAGAAACCCCTGGCTTTTGCATGGCTGGAATGTAGCTTACTATGAAATGGTAAGAGCAACGTCCATTGTCCCTCTCTTGCTTTTGCCTATAGATGGATAGTAACAGTGGCATTCTAGTCCATATTATACCTTGGGCCCTTGAGTCCAGGCTTCCCTCAATAACTTATTGTGTGCTACTGATTTACAGAAAGCAGTAGGAAGACTCTCCTTTTATTTACTTGTCTGTGTCATTCAAAGCCAGCACAGGGGACGATGCCCTAACCCAGGGATAGCCAACAGGTGCCTTGCAGATGTTGCTAAACTACAGCTTCCATCATCCTTGACCATCAGCCAAGCTGACTGGCTCTGACGGGAAATGGAGGGGACCACATTGCCTTCCCCTGTCTAATCTAAAGTCCTCTAGATCTAGGACACATTCATGAATTGAAAATGTGTATTTGTGGGATAGAACATCAAGAGCAACTTGTTTGGTAAAGAACTAACAAATAGCAGTTATAAGATACCTGACATCCCTCTTTATCACCTGTCCTAACTCCCCATCTTTTTACATGCATCTTCATTGTCTCTGATAACTCTCCATCTTCTTCCCACTCTTCCTTCAACTTTGTCCAACTATCTAGCTCCCTAACTGACATTGTTAGGCAAAGTCTTGGTCCGCCTGTCACTCAGTCACCACCCACCATTCCATCACTCTCCCCTGCTGTCAATCCTTCTCTCACACATTCTTCTGTTACACTAAGAATGAAACATCTGCTAACCACTTGACAGCAGAACCTGTAATTCTAGACTTATGGAATCTTGCCCCCTTTGTAGCTTTCAGCCTCTGGCAAGGTGACCTGGAAGCATCATTACGAGATGTACTTCCTGTTCTCTTGCACAATTTCACACTTATGCTTTCTGTTTTGTAATATCAGAAGAAGAAGAACTTCCACATTTCCCTTGTGGGGAGGACGCATGTCTCCCTGCCTGTGGAAGCATGGGGAGATTAGTACTGTAGGTTCTGCTTTGGATATTTAGAAGAACAGAGATTGCAACTCATTAACACAGACACACACCGCACTAAAATCCACCACTCTGAACCATAAGAAAATCCCTTATGCCAAGTCAGACCCTTGATCCATCTAGCTCGACATTGTCTACACTGGCTGGCAGCAGCGCTTCAGGATTTTAAACAGGAGCCTCTCCTAACCCTGCCTGGAGATGCCAAAGATTCTTCTGCATGGAAGGCAGGTGTGCTCTGTCTGAGCTATGACGCATATGCCATGATCACGCACACAAATAAAAATCCACAAATATTCCATACTACCTACTCAAAATCCTTATGTTTGCAGTCAGAGCTGTACAACACTGATTTGGTTATTTTTGAGATTTGATCAATGTTTCTTCCATCTCATGACCTTTGGCTTTCTTAAAAACCGCAGTCATCTGAACTCATTAAGGAAATGCTCCTTACTTTTACAGGTTTGTTATCTTCTCAGCTGTTTGTTTGTTTGTTTGTTTGTTTGTTTGTTTGTTTGTTTCATGGGGGTTTAATTGGCTTAAATAAAAAAAAGTGATGAGATCTTCATTTTTCTCTCAATAAGGTCTGCAGTGTATTAGAAGTCAATCTCAAATTTTAAAGTTTCTACATTTAACCTCCTATCTCAAGGTTTGCCGAGTGGTTCCCTCTAGATGTTGCCAGACTTCACCTCCCATTAAAAAGCACTGAGATAGCTCAGTTGGTAGAGCATAGTGCTGTTAATGCCAAGGTTGCAGGTTGGATCCCTGTGTGGGGGAGCTGCATATTCCTGCATTGCAGAGGGTTGGACTAGATGATTCTCAGGGTCCCCTTCCAACTCTACAATTCTATGATTAGCTCCAGCCAGTGTGGCCAGCGTGGAGGGACGACTGGACATGTAGATGAGCCACACCTGGAGGGCACAATTTTGACTATTCGGGTTCTACATTACTAGATAAAGTTTGCAGGTGGAGTTAGTTTTAGGGATTTTGCACTGTGGTGCTTGCCATCTGAAGTGAAATCCGATACATTCATCTCCAAATTGACTTCAAGCACCCAATATTACCCAACCAGCAACTTTCTGTTTATATGTGCAACGCTGTTTGCCAAAACAAAGCTATGCCCCCATCTCCCTTGCAAGCTTGCTTTATGCTTACTGAATTTGTACACCAGGAAATCATTTTGCAGTAACCCAGATGTTTGGGCCAAGTTTGTCATATGCAAAAGCGTGCCTACAGTTTGTTCACGTATCATCGGTTGATAGGAAGCCTGTCAGAAATGACATAATTAACATGATGTTGGGATTGTGCTTGCAGGAGACCAGACTCTGTTTGAACTTTTAGGCCCCAGGTGTTTGCTGCTTTGGTAACTGCTTGGCCTTTGAATTCACAGGTGGTTGGCTATGGCAAACAGGAAGGGAACACGGATTTCTCACGCACCTACAGCGTTCAGGGGACTTTCTTTGGCAAAACAGCTGAACTAACATTCCTCCCCTCCTCTCCCCTGCTGAATCTCCCTTCTGTTATGGACATACGGGCCTTCACCTCAACGCTTAACGTTCTTCCTTACCACAAGATACTAAAATAAACCGTCATAAGCTTTAGCCTCAAGGTTGCTTATGTGTCGTGCTTTCATGGTGCTGCCCTCCACATGCTGCTAGAACCAGATCGTTCGCTGTGCTAGCTAAAACTGATGGGAGATGGAAGTCCAGCAACATCTGGAAGTCCACCTTTGCCATATTGTCTCTTATTTTGTCTCCACCTTGTTTAATATGCAGACCGTTTTGTGGGGGGAAGTGTGAAAAGGGCCCAGGTAGCACCAAGTTCAAAATGACTGGGAAATCTCTGAGAAAACTCTAAGAACAGCACAGTGCCCCCAATACGGGCAACAACCAAAGTACACACATCCAACTGACGCGTGGCCAGGCACACGCACATCATGCTGAACCAGGAAGTGACTTTAAAAATAGAAAGGCGGGGGGGAGTCATGAAAACAGAAATCCAATGAACCTTTGCAAATACAATCCCAGGAGCCCTTGCACTGACCATTGAGGCCTGTGGAGAGTTGGGAGTTTGAAGGGAGCGATTGTGGCGGAGTTTGGTATCTGGTAAGTTGAAATATACTCGAAGTCGAGAGTGGATTTCATGCTCTTTATTCAGCTTATAGTGGTGAGGAGGAATGGAAGTTCCCCCAGAATGTCTGCTTTATATACATTATTTACACAATGGGCCCCACGTGATTGGCTAATTCCGGGATTCACCTGTAGACCAATCTGGTTGCAGATTCACTTCCACCTGGAGCTGGATTGGGTGGCTCCTGTGGACCAATCAGACTGCTGCATTCTGGACCCTATTGTTCTAGGACCAATCAGACTGCTGCATTCTGAATCCTATTGTTCTAGGACCAATCAGACTACTGCCTTTTGGATCCTATTCAACTCAGTACATAAGTGCTGCTGGTATTTTTAAAGAGTTTTCCAAGGCTTTCCAGAGGTTTAGAAGGTGTTTGCAGATTTTTCCAATAGTGTTTCAAATATACACGACTTGTAACTTGCCTTGGGATTCAACCCCCATGTAAATGGGGAGTTGCCTGCATTTCCATATAGAGTGCTTTGAATGACTTGGGGGGGGGGACTCCCATCTCTTGTGGGGGTGCAATTAATGCCAGCACTGTCCATTAAGAGTTTGGGTGTAATCTTCGACACCTCCCTTTCCATGGAGGCACAGATTGCAGCTACAACAAAGGCGGCATTTTTCCATCTCCGCCAAGCTAAGCAGTTGGCTCCTTACCTCTCTTGCCCTGACCTAGCCACTGTGATCCACGCGACGGTCACCTCCAGACTGGATTATTGTAACTCGCTCTACGTGGGGCTGCCCTTGAGACTGACCCAGAAACTCCAGCGGGTGCAGAATGCCACGGCGAGACTCTTTACGGGGTCCTTGCTGTGAGATCACATTCACCCGGTGCTATACCAGCTGCACTGGCTCCCGGTGGAGTACAGGATCAGGTTTAAGGTGCTGGTTTTAACCTTTAAAGCCCTATATGGCCTAGGACCCTCGTCCTCTCCTGGTATGTCCCACAGAGGAGCTTACGATCTTCAAATAAAAACATCTTGAAGGTCCCAGGCCACAGAGAGGTTAGGCTGGCCTCAACTAGAGCCAGGGCTTTTTCGGCTATGGCCCCGATTTGGTGGAACGCTCTGTCACAAGAGACTAGGGCCCTGCGGGACTTGGCATCTTTCCGCAGGGCCTGCAAGACAGAGCTGTTCCACCAGGCCTTTGGTCAGGGCACAGCCTGACTCCCTCCTTTGGCAATCTTCACAGAACTCTAGCCCAGTGGTTGCCATCAATTTGATTTGAATTAATTTTATAATGAAATGATTTTAGAATGCTGTACTATTCTATTGTTGTTAGCCGCCCTGAGCCCGGCTTCGGCTGGGGAGGGCAGGATATAGATAAAATTTATTATTGTTATTATTATTATTTCTTTGAATATATCACCTTCTTCTCGGTGGTGGCCCCCTTGTTGTAGAATGCTCTTGACAAGGTTGTTTATCTACCCCTATTATCTGTTTAAACTATGAGTTCCATCCAACACTTGTCTGTCTGCTAGCACAAGGCGCCTTGCATTGATGGAGATCTACTAACATAGGTCAGTAATCGCCAACATGGTGCCCTCCAGATGATGTTTATCCGTGTGTGTCCAATCATCAGTGCTGACCAAATGCCCAGGATTATACAGCCCTTTTTATATTTTTTTTAAAAAACAAACCTCTTAGTCTACTCTTTTTAATGTAGCAGAGAATAAAAAGCCTGAACCCCATGGTCCTATCCCTCAGCTGGAGCCCACGGGTACCTCAGGGTTTGTGATTAAAAGTAAACCAGTTTATGGTTCAACTCTGGAATAGCTCTCATTTCTGTAAATGATCATTTGCACTCAGCCACCCAGAGCAACACAATAGCCTGGAGTGTTGCAATCAGCGATCCTAAGGAAATCTGAGAAGAGATGAGAAAAGTGTGATGCAATTTCTCGTCCTCTGCTGTAAACTGTACTTGAAAAAGAACACATTTGTGCCAAGGGTTCATGCGCTACAGGCCACGGGGAATTTGCAAATTAAAGCACTTTCAAAGTACTTTTTCCAACTCCAGTTTCCCCAGTGTTCTATTACTACTTAAGAAGGACTGATAGGATATTGCCATTCCAAGTTATTTCTCACAGAGCATAACCAAAAAGATGGCACTTAGCCTCCTAAGGTGGAAAGCAGACATATTGGCCACAGTCCAAATATCAACTTTTAAGCATGCCCAAGTGTGATTTTTGTTTTAGTGGAGAAGATTTTTGCCTTCCCCTCCTGCCCTTTGAATAGCAGGCCCCTAAGAACATGCTTTTCAAAGTGCATAGAGGTCACCTCTAGATGTATTTTTGCAACAGGGATTCAAAGGCATGCTAGAAATACTGAGAAATTAAAGTGGATTAAAGCACTCTGTTGCCCTAGTGCAACAAACCCATCTTTAAATAAATAAACTTCATGTGATGGAGCTCCACAACCTGGAACTAGCACACTTTGGAAAACCTCTGCTCTACGAGGGTCAGGGTAGTGTAGTGGTTAAACTTTTGTATTAGGACTTGGGATCCCAGGGTTTTAACACACACACCCCAAGTGAGCTTGGGGGGGGGTTAAAACCCTGGTATCCCAGGTCCTGGTATCCCAGGACCTTTGCCAACAAAGGTCCGTATTGTTAAAGCCATGGTTTTCCCAGTAGTGATGTATGGAAGTGAGAGCTGGACCATAAAGAAGGCTGATCGCCAAAGAATTGATGCTTTTGAATTATGGTGTTGGAGGAGACTCTTGAGAGTCCCATGGACTGCAAGAAGATCCAACCTATCCATTCTGAAGGAAATCAGCCCTGAGTGCTCACTGGAAGGACAGATCGTGAAGCTGAGACTCCAATACTTTGGCCACCTCATGAGAAGAGAAGACTCCCTGGGAAAGACCCTGATGTTGGGAAAGATGGAGGGCACAAGGAGAAGGGGACGACAGAGGACGAGATGGTTGGATAGTGTTCTCAAAGCGACCAGCATGAGTTTGACTAAACTGTGGGAGGCAGTGGAAGACAGAAGTGCCTGGCGTGCTCTGGTCCATGGGGTCACGAAGAGTCGGACACGACTAAACGACTAAACAACAATGAGTGAGCTTGGGCCAGTCACAGCCTCACAGCCTATCTTAACACACAGGGTTGTTGTGAGGATAAAATGGGGGGGGGGGGGAGACGACTATATACACCACCTTGAGTCCCTTGGAGGACAGGTGGGATATAAATGCAATTAATGAATGAGCGAATGAATTAATAGCATGCTGCTAGGGGTATTTAAGTAGCAACTCTGAAGGATCTGGCAAACATAAATGCTTTATGCTTACAAACCTATGGTGTGTGTGGGGGGGGTGAGCATTTCATGGTTTCCACCATGACTTGTGTGTGTCTGTGTATTTTACACTGGTGCTTTAAGAGACATCTGTCTGAAACCTTTCTCCCTGAACCTTCATTTCAATGTCAATTTAGCAAAACAGGGAGAAAAACAAATATTTTGTTTCAACACAATGCTTCTCCTTCAGCTCAGTGAGAAATAATCCCTAAAAAGGGTAAGATTTCAATTATAAGTCAGCCCGCTAATAAATCCTCCCCATCTTTGTGGCAAAGGAATTATTTGCACTAGGCTGCAACACCCTCTGCGGTCTGAGCAGGCCATTGCTTTGCTTGTAACACAAGCTAGCACATTAGCGCCACATTCCTCCAATTTTGTGAAGCATTCCGCTGCAGACTTAGCACTCATTTGATCTGATTAGTTCCCTGCTCTTTCAGTTAGGCCATTTCACTGTTTTCTGAAAGCGGTGCTAAGTCAGCCACTAAAGAAATGAACCCTTGTTTTCCTTAGCACCCTTGTACGCCTTGACCACCACGCAGAGCCTAAAATCTGCACCTGTTTCCTCTTGTGCACATCAACACGAGATAGCACAAGCTATGGACTGGCCCTTCGATCCATGAATCATTCGTTTCTGAGAATTCCCTTCCTTCTTAGCCTCAAAAGGTAGGATGGGAGGACAACTGAACACTGGATATCTTCACCCCCATTGTCTCCAGAGACTGATGGCTGCCAACTGGATATAAATTGTAGAAAGTTGGTGCACATTCCATATACAATGCTACGTTCATGGAAGGGATCAGCATAGGGCTCAGCGAATCTTGCTTCCATCCATTCACTTTCCTAGTTGGCCCTTGGATGTTTATACCTGCTGCTGCTTGTACGTCACTCAGAATGAACCGCTTGTGGGCCAGAACCAGAGAGGGGCAGCTGTAGGGTGGGTGATGGAAGAAGTCGACTGGTTTCCTATACAAGTAATGGCCATTGTGCAGCCAGAGAAGGAAGGAAGACCATATCCCACTTCTGCCCAAGATGGTGGTTCACACCCTTGTTACATATATATGTATGTATTGGGAAATGTTGATTATCACAATGGTAGCTGTGTATAACTGATGCTTATGCCATTCTAAATGCTCTCCACCCATTATGATTTTTCACATATATTTTTTTAAAAAAAGAGAACAGAGCAATAATAATAATAATAATAATAATAATAATAATAATAATAATTTATTTATACCCCGCCCATCTGGCTGGGCCTCCCCAGCCACTCTGGGCGGCTTCCATAGAAACCAAAAATACAGTAAAATATCACACGTTAAAAACTTCCCTGAACGTCAGGTAGTTGTTTATCGCTTTGACATCTGCTGGAAGGGCGTTCCACAGGGCGGGCGCCACTACCAAGAAGGCCCTCTGCCTGGTTCTCTGTAGCTTTGCTTCTCGCAATGAGGGAACCGCCAGAAGGCCCTCGGCGCTGGACCTCAGTGTCCGGGCAGAATGATGGGGGTGGAGACGCTCCTTCAGGTATACTGGACCGAGGCCGTTTAGGGCTTTAAAGGTCAGCACCAACACTTTGAATTGTGCTCGGAAACGTACTGGGAGCCAATGTAGGTCTTTCAAGACCGGTGTTATATGGTCTCGGCGGCCGCCCCCAGTCACCAGTCTAGCTGCCGCATTCTGGATTAGTTGTAGTTTCCGAGTCACCTTCAAAGGTAGCCCCACATAGAGTGCATTGCAGTAGTCCAAGCGGGAGATAACCAGAGCATGCACCACTCTGGCGAGACAGTCCGCAGGCAGATAGGGTCTCAGCCTACGTACCAGATGGAGCTGGTAAACAGCTGCCCTGGACACAGATTTGACCTGTGCCTCCATGGACAGCTGTGAGTCCAAAATGACTCCCAGGCTGCGCACCTGGTCCTTCAGGGGCACAGTTACCCCATTCAGGACCAGGGAATCCTCCACACCTGCCCACCTCCTGTCCCCCAAAAACAGTACTTCTGTCTTGTCAGGATTCAACCTCAATCTGTTAGCCGCCATCCATCCTCCAACTGCCTCCAGACACAGAGAAATTTCACATGAAGAATGAGCCAACATCTTTTTATGTTTATATGCATGTCAATTTTATTGATCAACTTGCAGAAATACAGGTCAAATCCACATCTTACATTTAAAGCACTTGGCTTCCCCCAAACAATAGTTTAGCCTTCACACAGCTGCAGTTCCCAGAACCTTTAATAGAGTGAAATTCCTTGGGGGAAGCTGTGAACATGCTTCATCATCATCACCACCACAGTTAAAACAATGCTCAAGGTGGCTTACAATATGAAAAGATTTACATAGTCATAAACATAGCAAAGTAGTCATAAAAATAAACAAAACACATCAAAAGCTTCATAACCAAACTGAACAATTTCCACATAAAAATAAAGATACAAAAAATTAAAATCAATAACAGCAAAAACTCCCGACCAAACTTCCCCCAAAATACACAAGTTCTTGCTGGGCAGCAGCAGTTCTTATGAGGCCAGTCAGGTCCCGCCCTAGGCCAGGTAGCGAGAGGCAGGAACGGGACCCACAGGCACTCACAGCAGGGGAGTCCTCTTGGACAGCAACAGCAGCAGTTCTTATGAAATGCATAGTGAGGATGTGGCCATAGCCATTGCGTACAAACCCCATGGAAATGGATATGCTAGGGAGCAAAGGCACAAAACAACTCACTCTGTGATCTCCTTTGCTGGAGGTCTTTAAGCAAAGACTGCTAGCGAAAGACAATGTGGAAACTGAGCATTTGCATTCTTTTCTTTCACCTATACAGTGGTACCTCGGGTTACAGACGCTTCAGGTTACAGACTCCGCTAACCCAGAAATAGTACCTCGGGTTAAGAACTTTGCTTCAGGATGAGAACAGAAATCACGTGGCGGCGGCGGGAGGCCCCATTAGCTAAAGTGGTGCTTCAGGTTAAGAACAGTTTCAGGTTAAGAACGGGCCTCCAGAAAGAATTAAGTATGTAACCAGAGATACCACTGTACTCCAATGTTTGATAAGAGGTTTTACAACCTCTATTTTGACCATGACCTAGAAAACAGGTGTTGACCAGACTCACCCATATTCCTACCACAGTTTCCCTCCCTCCCCCCCCTCTCTCTCTCTCTCACACACACACACAAACACATACACACAAACCTTAATCTATGTACTTGTTGGATGCCGCTTCTCAGAACATTAAATCAATCTTGCCTGTGCTTTATTAAATTCATTGGTCATTTGCTGTCACTCTCTTGCTAAGGTTGATAGTGGCATGCAGATTTGCATTGCTTCTTTCCTACTATATTGGTCTACTGGAAGTACAGCTGTGTGTCTGCCCACTTCTGTTATTAGTTACTTACAAAGGTCCCTTAGTGACTGAACCTCGCCTCACAAATTCATCCAGTCTGTGAATACTGCTTGAGTGATGGCGTATGGCAGGCATAGGCAACCTTTGGCCCTCCAGATGTTTTGGCCTACAACTCCCATGATCCCTAGCTAACAGGACCAGTGGTCATGGATTATGGGAATTGTAGTCCAAACATCTGGAGGGCCAAAGGTTGCCTATGCCTGGCATATGGGGCTCATATGAATCGGGTATATTTCATCATTATTTTTTTCATCATTTTATTTGTATGCCGTCTTTCCACAGTTAAAAACAATGCTCAAGGCGGCTTACAACATGACAAGATTTACATAATTACAAAAGTCATAAACAATAAATAAAGCACATCAAAAAAAATATCTGCATTTCCACACGGCTAATTACTTTTCAACAGAGGCTCATTGATATTAGAAGATCCTGCAAAAGCTACATCAGTTTGTGGCTCATCAAAAGGTACCTCTCATATACCCACCTGGTAATTCAAATAAGGGCCATTGGGGTCTGCTCCCTCTGGGCCGGGAGCAAAGCCTGAGCAACAATGACAACAGCAGTGGTGAGCCTCAGAGTTTGGGGCCCTTCCCACAGCTGCAACCTCTCTCTTGCACATTATTTAGGATTGCCTGGCCGGAATTAAGATTGCTGGAAGAAATATCAACAACCTCAGAAATGCAGATGACACACCTTTGATGGCAGAAAGTGAGGAGGAATTAAAGAACCTCTTAATGAGGGTGAAAGAAGAGAGGGCAAAATATGGTCTGAAGCTCAACATCAAAAAAAACTAAGATCATGGCCACTGGGCCATCACCTCCTGGCAAATAGAAGGGGAAGAAATGGAGGCAGTGAGAGATTTTACTTTCTTGGGCTCCATGATCACTGCAGATGGTGACAGCAGCCACGAAATTAAAAGACGCCTGCTCCTTGGGAGAAAGACGATGGCAAACCTAGACAGCGCCTTAAAAAGCAGAGACATCACCTTGCCGACAAAGGTCCGTATAGTTAAAGCTATGGTTTTCCCAGTAGTGATGTATGGAAGTGAGAGCTGGACCATAAAGGCTGATCGTCGAAGAATTGATGCTTTTGAATTATGGTGCTGGAGGAGATTCTTGAGAGTCCTATGGACTGCAAGAAGATCAAACCTATCCATTCTGAAGGAAATCAGCCCTGAGCACTCACTGGAAGGACAGATCCTGAAGCTGAGGCTCCAATACTTTAGCTACCTCATGAGAAGAGAAGACTCCCTGGAAAAGACCCTGATGTTGGGAAAGATGGAGGGCACAAGGAGAAGGGGATGACAGAGGATGAGATGGTTGGATAGTGTTCTCAAAGCTACTAACATGAGTCTGACCAAACTGCGGGAGGCAGTGGAAGACAGGAGTGCCTGGTGTGCTCTGGTCTATGGGGTCACGAAGAGTCGGACACGACTAAATGACTAAACAACAACAAGCTGTCAAGTGTGGAGCTGCATTTTACCATTGACCCACAGATCTTAAGTTCTGTTACCAGGCCAGGTTTGAAGTTCTTTTATTAATTCACAAAGCTCTAAATTACTTGGACCAAAGTACTTCAAGGACCTCCTGATTCTTTATTCCTTGAACACCAAAGTCTTCTGATGGGGCATATGCCCCTGGTTGGCCTTTACCAGGTGCCAAGCCTTCAGTGTGATGGGTTCTGCCCTGTAGAACTCCTTGCCAATGAAGGTTCAGCAGGAATCGTCCCTGCTTGCTTTTAGACATCTTCTAAAAATTGTATTATTCAGACAGGCCTTTCAGATCTGAGATCCAGTGCCAACCAGTTCTAACTGATGTGTTCTTACTGTTCTTACTGATGTGTTTGACATTTACATTGTTTTTTATTGTAATATTGTGTTTTTAGTGTGTATACCACCTTGTAATATTTTAGAGGAAAGGATGGTTTATAAATATTTAAACCAAATAAATTAAATTAAACATCTGGATAAAGCAATGCAAAGGACCATAATTACTGGCTTGCTGGGTCAGACTAAAAGTCCATCTAGCCTTTTTCTCCAAAACAGCTATTCCAGAGCCTTTAAGATGTTGAAATATAACTTAAGATGGAGGTCCCCTGGTTTTTTTTTCCAGCACATGGCTCTGATTATGAAGGCTGGGTTTTTAGCAGCCAAGACCTTTCCCAGGCCCACCTAACCTTTTAAAAGCCATATCGTGGCAATGAGTTTCATGAGTATTGTATGCTTCGTCCTATTTGTGTTTATGGTATACAAGCTGATCTGCTTTGGGCTCATCTCACCTTGGAGGTTTTGGTATGTGAACACCATATGTTCCTAGTCATACCTTTCTAGAAGTCTCTCTTCTTTGGAGGTATGGTGTTTAAGTCTGGCTTATCCTACCCCAGCCTCAAAAAAAAAGCAGTTATTAACAATTCAAATGTAATTTTAGTTATCATACATCTGGAATGGATCAAAGTGGCTGCAGTTAGAAGAATGCAAGCAATCAAACCCAGATGTTTCAATACGGCAGTGTCTTGCAGACTCACTGGATCTCAATGGGTAACAAATGAAAGATAAATGTTTTAACATTAAAGGGCTAAGTGGGTTTAAATTTAGGTGGCTTGAAGGTGGCAGAGATGGTGAATGACTTTATATCCAGAAAGGTGTGAGGTCTTAAGGAATTCTAAGGTTCCAATCAAAGCCTGCTTATTTAAAAATAATCAGAATCTTAACCTACAAAGTCAGCACATTTAGGAAGCTTTTGTGGTAGGACAGCAGAAATTCTTGTATAGAATCTCTGTTCTTTTAATTTTATTTAGTTCTTATTTAATTAGCAGAGAACAATAAATTCCTCCTCTTCCAATGATCTCAAAGCAATGGATGTGTAGGGATCCCTGCACTTCCCAATTTTATCCTCACATTAACCCTGTTCAGTGAATTATCTGAGAGCTTCCAATTGACTCAATGCCATGCAATCTGCTCCACGGCCAACTGGGGATTGGAAGCCAACATTGCATCCTCCATGTCAGGAGCATGCAGAGTTCAGACTTATGGGGTCAAATTTATATTTTTCCTACAACATCAAGCTCTACCAACCAATCAATAAAGTGGGTGCCTCTGAGCGCATTCTGAGCCTAGGAATTCATTTTTCAGCAAAAGAACTGATTTGAACACCATTCTTTTGCACAAAACTCCACTCCTTATTAGTTTGCTTTATTTCAGATGCCTAATTTAGGTGGTAAAGTCATTTTGTTGTCACTGTTAAGCGGTTAGGAGTTGGCAATTATTGCCAGTCTGCTACAAATCACTACCAGTTGATCTGATCTCCCATCTGCCCAGCCCTGCACTACATCATATTTGGAAAGGTGTTTTAGTACTCAAGGGAAATAATCCTCCAATGTTTCTTGGGGGGGGGGTTTACATTTCGTATCATGGTCTCATTTGGATCAGAAAGATAGCAGTCTTTGCGGAAGGTTTACATCTAATCCGTCCAATCCTTCCCATACTTTTGTGGAACACCCTTTTCTTCTGCTTTGATGTGGATGGCAGGTGCGAATCCACAAAGACAACAACCCAATTCACTCAGTCACTCATCCAATTACTCTTCTCTTATTTACAAGTAGCTTTTCCCAGCATCATATCATGCAGTCCTGACCACCCACACAACCAGCTTTTTAGTTGGACGCGGAGTGTAAATTCTGGGACCTGGAAAGTTTCTGCTTTTGTTAGTTGCTGGTTAGGGCAGCTAAAATGTTAAAGCACATCTTTGCTAACATGTCTTAGCTTTAGATTTTTCCGCCATTGCATCATTGGCACCACCAGCAGCAGCAGCAGCACTGAAGTGGTCCACTAGTAGGAATGACCACCAATCAAATGTGTGGCAAACAAGGGGTGGTGTTGGGAATCCCCATCTCTACCAGAAAGTGGTTACTGACTAGCTAGATGCCCTCATGCCCATCTCCATCCCACCACACCTGTGCAGGGAGCAGCCGGCCAGTTAGCAACCACCAGTAACCACCTCCCAGCAGTCTTTGGAAAGAATCAGTTGAAGACCAACATTACACTTCTGGTTCACCAGGAAGGTACTGGATGAGCTAAGCCAAGGATTGGAACCAGCACTGACCTGGATATGAAGACTTCTTCAGGTCCATGAATAACCCTCACTCCCTAATACTAATATGAAAAAAGACCACCAAATGCTTCAGGTGTAAACGCTTATGATGCTCTGAAAGCAAGAGGTTGATGGTGTTTTGTGGGGATGGCAAGCCAAAATATATCATATTAATGCAACAAGCAGCTAAACGTATAAGTATGTCAATTTAGGGGGGATATGACAACTTTGGTCTTCTGATTCAGGGGTTCACATGGAATTGGCAACCCCAAGGGTCCTATTAAACTTACTTTAAAATATCTAATAAAACTTCCAAAGTAGGGCGGGGGGGGGGAGCGTCATGACAAATGTAAGATCAAATGTTATCTGCTATCTGATTTGGACCAGAACACACAGAGGATAAATTTCAAATTAGATTATAAACTTGATCCGCATTGCAGGAAATTTGAAACCAGCATATTATAAAGCAAGCAAATCAATCATGGCAACACAAATAAAACAGAAATGCCCTGAACAAAGCTTGTGTCCACAAGCATTATTAATATGTATATACATATATAAATACTTTTTTTAAAAAAACCAATACTAATGATCTAACGCAAATTGACAAACCAAGATAATGGAGAGATATGCTTTTTTTAAAAAAAAAATGCAGGGTAACCTCACTTTGTTGTTTTAAACCTCTTGGAATGGCAAGTGATTTTATATGACTGACGATGTGATGTTTTAGGCATGAGAAATCTTGTATGGGATAGGAATCAGAGCTGAAGGCTTGAATTTCCTTTTTAAGGATAGAGTTACACTTTATGTGCCAAAGCACTATATTTAAAAAGCATGGGGTAGGATATCAGAATTTCTTCTCATTGCATAACTCTGCAGCAAGCAACACAACCAGCAGAGCTTAAACCCCAAAGCCCCCAATGCATAGACCAATAGATGTCCCTACTTTGAAAGAAGCTGATTGTAAAAAAGAATAAATAAATCCTTTTGAGGGGTTCACTCATTTCAGGAATAATAAAGAAATCAAATGAGCTGAATGAGTTCATGGGAAGAGCAATGAAGAGCCTGTTTTGACCTTTCTTCTACCTTTTGGCCTCTGTGAATGTGTCCTTCCAAATTCTGTTTATCTCATTCACAAGGCGTTATGAGTCAGTGTCTTGTGCTTGACTTAAACCAGAGTCTTGGGTTAAAATCCCCAATCAACCATCAAGCTTGCTCAGAGGTATTGGGCCAGTCTCTCTCTCCTCATAACCTACCACTATAGATTGTTTCAGGAATAAAATGGCAGAAGAAAACATGTACCCCATCATCATCATCATCATCATCATCATCATCATCATTTATTATTTGTACCTGACCCATCTGGCTGGGTTTCCCCAGCCACTCTGGGCAGCTTCCAACAAAGATTAAAAATACATTAAAATGTCACACATTAAAAACTTCCCTGAACAGGGCTGCCTTCAGATGTCTTCTGAATGTCAGGTAGTTGTTTATCTCTTTGACATCTGATGGGAGGGTGTTCCACAGGGCGGGCGCCACTACCGAGAAGGCCCTCTGCCTGGTTCCCTGTAGCTTTGCTTCTCGCAGTGAGGGAACCACCAGAAGGCCCTCGGCGCTGGACCTCAGTGTCCGGGCAGAACGGTGGAGACGCTCCTTCTGGTATACTGGACCGAGGCCATTTAGGGCTTTAAAGGTCAACACCAACACTTTGAATTGTGCTCGGAAAGGTAGGATCAAAATATAATAGCATAGTAATATTTTTGTATTTTAACAAAAGTTGGGTAGCAGTAGCAAGATTCCAGGGGGTTCCAGGCAGTTACCCAGGGTCTATATTCCTTTGGAGAATTGAATACATGGCAGAGACATCATAGCTTTAAGGAAATGATGCATAATGAATTGAAAAAAAATGTTTAAAAGTACTTCCCCCCACCCCCAAACCAGAGTCCTTTCTGTTGGGGATAATTCAGACTGAAATTCCCAGGTGTCAAAAAATGATATTTATGTATGCCACTACTACAGCCCATGTTTTGTTAGCCCCAAAATGGAAAACAAGCGAGGTCCCAACTAAAGAAGAATGGCAACTTAAGTTTACAGAATATGTGCAGCTTGCAGACTTAACGTATAGAATAAGAGAACAAGAAGAACATACGTTTAGAGAAGATTGGATAACATTTATTGATTATATGGAAAATAACTCTGTACAGCTGAAAACGCTGGCAGCATTAAGATAAATTCAACAGTGTAAATAAGTTTTGATGGGTGTAATAATAGAATACTGAATGGTATAGTTTTTGTAAAATATGCAGGGATTTATGATATGTAAAATGAACCATGGAAAGAGAAGAGGTCATTGATATTTTAAGAATGTAAAAATGAGTACTTTAAATTGTAAAACAGAAAATTTAAGTATATGTATATGGAATATGATTTATTCGCATATTTACACCTTTAGTCTGTGTGGAGGAACCCCATCTCAAGAAGGGCTTCTTCCCCACAGCAGTGCACTCAAGAGCATCTCTCTGAGCCTGCCTGCAGCTAGACTGCCGAAAATGGATCTGTCTTTGTTCTCATCCTTGTTCTCCCCAGCGTACCTCACTAAAAAGACTCTTCTCCTTTCACCTCACAAACATGCACCATCTTGGCCACCTCCGTCTGCCCAGGCCCAAGATTCCTCTTAGATGGGCCAACTACACCTTTGTCATGTTAACACCTTAGTCCTAAGTGAGGCCCTGGCCTGGAAAGGATGCTTAGCCTGCATTCTTCCACTGGCCTGCAATTCTCCCTTCAATGCCCCAAATAATCATAATCCCACCATTTATTAATTTCAACTATAGTAATATTAAGCAATTCATATATTCCACAGGCTTAAGTTGTTGTTGCTGTTTTAAATAGTCTGCTGGCTTCCTGGTTATTCGTGATTTTGCTGGAGCTTTCACATTATGATTTTATTATGGTTTTAATTAAATTATTTTATTAGTGTTCTTTGCCTTATCCCAGCCAGGTTTGGGGGCAGCTGTGGAAACAGGTTTATATAGGGCTGGGCCAAAATACCCTGCCACTAATTACACAGTCCCGTTTATAAGCTGTGAAACTGGATGACTTAAATAAAACAAGTCAGCAACCACTTCTAGATAGGCTTCCCTAAACAAAACTGTGTTTAGCAGGCTTTATGTCCATTCATACATAGGTATTTTTCTACAGTTATTTGCTTTGGTGTATGAAGGGACGCGGGTGGCGCTGTGGGTAAAAGCCTCAGCGCCTAGGACTTGCCGATCGAAAGGTCGGCGGTTCGAATCCCCGCGGCGGGGTGCGCTCCCGTCGTTCGGTCCCAGTGCCTGCCAACCTAGCAGTTCGAAAGCACCCCCGGGTGCAAGTAGATAAATAGGGACCGCATACCAGCGGGAAGGTAAACGGCATTCCGTGTGCTGCGCTGGCTCGCCAGATGCAGCTTGTCACGCTGGCCACGTGACCCGGAAGTGTCTGCGGACAGCGCTGGCTCCCGGCCTCTTGAGTGAGATGAGCGCACAACCCTAGAGTCTGGCAAGACTGGCCCGTATGGGCAGGGGTACCTTTACCTTTATGTATCTATTTATGTGTTGCTACTTTAGGAAACCTGGAGCATCTATGCATATAACATAGGCATATCTTAATGTGTGTAAGAATGCATATGATATGCAAGAGATGTTTGCATTTTTGTGTAGCTGGTAAAATAATAACCGTCTTCGCATCAAGATCAAGGAGAAAGATGAGAATGGGGGGGGGGGAATCTGAGGACATCCCTGCTGCAGGTTCACCGAGACACCGATTTCAACCTTCTGCACAAACAAAGCTCCCAATTCGAAACATGTGCAGAACCTAAATCAATTTTAGCAACTGTGGGAGCTCTTTACCATCCAATGTGTTTGAATGGGCATATGCAACATTGGAATCTGTGTTGGGTTATTTGACCCTGCTTGTTATTACGCACACACACACAAATCACAGAGCACTAGATTTAAACAGCATCTGTCGAATAAAGTAGCCAAAGTTTTCAAAGGGAACATGCTCAGACCGCCTCCTCACTCCCACCCACATAACCATGTTTTACTCCAAAGGCACCTAGTTTTTTCCTCTTCCTTAAAAAATGCCATAAATTTTGCCCTTCGAAAGATAAAGCTTAGCTTCAAACAATGTTAATGGTCCGTGAGTAACATTCAGTCAAAATACAGCTGGAGACATACCCAGTTCCTCATGGGAAAGTGAATTAACCCATGGTTTAAGGTAAATATGTTTGATATTTCCAAAGACAAAACATAAAAGGAAAAAATAATAAATGACCCCCCAAAGCACACTGGAATCTTGAGGAAGAGACCCCAATCCTTTTTTCCCCCCAGTTCCTTATTTTTTAAAATATGTCTATGCCACCTTTCAGGGCAAATCTCCCCCCACCCTGTACACTTTACATTTAAGATACAAACAGACTTTCCATTCAATATCTCATTCCAATAAAGTACAGTTATTTAAAAAAGAAGTTTAAAATATTTCACAATCCAGGAACTCTCATGATACCAGCTGACACAATTTTTAAGTTGTTTAGTTTTTAGAGAAAACATTCTTTTTTTAAAGAGCAGCCATACAAATCATTACAACTCAGAAACTCAGCTCAGCTTCTCAGCTAAAAGCAGCTGGAAACATAAATGAGTTTCAAAGCTAGTCGTGATTGAGCCAAATATATTTCCCTTTGGAAGGAGTTCCACAGATATGCTCAACAATGAATACAATGGCCATCTAGAGCAGAACATTTTCTCATTGGTTGACAGCTGATTACTTTACCCATGAAGTTATCCTGATGTAAAAAAACTCACTTCCAGCCCTATCTGTCAAAGGGGTAAAACTAAAGTTGTTTTCTGTTGAAAGAAAAGCAGTTAACCTGAGTAAAATCAGTGGCTCTAAGATGAACAAATTGTCCCCACTTCCTTTATTTTATTGTTTTCTGGGCTCACTTGGACCTGTTTTCCAATACTGAATACCAGCTTAACTAAGAAAAAGTAGGAACTGTTTACTGGAGCTTTCCATTAATTTGCGTATTTCTCCCAATTATTTTCATGTCGCATATGTGCACACTTCTAAAAGACTGGTACAAAACAAAACATGTTTGATCTTATCATTGTGCAATTGAATTACCGTATTTTTTGCTCTATAAGACTCACTTTTTCCCTCCTAAAAAGTAAGGGGAAATGTGTGCGTGTATTATGGAGTGAATGCAGGCTGCACAGCTATCACAGAAACCAGAACAGCAAGAGGGATTTCTGCTTTCACTGCGCAGCGATCCCTCTTGTTGTTCTGGCTTCTGAGATTCAGAATATTTTTTTTCTTGTTTTTCTCCTCCCAAAACTAGGTGCGTCTTGTGGTCTGGTGCGTCTTATAGAGCGAAAAATACGGTAATATTCTTTTCTCACAGTGTTTTACTACCATATAATATTTTCCTGCTATTTGGTAAAACACCACACAAAAAGAATCTCGATACAATCACATCAAGATTCCCTTTCTCTTTCCCTTTCTCTTGCAGTGTTGTATCAGTGCACTGAACATCCACTTCAATAACATATAAGGTAGGGAAAATAAAAACATGAATGAACTGGAGGAACCAAAAACGTGAGTAAATTGTGGATGAGCAGCGCTTTCTACAAAATTCAGAAAAACGAACACTGGGCTATTCCCGATGCATAAAAAGCAAACAGCCTCTAAAGCAAAGATATTGTGAAGACACAGACTTACAGCCTAGATCTCAGAAAGCAGACAGAACATGAATGCTACACCAGCCCAGAAAAGCAGCAGAGACTTGTTAAAAGTGAACAGAAAAGTTTCTAGCGTGGCAAAGACTCTCCTCCCTGGAAGAGAGGGGAGTGGTTGTGGGCGGGAGCCCGAGCTCCGCCCCTAGCAGGGGGCGTTAGTCCCCTGCCTCCTCCACTCACCTGGCTGGCGCCCACGCCCATCGGCAGGCACCCAACCAAGTGCCTCCAAGGGGGCGTTTACAGCAGCCTACATGCTGCGGCGCCAGCCCCTCCTCGGCCTCACTCTCCGTCGTCCCGTCTTTTTGCCTACCTCGTAGCAATCGTCACAACTTTCGTGGTATTGGTGGGTAGGTTAGGCATTGGAATAATGTGTTGTGGTGTGTCGAAGGGCTAGGTGTGGCCATCGCCTATGCCTTCAATTTTTGGGTATTCCGTTAAAGGAATCTGGCGGTCGTGTATTCTGTCCGATGCCTGCTTGGCGGGAGGCCATGGCACGACCCTCGGTGACATCAGGGGAGAGCCTATAGTTGGATTAGCATCAACAGGCTCCACCTACTGGTGAATAAACCCCCTTGTTTTAAACATCCAGTGCCTAAGCCAATACCTTTTCACTGCTGTAATCAATAAAGTTGTGGCCTTTTCTTGCCCATTAACCTTATATCACGTGTCCTTGTGTATTCATTCCACATTGCGGGGGTCGGGTCCTCGAACCACAAATACATAAAGTCCCATCAGAACTGATGAGCTTTCAGGCTTGTTCCCTGGATGTGTCCTTCATCCCCAGGATGTGTCTATCTGCATGCTAAAGGCAAACACAGATGTATCAGATTAATACTACTGGAGCATGTAAGCATTAGATCATGTAAGTAGGGGTGTTTGCCAATGATTGGCTAGGCTCAAAGTGAGAACATAAGGCTCACATTAGTCCAATCATCCTCACTAAAAAAATAAATACACATCTAGGATGTGATATATATATCTTAGACATCACAACTTCTTCATTATTAAAATGAGAAGGTCTGCCACCAGCTCCATCCCAATAGGCAGCAAAAAGTCCCATGGGAAACAGTTATTGATGAAGAAGTGAAGCACTATTTTGCAAATGTACCTTCCATGCTCATGAGCTGATCTTGATGCTCAGTTATTCAGCCTGCATGTTTATGTATCAGCACCAATGTCTAGACAGCTGGCTGGGTATTCATGGTTTTTAGATCTCACACCTCATCTCTGTGAAATTGGTTAATTCAATTGTGCGCATGCAGAAAGGCAAACACTAAAGTGAGACTGGATCCTACTCTCCAGCCTCTTTGGTTCTCCCTTTTCAATGACATCTTCTCAAAAGCCATGGAAGGAAAGATTAGCTGGGGGCATTCTGGCAACTGCCCTGCCAGCTGTATGCCAGGATCTCAATCTGCAACAATTTACATGCTTTTGGCTTCTGTTTGCTCCTGTGGAACTATTGATGGGTCAGTGATTTCACAATCATTGCCCACATTCCAAGCTGGCTACCTACCATGCTATACGAAAGAAAGGTGTTCTGGCTGTGGACAAACTGTGGACAAAGTGTGATCAGAAGAACGTCGGACCCCTCCATGTGAAAAAGGAGCTGGGTCTCCTCCATTACTAACGTCACTCCTGACAGACTGGAGGCTGTCCAAAGGTCTGGAACTATTTAATTCACTTTGCAAATCAGTGTTTCAAGCATCAACCACCCCTGGGCAACAAGGATGGATGAACCTGTCAATTTTGCTTCTCTAGGTCCTCATTTTCCCCTATCTTCAACTCGGGTTCTCCACATTTCCACAGGAATTTGTGTTTTTGTATTTTTAATCCTCGTGAAAATCCATCAGATTTTTATGTGCATTTCTCATAAGAAGCACATTGCAACTTTGACTAATATAATAATATTTTTCTATGTTGCTTTCACTAATATTTGCATTTTTGTACATATTGTTTGAGTGGAGAACTATATGACAAAATTCAGAGAAGCGTGAATTTTGAAGGGTAGCTGAGCTGCCATTTGCATACTGTTTCAGAAATTGTGAATTAGGCAGTTTCCGTTGATAGCTATCAGAGAGAGGGTCTTTTTGCTGGTGTTGCTCTGATTTCAAAATACTATTCCCAAAGAGATTTGCCTTTTCTCAAGCCTTTTAGGCACATTTTAAAAATCTACCTTGTTGTTCTGACGTTGGTCTTGAGAACTTGTGATATTTGCAGTCCATTAGGCTTGTGTATTTATATTTTAATTGTTTTGTCATCTTTTTATGCAAACTATCCTGGGAATATGATTGAATGTAGTATAAAATGCAGATAATTAAATACAGTTGTTGTTGTTGTTGTTTTATTTAAAAAAATAAGTTGAAAATTGAGCCATCCAAGTTATGAACAAACTAGCTGTTGGAACTGGATATTATTAAGTTGCTACAAACGGCCAGTCCTCCCTTGTGTGATTTGAAACCTCAAAGCTGTGATGTACAAGGAGGACTGTATAAATCTAAAGTGAAATCAGAGCATCTTTGAGAATATTTTGGGGTTTAAAGAAACTACATTTCACAGCAAAACATGTTTTCCTGGTGCTGTTCATTTCTTGACCCCAGTATAATGTTTCAGATGATAAAGATCTTCTGCGATGAAGGCCACTAGGACAGTAATAAAACACTTGGCCCATCAAGGGAGATGAAAGACCAGAAGCTGTAATTACATTAGATTCTATTTGTAGGCTTGAGGCTTGAGACAACAAACAACTGATGAGTAGCTTCAGAAGGTGAGGGCTTGAAAGAGATCTAAGCCATCCCAACATTTACAACACTGGACAAAAGACTTACAGGAAAACCCAAGAGAGTCAACAGCGTGCTTTGCTCCCTCTTGCCTGAGACTGGTCTCCTGTCTTTCTGTTTATTTGGTTAAGGCTTCCCCCCATCCCCTGAAAGAGAAAGAGAAAAGAGGAAGAGCAGGAGAAAGAAAAGAAGTGTAATTACAAAGGATGAAAAAATAAAAATGGATCTCTTGTTGCTCGTGGATATCACAAGAATAGATGGGCCATTGGCCTCATCCTGCAGAGCTCTTTTTATGTTACTAACATTCTCATGTATTGAATACTCCAGCATCTCCTTTGTTGTTGTTGTTGTTTAGTCGTTTAGTCGTGTCCGAATCTTCGTGACCCCCTGGACCAGAGCATGCCAGGCACTTCTGTCTTCCACTGCCTCCCACAGTTTGGTCAAACTCATGCTGGTAGCTTTGAGAACACTGTCCAACCATCTCGTCCTCTGTCGTCCTCTTCTCCTTGTGCCCTCCATCTTTCCCAACATAAGGGTCTTTCCCAGGGAGTCTTCTCCTCCCATGCAGTGGCCAAAGTATTGGAGCCTCAGCTTCAGGATCTGTCCTTCCAGTGAGCACTCAGGGCTGATTTCCTTCAGAATGGATAGGTTTGATCTTCTTGCAGTCCATGGGACTCTCAATTGTCTCCTCCAGCACCATAATTCAAAAGCATCAATTCTTCGACGATCAGCCTTTATGGTCCAGCTCTCACTTCCATGGTGTGATGGCCTGGGATTCTGAGTCTGAGAGCGATCCGGAGGAATCCCAGCCGGCACAGGAGTCCCCGCCTCCAGGGCCGGCTGAACTGGGGCAAGGCCTAGATGCTGAGGAACCTCAAGAGCAGGCACCAGGTGAAACCATTCTGGCCCCAGAGGTGCTGGAAGACTCAGTGGCTACAGGTGAGCCTCCCCCGGGGCCCAGTAACCCTTCGGCCTCTCCTGATCTGCAGAGGCTTAGGGCAGAGAGGCGAAGGGAACTGGTGTCTCCCAGGAGGAGTGCTCGCCTTAAGGCCAAGAGAGGCGGGGCTTCTGGGGGCCGGGACCGCCCCCGGCCTTAGAAGAAGATAAAGGTCAGGCAGCCCGGTCCCAGGTTGCGGGAGCAACGTCGTTGTGGAGTACCTGCTTTACCCAGTCCTGGATCTGCACTCCCAGTGTGCCTGTTCCTCGCCCGGCTTCCTGTTCCTGACTATCCGGTGTTACTGTTCCTCGCCTGGACTCCTGCTTCTGCCCTACCAGTGTTCCTGTTCCTCGCCTGGACTCCTGCTTCTGCCCTACCAGTGTTCCTGTTCCTCGCCTGGCTTCCTGCTTCTGCCCTACCAGCGTTCCTGTTACCCCGCCCGGCTCCCTGTCTCGGACCTCGCGTCGCATCTAGTGATCGTCTACCCTGCTAGAGACTCTGGACTGATCTTGGGCTACGGTAATAGTACCTTATCCCCCCTGGGACCAGCACACATACATCACTACTGGGAAAACCATAGCTTTAACTATAAGGACCTTTGTTGGCAAAGTTTGTTGGCAAGCATCTCCTTTACCACCACAATCTTTCTCTCTGATTCCTTTCTTCCTTTCTCTAGCCTGAAAGCTTTCTCACTGCTTTGCCATTTTAATTGCTTCTAATAAGGGAATTGTGCAACAGTGTTTGTTTGGGTTTTTCTAATGGACTCATGTGGCTGCCATATGTTTTGCCCTTCGGTGAACACTGTAAGACTTCTGAGTAGTTCTACATAGGTTCGGGCTGAATGGTTCTGCTTAGGTGTGACTAATGCCTTCTGTTTCCAGACCACTGGATTGAATCCAGAGATCCTTGGAACACACTCACAGAATACTCGCACTTATGGAAAGGAAGAAAAGTGATCTGCCCTCTGAGCCCCCTCCCTGAATATATTGCTGAATATAGGGTTTAGTGGAGAGACCCCATTAAACCCTAGAAATTAATAAATGGTAGGATTTTGGTGATTTGGGATATAGAGGGAGATATACCAGCTGCAGAGGAATTCCTGGGCTAGTCTATGCAGAAAGACCTGGCCAAGCTAGGGCCATTAAGAAACAATAAAGGGCCATGGAGGACCACTGGCAATGCAAGAGAACTGCCCTTCCCCGCTGCCCTGAGGTGTGAACAGAGACAGGAGATTTGGGAGGTTGCCAGGGTAACTGGGTGTGATATCACAGGAAGAGTTTGGAGTCTTTGGCATGAGGCTTGGAATAGCTGAGAAAATACCAGAATGATCTGGGTTGGCGGGTTTGTAAAAGGTGGGGAGAGATGCCTTGGACTCCAGCGCTGCGCTGCTGTGGGGAGCAATTCCCTCTTGAGGTGATCATACTGTAAGATCTGAAAAAGGTAAAGGAGCCCTGGATGGTTAAGTCCAGTCAAAGGCGACTATGGGGTTGCGGTGCTCATTTCACTTTCAGGCCAAGGGAGCTGGCATTTGTCCACAGACAGCTTTCCACTTCTGGTGAAACGGAACACCGTGACGGAAACCAAAGCACACAGAAGCACTGTTTACCTTCCAACCGCAGCGGTACCTAAGTATCTACTCGCACTGGCGTGCTAGGTTGGCAGGAGCTGAGACAGAGCAACGGGAGCTCACCCCATCGTAGGGATTCGAACCACCAATTTTTGAACTGGCAAATCCAAGAGGCTCAGTGGTTTAGACCACAGCACCACCCACGTCCAGTGGGTGTCGCAATGGGGGGTGGGGGCGGTTCTCCCTGGGTGCCATGTCTGGGTGTGTGTGAAAAGAAGGCACCCCGCGGGGGCTCACAGCGGCGCAAGCTGCCATCGCGCCACCGCAGCCACATGTGGAGGATCCTCCGTTTGTGGCTGCAGCTGTGAGCAGAGGATTCCAGTGCCAAACCACTATGTACAGTGCATGTGTGGTGTCACTACGTACGGCGCATGCGCTGTACATAGTGATACCGTATATGAGCTGTACATAGCGGTTTTCCGCCAGCCCCGCTCAAGCACCGTACAGACGGCGGTGGGTTCCCTCCATCGCCACTACAGCTGTGAACAAAGGATAATCCATTCCCAGCTGCAGCCACAATCAGAGGATCCCGGCACTGTCCATATGGCGCTGGAACAGCGGCAAACTGTTATGTACAGCGCATGTGCGGTGTCGCTACGTACAGCGCATGCGTCGTATGTAGTGACATCGCAAAAGCGCCCTACGTAGCAACGCCCCACCCTGGGTGCCACAACGCCTTCCTTCGCCCCTGCCCACGTCCCTGTAGTAAGATCTGTACTCCCTCTATGCAGACAAAAGGTATAACTATGTGTGATTAGAAGGCTGATCGCCGAAGAATTGATGCTTTTGAATTATGGTGCTGGAGAAGACTCTTGAGAGTCCCATGGACTGCAAGAAGATCAACGCATCCATTCTTAAGTAAATCAGCCCTGAGTGCTCACTGGAAGGACAGATCGTGAATCTGAGGCTCCAGTACTTTGGCCACCTCATGAGAAGAGAAGACTCCCTGGAGAAGACACTGATGCTGGGAAAGATGGAGGGCACAAGGAGAAGGGGGCGACAGAGGATGAGATGGTTGGATAGTGTTTTCGAGGTTACCAGCATGAATTTGACCAAACTGCAGGAGGTAGTGGAGGACAGAGGTGCCTGGCGTGCTCCGGTCCATGGGGTCACGAAGAGTCGGACACGACTAAACGACTAAACAACAACAACAACAAGGGCATGACAGGCCCGGCCATGTCTTGCTTCTCAAAGGAACACAGACCATGGGTGATCACCTAGAACCACCTGGAATCTTGCCGCAGCTCGACAAAACACAACATGGAAGATGGCACAGGAAGAATTGCTTCCTTTTTTCCTGTGAGCAAGAGCATCTGCTACACCCAAGCCCTTTTCCAGAACAGAAGGAGCCCTATTCTGGATCCAAGTCAGTGGATCCTTGAGGGCCAGCTGGTGACAGGCTCACCCTTTCATGGAAAATCCGGTTGAGCACACTCTCATCATTCAGAAATAATGCATCAGAAACTAAGACAGTGAAGAATGCAAGTACAGCTTCAGATCATGCCAGCCTATTGATTTCAATTGCTTTCAGATGAGCATCTACCAGAATGGTGAGTAATCCCTTGAGGGAAGAATAGAGAACCGGCTGAGCATTTGCTTAACCATGTTTTTATTAAAGCTTTCTAACTTATCCGGCAAGAGTTACAATAGGAGGGCGCATTCCAAAGTTTGTGAATCATAGCTCAAATGTTTCTGTGCACATCTTATCTTCTTCTTTGGAGGGCTGAGTGGCAGGGGAAGTAAGTGAATGCAAAAAAATATGCCCTGCATCTTGTTTTTCTTAATTGGGCAGTCATTAAACAGAGCATGAAGTGCTGACAAGATTTATATTTTAAATACCCATTTAATAAGGATTGCAATTAAAATACAATTGCTGCAACTTGTAACCCTACTAAAACTGTGCAGGCCTTGTCTTGCGGCCTTCTGGAACCCACCTGTTGAAGCAATTAAGTGCCAGATACCTGTGGGGATTTTCTTAAATTTATTGAGATTTTAGGCACTGTGTTTAGGATGTTTTGATGGATGTTTAATTAGTGCCGCCTTTCAGGGTTTAAAGCATTGCCCATGTCAGGAGAAACATCTGTTCCTCCTTGTAATTCTTTATTTCACAACTTATGCTAATTGTTAACCACGCGCTGTGTAGCATTTTTGGTAAAGTAGTACTCTTGAACTCAGTGTCTTGGACTCAATATTCTAGTCCTCAGCTTTTCATTTGCACAGCAACCCCCCTTCTATACCATATTTTTCGCTCTATAAGACGCACCAGACCACAAGACGCACCTAGTTTTTGGAGGAGGAAAACAAGAAAAAATATATTCTGAATCTCAGAAGCCAGAACAGCAAGAGGGATCGCTGTGCAGTGAAAGCAGCGATCCCTCTTGCTGTTCTGGCTTCTGGGATAGCTGTGCAGCCTGCATTTGCTCCATAAGACGCACACACATTTCCCCTTACTTTTTAGGAGGGAAAAAGTGAGTCTTATAGAGCAAAAAATACGGTAATTGAGGAGCAGCCCTGAGAGGATCTTGCAAACATGCAGGTGGCTGCATAAACGTCACCATAAAAAAAAGGAGATTCATCATCCAAAAAGGAGAGGGGGCACAAAATAACCGGATTAGCATCAATTAATTTATATGTCTAGATGTTAATTCAGGAATCATTACTATTATTCCTGGTGAAGCTTGGGAGCAGGTCAGCTGTGTACTTGCCCAGGAGCAAACGGTTGATGGGCAACTTGGACAGACACCTCTGCTAAGAACAGAACACACTTTTGACCACTTTCCCCTCCCCATGTTGCAACACAAACTGCTTTTGAAATGTCTACTGACAGCCCTGTGTCAGGTACAGGGGTCAAATTTCTGCCACCTGCCTGAGGTGATCTGCTCTTCTCATGGAGTTTGATGCCACCACACACAGGAATGAGAACTTTTGTGTGCACTGCTAACCTCATCCAAAAAGGTCAGTCTGGTGCCTTCTCAGATATTTTGGGGTGCAACTATCATCATCATCAACCAGCATAGCTGCGCTGGCCAAAGGATGATGGGAGATGTAGCCCCGGAAGATGCCAGGTTGGTCCACAAGACTGCTCTAAGTAATTGTAATGCAAAACCTCCAACATCTTAAGTCCCAGAACCAGGATGTATGTCTTCTCACCCATGCTCCCATGCAAGTTATGTAATCTGCACGAGATCACACACACCCAAACACATGTTTTGGGGTGTCATGTGAGATTGCAGGTGTCCCCCCCAAAAAGCACCTTTTCCTAGGTGAGATCTCAGTGTGAAATTGTGCAAGATGGCGGCACTCAAAATGGCTACTATGCTCTTGGATGAGAAAATGGGATGTTTCGTTTTTTCCAGGTACACTTGCAGGGTATGGTATTGATACCAAATCTGTTGTAATAAAGTATACTGTGCTTAGAGTACTTTTTCATTCTTTTTTAGTGTGTTCCTGCAGAATCTTAAGATTTTCTACTGGAAATCGTGATATTACTGATCTCAGGTCCTGGTTCCAAGCTCGAAGGGAAATGTCATTGGGTTTATGCTACCATTCACACATATTGAATGAATGCCTGAAAAAATTCATCCACCATGCATTTTTATAAAGTGACACAATGCAAATGGTTTTGCCAAGGTTATGGGAACAAGGCATATAATTCAAAATGAAACCCATTAAAAGATTTATAGATAGATAAATCCAGAGCCACAGACGGGGTGGGGGCGATAATTAAAATATTTTAATTTTACTTTGCTGTGGATACCAACAAATGCCTCTGAAAATCCAAGGGAAGGGCGCTGATAAAGATTTATGCTGCCGCATTCTGTAGCAATTAAAGGAGCAGTTTCTTCACAGCCTCTCTCCTGCCCTGCTTCTCATAAAAGATAGGCAGATTTCCCGTCCTCCTGTTTCAATTTTGCTGTGTAGTGCAAATATTATTGTATGTTATAGTGAAAATATTACAAAGCTTTGATTGGCCCCTGTGTTCTAAAGCAAGCAATTCCAACAAGAATATTTCCCTTCGGGTTAGTGGAATATGATCTTATTATATAAGAAGTTAAGATGGGTATATTTTTAACTACATCTTAACAGCACGTGGATCCCACCCCCAAAACTTATTGAGAGCAAATTGAAACAAATAGGTCACTGCCAAATGAGTACTTGTCAGTTGCAAAAAATGAGTCCTTCAAACTGAAGTGGCTCGAAACTCCATGTCTGTGAAGCTTGCTTCACAGAGAGGAGCTCCATTTTGTATTCAAGTGCGGACTTTGGTGAAAGGTCATAGCTCGGTGGCAGAACTTTGCATGCAAAAGGTGCAGGTAAAGACCCTGGTATCTCCAAGAAGGGCTGGCAAGGGCTCCTGCCCGAAACCCTGAAGAATGAATACCATGAATTGTCAACAATGCTGATACCCAACCACTAGGTTGCAGGTTGCAAACCTCCACCTGTGACCCTAATAAATGCATTGTGGACCCAAATTTCATCGGTGAAGCCATTTTCTCCCGGTATGTCCCTATTTCCCCTGCCAGTGCTGCTGCCACTACTGAGCTCAGGCAGGAGGATGAGCCGGCACTTGTCCCAAGCAGCAGTGGTGAGAGAGCATCCCATTGCCTAATAATAATAATAATAATAATAATAATAATAATAATAATAATAATTTATTTATAACACACACACCCCGGCCCATCTGGTTGGGTTTCCCCAACCACTCTAGGAGGCTTCCAACAGAATATTAAAATACAATAATCTATTAAACATTAAAAGCTTCCCTAATCAGGGCTGCCCTCAGATGTCTTCTAAAAGTCTGGTAGTTGTTTTTCTCTTTGACATCTGGTGGGAGGGCATTCCACAGTGCAGGTGCCACTACCGAGAAGGCCCCCTGCCTGGTTCCCTGTAACTTGGCTTCTCGCAGCGATGGAACCACCAGAAGGCCCTTGGCGCTGGACCTCAGTGTCCGGGCAGAACGATGGGGGTGGAGATGCTCCTTCAGGTATACAGGACCGAGGCCGTTTAGGGCTTTAAAGGTCAGCACCAACACTTTGAATTGTGCTCAGAAACGTACTGGGAGCCAGTGTAGGTCTTTCAAGACCAGTGTTATGTGGTCTTGGCAGCCACTCCCAGTCACCAGTCTAGCTACCGCATTCTGGATTAGTTGTAGTTTCCGGGTCACCTTCAAAGGTAGCTCCACATAGAGCACATTGCAGTAGTCCAAGCGGGAGATAACCAGAGCATTCACCACTCTGGCAAGACAGTCCGTGGACAGTTAGGGTCTCCATGGCTGCCACTGCTGGCCTGCTCCCTTGGGCAGCTCGTAGCAGCTGCTGGAGATTGGGTGAGGAAGACAAGAGGCTGCCACTGCCAAGGCCCAGCCCTGTGTGATGTGCCAACTCTAAGGGGTGAGCAGAGGGCAGGGCCACCATGGGCAGGAAAACAGGGAAAACAGAGCACAAGAAGCCATTATTATTATTATTATTATTATTATTATTATTATTATTATTTTAAAATGCTTTGGGCGTCTACACCTAATCTTGCCTGTTTCTAAAATTTATTTATTGGTGTGTGCTTTTTTGTGTAAATCTCAGGATGGCAAATGGCATGTGCGCTGTGGCGAAGTGGTAGCGGCACTTTCACTTCTTCTGACAGGAAATATTCTGTGCGGGTGGACAAAAAAGGAGGGTTGAGGTGGGTCAATTTGAGGGGGAGTGAGAAATGTCCCTATTTTCATCTGAAGAATGTCGGAGGGTATGGATTAGATGGGCTATTGGCTTGATCCAGTAAAAAGGTAAAGGTAAAGGTACCCCTGCCCGTACGGGCCAGTCTTGCCAGACTCTAGGGTTGTGCACCCATCTCACTCAAGAGGCCGGGGGCCAGCGCTGTCCAGAGACACTTCTGGGTCACGTGGCCAGCATGACGAAGCTGTACAACGCTGTTTACCTTCCCGCTAGTAAGCGGTCCCTATTTATCTACTTGCACCCGGGGGTGCTTTCGAACTGCTAGGTTGGCAGGCGCTGGGACCGAGCAACGGGAGCACACCCCGCGCGGGGATTCGAACCACCGACCTTTCGATCGGCAAGCCCTAGGCGCTGAGGCTTTTACCCACAGCGCCACCTGCATCCCTTGATCCAGTAGGCTCTCCTTATGTTCCCTATGTGACGAGCACCATTAGTCTGCTTTTTACTCTGACGCTTCTCATCCGAATCATCATCCCTGCTCTATAGCAAATTGCAAGTACAGATTCAGTGTTAACTACTGGCAGCGTAGCCACCACACGGGAAGGTCTCTGGCCCAGAAGAGGCCTGTGGTTCTCTCTGCCCCAAGTTTCAAAATAATGGAATTTTTAACTAGATCTCACCACAAGCCGTTCTTGTCTCAGGCCCCTTGCTGATCTTTCACTACCAGATGACAACCTCCATTGATTTTCCCAAATGAAGGCATCGATCATTCCGGCAATCCCTGACATCTGTCTAAACTTGTCATTCTTGATCACCCTTATTATCTGTCAAGGCTGCCAAGGGGGAAGAAATCTGCTTCTTAAGCCCCTTTTGCACCATTTCCCCCTGCTTCTCCTCACGTCTATTGTATCGATGCAGACACGTCAGCCAGAAAAAGCACTGCCGATCCTTTCGATGTACGCGCACCATTAACTGCACTCCGTTCAAAGAACAAAATATCCAATTGCGTTTTAATCCCTTCTCTCTTAACAGGGATTTCCAAATGCTTTTCTTTCAACAATACTATCTTCGCTGCATCAGGAAGCACAGGCATTTGCAGTTAAATCCCAGGCTCAGCAATATCATAGCACTTAATCACAGCACAAAACAGTTAACGTCGCCTATGCCTGGACATCACACCAAGTTCCGATGTCTAATCCTGAGGGACAGAAATCAAATCACTTTTATCTCATCTCAAGCAACTGCTGGGTTGAAAGCAAAGCCATGGCAAGGCCGAAGTAGAAGATGCAACAATGGGGATATATATATGATTGAGAAGAAATGCCAGCATGTTGATTCTGCTTAAGATTTTCTGAGCTGTCTGCTCATTTGGGTAAGAAGAAGAAAATCAGATTTAGAAGCAGCAGGATTAACCACTGTTGAAACATGGGAAGCTGCCTTTATAGCATAGAGGTGGAACTACATGAATGTGGAATTACTTGCTGAAGTGGCTGGACTCTAACACCCCCTCAGCATCAGCCTCAGTAAGAAAGTGCTTCTTTTTTTTGTGGGGGGGGGGGGGGAACCAACAATTATATTTTTATCCTTTTCCAGATTTGCAAATAGTTCTCAGCTACAGTATACTGTCAAACGAACAGTTGTGTTCTTAGGCATACACAAAATAAACCATAAAGCATATAACAAGATACTACAAACCAAAGGTTTGAAAAATATATATACTTAGGGCTGTAGGGTGGGTACATGATCCGGATTCAGTCATCATGCTTGAAATCAGAAACAGAATCATAAAACCCTACCATGTCAAGGGAAACTGATCAAAACATTAAGTTTGCTTTATGTTTAATGTATTAACCAAATCCGCTCATAAGCAAGACAGGGTTCTTGGCTGTATTCTTCCATAAATACAACTGAGATGAAATTGAATGGAATGGTTACAAAATTGTCCTTTTTACTTTTTGCTCCTGGCAGTTCTTAAATTCTCTGTTAATTTCTCCAAAAGAGAAATATCCCAATCTTTAGTATAATCGGTTCTAATACTTCATGCAACACACAGTCCACCAATGAAACTCTCTTCCACAGGAAGCAGTGATCGCCACCAAAGTGGGTTGCTTTAAATGAGAACTGGACAAATTCATGGAGGATAAGCCTCTCAGTGACTACTGAATATGTTCTGCCTTTATCCTCAGAGGACCAATTCTAAGTACCCCATCTGACTGGGTTGACCAATCATGCTGGGTGGTTTCCAACAAATATAAAAACATAATAAAACATTAACTAGTACTTCCGCAGGTGGCGCTGTGGGTAAAACCTCAGCGCCTAGGACTTGCCGATTGCATGGTCAGCGGTTCGAATCCCCGCGGCTGGGTGCGCTCCCGCTGCTTGGTCCCAGCGCCTGCCAACCTAGCAGTTTGAAAGCACCCCCGGGTGCAAGTAGATAAATAGGGACCGCTTACTAGCGGGAAGGTAAACGGCGTTTCCGTGTGCGGCTCTGGCTCGCCAGAGTAGCTTTGTCACGCTGGCCACGTGACCCGGAAGTGTCTGTGGACAGCGCTGGCTCCCGGCCTCTAGAGTGAGATGAGCGCACAACCCTAGAGTCTGTCAAGACTGGCCCGTACGGGCAGGGGTACCTTTACCTTTACCTTACTTCCCTGTTCAGGTCTGCCTTCAGAGGTCTTCTAAAAGTTGTACAGTTATTTATCTCCTTGGCATCTGGAAGGAGGGCATTCCACAGTGCGGGCACCACTACTGAGAAGACCCTCTGCCTGATTCCATGTACCTTCACTTCTTGCAGTGAGGAAACTGCCAGTAGGCCCTCAGAGCCAGACTTCAGTGTCCAAGCTGAATGATGGGTGAAGAAACTCCTTCAGGAAACTACAGAAGGGGTCATCTAGTTAGCCACTGTGGGAACAGGATGGTGGACTAGATGGGCCAGTGGTACATAGGGATGTTTGGAACAGGGTGAAAGACGTGTGGGGAAAGCAAAACATTCGGTTACAACTTGGCAGCAGGCCACTCAAAGAACAGCCGTGGAAGACCTGGTCATTGCCCCTCAGTTCCTCTCATTGGCGCATAAGAAGCTGCATTTTGGGGAGGTACCTGAGGCAGACCCCAAAATGGCTTCCCCTTCCCCAACACAAGGGGGAGGGAAGAAATATGTACATCTAGATCTGCTGCCCCTGTGGATCCTGCTACCTGAGGCAGTCACCTCACCGTGCCTCATGGGTGGGCCGGCCCTGCAGACTCCTCAGAGCTTCATGCAGAAGCCACTGACTCACAATTATTCCGAGTTTGTTCAGGTGGACCCCAGCTGTGTGGCACCTTCCATTTTTTCTAATGAAAATAAGAACGTCTACACAAATGCATCTGCTATTATTGCTTTCTTTCTCTGAAATATAATGAGCCACTCAAGTTACAAATACTAAACACAGATGTACTGTGCTTATTGGGATTGTTCCAGGCTACATAGAATATACAAACGCTTGCCGCCGAATCAATCATGCTGTAAATGCAGCCCACTTAAACTTAGTTAATTCCCAAATCTCAAACCAAAAAGCAAATTATTACATTATACGGTTTATTGTATGCAAGCTGATGGATCTCTCTGCCATGTATATATTTTAAAAGGCTGGTTTATGGAATAACTTAAAATAAGGTAAGTCAAATATAATTTGAACAAGGAAAGCCAGTAAGACGATGGACGCCTCTGCTACGTTTATATCGGTTATGAACAAGGAGTTCTTCTGAATTTTATTTTCATGAAATTGAAATCTGATTCCAAACAAGAAGATGTAGCCAAGTTGGGGAGCGGAGGGGACGACATCTTGGCTGTGCTTTCTACAAAGATGAGATAACCACAAAATCAGCCACACGGGAAAAGGCCTGGCCACTGACACAGCTGAGCAAAATAGGCCGCATTTTGAGCCAACACAATCCAGTCTGACCAGTTCAGAACTCCTGTTTATGAAAACACTGGATTTTGGAAACTCAGTTCAAAACTCCTGTTTATGAAAACACTGGATTTTGGAAACTGAGGCCTGCACAATGTTCTTTTAAACTGTGTCTTTTAGCTATAATAGGGATGGAATTTCCCAGTTTTAACATAGGCCTCATCCTCATTGATGTAGCAAGCCTGCATCTCACCTGTACCTTTAGATCAGGAGTGTTCAAATGTTGTTGGCCTTCAGTTTCCACCAACTCCAGCAAGCCTGTCATCCAAGACCTGTCTATCACCTGATGTCATAAGTGACTGTTGGTACTTCAAAGCACAAGGCAAGGTTGTTTGAAAGCCCTTTGCAAACAGTCCCTCTACCCTTTCAACCTTCAAAATCTGGAGGCTGAAAGAGCAGCATGGTGCTGTTTGCAAAAGGGCTTTCAAACAGCCCCGCTGTGAGTTTTGGCTGTGCATGCCTGTTCCCAGCTGTGAAACTGGCAACACAGAATCAAACCCCATCCTGCCCATTAGCTGACATCACCATCTCGTCATCCCAAAGTTCCATCTCAAACCATATGGAGCCCATCTTATGGGGATATAACTAAACTACTTGCTTTTATTAGGCTGCAGTTGAGTACTTGGTGAGAATTATTTCATAACATGGCAAATTTGTATGCAAAAACCCAAACCGATCACTTAACAATCAAATGGAAGAATATAGAAGTCCAAGCAATTGCAAATGCCAAAGAATACAAAGCAGGGATCTAAGAAGGACCCCATCTTGTAAAGCATTCCTTCAAGAGAAAAGTAGTAAAAATATTTCTGATAATTAGCAATGGATACAGCACAACACAAGGAGGCCCTATTAAGTTCTTCTTAAAGCGCCTTGATCAGTTTGTATTCAGCACCTTGTTATGTTTGCAATGTGAAAGGGAAGGTATTTTAAAATGATTTCTCTTGCTTGACCCCATAAAGTGATTGGGATGGCATAGGGTATGCCATTTTTAATCAAATGCCCCAATGCAACAACCTACCCTTCCTTCTGCTGAGCCAGGTGTCTCTGATTTGGGTGAAATTACGAAAACTAAGGCCTGCCAGTCTGTTTGCTTGGTTCTGTAACGAAAGGCATTGTAATTGTTTGGATATGGTGCTTTCTGTCATCTGATGCTGAAATGGTAACCATCTGTGGAGAAGTCTGCTGCCGAGGAAAATCATTCACATTCCAAAACAGAGGAGTTTATTGGAAACCTTTGTCCATTAAGGACTTTCCTTCTCTTTCTTTCTTTCTTTCTTTCTTTCTTTCTTTCTTTCTTTCTTCCTTTTTCTTACAAAAAATGCATCCCTCATCACTAAAGAGATGTATGACTTCTATGTTTCTTATCTAATGATGATAACACCAATCATTTGGTTATGGTGAAACTCTTGTTGCCACGCAACATAATCAATTGGAGAAAGCAAGCTGTGTGCAGCTACCATTGTTAGTCATTAGCAAATAAATGGCAATAGAAACAGTTCTGGACCTGAGAGCAGACAAGGCATGGAATTATATGTACTTTGCAAGGGTGAAAAAGGTAGCCACACTTCATGATAAAGGAAGCAGCAGAAGCGGTGAGAGTTCAGATGCTCTGGAGAAAAATCAGGAGTGTTGAAGTGCCATGTTGGCAACTTCTGCTCTACTTTTTAAGGAATTCGGTTCCCCTGTCTGGTTCTTTTTCCCCTTCTGGAGGCCTGCTCAACAGTTTGAGATGTGCTGTTCTAAACTAAATTTGTAAAATGAGAGAACTTAACAGACAAGATTCTCTGGACTTCCAGCATATAGGACTATAACTTCCAGTGCGCACACAGGGTGGGTTTTTTCCACCATGCTGAAAGTAAGGAATTTGTAGTGTCATGCAAGAAGCTTGTTGAATGTGATGTGAAAATTTCAATGTAGCAGACATCCAAGTCCCTCGGATCCATTACATATAGGTCAGAAATGCATGACATTCAGTGTAGGATTCTACCAAAATGATTACTTTGGCCGCTAGACCAGTCTAGTGCTGAATGACTGCATCAGACTACACCACAAGAATTATCTTGCTGCATCAAAGCAAGATAACAGTTGTACTTTTACGGTCTTCCTGTTTGCTTGGAAGTAAGCCCCACTGAATGGGGCTCAGTCCCAAAACAGTGTGCATACATTTGGAGTTTTAACCTCTAAGATCAGAGGAGGAAATTACATCCCACAAGTCAGTGTGTGCAAAGTGTACTATCCAACAGTGGATTTCTTGCACCGGCATGGGAGTGGACTAGATGACATTTGCGATCCCTTCCAGCTCTGTGGTTCTAAGGATTTGTTGAGACTTGGGTAGGAGGACTGCTGGATTCTGACCGTGTTGCTTTAAGGATCAATTGTACAGCTCCACTTTCAGAGAAGTAATCTAGAACTGGTCTTCACTTCCCTGCCCAGCATCTGGGAACCGGCCACGAGAAAAGACGATCGGCACATTTTCTGATTTAATACGACAAATCCGATGTTCCCATTTTAGTAAAAGAAAATGGGAGAGGAAGAACTTGCATTCTTGAACTTTGTGGGACACAACCTCTCGTTCCAGAAACCTAAGAAGCCAACCAAGGAAAATGTAATTTTAGAGTTGTACTTGACAAATGGGGAATAAGCACTAGCAAAAATCTGGAAGCCAATTGTAACCAGAGCACGATGCACGTTCACAAACCGATGGAAATGTACAATACTTAGAGGCTGAACAAGGCACATTTTAAAGATGCATTTAAGAAATGAAAAAACATGGACAGGCTAGATTCACTGGAGATAAAGATGGGAGGAACTGGGAAGAAAAGTGCAAAGGAGATCTTTCTCAGCTTTTCTACAGCCAATTTATTTAGATGGTTAGTTAGGAAAAAAACATAAACTGCTTAATAAAAAGTATCTCTAAGCAAGGTACATGGAATAAACTTAATACACAGAACCCTTTCTGGAACCCCTGAAATCTAACACCACTCGGAGATTTGGGAGGCATGCAACAATATATACAGCTTTGCCCAGAGGAGCATCTTATAAACCCTCAGCTACAATTGTCAAAAGCAGCCACTAGGGGGTTCTCTGCATAGATGAAAAGCATGCAGATCTCTATCTTCTTAACATTCCCAGAAATTTGTTTGAGTAAAATGCCTGTGTTGGCCATATTGGAGCTTTAGATGGTTTTGTCAAGATGGCCAGAGCATAGCCAAGAAGGGAAATAAAAAGGGATGAAATGAAAATAATTTTATTTTTTTTGCTCCGATTCCTGACATAAAGCTGTCAGTGCTTTCATAAAAAATGACAAATTCCAACTTTAATAGCATCCAGTCACTCCTAAATAGAGCTGGCACTAAGGATGTTTTCCTTGGGAGGCTCAATGACCTCACAGAATCAGCCTTGGAAGTCCTGGGGTTGTGTAGGAGAAGACTTCTACGAAAGCTGGCAGAATTTAGAACCCTGTCTTTGAAAAATTTAAAAGTATATGGTTTGAGTAGCTGCGAGCTTTTCAAGAATTCATATTTTCATGGAAGAGATTTGGGGAGAATTAGAAAGGGCCTTTAACCACACATCAGTTTTATTGCTTCTTAAGTTGAAACTCCTTTGGGAAGGTTGGGAGAAACTCCCTATTGACACAAGGAGGTGTGTTGCAAATGTTCACGGCCAGTTTTATCAGAGTCAGTGGAGTTGTGCACTTTTAAGTAGGAATCCAGCACAATTATTGAGGCAGGAAACAAGCAATGCTTAAGGACATGAGAGTTGCGTGGATTTCAGTGGGAGAGATAAGCCTGGCAGACTCTGACCCAGATATTTCTGGGTGGGGGTTTGAAAGTAATTTATTATTTGTTTATTTACTCTTATAGCCTACCTTTCTTCTAAGGAGCTCAAGGTGACCTACATGGTTCTCCCCCTCCCCAATTTATTCTGACAAGTACCCTGTGGGCAGCCTAATCTTGAGAGACAATGCCTGGTCCAAGGTGAGCTTCATGGTTGAGTGGGATTTGAACCCTGGGACTCAGCTACAAAGGTGCAAACAAAAAGTTTTCAATGTGTTGTAAACTGCAATATACAAATGTGACACTAGATGGCGACAGTGAGCTATGCAAAAGTCAATGTATTTTTCAAAACTTTTTTAAGAAAGAATTTTCACAGCATTTTTAATATGTGTGTATATTCCACCCTGGTCTCCTGGGTCATACTGACACTCTGACCACTAAGACATGCTGGCTGTCACTGCTGCTTGCAGAATTTGCCCAGAAGTAGAACTACAATGTAGTCCTTCCAATACACTGTCACCTTCAGAGTAGAATCATAGAATTGTTGAGTTGGAAGGGACCCTGAGGATCATTTAGTCCAACCACCTGAATTGCAGCTGTCCCATGATGGGGATCGAACCTGCAACCTTGGCATTATCAGCACCATGCTCCAACCAACTGAGCTATTGGTGTAGTAATAAACAATGTCCATTCACACACACACACACAAACATACTCACTATGTATAGAAAATGTTTGAGACAAAAATGACCCAAGAACTCTGTTTATTTTGTATTTCAAATGCCTCCTCTACCCCACTCCACCATCAATCTTGTTGGGATGATGATTTTTTTTTTAAAAAAAAATCAAATTTATTCCAGTGGTGCAAGTTTAATTGGTGTCTTTTTGAAAACACAAAAGAACTGGGTGTGGGGGTTGGGATTCCCAAGAAGTGGTACCCACCTAAAATTGATGCATATGAGTTGATATATGACCAAGCTAAGAAACATAGAGAGGGAAAATATATAGAGAAGCAGAGTTTATTTACTGGTTATTGGAAGAGCAGGGTGCCTGCAATGGATGTCTCAAATGTACACAAGCAAGCTTAACTGTGGCTTACATTTTCAAACTGGGTGGATTTGAGGGCAAACATATCAAACAGCAGTATTTCCCAATGATTTTTTGCATATACATGGATTGTCCCTAACATTGTGTGTAGACAGCTTCGAACACCACCAGCAATGGAAGCTGGAGTAAAAGCTAATGTGTACACAGCTCAAGACTGGTGTAAAAATTTTGTATATTGGTTGTCGTACTTTCTGGCAAAGGATGATTCTTTGTGCTACACACAGCACTACTTAAGCATAGGTGTTCAAGCATTTTTTCACCTCAACAACAACAGGGCATTATTTTTTCCCCTGTCATAAAGGGTAAGTAACCATTTACAAATGGAAAAGCAGGCACTGGTCTGATCATGATAAGTGTATGATTATTGGACATACCTACCCCAGAGAGGCATATTTTGAAGAAGAAGAAGAAGAAGAAGAAGAAGAAGAAGAAGAAGAAGAAGAAGAAGAAGAAGAAGAAGAAGAAGAAGAAGACTGCTATAATACAGCAAACAATCTATTTTCAGATTTCTTCTCTGAGAAGAAAATTGATATCATCAACCACATAGCAGCTAAACAAATTATGGATCTCGCATTTAAGCAGACTGTGGTTCAAGATCCAATTATGTAACCAATTATATCTTGTTATAACAAACACCCAAGTAGGCGCTGCGGATTTTGAGTTTTACCCTTAAGGCGCCTTGAGGTCGGTTTTGCAAAAAACAATGAAGATAAGTGCCAGAGCAGATACAATTATTTCTGCCCAGAAGGACAGGACTTGGTCTAGATTTTGATCTGATCCAACATGTGCCTTCACTAGTTTCTCCTGTGCACAGTTTATATTGCATGAATGGACCATCCGGAGTCGTAAGACAATTATTGTTGCCACCTATTGGGTACATGGAAGTCTAGATTTTGTGTGTGTGTTGCTAGCCTCAGCCTCGGTATTCAGGACATCACCCTGCTAGGAGTTTTCCACTTCACATTGCTGGCAGAATCTTTCATGTTTGAATGCTCCCACCCATTTAAACAGTACCCTGCTTCTCTACATGTTATTTTCCCCAACAGAATTATAGACCACAATTTAGAAGGGGACTGTAGTAATTGGTAATTATAGAGTAAAATGCTGTCTCCAGTCATTATGGGTTGGAGCTAAGAATCCACCCTTCAGCTTGTCCTTGTGGTTACTTTCACTTTCCTTTGGAGTTGTGTGTTAAGACTCTTCATCAAGAAGCAGCCCCTTGTCCTGGACCTACAAAGCAAGTAACTTGGCCTAATAGTAAATAATAACAGGGACCCCGTGCCAGTCTATGACAGTGATCAATTTTGCCTTCCTTGCAAACAGGGAAGAATTCAGAAGAGAGAAAGAGGTCGGTTGTCTGGTCAAAACAAGGGTTAATGCATCATGTGTTGCAGTGCAAAGAATAGAAACATAGAGGAAATGGTGGCCAGGAATGGGAGGGCATCAACGATGGACATGGATGGGTTAGGGAAGCATGGAGGCGGAGATGGAGACAAGAGGAAAGGGTTGAGATTGAGGTAGGAGAGGGAGACATGAGGAAGGTGGAAAAAAAGACTGAGAGCTAAGAGTAGATGCTTTCAATTTTATCACTGAAGGAGGAAGTAAAGTTTTCAGCAGAGAATAATGAGGAAGGACATGGTAGGGTGAGCCTTAGGGTGGCATCAAAAGACACGCTGAAAACACTTCAGGTTAGTGTGGTGGTCAAGTAATGTTGCTTGGCCTTGTAGATGTCAGATGAGAAGGAGGAAAGGGTCAATTTATTGTGCAGGAAGTCAGCCCAGTTCCTTGGTTTCCTCCAGAGATGGAGCTCAGCTGTACAACAGAGATATCAAATGGAGGAGGTAACCTAAGCCCATTGATGAGAGGGGTGAATAGTTCTTGGGAAAGCAGGGTAGGTGTGTCAAGAACTGAAGGCAGAGGTGAACAGGGGATAGAAAGTGAAGAGTTTTCAGGAGTAGTAGAAGTGGGAGAAAGGGACAGTGCTTTGGAGAAACGTGGAAGGCCATGAAAGGCACAGGAGGCAGGAAGTCAAGTAGGCAGACTCTGTGTAGCTTGACAGAGAGGGACACAGAGAATTCCACAAGAGAGAGGTTTGGCACATTGCAGAACTTGGCAAGGACAAGGCAGTGTTTAGGGAAGTGTATCCAAAACCAGAGCTCCAAGGAAGAGGCAAGGGAGTTAAGGAGATAGATGAGCACTGTAAAAGCCAAAATCCCCAAGAAACAAAATGGGCGTGTTTCACTGAAGTGACAACGAGGGACCCAATTTACACATCACCTTGGAAGCAAGGCTTCATTTTAAGTGTAGGACGTAACATAAAGGCTTCCATGTAGATAGGAACAAAGTCAGTCCAACACTCGTCCATCTAGCTTAGTATTGTCTACACAGATGGGCAGCGACTCTATAGAGTTTGAGTTGGCAAACTCATATTCTGCAAATAAGAATGCCTGCCATCATGCAAATGATATTGCCTGTGAGACCAGCATTTGCACGTACAAATGTGTGCCCAGTCCATCTGGCCTGAGCGAACCTTGTCCCCAAGTCACGAGGATGAAGGTCACTCCCTTTTTTGTTCTCCAGGATGTGCTTTTCAAAGGTGCCTTGCCTCTGGCCATCAGCAGCTATCAGTCACTGACAGGCCAAGCCTAATAGGGCCCTATTTTCATAGGTTGCAGAATACAGTCGTACCTCGGCTCCCAAACGCCTTGTGAGTCGAACGTTTCAGCTCCTGAAAGATCAAAAACCAGAAGTGAATGTTCCAGTTTTCAAATGTTATTTTGGAAGCTGAACATCCAATGGGGCTTATGTGGCTTCTGATTGGCTTTAGGAGCTTCCTGCAGCCATTCAGAAGCCGCATTTTGGAAGTCGAACATTTCAGAAGTCAAACGGACTTCCAGAAGAGATTCTGTTCAACTTCCAAGGTATGACTGTACTTCATTTGGTCATGACATAGCCTAGAAATTGTGATTTTATGAAGCATGGCACGATCAGATCACTTGGTTAAATGGAAAGGGAGGCAAGCAGGTAAAACAGGTTTTATATTTTATGAGCCTTGTTTGGATAATGATTAATCTTTACAATACCTGCTGGCTGTGAAGTAATCTTCCATTTGAAGGTATTCAACAACTTTACATATTACACAAACATTGTTGTTATTACTATGTTTCATGATTATACGATCTGCAGTGGCGTAGCGTGGGGGGTGCAGGGGGGGCCGGCCGCACCGGGCGCAACATCTGGGGTTAGGGCAAATCCACGGGTTAGGGGGCGCAAATCCACGGGTTAGGGGGCGCAAATTACTTGCCTTGCCCCGGGTGCTGACAACCCACGCTACGCCGCTGACGATCTGAAGAGAAATATTTCATCACTGAATCATTATTATTATTATATTGCATTTTAGAAACTCACTGAGTACAGCTACAAAAACTGGATTAAAAGTCTCGATTTGTTTGGAGAAAAGCTTTTTCTCTGGGTTGATTCCTTTCACAATGTTGGTTTATTCATGCAACACAGGATTTCACCTGTTAATTCTTTGCAATTATTGTTTAAGCCAAACAGAACCAAAACACACAGCCAATCTCATAACATTCACAATTCACACCATTCCAAATTGCACAGTTCCCGTTATGACTGGAGTCTCCCTTGCATGTAGGTGTTGTTGTTTTTAAGAAGAATGATTTTTCTATAGCCAGAGGGGACAGGTTAAATTTAGAACTTCTAACTTAAGGTATCATTGGAGGAATTATTTTGTTTTTCCAATAAAACAAAGGCTCAAAGAGCTGCCTCTTAAAAACCTATTGCTCGTGAATTTTGCCTAGTGAGCAATACAAACACTGGAGCATATGTGGTAATTAGGGACAGATGTGATTATTTGACAAATAATCATAACAAATAATTGTCACTTCCTTGTTTAGAAAGCACTAATTTAAAACATGTGCCTCCTGACCTAACCTCACCAAGGCCTGTTCCTCTCATGTAGGGCGTTGTGGTAGATATTCCAAATTGTTATCTTTTCAGCAACAACTAACCCTTCCTTCTCTCCTTGCAACTTTTTATTTCAAACATTTACTCTTCTCAGAAGTTTATTCCAAACCAGCTTCTGTTTTTCTAACACAGAAGGAGTCACTTTTTAAAAAAGAAGACTTTGAGAATATACAGATCCTGGTAGGTGGATGGATAGATGATAGATGATAGAAGTGTCTACACACACCCATGCACGCCCATATACACACATATTTTGGTGTCTGCTGTGTTTTTGTGATGTTGTTTCATTGCTCTTTTTCAAATAGGTTTTATTAGGATCCTATCTGTCGATCTGAGCATTATTTGAGTATGATGCTGATCAACTGAGAGTTTGGAAGATAGATAAACACACATACACTTTTATTTGGCACATAGAAATCAACCTAAACTTTGATTTTGATCACATTTGGTTGCTTAATAACACATGCCTATACACACTCAAAACTGCTTATTAGGTAGCATGAAACTCATGACTAGAATGTTGAAATTGAGGGGTATAACCTATTCAAAAGGAATAGACCAAAGAGGAAGGTAGGAGGAGTAGCATTACAGTGGTACCTCGGGTTACATACGCTTCAGGTTACAGACGCTTCAGGTTACAGACTCCACTAACCCAGAAATAGTACCTCGGGTTAAGAACTTTGCTTCAGGATGAGAGCAGAAATTGTGCTCCAGCAGCGCGGCGGCAGCGGGAGGCCCCACTAGCTAAAGTGGTGCTTCAGGTTAAGAACAGTTTCAGGTTAAGAACGGACCTCCGGAACGAATTAAGTATGTAACCAGAGGTACCACTGTATATGTAAAGGATGTGTACACTTGTGAAGAAATCCACGACTTAAGTATGGAAAGCAGATTGAGAGTATATGGGTAAAAATTGTAGGAGAGAGAAACAGCAATGAGCTTACTGTGGGTGTCTGCTATAGACCGCCAAGCCAGACAGATTGAAGACTTGGATGATGCCTTCCTACAGCAGATTACCAAACATTCAAAAAGGAGAGATATAGTAGTCATGGGAGACTTCAACTTCCCCGATATCTGTTGGAACTCAAATTCAGCCAAGAATATAAGGTCCAACAAATTCCTCAATTGCCTTGCTGACAATTTCATTTTCCAGAAGGTGGAAGAAGCAACAAGAGGATCTTCTAACTTGGACCGGGTCCTCGCCAACAGGGAGGAACTGATTGACAAAGTGGAAGTACTGGGGACCTTGGGAGGAAGTGGTCATGTCCTCTTGAGTTTCATTATACACAGGCAAGGGAAAGTTGAGTGTAGTCGGTCATGCACTCAGGACTTTAAGAAGGCTGATTTCAAAAAGTTTAAGGAACTACTAGATGAGATCCCATAGGCAGAAATACTCAAAGAGAAGGGAGTCTAAGATGGGTGGGGGTTTCTTAAAGGCGAAATATCGAACGCACAAATGCAGACAATTCCAACAAGTAAGGAAAGTGGAGGCATCTAAAGAAATCAGTGTGGTTGCAGAAAGAGCTTACAGATGAGCTGAGATTTAAGAAGGGCATGTCTAAGAAATGGGAGAAAAGGGAAATCCTGAAGGAAGAATATACCTGAGTAGCCAACAGTTGCAGAGAGGAAATCAGGCCGGGCCAAAGCTCAGAATGAGCTCAGGCTTGCAAGATAGGTTAAAATTAAGTTTAAAAGATTTCTTTGGCTATGTTTGAAGCAAGAAGAATAAGCAAGTAGTATGCCCTCTGCATAGGGATGTGGGTGGCACTGTGGGTTAAACCACAGAGCCTAGGACTTGCCAATCAGAAGGTCAGCGGTTCGAATCCCCGTGATGGGGTGAGCTCCCGTTGCTCGGTCTCTGCTCCTGCCCACCTAGCAGTTCAAAAGCACGTCAAAGTGCAAGTAGATAAATAGGTACCACTCTGGCGGGAAGGTAAACGGTGTTTCCATGCACTGCTCTGGTTCGCCAGAAGTGGCTTCATCATGACCCGGAAGCTGTACGCCGGCTCCCTTGGCCAATAAAGCGAGACGAGCGCCGCAACCCCAGAGTCGGCCACGACTGGACCTAATGGTCAGGGCTCCCTTTACCTTTACCTTTTATGCCCTCTGCGTGGAGAAGACAGAGAAATGCTACTGGATGACAGAAGGCAAAACTGCTCAACACCTACTTTGCCTCTGTCTTCACTCAAAGGGAAAGCAGTGCCCAACCTAGTGATAACAGAATAAAATGATGCAAGGAGGGAGCTGAAGCTTCTTGCTATTTTGCAAATTCTGTTCTTACAGCGATTCACACAAGGGGAATCTTTATGGGTGGTGCTGTTTACCAAAAAGGTAATTAAGAAAGGACAATCAAGGATCAGGGTTCTATTACAGTTGAAACATTTCAAGTGCTTGACAGTGTAGTATTTCCGTTCCCATTGACAGTAGTTTAAAGTCTGGGGATTATGTTTCTTTGAATGCAAAGAACAACCTTCCATGAAAGCAACACAGATTGTAAGCAAAATCTCTGCTGCATGACTAGCTGTTTGTACTACGGAGACTATAATACGGGGACAATCTCTTGCCTTTATTAGTTTGAAGCAGCAATGCCATAAAATCCCCCAAATTCAGAATTTTATAAGTACCGCTGTGATGAACTTAATGGTTGTCAGCTCTGCAACATCCATTTGTCTTGGCACTTGGAAAGTACACCTACTCGTCCATATGCTCCCTTCTTCTAAGGGACAACCACTATCTTCAGGTCTCTGCCCCTGTGAATCACTGGCCTTGTTTTGTCCATATTTTGCCCAACTAAAACAGCCACTTATCATCATCATAAAGATACTGAAATGGGGACCAGACCAAATCAGATGACAGAAATGGCACCACCCAATGCCCAGTGCGGGGACATTTCAACCTCCCAGTTTTATTGCATGCTCTCAATACAGTATAGGAAGCAGGGGTAGAAATCACATCATGAATAAACAGACAAAAAAAAATTCATTGCAGAACATGTCAGCCCAAACTTAACATTGGAAATAATGGCTTAGCAGCTGTGAGTAAGTACATTTACACCTATGTAGGTTGTTTATTTCATTGTATTTTTGTATTTTTAATATTTTGTTGGAAGCCACCCAAAGTGGCTGGGCACACTCAGCCAGATGGGTGGGGTATTTAATAATAATAATAATAAATAATAATAATAAATAATAATAATAAAAAAATCTATGAGCTTCTCTGCTCTGGATTTAGAGCAGTAGCCAAAGGGGCAAGAATAAGAAAAAGAATACATATATTTATATGAGTACCTACTGAGAAGATCCATAAAAAGCAACTATACCAAAAGGAATTATTGTGAAAATAAGAAATATTTAGGAGGGCACCAAATGTTGTCCTCAGGGCACCATGTTACCAGGCTGCCCCTGAGCTTCTTAACTCATGAAGAAACTTGTTGTTCTCGCCTTTACAATACTGCTGCCTCGGCTATCATCACCAGGAATATAGAAGCATCAGCAGCTCACCACTACATTAACTGCAGATGTGAATCTGCTAAAATTACAAATGCTGCATAGCAATGTTTACACACACACACACACACACACACACACACACACACGGTATTTAAAAAGAATCACTCAGTTAATTATTTACAACAGCGTCGTATAGGCCATAGGGTCCTAATTAGTTATTGGTGTGGACCTTTAGAAAAATAAGCTTCTTTGTGGTAAGTGTTTATATCTTTAAAAGAAGCCATTTGTTCTCTTAAACTTCCTTTCTGAATCGGCTGTGCAATTGTTTATAGTGGATGGGCAGCGTTGTACAACTTGGTGATTATGAAAAATAAGCAGACTAATTAGTTTCGACAACTTTTTGAAATGCTGACAGCAGTGAGTGAAGGTGTGACCTTTGCTTTGACCAAAAAAAAAAAAAAAAAAAAAAAGGATGGAGAAGTTTGAAGCACAGCCTTTTCCTTCTTCTCAACTTGGTGTCCACATTGCAGGGCTCCTCTAAAACTAGGAGCACCGGAGATTGAGGGAGCATAGCCAAATCATGATTAGCAGGAATCATATATTTGCAATATACAGCAACTCTGTGTAGCACTAATGTTGTGTATAAAAGACTGATATTATGGGCCAGAGGTGTCTGGGGAGTTAGGGAAGGGGGTAGTACCTTTGGCAGAGGACACGCCATGCTCCTTTTGGGGTAGTTTGTGTTATGTACTGAAGTTCTCACCCTGGGCCAGCAGGGGGATTCTGTAGATAGTTATGCAAATAAGGGATCGAAAGTGATGTTCAGTGATTGGATAGTTTTAGAAAATTGTTACAGTTACATTGTACTGGAGCTCTATATAAGCAGGTTGACTGAACCCTTCAGTTCAGTTCTGTTCTAGCCTGTGAATAAACAAGAGCTGTTTGAAGAATCGCTGTGTCGTCTGATATGTTCACCCACAACTTAACAGTTTGTCCACCTTTGGTCTCACCCGTGGCTCCTAGAAGCTGTCAGGATGCGACAGCAGCCACACCCAGGAAAATGGCTTCGTGTTGCTAGCTAAACCAGGTGAGGGTAGCTGATGGGTTTCAAACCCTCAGTGAGTCAGGAGCTTCCCCTGCCTGCAAAGTCAGGCTCCAGTGGATTGAGCAGATGAGACCAATAGTGGGTCCAACAATCAAGAGGGCGGTTTCTGCGCATGCTGTAGAGGGAAATGGGGGAGGGGGGGCAGATGGGGCTCATCAACCTGGGAAGGCAGCCCATCTAGGAGAAGCAAAACTCTGACACTAAACCTCTGCTGCCTTGCAGGTTATCTTCTGGAAAAGAAAGGGCTGAGGAGTAAATCCTACACAACTCCAGAGTGGATTCCCTAAGGTGGTTGGATGGTGTCTTGTATGCCTCCTTCCAGCAACTCCTGCAGCCAAACATATTGCTCTGGACCACATCAGTGAGGCCAAGAGGGGAGTCTTGTCGTCCAGGCAGTCCAGGACCTCCATACACACTGCCCAGGCTTGTGCCTCTGGGAGGTCATTTCAGTGCTGCTAACACAGCAGTTTGACTACACCCCCCAGAGGCGCACTCCATTGTTCCCCAGAACAAATTATGGGTCAGGTCTGTACGTACCCATGGTTCAACCCTGATGGTGCCAGGCAACTGCATCTTGGATGGGGTGGGGAACCTTCCAGGCTTACCTGGCCCCCGAGATTCTCTCCAGGCCACACTCGCTTCTCAGTCACACACTGTCTGCCCAAGCCATACCCCTCACCAACTCTACTTCCTACCCTCCTTGGATGTTTTCCTGGCTCGAATGTGTCCTTGAATTCTGATGATGCCTCCTAGATGGAGAACAGAGAGGAGTACAGTCGTACCTTGGAAGCTGAACGGAATCCGTTCCAGAAGTCTGTTTGACTTCCAAAACATTCAGAAACCAAAGTGCAGCTTCTGATTGGCTTCAGGAAGTTCCTGCAGCCAACTGGAAGCTGCAGAAGTCCTGTCAGACATTTGGGTTCCAAAGAATGTTCACAATCTGGAACAATTACTCATGGGTTTGCAGCGTTCGGGAGCCGAAACATCTGAGTACCAAGGTGTTTGGGATCCAAGGTACGACTGTATCTGAATGTGAGGATAGAGAGGACTGGTGGTCTGGATTAGGGTCACAGGGTGGAGGTTCCTCAGCCCTTAACCACACTGACTAGTAGCAGTGCCCCAAGATTTCAAAGAAGGGTCTCCTCCAGACCTACCTGGAGATGCAGGGGACTGAAATGGCATCCTTCTGAATGCAAAGGAGATGTTCTTCTACTAAGCTTTGCTTTAAACACATGTCCTTACACTGCATCTTAGAGTTGAAGTTCTTGGAAGTATTGGAAGCCACTTTCAAGCAGGGATTTTGTTGGCATGGAAGAGGGTTTATTGGAGAGGGGCAGGAGAGAAGGGAAGACCGCCTTTATTATTAACTGCATTCCTGAAGAGGCAGGCTACGTCTGTGTGGAATTCTTTGCTTTGGCTAAATTAAACACCCACCTACAGAGCCTCCACACTCCAGCTAGACATCATGAAGGTCGAGCATTCCTGCTAGATGGGATTATTGTTATGCCTTTGCCTCCTAGCTTCTCTTTGCCAAGGTCACCCACAACGCTGCCTTGATACAGGCCATGAGCATTTCTCCTCCTAAAATACTGACCACATTCTCTGGTTTTTGTTCTGCCTGCTGATAAGCTTAACTTCTCATTTAACGCCAGCAACTAGCACAAGAAATCAGATTTGGCCCAAGGGGATGTAAGGAAGGAGAGCCATGATCAGGGTCTTCTTAATTCCTGCCTGGTTCCCTGTACCTTCACTTCTTGCAGTGATGGAACCACCAGAAGGCCCTCAGAGGTGGACCTCAGTGTTTGGGCTGAATGATGGGGATGGAGACTCTCCTTCAGGTATACCGGACCAAGGCCATTTAGGGCTTTAAAGGCAGTGGCGTAGCGTGGGGGGTGCAGGGGGGGCCGGCCGCACCGGGCACAACTTCTGGGGGTTAGGGTTAGGGGGCGCAAATCCACGTGTTAGGGGGCACAAATTACTTGCCTTGCCCCAGGTGCTGACAACCAACGCTACGCCACTGTTTAAAGGTCAGCACCAACACTTTCAGTTGTGCTTGGAAATGTGCTGGGAGCCAGTGCAGATCCTTTAGGACCGGTGTCATATGGTCCCAGCAGCAACCCCCAGTCACCAGTCTAGCTGCCGCATTCTGGAGTCAAGTCCTCTTCAAAGGGAACTCTTGGAATTTTTATGTGAGGGAAACGTGGGGTGGGTGGGTATCTCCTAACAACTTTCATCACCCTTAACCATCTACAGTTCCCAGAATTGTTTGGGCAGAGCCATGACTGCAAAGTGATATAATAGTGCTTTAAATGTAAGGTGCAAATGTGCCCTAACATTCAGGGGCTACTCTAATATGGCTTCTGTATGTGGAACACAGAGGGAAGAACACCAACTTATCTCTCTCCACAGCAGAAAAATGTATCGGGCCACCCCTACTTCCAATGACATGAGAGTTTATGCATTTCTCACCACAGGAAAAAAGAATTGCAATAAATCTGCCTCACCATCTGTAATTTGAAGGGAGGATTCTCAAAACATTAACAGGGCAATTTCAAATAGCAGACACTCACCTTCCTATCCCTTTGTTCCAAAGGGGGAACGTTATGGGCTGAGCAAAATTGACAAGGAAATCCTTATTCAGACGTTATTCCATAGTTGAAATCCCCAGTGTTTATGGTCTGTATAACTAAGATGGACTCTTCATTAAAACCCATTCCAGCAGGAGACAAGTTATATAGGCTCCCCTGCTGATGTAACACAGGCAAACATCTCCAACTTGAATGGAGCTACAACAATTTACAGCAGCTGGGAAGCTGGCCCAAATTAGGCCGCTGGAGCTCCACATTTTGTTATATGTTGTACAACACCCCCCCATACAAAACCCCAGTGCCTAATTGTTCTGTTATCATTACCGAGACGTCGTCATTTTGTTTCTCCCAACTTTCCTTTCCAACAGAGGGCTTAAATTTCCATAACAATTTTATGTGTTTCCAAATGTGTCATTTAAATATGTCCACCGGGAGGTAGTCTTTCATCCCGTTATTTCTACAGAGACCCTCCTAATCTCTGAATAAAGCGGATGATATTTCACGTTAATCAGGTTTTACGTTCCATGAAAAACGATGTGCGTGCCTAAGAGGGGAGCTGTGACAAGTTGGACGCACCCGGCCGCCGCAAGGAGCAAATAGCAAAGAGGGGTGAAGTGCCGTCTTTCAGTCTCGGCCTGCGAGGGAACGGCATGGATGCACCCAGGCAGGCTGACAGAAAGTGGTTTGGAAACTTGGTGGCTAAGGGCCAACCAAGCCAAGCATGCTTCACCGAAGTGGAACAGGCTCTCCATGGAGGCGGCACCACCACCTCTCTTCTCACACTGCAAATTGTCCGCTTGAAAGCATCTCTGTATATGTACCCTTCAAGAGAAATCCAGTGGTTGCCACTAAAAGCTTTTCTCCCAGAGCTAATAGCAGCTTTTTGCCAGATTTTATTTTTTTTGAAGGGGTGGGGGAGTGGAGTGCTGATTGGCACTGACACCCACACTCTTGCCCACACACTGCTGCCCTAATCCTGACTGGGCTCTCCCATGGGTGTTGTTCTGTGGGACAGCGACTAGATTTGTTAAATGCACGAATGCATTCAACGACACATACAAGTTCAACTCTAAGGCAGAGGCAAGCTTGAGTACCTGAAGGATCACAGGCCAGCCATAGCCATGAGCCACTGGTTTAAGGATACTGTGCAGAATAAGGCCATCCAAAACTAAGTTGTTCAACAGCCTGTGGTGTCTGTCCAAAGGGACCTGGAGGCAGGAAAGCATCAGGCATGAAGCGGGTGCAAGAAAGGAGTGGAGCCCGGCAGGTAAGGCCTGAAGAGAACTAAACTGGTACCCAGGTTGACCTGGAAACATTTGCACGCGAAACTACCAAAGAGCAACCTGAGGATGAATCCTGATGGCATGGTACCCTCTTCCTCTGCAGCCAAGGATGGCTCTGCCGATGGAGTCCCCTCTCATTGCTTTCAGTTCCCAGTCAGAACCTTCCTTAATGCAAGCAAATAATGACTGACATGTGAAAACAAGGCAGCAAATAGTCCAAGAGGAAGCGAATGCACTTGTTCACACTGGAGTGAATACCGTTGTTTGCATGTGAATGAGCACGCATTCTTGGGCAAAGTATAGCTATTCACTTGACATTCCTGCAAACAAGAGGGGTAATATTTATTAACTTAGCACAATGAGCAAGTGGCACCACTATTTGATTTTATTTTCCAGCAGTCAACAAACAAGAAACAGAGCCAGATAAATGCCTCAGGGGAAGAAAAAGCAGTTTTTAATTTCATATTGTGGGGTCCGTTTCCGGATTAACGATGGAAGGCAGTTTTGCTCTAAACTATAATTTTGATGCATCCCATTTAACCATCCCATCAGCTTTCGGTATTCACAAAGCTCTCCATGAGGAAGGGGAGGGGAGTCCTGTTGCACTTGTGGAAATTGTTCAGCATGCACAATGATTTAGTTGGATACAACCCAGTGCATCCGAAGAAGTCTTATGATTCTGCCAGGGGGTGGAAAGACCCTGTACTGTACTGTTCTGTACAGATTGAGTTCAGGGGCAGATCTTGGTATCTCTAATTTCAGTGTGTGAGGCCAAAATTTGGCTCCCCATCACCACCTCTCTCCTTCCCCTCTGCTCAATTCACGATGTCATAGCTGCAATGCCCTGCGGTGTTCCCAAGGTTCAGCATCCATGTGGCGGAACCGGTCACACTGCCCTAAATCTGCCTCTGCTTAGCGATAAGACAGGGGTTTCAGTGACGCAGGTGGGTCTTAGAAGACTTCAAGGAGGATTTTTGGACTAGCGTGAGAAAGAGCGACTTGCCAATGAGAAATAAAACCAGAACCAAGCCTGCCCAGAGACACAAATGGACATGAGGTGGACATGAAATTGAACAGCGTCCATCTGTTTTAATATCTCCCTGTATCTAAATTCACTAGGGTGACATTAAAATGTAGCTGCTCTAGAAGTTGCAGCTTGGTGGATTCAGCCCCCAAGGTTTTTTTGGGCAAAGCTATCGCCCAAATATTGCATGGCCCATAGATTTGTGGTGTGGGAAATTAAGCGGTGTTGGAGATTTTCCCAGAATACCTTTGTGAGACGTTTATTGCCCTTACTGCCTGGGACTCGGGCTGGACTTCTCAGAGAAGGGATTTGATTCCTGTCTATTACTGCCACAATCCTGAAGTCCAGGCTTCTATTTTGGAAGAGACTTGTTGAGACGGCAGGAAACTGCCTAATTCGGAGGCAGCTGTGCATGGAAATGCCAAGGTATGAGGCTTTGTCTTCATTTAGTTCCTTTCCCAACAAGACCTAGCAAGGGGAGATTTTTATCCCAGTAGATTGGAACCAAAATTGTTTTTAGTGCATGTTTTCATTTTTTATATTTTTGCATCACTTCGGGATGCTTCTGGGCAGCCATGTAGAACCTCCTTATTCAGCTCAAGAGCCGCATTCCCTTCTGTAGGCAACCATTCAAGGGCCACCTGTCCGTGGTGGGTGGAGCCAAAGACAAAAGTGGGTGGAGCAAAATGTGTAAACCCTAACCATGTCTGCCCAGAAGGAAGGCCTGTTGAACTCAGTAGTGTTTATTTCCAGGTAAGTGGGGGTCAGGACTAGTGAAATATACTTAGAGTCGAGAGTGGATTTCATGCTCCTTATTCAGCTCATAGTGGTGAGGAGGAATGAAAGTTCCCCCCAAATATCTGCTTTATATACATTATTTACACAATGGGCTGCACGTGATTGGCTAATTCCGGGATTCTCCTGTAGGCCAATCAGGTTGTGGATTCACTTCCACCTGGAGCTGGATTGGGTATCATACTGCTGCATTGTTCTAGGACCAATCAGACTGCTGCATTTTGGATCCTATTCAACTCAGGACATAACACCTAGGCTGGTGCCATTAAAGGCTTGGTTTCTCGTTGTAGTAAAATGAGCCATTGGAAAAATGAGAAACCGAGAGAAACCAAAATGGACAGATCTTCCTGACCCTACTGGGTTGAATGTGTAGATTTTCAGTCCAAGTCTACCTGCTCCAAATCTGGCCTACGGACCACTTCTCTGCATGAATTGCATGATACCTTCAGCTGCCAAGCAGTCTTAAAGCATCTCGTTCCCATTGGCTTTGTTTGCCCAGATTTTGACCACCTGCTGCCCCTGGTCAAAGTTTCTCTCCTCTCTGCCTCTGCCTCCCCTATCCTGCCACAGGAGACAGGCCCCAGGCAAGCTTTCTTCTCCCTGTGCTCTATTAAACCTAAGTTGCAAGCAATTTATAAGCACCATAGCTATTTTCAGCAGGAACAGCTTACCGAGTGCAGCACAACGCGGCTGCAGCTTTTGGGTACCTACAGACCAGCCACTTCTGTGGGAGTTCACCAAGATAGCCTTATCTGCTAATCCATTTCATCTCTCACTTATGCCATTAATAATAATAATAATCTGTTAACCCAAGCTGAAAAGGGAAATAAAAAGCAGCGAATGCACTACCTCAGCGCTGAATGACGACCCGTTATCGCCAGCAACTATTTATTACCATTAGAGTGATTTCTTTATTTTTTTCCAGCAATGGTGCCATGCAAACAACCTCATTAATCACTTTTCTGTGTACAGATGAAGGATATGATACAATTGTGATAGGGAGTTTTTATAACTATTTCTCTCTCACCTATATTCCCCCCCCCCCTCTTATTTTGGCTTTTCTGTATTTTTCTTTGTTTTTTTAGATTAGTTTGGCTTTTATTGATCTTATGTTGACAACTTTCAATAAAATATTTAACAAAAAACAAACAAAAGTAATCCACGATGGACTTTTGTACTCCCCTATCATGCCCAAAGCTTCTGCTAGTGGGGGTTTTTTTTAAAAAAAAATCATATATAAAGCAGGTCCCCATCTTCTAAACAATGGCCTATTGGTTAGTTCTCTGTGTTGGTTCTCCTCCAGCCTGGTGCTTTCAATATGGTTTGGACTAAAACTCCCATCATCCTCCACTGGCATACCTTTGTTGTCTGTGGCTGATGGGAGTTGTGGTTCAAAACACCTGAACTAGATGGCTGTACAGTGGTACCTTGGGTTATAGACGCTTCAGGTTACAGACTCCGCTAACCCAGAAATAGTACCTCGGGTTAAGAACTTTGCTTCAGGATGAGAACAGAAATTGTGCTCTGGCAGCACGGTGGCAGCGGGGGGCCCCATTAGCTAAAGTGGTACCTCAGGTTAATAACAGTTTCAGGTTAAGAATGGACCTCCAGAACGAATTAAGTTCTTAACCCGAGGTACCACTGTAATAGAAAGAGCATCGGTTTCACCTAACCCAGAGATGAGGAACCTGCGACCTTCCAAGTCTTTAACTCCAGTTCCCATCATCCATTGCTCATTGGCCAATAGCCAAGAGGGCTAGGAATGATGGGAGTTGGAGCCAAACACATCTGCAAGGCTGCATGTTCCCCACACCTGACCTGACCTAATGTAGATTAGGACAGGCAGGGACAAACCACAAAGGATTTATTGCATCTGGCAAAGGGGTCGCTGGCAGAAATCATCCCTTCATTAATTCCAGTCACTGATATAGTCGAAAAAGTAAAGATTTTGACTGCCTTTCCAGGAGACTGTTTAGCTGTTTTGCTATCCAGCCACCAAGAACCCAGATCGTGATTCGGAAGGTCAGCCATTCTGGTTTGTAGCAAATGTTTTATTACTTTCCCAAGATGCAATCCTTCCAACTTCTACATATATTGTGGATTTTGATTTTTTTTTAAGAAGTGCACTTCATAGCTGCTTGCTTCTTGGTGCTGAAGGCATGCATCCAATATTCCCAGTGTTTGCTATTTATTATGCTTGGGGAGATAACCGAGAAAGAGGCTGATGCACCCCCTGGGCAGCTGGAAGTGAATTATTTCAAGCTGACAATACTTGGCTCTCCCACCTTCAGGCACTGCTTGTCAAATATATTTGCAAAGAAAAATCACGTACCAGTTTAGCTAAGCCCTGAAAGCTTGTCATTAGACACAGTGCCACACAGTGGCAGACATGCAGTATTGCAGGTGTGGTTATTCCTAATATCATTTATTTACTAATTTATTTACTATTTACTGTCTCCCTGCCCACCATTTCTTTCCGAATGCAGAGTGACTTATATCCAGTGCTTTTCTCTGGGGGGGATGCAGGGGTACCCTAAACATTTTGTGAATCTTTGTACTTTTGTCCATTTACTGTATTTATTTTTCCCAATTTGAACTATAAAATGGTGATTTTCTCAAGTCAAAATGAGAGTGCCCCTAAACATTTTTGTAAGAAAAAAAAGCACTGATTATATCTCTGGGTAGGAACCTAAGAGTTGAATTTTAGGTAGAGCCAAGGGAAAGTTTATCGGAATATAATTTTCTGTCAAATATTTATTTATTTTCTTTCTGACACCCTTATTTATGTATTTATTTATGTGCACAGGTGATAAAACAGGTTGAAACCACCATGCATGTTTTATTCTACTGTCCATTCTATGCAAAAATCCATGATAAATATTCAAACCCCATACAAGGTTAAAATGTTCTGACTCCTACAGGGTTTCCTTCTTACTAAATAGCTGATATTATGGAGGATGTAGCAAAATTTCTAAGTGGTGCCATGAAACTACAGTGGTACCTTGGGCTAAGAACTTAATTAATTGGAGGTCTGTTCTTAACCTGCAACTGTTCTTAACCTGAAGCACCACTTTAGCTAATGGGGCCTCCTGCCGCCGCTGCACGATTTCTGCAAAGTTCTTAACCCGAGGTAGTATTTCTGGGCAGTGGCGTAGCGTGGGGGGTGCAGGGGGGGCCAGCCGCACTGGGCGCAACATCTGGGGTTAGGGCAAATCCACGGGTTAGGGGGCGCAAATCCACAGGTTAGGGGGCGCAAATCCACGGGTTAGGGGGCGCAAATTACTTGCCTTGCCCCGGGTGCTGACAACCCACGCTACGCCACTGTTTCTGGGTTAGCGGAGTCTTTAACCTGAAGCGTATGTAACCTGAGGTACCACTGTATGTCATTGTAAGACTTGAGAGGCACTTTTTCAACTTTATTAGATCTGTATAGTTCTATAAGTATCTCCTTCTATGAACAGATGCCAGTTTTATACTTTGACCCATATATTTTTTGTATTTTCTCTATGCCAATAAAGGTGATTGACTGATTAATATGTACACAGGGTGGTATAAATTGTACTCTTCCTCCCCATTTCATCCTCTCAGCTGTTGGACAATTTCAGACCAGCACCACCACTACCCAGCCTTTGCAGAATAGATAGATGATAGATAGATAGATATAGATGATAGATGATAGATGATAGATGATAGATATAGATAGATAGATGGATAGATAGATAGATGATAGATAGATGATAGATAGATAGATAGATGATTGATAGATAGATAGATAGATAGATAGATAGATAGATAGATAGATGATAGATAGATAGATAGATAGATAGATAGATAGATGATAGATAGATAGATGATAGATAGATAGATAGATAGATAGATAGATAGATAGATAGATAGATAGATAGATAGATGATAGATAGATAATGATAGATAGATAGATAGATAGATGATAGATAGATAGATAGATGATAGATAGATAGATAGATAGATAGATAGATGATAGATAGATGATAGATAGATAGATAGATGATAGATAGATAGATAGATAGATAGATAGATCGATAGATGATAGATAGATAGATAGATAGATAGATAGATAGATAGATAGATGATAGATAGATAGATAGATAGATGATAGATAGATAGATAGATAGATAGATAGATAGATAGATAGATAGATGATAGATAGATGATAGATAGATAGGTGTTAGATAGTTTCTCCAATTTTGCAATACCTTATTTTTGACCAGTAATATGGAACCAGTTTTGATACCATTTAGAGTCACAGGTTTCTTTTGGGACGCGGGTGGCGCTGTGGGTAAAACCTCAGCGCCTAGGACTTGCCGTTCGTCAGGACGGCGGTTCGAATCCCCGCGGCGGGGTGCGCTCCCGTTGCTCGGCCCCAGCGCCTGCCAACTTAGCAGTTTGAAAGCACCCCCGGGTGCAAGTAGATAAATAGGGACCGCTTACTAGCGAGAAGGTAAACGCGTTTCCGTGTGCTGCGCTGGCTCGCCAGATGCAGCTTGTCACGCTGGCCACGTGACCCAGAAGTGTCTTCAGACAGCGCTGGCCCCTGGCCTTTTAAGCGAGATGGGCGCACAACCCCAGAGTCGGACACGACTGGCCCATACGGGCAGGGGTACCTTTACCTTTTTAATTTAATTTTAATATAGATGGCAGAAGCAAGGGGCTCAAACTGAAATTTCTCAGGGGAAAATAATTTTCTGAGAGAAACAATGGAATCATTTCACCTCCCCCCCCCCAAAGAATATTAGGCAAAATGTGCCCCTCCGCACCCCACATTTAATCATTCACAAATAACATGGGGAATTCTGGGAGGTCATTTTTGCTCAATACTAGGTTTTTTGTTCCTAAAACTAAATGTATCTGGAAGCAGAAACAGAGAAGCCAAAAAGCGTGGCAGCATCTCTCCTAAATGAAGTGGAGATAGAACCTAAAATATTTCTAATGCGCAATTTATTTTTTCTCATGTACGTTTAGGACAGATAACACAAAACAAGTCCAGTGCAAACCCAAGCTCCAATACGAAGCTGAAATGTAAATGAAAATATCCAACTTTAATCTAACCCAAATGTACAAAGATGCAAGATGTTAAAAATGTCTAAAGTGTCTCAAGAGGCACTTAATAGCACCAAAGTGCTATTAATAGCACTAAAGTGCATTCATAGCACCAAAGTGACCTTCCTGGGGTGCAAGCCTGGGCAGAGTGTATGGAGGTTCTGGGCTGCCCAGAACCTCACTGATGTGGTCCAAAGGAAAGCAGAACAATATCTTTGGCTGCAGGAGTTGCCAGAGGGAGGTGTACAAGGCACCATCCAACCACCTTAAGGACTCTACCAGAAAAGACTTTTTTATGTATGCGACTACAGCGACTACAGCCCAGAGATGGAAAGAAGACAAAGTTCCTACTAGAGAAGAATGGCAAACCAAGCTGATTGACTATGTCAAAATGGCAAAGTTGACTGGAAAACTCAGGAACCAAGAGGTCAGAGACTTTGCAAAAGAATGGGAAAAAATTATAAGTTACTTAAGAGGCCACTGTAAGCAGATGGAATACATTTCCAAGCACAATTCAAAGTGTTGGTCCTGACCTTTAGAGCCCTAAACGGCCTCGGCCCAGTATACCTGAAGGAGCGTCTCCACCCCCCATCATTCAGCCCAGACGCTGAGGTCCAGCTCCGAGGGCCTTCTTGTGGTTCCCTCATTGCGAGAAGTGAGGTTGCAGGGAACCAGGCAGAGGGCCTTCTCAGTAGTGGCGCCTGCCTTGTGGAACGCCCTCCCATCAGATGTCAAGGAAATAAACAACTATCTGACGTTTAGAAGACATCTGAAGGCAGCCCTGTTTAGGGAAGTTTTTAATGACTGATGTTTTAATGTACTTTTAATCTTTTGTTGGAAGCCAAACAAAAGATCTGCCCATTTGGCAGGTGGGCAGGGTATAAATTAATTATTATTATTATTATTATTATTATTATTATTATTATTATTATTATTATTTTGTATTGTAAAATCAAATAAAAATTATTTTCCCCCCCCCCAAAAAAAAGACTCTACTCTGGATTTGTGTAGTGTTTACTCCTTAGCTATTTCTTCTCCCAAAGATACTCTGGAAGTCTGCTCACCTTCCCCAGTGGGCGTTGTTGTGGCTGGGCGTCCAGGTCCTCTCAGTGATCTGGCTGGAGGGTGGAAGTAACTGCAATCTTAGCCATTGGACCTGCTCTTGGTCTCACCTGCTCAATCCACCAGAGCCTGTCTTCACATGCAGGGAAAGCCCCAAACTCACCAAGGTTTGAGACCCATCAGCTACCCTTACCTGGTTTAACCATCCAGTCAAAGCAGTTTACTGGGGTGTGGCTGCTGTCGCACACTGACAGCTTCTAGGAGCCACAGGTGAGAGAGCTGAGTGCAAGGTGGGGACCAAAGGTGGACAAACAACCCCAGAAGGATCATGATGTCCCACCACCACCAAAGGTACAACCCCTTTCCTAACACCCCATACACCCAATGCTGTCAAAATGTGTACAGTGGTACCTCAGGTTAAGTACTTAATTCGTTCCGGAGGTCCGTTCTTAACCTGAAACTGTTCTTAACCTGAAGCACCACTTTAGCTAATGGGGCCTCCTGCTGTCACTGCGCCGCTGGAGCACGATTTCTGTTCTCATCCTGAAGCAAAGTTCTTAACCCGAGGTACTATTTCTGGGTTAGCGGAGTCTGTAACCTGAAGATGTAACCCGAGATACCACTGTACTTGTATAACCAGAAAATGTCATAAAAACACAAAATTTTATCAGGAATGTAAAGGAAGAGGAGGAGTCAAGCTCCGCAGATGACACAGCTTGTCGGAGAGAGGTGTGCTGCGGTCCCAGCACATGCTTGCCATTTTCCTTTTTCCATGCAGGATACTTCTTCGCCGCTGCCATCCCAACCTGCTGCTGCCAGGGGCACACTCCCCTCCTCCCCCCCAGACACACACTGATCCAGGCTGGTCTAAAACAAAAGGAGAGCCTGCTGAAACAAGTAAAAGGCCCATGTAGTCCACCAGCTTTTTTCTTTCTTTTTAACAAAAGAGGATATCATTCAATGCCATTTTTCTCTTGCTTGCTTCACACACCAACACACCGAGATGTGAAGCAGATATCACCAATATCTCTATAAGGAGCAGAAGCAACTTTTCTTTATTATTATTACTATTTTTAAAAAACAACACTTCATAGAATAAGAATAAAATGAAAAACTTGAGGGAGGGAGGGGGAAGAGAGAGGGGGGTATACTATATCACTATAAGAATTAACAATTACAATTCCATATATGTTGCTGTTGTTGTTGTTTAGTCATTTAGTCGTGTCCGACTCTTCGTGACCCCATGGACCAGAGCACACCAGGCACTCCTGTCTTCCACTGCCTCCCACAGTTTGGTCAAACTCATTTTGGTAGCTTCGAGAACACTGTCCAACCATCTCGTCCTCTGTCATCCCCTTCTCCTTGTGCCCTCCATCTTTCTCAACATCAGGGTCTTTTCCAGGGAGTCTTCTCTTCTCATGAGGTGGCCTAAGTATTAGAGCCTCAGCTTCAGGATCTGGCCTACTAGTGCACACTCAGGGCTGATTGCCTTAAGAATGGAGAGGTTTGATCATCTTGCAGTCCATGGGACTCTCAAGAGTCTCCTCCAGCACAATTCCATATATACTCAGCCAATATATATCTTGTGTAACGGACTCCTTCAGAAGGTGGTGGACTCTCCTTCATTGGTGGCGTTTAAGTAGATGTAGGATGGTCACATGTTATGGATGCTTTAGTTTAGATTCCTGCATTGCAAGGGGTTGGACTAGATGACCCTCGGGATCCCTTCCAACTCTCCGATTCTGTGATTCAAATAGGCATTTGTGAAATAGGCACAGTAAGCATCTCAGCTAGGAAAGGAGATGAACTGTATAGAAGCCACTAGATGTCAGTATAAGACAGAAAATGCAGAGTAGCTGTCAATTTATCCAGGGAACTTTAGGAACAGGAATGATTGACATACTGATTGACAGATTAATTGTATAAATTTGGCTTTTGGGAAGGGGTTAATTGCACACATTTAAAGCCACAACATAAAAAAAATCAGTTTAAATTTAGACAAAGCTGCATAAGAACTCTCATTCCATATTCACAGTGCCATTGTTTACAAGTGGGGTTCTCTTGTCTGATCTTATGAACAAAGAGCTGAGGTCACATCCATACCATACATTTGCAGCAACATCATATGCTTTAAACTGACATAGCTTTCCTCCCCCAAAGGATTCTGGGAACGGTAGTTTGTTCTGGACGCTGGGACTTGTTAGGAGGCCTCTCTTCCTCTCACACAGCTACAAGTCTCAGAGTGGTTTAACAATCAGTCCCTCTTCCTGGGGGAAACTGTGAAATGTAGATCTGTGAGGGGGAAAGGGGGTCTCCCAACACCTCTCAGCACCCTGGTTTTATGTCAGGAACAGGGAACCTCTGCACTTTGGGCCAAATGCAGCCCTCCAGGCAAATCTGCTTGTTCCTCAAGATGCTCCACATACCAATATCCTCAACATATCCTCTGCTCTCTCCTCAAGTTTCCTTAAATTATGCTGGTGCTTTTTGTTTAACTAGATTCAGATATTGGGAGGGGGGGTAGAAGCCTCTGCTTTTTGTGCAGTTGGAATCGAGCCCACAGTTCAAAGATAAAAGTAACCTTCCTTGCTCCACTTCCCTTTACCTATGATCCTGCCCATTGCTGGCATACAGCCTCTGGAAGGTTCTCTGCAAGAGAAAACAGTCCTTGTGCTGGAAAACATTCCCTATATCAGTTTTATTATGCTCCCGGTCCATTATCAGTGCAGATGAAGAGAGGACTATAAAGATAAATTCATAGTAAACAAACACACGATCAAATCACTGCTGAACTGCACCCACAATTGTGAGGTTTGAAGAGATGAAGGTGATGCCTCCCCAGCTTTTGCCATTCATAGAATCATAGAATCATAGAGTTGGAAGAGACCACAAGGGCCATCGAGTCCAACCCCCTGCCAAGCAGGAAACACCATCAGAGCACTCCTGACATATGGTTGTCAAGCCTCTGCTTAAAGACCTCCAAAGAAGGAGACTCCACCACACTCCTTGGCAGCAAATTCCACTGTCGAACAGCTCTTACTGTCAGGAAGTTCTTCCTAATGTTTAGGTGGAATCTTCTTTCTTGTAGTTTGGATCCATTGCTCCGTGTCCGCTTCTCTGGAGCAGCAGAAAACAACCTTTCTCCCTCCTCTATAGGACATCCTTTTATATATTTGAACATGGCTATCATATCACCCCTTAACCTCCTCTTCTCCAGGCTAAACATGCCCAGCTCCCTTAGCCGTTCCTCATAAGGCAGCGTTTCCAGGCCTTTGACCATTTTGGTTGCCCTCTTCTGGACACGTTCCAGTTTGTCAGTGTCCTCCTTGAACTGTGGTGCCCAGAACTGGACACAGTACTCCAGGTGAGGTCTGACCAGAGCAGAATACAGTGGCACTATTACTTCCCTTGATCTAGATGCTATACTCCTATTGATGCAGCCCAGAATTGCATTGGCTTTTTTAGCTGCCGCGTCACACTGTTGGCTCATGTCAAGTTTGTGGTCAATCAAGACTCCTAGATCCTTTTCACATGTACTGCTCTCAAGCCAGGTGTCCCCCATCTTGTATTTGTATTGCCTATGAACTTCCTGTGATGTCGCAAAAGGGCATGATGGCTGAGCAGTAAAAGGAGGGTATTAATGGAAGTTCCTGCCAACCTAGCAGTCCTGCCAACCTACCAGTTCAAAAGCACGCCAAAGTGCAAGTAGATAAATAGGTACCGCTCTGGCGGGAAGGTAAACGGCATTTCCGTGCACTGCTCTGGTTCACCAGAAGCGGCTTCGTCATGCTGGCCACATGACCCAGAAGCTGTACGCCGACTCCCTCGGCCAATAAAGCGAGATGAGCGACAACCCCAGAGTCGGCCACGACTGGACCTAATGGTCAGGGGTCCCTTTACCTTTACCTTTAATGGAAGGAAGAAGCTCCCGAGAAGGAGGCTTAAGGGAAGGAGGGGCAGGGCAAACTGGAGACCCAGAAAAGAAACTTGGGTTGGCTTCTTCCTACCTACCTGAGTTGCCAACCTCCCCCTTTCTCAGGGCTCCTATCCCTGGAAACTGAAGTCACTGTTAATTGTTTAATTCACACTGAAATGGAGAATGCCTGTATGTATTGCTGAAAGGGCTTAACAGGAAGATTCCGCTGAAGCTAAAGAAGAGCAAGAGCAGCTCTCTAAGCTCCTAGATGAGGTGATAATTAACTGTGGTGGTTCTCTGCTAGCTAACATGTAGTGTTTAACCTTAGATCTGGTGGTTAAGGTGCTGAATTGCAAATCACCATTTTGAAGGGAGTTGCCTTTGGTATTTTGTTCCCAACCAGAGTGGGAGTAGATTGTGTAAATGACTCACTCCAGGAACACAACAGCCTTGGGGCTAAAATGCAGGCTAATGAAGAGAGAGAGAGCTATATTCGTCAGCTCTGATTATAAGTGATTTTATTTCTAAGAAGATGGGCCTGTGCTGGGCATGCACATGATCTTATGGAACTGTTTGGATGTATCATTTACTGTTGCGTAGTTTTCTGTTTTGAAAAAAGTTCTGCAAGTAAAGCTTTGCATAATCTCTAATGGGTCTGGACAATGTTTTATTCCAAAAGGAGTCTGTTTTTATGCATCCAGTTGCTTCATGCTGTGCAATATTAATTTCCGCAATAGTCACAACTGATTTCAGTCATATTGTGAAAAGCAGAGCATAAATTCCTTAAATAAAATGCAAATGCAAATACCTACTTTGTGCATTATCCTGGCCACACAGTTGCCTCTGGGAGACTAAGCCACCTGGGTGACGTTCTTCATGCTTCGCTATCTGAGCAAAGCCCACACTGTTGAGGCGACGAGTCTTGTAACCTGTCTGCTAAGCAAAGCTAGCAGAAAACGTTGGTGACATTTCCGTCCGCTTCAGACCATGTGCATGCAGGCGCCTCTTGACACAACCAGCATAACAATGGGGAGTGACATGAACACAACTCAGGTCCCTGCAGACAGCAATGCCACGATGGTAATGGATGGATCAGGCCTGTGTGCCAGCAGTCCTCCAGCTTTCAGAGGCAGATGCCAGGATCATGAACTCCCTTCAACAATGCTCTCTCCCACAGCGATCCCTGGGTCTTGGCACAAGTTGTATGCAGCTTATTAAAGGAGAACTGGGGGGCAAAAGGCTAGGGTGCAAAGCAAGCCATGAGAAGCCTTTGCTTTCAATTAAGTATTGAAAGGTCACGGTGGTGTCAGAAGGAAGACATGAAGCACAGCTAATAAAAATGTTCTGTTGTGGACAAACAAGAAATTCTTAGAGCACTGGTGGAAGGGGGGCTACCAGCTTCATTTCCACTGGCTTCTCTGAGGAGTCCAATCGTATGTCCAGGCTGTTTTATTTACTCTCAGCTTGTTGAGACATCTCCAATTAACAACTGAGTGAAATTCCACTTTGCGACTCCTACTCAGTTAATTCTAAAAGCCTTTTGCAGTTGCAGATAGCAAACAAGACAAGTGAAAATAATATCATCAGATACTTTCGGAAAAGCAGGTGGGAGGCCTCACGGATTTTGTAAAAGCAGCTAGTCATTGTTCTGCTTATTTTTTTGTTAAATCGGTATCTTATTGTCCTTAAATGATGTGTCTTCACAGCATCTAGTCTGCTGTGAAGAGGAGATATGTTGGGGAACCTGGGGCCTAGGGGCCAAATGCAACTCTCCAAGTCTCTCCAACTATTGGGGCTCTCTCTGGGCAACACCCCCTCTCCTGGCCATCCTCCTCAATGACTTTTTTTTCAGCTGGAATGTTTCCTTGGAATATGATAGTGCTTGTTTGGAGGGGGTACATGTGCTTGTAGAAACCCCTGGCTTTTGCAGGTTGCATACTGTTGACATCCACTAACTAGCAGCAACATGCATCTTGGTAGCAGAAAAGAAAGGAAGGTAATTGGGACAACCCAAAAGCTGCCATTCCCTGTCATCTAAACACCAGTCAGGAAATGCCCATATAAATGTGTGTCGATCAGGGCTGGCCCAAAACACTTTGCTGCCTGAGTTAAAGGATGAGATGGTGTCCTCCACCAGAGGGCAGCAGGCTACCTGAAAAGCTGTGCAGACACAGCTCTGCTCTCAAACACCTTAATGCCATTACCAGTTCTGCAGGTTCTGCCGCCTGAGGCAGCCACCTCCCTTTGCTTAAAGGTAGGACCGGTCTTGGTGCCCATGAAAGCCCAGGCCATTCTGTTCTGGCAAGCTTCTGTCAGAGATACATTTCATTGACACTGTTCAGTTCTGCTGCCATTTTATTGTGGCTGTATTGTCGTTTTAATGGGTTTTGATGCCCCTCCTGTTGTTTTTATTGTTAGCCTTGTTAGCAGCCTTGGAAGGAAAGAAGTTACAGTGCAATCCTATCCCTGTGTTGTCAGAAATAAGCCTCACTGAGTTCAGTGGTACTGACTCCCAGGTAAGTGTATATTGGATTGCAGCCTTAATAATATAAACAAACACCCAGTGGATGTTTACTTCCACAGTTGCAAAGGCTCCTTCCCTGCAGATGTTTGTACTCTGTGCATGTCTGTCAGCTATGGGGTCAGATGGCATGTCCTGTGACAGAATGCATGAACCATTATTTTGAATAAGGCAATGGTTTGGTGTGTGAGCCCCAGACAACAATGGGCTTTCGAGTTAAGAACCACCACCTTGAATTCAATTCATTTCATTTTTTTCATTTGTATACCACCTTTCTACATTGCTGTACCCAAGGCAGCTTACAAACCATAGAAACAACAGAATATACAACCAAGGCATGCATTCCTATAACAACCCGATCCAATGCAAACAAGTCATCGTGAAAAATGTGGTACGAGAATAAACAGCTTCAATCGTTATAGTCAATATTTTAGTATAATGCTACATGATAAAACCAACTCTTAAAATAAGCAAACGATAAATTAACAAACAAACAAAATCACTCCAAACCAGTAAATTGTTAGTAGATTCTAATGAATGAAATTAAAAGCAAAGTCACAATACATACAACACAACATACCATGTAAAGAAAGATCAATGGAGCAGCAAAGGCACACAGATTGTAAAATTACAAAATGTACACACATAGCCTGGTCCCTGAAGCCAAGTGTTAGCAAGTACAGCACACATGGTGGGGGGGCAGTGACCTACCATAACGTGATGGGCTCCATCTCCCATCAGCCCCAGTCACAATGGCCAATAGTCAGGGATGGCAGGAGTTTTGGTCCAATGGCATCTGGAGTGCCCCAGGTTCACCATCTCTGTAGTACAGCTTCCCTGGAACAATTTGAGTCTGCCTCCAGCCACCTGCCATGCAGCAGGAACAGGCAATGGCATTCCAACTATTTGAAACTTCTGTCACACATATCATGAATTTATAGCAGTCAGCCCTGGGAAGTTAGAAAAGTGTGTGTCAATGGGGCAGCATCTCTCTCCTTCAGAAACGGTGCTACCTACATAGCAGGTGAAGTTGATAGAGGGATGTACAACCTTTACTACTGAAATATACTCGGAGTCGAGAGTGGATTTCATGCTTTTTATTCAGCTCATAGTGGTGAGGAGGAATGGAAGTTTCCCCAGAATGTCTGCTTTATATACATTATTTACACAATGGCCCACACGTGATTGGCTAATTCCGGGATTCACCTGTAGGCCAATCAGGTTGCGGATTTACTTCCACCTGGAGCTGGATTCGGTGGCTCCTGTGGACCAATCAGACTGCTGCATTCTGAATCCTATTGTTCTAGGACCAATCAGACTGCTGCCTTTTGGATCCTATTCAACTCAGTACATAACAACTACCAAAAAAGCCTGTTGATCAAAAAGCAGGATGGAATTCACACTCTCTCCTAGTCTCCTCACTTCCTGGGATGAATGCTGTCGTCTATCACAGGAATGAATGACTAGCTCATCCAAGCCATTGGGATTCCCTACTGGCACCATTTGTATCTTGTCTTTCTCTTTCTTTCTTTCTTTCTTTCTTTCTTTCTTTCTTTCTTTCTTTCTTTCTTTCTTTCTTTCTTTCTTTCTTTCGCCCAAGGAGCTTAGGATGCATGGTTTTCTCCCCCTTCCTCACTACAATTCTGGGAGGTATGCTAGGCTGAAAGAGCTTGGCTATTGTAAAGCTACCCAGGGATTTGAATTTGAGTCTCCCCACAGGGATGCGGGTGGCGCTGTGGGTTAAACCACAGAGCCTAGGACTTGCCGATCAGAAGGTCAGCGGTTCAAATCCCCGTGACGGGGTGAGCTCCTGTTGCTCGGTCCCTGCTCCTGCCAACCTAGCAATTCGAAAGCATGTCAAAGTGCAAGTAAATAAATAGGTACCGCTCTGGCGGGAAGGCAAATGGCGTTTCCGTGCGCTGCTCTGGTTCGCCAGAAGCGGCTTAGAAGAAGAAGAAGAAGAGTTTGGATTTGATATCCCACCTTTCACTCCCTTTAAGGAGTCTCAAAGCGGCTAACATTGTCCTTTCCCTTCCTCCCCCACAACAAACACTCTGTGAGGTGAGTGGGGCTGAGAGACTTCAAAGAAGTGTGACTGGCCCAAGGTCACCCAGCAGCTGCATGTGGAGGAGCGGAGACGCGAACCCGGTTCCCCAGATTACGAGACTACCGCTCTTAACCACTACACCACACTGGCTTAGTCATTCTGGCCACATGACCTGGAAGCTGAACGCCGGCTCCCTCGGCCAATAAAGCCAGATGAGCGCCGCAACCCCAGAGTCATCCGTGACTGGACCTAATGGTCAGGAGTCCCTTTACCTTTACCTTTAGCCCTTGTCCAGCACTCTTGACGACTACACCACTCTGTCTCTTTAGCACCAGTCTGTCTTTAAGGTAAAACATAGCTTGTTGTGTTTTTGCTGGAGAAACTCCAGTTTCTGACTTTAGCAACTCAGGTTTTGCCTGATGTTCCTGAGCATCACTGAGCTGAGAGAAATCGATGCCATTCCACAAACCTATTGTTATCTTGCTTCTTTGTTTCCTCTTTTTAGAGGTTTAGTTGCCCCTTTTGTCTTCCCTTTAATATACATTAATCTGAGTATCTTGAAATGTAACAGCATCAATGAAAACACAAATAAAATATTCCCGGAATTTATTCCTTCATCACTTTCCCTGACTAGCCTGAGTTCAGGATTCTGGGTTGCCTTGGCAACAGCTGATGACATCAAACACTGTACAATATGGACAGGAAAGGAGAAATCACAAACAGAGATGGAAAATTACTAGCTAGCAACTTTTAAAGGGTTTACAGAGAGGCCGGAAAAGAGCAGATAAACAACTCCAGAACCAGCCAATGTTTAAGAGATCCAGAATTTCACCAAAACACATGCAGGAAAGAGACAACTGAGCTGCAAAATTTTAGTTTGTCATCCAATTCCTTTATCTTTTTTTTCTGTTTCTTAGTCGTGCACTACGTGCTGTGTTTTCCTTCAGCACTTGCTGAGACATCCTGTGGGTTTGCAGAGGTAGGATCAACGTTCGAAGGCTGCAATAACAAGCAGCGGCTTGCATTGTTCAAAGAGCTCATTGCAGCCTCTGTGGCGCGGGTATTCCGCTAAAGGTTCCTGCAACCATGAAAGTGCAACTAGGCAGCCCCAAGTCCCTTTAAGTGTGCGTTGTGGCAACTGGAGCCCTACCAGCTTTAGTCTTATTGGCTTCCCTTTGAAAAGAATTTGAGGATGGTGAGCTCAGAGCAAGGGATGCACCTTATAGTTACACAAATATGGAGTGGTAAGACTGTGCCTGGACTATGTCACTTCATGCTGAATAGGGATGGACAAATCTGACAATCTGGGTTTCAGTTTCTCATTTTTTCCAGTCTTAAATTCAGTTCCCCACATCTCTGCAACAATCTTCACTTTTTATATACAGTGGTACCTCAGGTTACATACGCTTCAGGTTACATACGCTTCAGGTTACAGACTCCGCTAACCCAGAAATAGTACCTCAGGTTAAGAACTTTGCTTCAGGATGAGAACAGAAATCGTGCTCTGGCATCGCGGCAGCAGCAGGAGGCCCCATTAGCTAAAGTGGTGCTTCAGGTTAAGAACAGTTTCAGGTTAAGAATGGACCTCCAGAACAAATTAAGTACTTAACCCGAGGTACCACTGTATTAAAAAATGATCCACCTGAAATTTCATCAGCATTTTAGGGTGCATTTCTCCTAAGTAGCACATTCTTGCAAAATGATTTTACCCATCATTATACATTGTTCTATGTAATTTCCCCCAATATATCGTATTGCACCCATTCTTCAGCTGGAGAAGTGCACTGCAAAATGCAGAGAAGTTCAAATTTTGAAGGATAATTGGGTTTTGGTTTGTGCACAGTGTGAATGAGATAGTTTCACATCAAAATGCAAAGAAAAATCCCCCTGTCCCTAACACACACAAATAGTTCATCAGCAAAAGGGTTCTCTGGTATGTAGCCTATGGTATTTTGTTTGTTCTTAATATGGAAGAGCATCCAATCATTTGAATATACACTCAGCCAATGGTACACGCCAGGAACAATTTGGCAGTTTCTACAAGCTAAGTCTCAGTCTCTATTGTGTTATTTTATTTTATTTTCAGACATTGGCAGGTGTGGGCTAGGAAGGGCAAACACTCCAGACCATTGGCTTCTTCTGCTCCTTAAATTTATGATTACAAATAAGGAAAAGGAGCCATCACTGCCTGTCTAATCCTTTATGGAACACACACTGTTCAGTCCAAGTGTACATTGTCCCTAAGCCAAAAAATCTGGAAGGCCAGTGGCCAAATTAGAAGAGAAAGTAATGCAATATTGTTAGATATTCTCAGGGCAGCCGAAGAATAACCCTGCGAAGAAAACCATGAGCCATTATCCTCCATTTATGCCAAAGGCAGCCACTGAGGGTCTGGCCCTCTGAGCGTCATCGCCTTGGAATGCATTTTCATTAAGACCAGAGAACGAACAGTGTCAGCTGGTCTCTGTGGTGGTGATTAATTGCCAGCCAAGCTATGACAATGCCTGTGCCAAGGGCCCGTGAACTTTGGCTGGGCTTCTGACACAGCAGCAGTAAATATTATGGAGGTGACATGACTGTGCTCAAGTCAGGCAATGGCTCTGATTTCACAGCCATTATTTGCAGGGATGAAGTCATCCTCTGTCCTTAAGGTCATTTCCCACCAAGGACAACCCAGAGGTTTTTTTTTACTGCTGTTTTAGACTGAGGTAACCAGGGCTTTTTTTCCCAGCCGGCACCATTCAGTTCTGGGATTCCAGCACCTCTCAGGTGGGTGCCATTGCCATTCTAAGAGAATGTTCACAGTGTGTTCAGGCACCTCTTTTTCTATAACAGTAGCACTGGAGCTAACCATGGTTAACCGATCGTGAGGGCACTGCAGGCACTGGTGGCTGGGCCCCATTGAGACCAGGAGGGTGGATGGCAGGGAGGCTGGCAGAAGGTGGCGCCAGAGTCAATGAGGTCTACAAGGGCAGCACTGAGACAGAGGAAGAAGAAGATGGCTGTCAGAGCCACCCTCTAGACTGACTGTAAATAAGGAGGCAGGGATATGGCTGCAGGTGCTGGTTGGAGTCTGACTGAGGTTGGTGGGATGGTCTTCCATTTGCCCAAGTGGACCAGCCCTCACTGACTGAATTTCTGGTTCTTCATACTTGGTTCCCCTCCCTTTCATTTTCATTGCTAACCATGGTTAGTGTTACTTATGTACCTTAGTAAGGTAAAGGGACCCCTGACCATTAGGTCCAGTTGTGACCGACTCTGGGGTTGCAGTGCTCATTTTGCTTTATTGGCTGAGCGAGCCGGTGTACTGCTTCTGGGTCATGTGGCCAGCAGGACTAAGCCGCTTCTGGCAAACCAGAGCAGTGCACAGAAACACCATTTACCTTCCCACCGGAGGGGTACCTATTTATCTACTTGCACTTTGACGTGCTTTCGAACTGCTAGGTTGGCAGGAGCAGGGACCGAGCAACGGGAGCTCACCCCGTCACAGGGATTCGAACAGCTCACCTTCTGTTTGGCAAGTCCTAGGCTCTGTGGTTTAACCCACAGTGCCACCCGCGCGTACCTTGGCCATCGTCAAAGCCTAGGTGAGCGAGCCAAAATTGCAAGGTCAAGTTTATTTATTACGTTTATGCATCACCTTTTCCTCCAAGGAGAGCAAAGTGTGCACAGGTTCTGCGGTTCCCTGTTTTATCCTCACAACAACACTGCAAGTCAATGACTGGCTCGAGGTCACCCAGTGAGCTCCACAGCCGAGTGCATATTCAAACCCTGGTCTCCAAGGTCCTAGTCCAAAGCTCCAGCCCTTGCACCCCACAAGCTCTCATGCTGACCTGGGGGAGGACAGCAGTTCTTCCACTTTTTACTTTTTCCTCACTGAGAGAAGGTGAGGTGTAGGCTGGCTGGGACTGGTGGGCAGCTGTAGTCCAAAGGATCTGGACAGCAACTGGTTGGTAGGGGCTGATTTAGGTGTGTATGTGTATCTTAATGAACTGAACAGGGTGAAAGATTATGAGTCCAAGTGTGTGTGCATGGATATCGATTTAATAGTGTTTAGATTATTTTTTTAGTTACTATTTTGTTAACATTGTTTTGAAGATTATAAATGCCTTATTGATTTCCTAATCATATAATATGACATGCTGTAATTGTGATATTTGGCTTATTTTTAATTGCTGGTTTGTTCCATAGGTTATAATTGTTTTACTGATGGTTTGTTACTTTGATACAATTTATGCTGTACTTGCTGCTGATCTATTATCTTATTGCTGTTTATTGTTTGTGAGCCACTTTGGGATTTGTTTGAATGGGAAGCAGCATAGAAATACAGTCAATCAGTCATTACCTTTTGACCTGCCCTGGTATGTCAACTGAGCTGATTTTTCACCATTACTGGTAATAGTTTTAGTGCTCTGCTAGTTTTAAATCTTGTTGGTTTCAGTGCAGTCTTTAATCACATTTGATGCTTGCATTAATTCAATGTAAACTCCCCTGGAAGGCAGCATATAAATTAAATTAAATAAATAGTAGCATGCAATGGGTATTTTTATTTATACAGCAGAATAAATCTGCCGTCATGACATATCCTGTCCGCACTAGTAAAGCAGTCTGAAGTGGCAACCTGTCAGGATCCGTTTCCCTGCAAATAAAACACAAGCTTAACTGCCACATACTATTTTATAATTCCAATGAAATTCATCCATTTAAAATGAAGCATTTAAAACTTGGCCTGCACAACATAAGATGTGTGGGCTGATGAGCAGACCTTTCCTTATTATTTGGGATCTCCTGGAGGAATTCAACTATAATTTGTGGTCCTTTCTTACATAAGGGGAAACAGCTAAGCCCCACTTCAGACTATCAAGCCTGATGGATGGGTTTGTGGTGAAATGCCTGTGTCACTGCTTCCCCTGGATTCAGAGGTATGGGGTAGCCAAGTTGGTACCTATTTCTGCAGGCAGCAACCCATGCCATTCAACATGAAAATTCCTAGGTGAGTGTGTTTGTGTGCACTGGCTGCCTAACTCAACAAGGAAAGTTGATGGAGATGAGGAGGAGGATGGGGAGCAAGGAGAGAGATGAAGCTTCTTATATGAAAAAGAATCCTGTGGTGTATGTGGGGGCCTGTGAAAAAAATGGACACTTGAAGATGGAGGGTACAGGATTCCAGCAGAGAGCTTCACCCAGAAGTCCTTTTTTGGGTTGTATTACATTGTACTGTCCAGCAGCAGTACATTAGGTGAAAAGTAAGCAAGGTGGAGTTAAGGAGATCTAATGTCAGCTCTGTGCCAGTTTCTCAGTCCCCTGTGCAGCCCCCTCTGTCACTGAAGCAGGACTATTGCAGCAGCTGCTGTCAAAAATCTAGCACAGACGCTCATAATAGCAGCCCCATAGCCACACCTCCGAGGGGAGTCCAAAAATGCAGGCAGCAAGGTCCATAAACTACCCAGCTGCTCTGTGAAGATGTCATCACTTCTGGGGGGTGGGGGGAAGTCTCAGAGCTCTGTTTCCAAGATGAGCAACATTCCTACTGATTCCACTTCACATTTCACATCATTCTGCTGCTGTCTGGATAACCCAGCTCAGGGGTTTCCAAACTTTGGTCCATGGACCAACAGTGGTCTTCAGGCTTCATTCAGGTTGCTTGCAGCATGACCACATTAAATATCCACATTGATTTTAATACATATTTCTATTGCTTTGATAATTTCTTGTACTGTATTACAGTTCAAATTAAATGGAGTGCAAAATTTATTATAATAGAAAACCATATGAGAAATAAAGAAAGCCATAAAAATACAATAAAAATCGTACAGCATCTAACACAGTGCATTGCAATTGCTGCAACATACAGAACAATTATTAAGTGGTTGTCAGGGGCTGGGGAGAGGAGGAGGAATGGTGGAGACTGCCTCCCCATCCTGGCCCTCCCAGGGAGGAGGAAGAGGAAGACAGTATAGATTTACAACAGTGGTTTGTGGGAGGTTGCAGTCAGAGGCAGATGAGGGGGAAAGCTGGAAATAATGGGAGAGCCAGAGCAACACCTGGCTGACCCGTTGTCATTAGAAAGCATTCCAGACCCACAATCTCCCAGAACCCGGCAAGCCTTAAAAGTAGGAGAGCAAAGAGCTCAAAGACAGAGAGCACTTAGCGGCACCCGTAGAGGTGGTGATGATGATGACGAATGAGGAAGGGGGGTGGAGATTCACTTAGGATAACACCATTATCCAAGAGGCTGGGTTCTATAGCCTCTCTCTGTAAAGTTTGAACTGAAAAAGGACAGTAACACACTTTTCCTTGCCTTTATACTTTCCTAGGCAACCAGCTGGGAGCCACTGACAGCATTCTGACAGTGATTCACCATATAGCGTTTACTGCACATGTAACTTGTTAAGATACAGTTGTACATTTATTCACTCCATGTTTACAGTATCTCCAGGCTTTGTCTTGCACATGGCACCTTAGCATGTTTGTTGCTTGAATGGTTACAAGTCTATCTCTATTCTAGCTATTATTCTAGTAAATTTGGTTTTATACTTATAAGCCAGTTTGTGGTGGTGTTGTTTTGTTGCATTATTATTACTGTCACCACATTCGATACTTTGTGCATGTATTTTGCAGTGATTCACCAAGACCACCAGCAATTTTCAAGTTGTCCAAGGAGAGAAAAGTTTGGGAACCACTGACCTAGATCACCATCCTGGCAAATGCACCGGACTAGCTGTTTTCGGCATTGTGTCCTACATTTGGAAAGATTGTGGCAGATTCATTGCAAGCAGCAGTGGCACAGAGCATCCGGCCAAATCAGTGATGCAAAGGGATGGGATGGGATGGGAGCGCATGTTCAAAAGTGCCTTTTCCTAATATTGATAATTCCATGAGCTCATGTGCACACACACACATGTGCAAGTTATATAACTTAGGAAATAAATTTTAGTTGGGTCTGGTGTCACAAGCCAGCCTTTCCCCCTCTGAAAACATTTCTGTGTGGACAGTACGTCTCCTGCTTTGGAAAGCAGCAATTCCACTTGTAAATCTTGCTTCTTGACAGACAGGGTTGGAAGGAATTTAAAGCAAAGATGCCTAAGTGGTTTCAGATGTAAGGGCACAGTATGTCTTCCTGTGGTATAAATGCCAAGATAGGGAGAGACTTTTAAAAAAAATGGTTTTGGGTTACTGAGCAGATCAGTAGGTTGCTGCTAATCTTGTGTTCACCAAACGTGTTTTTCCAGGCTGGCCTTAGGTCTCACATGCACTGTATTCAGCCTATTGCGCACTCTGATGTGGTGTGACCTTATCAGCCCTGAGGACACCTGAACTCTCAATTATGGCCAACTCACCAAAGAATCTGAAATGAGCTCGACACCGTCCTGGCTGCATGAGTAATGTATTTATTTAGCCATGGGAGAGAAATCCATCTATGTCAGCTCTGAAGTCAGTCCCTCTTTTCAGTTCCAGCCATTTATAATAGGAACATGCAGAGCTGCCTCATACCCAGGCTGACCATCTAGCTCAGCATGGAGAACCTCACACCCAGAGACCAAAGGTGGGACATTATCCAGGCTATTCACACTCACCAGCAACACCTCTCAATGTGAGCCAAGCTGCACTTGGCTGGAATGTTTCCTTAAACCCTAATAATATTTCAAGCTTGCTTAGATGTTGGGTGGAAGGGGTGAGTAGAAACTAGCCTACTGTAGAAACGACTACCTCCCTCCCTACAGACCTTATTGGGTGTTAACATATCACGAGGAGGGTGCCTTCTCAGTAGTTCCTCCACTCTGAGAGGCTTGGGGGGTGGGATGGCTCAGGAGAGCCCCCCCCCCCCGAGTTGTGCATCCTCAGATGTGCATCTGCCACAGCTTCCAATGAATACTGAAGAAACACCTTACCCTGGCTTTTGAGGTATCTATTTTTGGGACCCACCTTGTTTTATTGCAAGTTGCTTGAAAAGCTGTTTTTAATCTTGTGTCTTGATGTTGTAAACCGCCCTGGACCTTGGTAAGTTGTTGTTGTTGTTGTTGTTGATGATGATGATGATGATACTTCGTCACTCTACCCACTTTAGCCTCTGGCATGTGGCTCCTTGGAAGGTTGTCCTTGGTCTACACCAGGGTTTCCTAAACGTGGGTCTCCAGCATTTAGGGATGGTGACTCCTATCATCCCTAGCTAGCAGAAAAAGTGGTTAGGGATGATGGGAATTGTAGTCCATAAATAGCTGGTCCACACTATCTAGTGAATCAGCAGTTCAGGCATTTCAGACCTATCTGACGACTGAACCTTCTGCATGCAAGGTACATAATCCACCATTGACCCTTGGCCCTTCCCCATAGAGAGCAGAGATTATTTGATCCCTAGTCCCTGTGTCTTGGACTGCATCTCATTCATACAAGCCGTGCACATTGCAAAGCAAAGAACTGTGAGAGGTTATGTATAGACATAGATTTTTCCCCCCACAAGTTGCTCGCTGTTCTTTCAATTTGTTCTAAGTCATCCACCAGGGGATATGTGATCCTCCCTTGTGTAGGTATTCTTTTACAGCCCCATTCCAACGGTGCTTACACCTCTCTAAGTTTAAGTGTGAATAGGATTGCAGCCATAGTTATTTTCTTGAGCAATACATAGGGTTGGACTCAACTGACCTGGTGCACTAGCAGAAGCTAGTGCAAGGACTCCCATCAGCACAACAGGTCTCCCCTCTCTCTTTCCCTCTGTGCCTCCCCCAAATCTGCTCTGGGGTGTTGGGAGACCCCTGAAACAGCACACAGGGAGGGAGGGGCAGGAGAAGATAATGTGTACTAGATGGGCCATTGGCCTGATCCAACAGACCCTCCTTATGTTCTTAACTTAGATTTGAATGAATGAAGGAGAGATTTGCCCTGGCAGCTGTCCTTCTGCAAGCTCATGAGATTCCATCTGGTTTATTTAATGAAATACTTTCACCTTGTTCGTTACTTGCAACTGTTTGAGTATTTCAGCTGGGAAGATTTGCATGTGTTCTGAATCCTGTGGCATACCAAGTTATCACACTTTTTTATTTTTTTAAAAACCTATCCGCCCTGATAAGATTTCTGCCCTGCTCTGATTACAGTCTGGAACAAGGTTTAACTTCCACATGATCAGTGTTTGTTTGTTTGCTCAGCCATCATGATCCACAGTAGCCAATGCAGTCTAGGACTCGTGCGTTTATGGGCATAAAATATTTCTCTGTGCATCTAAAAGAAAGCCACCCTCTTTCTGACTGGTTTCTCTCTGCTCAAATCACCTCAGTCCCAGTTAATGCAGCTGACTGCTGAGTAGATAATTCTGTGCTGTACTTCCACCAGTCTGAGTGGATCACAGATTTACATCCCTCCTCATGGCTTAGGGCAAAGCTGGCGCAACGTTCAGGTTCTCAGGGTCAGTGAAGGTCCATAGCTCAGTGATAAGAGTGTCTGCTTTGCACACAGAAGATACCAAGTTCAATCACTGACATCTCCAGCTGGAGCTTATGGGAGTGCTCCCCCGCCTTGGAAACCATGAAGACCTGTTGTCAACAAGTGTAGACAACACCCGTGCTCCATTCCAATTCTACAATTCTATGATTGTAGTGGTCTGAGTCTTAGACTGCATTGGTGTCAGGGATTGGACTCAAGAGGGCAAGATGGAGGAGGTGGAATGGTGGAGATCACACACACACACCCCTTTTCCTGGTGCTGCAAGAGAAGAGGGAGGCAGCCTTGACTTCCAGCAGGGCTTTGAGGTGTTGGAGGAAAGTCAAAGCTCAGAGATAGAGGACTATGTTAGAAGAACGGGGGGTGGGGGGCTGCGGCAGGGCAGCCAGATGACACATTGTCACTAGAAAGTATTTCTGACCCCCCTTCGCCCAGAACTCGACTTTCGTTAAGAGCGCAGGAACTATGGAATCAGAGACATTTGACCACGGGGGGCGGGAGGGGGGACCATAAGGGAAGATGCTTCTGCTGGGAAGGAGGGAGGAGGAGCCCAGTTTGGAGCAACGCCACTGTCAAGCCTTGTGTTCTTTTGTCTCTCACTATTAGAATTGAATAAAACTCATTAAAAAGGACTCTACCTTGTTTTCTCTGCTCTTGCTGCAACTGGGGGTGGAATAGCTTTCCCAAAGCCTTGACAGAGCCTTGACAATTGGCTGCATTGGCTGGCCCTGAGAATGGCAGACCTGTTCTGCCCCAATCATGTATAAGCTGCGGGAACATGTAAGAGGGCAGAGGAAAGAGACACTTTACTTCAACCTGGAGCTTCAGATATCAGCTCTAGGAATCTAAAGTTTGGAACTCCCTCCTGTTACTTATCAAGGTGGGTATTGTCTCCGTCATAATCTCGGCACCTGTTGAAGACCTTTCTCCTCCCGCAAAGCTGTTATGTGAAGGTTTTCATCCCAGTTGTACAAGAGCTGAACTAGAAACGATGCTTTTATATAGCTTTTTAAGTTGTAAATGGCTTCCGAGTGTTACATGGGAAGCGATTTTCAAATGAGATTAAAACAAGGAAATGAACTAAATGTTGAGGGCACTCCATAATGAGTTACATTTGTGGAGACGAACAAAATGATTTATTCTTATATCACCCAGCACAGGATATTTATCCTGTTTTGCCCCAGATGACTGCGGAGTTCAGAACAGCACAAATAACGACACAGCAGTTCTCAACTAAGTGACCGGCTTCCAGAACCAGAGGTGATTTGTCCTGAATGTCAGAAAAGACAGGTTCTAAGGGATAAAGCATGTACAGGTCAAGGACAAACAAGCTGTATCTTCATTAAATAGGACTGCCGTGACAGAAATCAGAGGTGGACTGATCCATCATAACATTTCCTAGCTTAGATGTTTCAGCCTATTTGCATTTTTGCCATGACTTGCAACAACTTCTTCTTTAATCAAATTAATTCCTAAACAACAAACTGAGACAGGAAAGTACTATAATCCCTACTGATTTTGCAGATAGTCAAGCTTGTATTTCAGGGTTGTGTTCAAGCACCAAGAAAACCTGAGGAAATAAAAACGCCATAGTCTGGTGCCCAAAAACTGACAATCTTGATGCCAGGAACCTCCCAAACTCCTGGCACACATCCACTTTAGGATCTTTTGATATTGAAACCTGAACAGCCTCCAAAATTGGGCACCTCAAGGATCAATAAGGACAACAAAGATTAATGGTATGAAAAGCAAATTAGCATACCTACACACACACACAAAGTGAACAGATGTTCATACGCGCTGTTGGTTCTAAAAGCCTCCCTAAAAATATACACCACAAGTAGGATGCATTATGCCTAGCCAAAAGAAGGGGGGCTGTGTGTCCACAGCAATAAAGGTAAATGATTCTGAAACATCAGCCTTAAGAGACCCCCAAAACACCAAGAAACTTCCAAGGGTGAGCGTGTAAGCATGTGGGGGACTTTGTGGAAAGAAGCAAAGATGGGCACAATTTGTTGATTTTAATAAATAAGATTAGTTTGGATGTGATTGGAAAAGGACAAAAAGTCCAGTTGTGGAGAGCTCCATTCTGGGTGCCGTGATCTCACATAATTTCATGCGAACATCTCACCTGAAAAAGTGCTTTTCCCCCTGGAAAAAGAGTGCATTTTGGGAGACTGCAACCTTGCATGGTCCTGAACAAAGCATATATTTTGGGCTCCATAATCTTGCATGGAAGCACAGGTGGGAAGATGTGTGTCCCCGGTTGGGCACTCAATATGTTGGAGGGCATGTTATGTCTATCCTCATATTTCAGACATGTATTTATATGGGTGGCTTCTGAAACACTTGACACACCAAAATCAACTTTAAACTAGCATAAAATGAAATTAAAACAAACAAACTGAAAAAGAAAACAGTATAAAACAGGCATAAAATCACTAAACACTTTGCCAGCCCTGAAGTCCTTTGCTTCTCCCACAATCTCCTCATTCACTAGCTAATGATACAATCATATTCAAGTGACTGGCTGACTAACAGCATTCGACTCCCTACGATAGAAAACAGAGGGTTGATTCAGATATTACATTCCGGTGGGACAGGAGTTTTTATCCTCATAGAAATGCTGTCTGTGAGTAAGAACGATAAGAATAGCATAGCTGGATCAGGCCAGAGGTTCATCATGACCTCTTTTTTTATTTTCATTACACTATTCCACTGCATTCATTTCAGTGCAAAGGAATGACAACACAAAAGGGTTAAAAGTAGCGGGACTTCCTGTTTGAATAACTGCAATGAGTTGTAAATGGGGCTGTCTCTGAAAACTGTCCAGAAATATTAATTAATCCAGAATATGGCTGTGAGGTTGCTAACTGGTTCTCAAGTTTTAGCTGCATCACTAAAAAAATTTTTTAACTTGATTTATTACCATATAAGATTCTCTGACTTGCTTTTTTATTATATGGCAGCCTATAAGGGCTGGGGGGGGGGACCTAGACTCCTTCTGTCTGTTCTTGGGCAGCGCACAGAGTGTAAATTTAGCTCTGATATGACTACAATGAAGTTAGTATGCAACCAATGATTCATTTGCCCCATTTGAGCTCTCAGTTGATGTCATTTGGGAATGGCTGGCTGACCTGCTGAAATGCCTCAGGCACGTAGCACAGAAAAACAAGGGAATCTTCTCTCGTTACATGAGAAAGATTATATGCTTTTGCAAGCAGCTATTTTATTGCAAGCAGCCACCACGAAATAATAAATCACTTCCTCAAAATAAACTAAGAAAACCAAGTGAAACCAGCTATTGCTGTTTGGTAAATCACACTATGCATCTCATTAGTTTAAAGAATGCTCAGGACTTAGATGATTCTGCACAGGTAAGGCTTTAGTCATCCAAAATATGTCATGATGACCACCAGCTTGGATAGGATTCAGACAAATTCATCGAGGATAAGGCTTTTGATGGCCACTAGCCACATGGACTGCAAGAAGATCAAACCTATCCATTCTGAAGGAAATCAGCCCTGAGTGCTCACTGGAAGGACAGATCCTGAAGCTGAGGCTCCAATACTTTGGCCACCTCATGAGAAGAGAAGACTCCCTGGAAAAGACCCTGATGTTGGGAAAGGTGGAAGGCACAAGGAGAAGGGGACGTCAGAGGACGAGATGGTTGGACAGTGTTCTTGAAGGTACAAACATGAGTCTGACCAAACTGCGGGAGGCAGTGGAAGACAGGAGTGCCTGACATGCTCTGGTCCATGGGGTCACAGAGAGTCGGACACGACTAAACAACAACAGCCACAATGGCTATGTTATACCCCCCCATGTTGGAGACAATACACTTCTGAATACCAGTTTATGGGAATCCTAAGTGGGGGAAATGCTCTTGCACTCAGGTCCTGCTTACAGGCATCTGCCTGGCCACAGTGAAAACAACATCCTAGATCAGATGAGCCCTTGGCCTGATCCCTCAGGGCTCTTATGTTTAACCATGCTTTTCTTCCCATTCATAGGTTGGGAACTGTAATAAACAAAGAGTGAACTGAAGGAAAAGAAGCCTACAACACATGTGGGATAGAGACAGGCTATTCTTGAATGCACAGAATCATGGCCCAAGCCAAATCCTGTGGTCACTGCAAACCCGCAGTGTTCAGTTCAGCTGCCTTGGTGTGCAGTCCTTTATTGATGAATAAGAGTGATTGACTTTTTAACTGATTGATAGCCAGGATATTTCTGGCATTACCCAATTCCAAGCATTTTCATTAACTGATTTGCCTGAGTGCAAAGAGCGAAAACCATCCCATTAAGCAAATTCCGCTACATAAAACACGTTTTACTGTCAAACCGAATGCATGACTAAGGTACCTTTAGAGAGGGCACATACAGGTGCTGTTAATTTCCATCACAGCTGTGGCTGTCCTGCGTCACCCATGTTTACCATATCCAGTGTCCCATCTGCTGCGGTGAAATGCAAGCCTGGGCTTTTTAAAAAAAGAACACTGTCAGAGTAAGGATCCTCTTTCCATGTGAGAAATGCTTCCCATACTTTCCAGCATCATAAATCCCCACCACCATCTATTTAAATCCCCACCATTCCCTTCTGCCAGTTACTTGCCACAGGGCAGCCTTAACTAAGTTGTGTTAATGCAGGGATGGGTGAGGAAGCCACAGGCAACACAATGTCTCCAGAAGAACAGCTGAAGAAGAACACCCCTGCCCAGAGGGCCATCAGAAAGATCCGTACGGCTAGCCTTGTCATCAGCTTGGCACGGGGTTGGCAGCAGTGGGCATCTGACCACCATACGAAGCAAGTCCAGGAGCCCAGTGGGTGGGTGCCCTCTGAGGAGAATTCCCCAAGGGAGAGGGTATTTCCCAAACCACCAACCGATTTCAAGAAAGACCAATCGAAAGATGGAGCGTCCTTTCCATCAGTACATCAGGAGCCAAAAGAAAATGGAGAGCAGGCCCCAAGTGAATCAAACGAAGCCCTCCAGAAACTTAACATCAGAAGCAAAGAGGTGACAAAGACCATTGTAAGTAAAGCCTACGAAAGAGGCAGTGGCGTGAGTCTCCTCAGCGACAAGTATGAAAAAGACAATGGGTGTTCGTCAACAGACAAGAGTACCGAAGACATCGATAAGCTTCTCGGTGGCAAAATGTCCCCTACAAGGAGGAGGAAGTGTTCTAACCTGGTGTCGGAGCTGACTAAGGGGTGGAAACAGGTGGAACAGGAAGATAAGGCCGATGAACCGGAACTACAGAATTATCGTAGCGACAGCTTAGATACCGAGGACAGCGGTTATGGCGGAGACGCAGAGGAGAAACTGGATGCTGACAACAGTAGTCAAGAAATACGGACTGTGAGGATAAAACGGCCTTCATCATCACTGTGAGTAATAGTCGAGTTTTCCAAGTGGGAGTTTTCTAGGTGGGCTTCACAAGGGCTGCTTCACCCAATGAGCCTGCCAGGTGGAGATCCGTCCCCCCTTGAAACTCCTTCCATCTGATGGATGCTTTATTTATTAAAGGCATTTATTATTATTTAAGGCATTTATACACTATTTACATTTCTGCGAAGTGGGCTCATGTTCAGCCATCACTACAATGTCTCTCCCATGATGCTACATCAAGAACATTTCAGCTGTGGGTGGAGAATAAATAATTGAGTGTGTGATTAACTGGTCAGCACAATGGCCCATGTAAGGACCCATGAGGAGTCCTCACACAGAAGCAGTTTCCAGTGACCTTTGGGTATAGCAGATGCTAACATGTGCAGTAAAATATTTTTTCAACTGTCTTTGAAATAACCCTAACAATGGAAATACTAGGCTATGGTTGGTGGGTTATAATGTAGTCACATTACGGCTCCATAATGCCAGTGTTTTTCAGGAGAGGTTCGGTTGCATACAGCAAACGTTGGTTTGCACAATTAAAGTGGATTAAAACACTCTGCTGCAACAAGTCCACTGAATAAAGAGGTTATCTGGAAGACCCCTGAACCTACATCACTTGGGGCCAACTTGGGTAACTCTAGCACTGGTGTTAAAGTTTTCAGATGTTTCCATCTGTTAGCTAGGTGCTTCCATGAAGTACAAACGAAAACCACGGATGCAACACCTGATATTCATGCCTCTGGAAATGAATGTTCTATTTAGCTTTATCATACCTAAGGGCTGTTGCTAGATCTATCATCCATTAATTTGTATAATCCTTTTTCTTTAGCCAATGAGTTTAGTGGCCACCATGTCACATGGCTAAACATCCTATTTTGTCATCTACTGCATGTATAGAGAGTTTACAGGTGGCTCAAACTTCAGCTGTCACAGATCTATAAAGATTGATGATGATAGATAGATAGATAGTTACTACTAATATTCTACAATTAATTACCCACCACTCACCTCTAAAAACAAAGTAAAACAACTGTTTTAATACATAACTGTTAGAATAGCTACTTCTAGTATCCTAGTGGACGAAAGTTTGTACTAGCCGCTTGGAGAGACAGAAGGAGATGCTTATTAGCTTACTCTGTAGGAGAAAGCTGCACACAGCTGGATTTTGCCCTGCCCCTCCCATGCAACTGGCCTTTATGAAATGCCAATTATCCACACAATGCAAATCTGAAAAGAGGGACAATTTCCGATCTGTTGTTTGCAGGAAGAAAAACTACTGCAAAGTACCTATAGCTGTGTGCAGCCACTTCACCTGCCCTACGTAGAAGAATAATGACTGCAACATTTTCTTTGCTTAAAAAAGAAAGAAAGAAAAGCATTTGGCCAGAACCACATGAGTTGCCACCAGACGTGTCATGTAGCAATTGAACACACCAAAGGAATAATGACAAGAAAGTGATTTATAGGACAGGTTCACGACACCTGCAGTTCTGTACTTTCCCCACATTTACTTTTCAGTTTCATTTAAGTGCCCTTCAACTTAAGCCACCATTCTCACACAGCTGCATAGATGAAAGGGTGGTGGTTTTGAAAAACCTTTCAGTTTTTGCAGTGCTGATCATTTCCATACATAGGAACATTAGAAGCCGGAGTATACTGAGTATACTGAGTCAGACCATTGGCTATCTAGTTCAGTATTGTTCACACTGATTGGCAACAGTTCTCCAGGGTTTAAGACATGATTCTCTCTCAGCACCCAGAGATGCTAGGGTTCAAACCTGGTGCCTTCTGCATGTAAAGCACATAGATGCTCCGCCACTGAGCTATGGTCCTTTAGCAGCTGGAGGAGATGCGGGTGGCGCTGTGGTCTAAACCACTGAGCCTCTTGGGCTTGCTGATCAGAAGGTCAGCAGTTCAAATCCGTGCGACGGGATGAGCTCCCGTTGCTCTGTCCCAGCTCCTACCAATCTAGCAGTTCGAAAGCATGCCAGTGCAAGTAGATAAATATGTACCACTGAGGTGGGAAGGTAAACAGTGTTTCCATGTGCTCTGGCACTTGCCACAGTCCTCTGTTGCGCCAGAAGCGATTTAGTCATGCTGGCCACATGACCCAGAAAGCTGTCTGTGGACAAACGCCAGCTCCCTCAGCCTGAAAGCGAGATGAGCGCCACAACCCCATAGTCACCTTCGACTGGACTTAACTGTCCAGGGGTCCTTTACCTTTACCTTTCACCAGCTGGACCTTGAAATCCTGAACCGAGTACCAGTCTTGGGAGTCCTCAAAGTCCCAAGGCATTCCTGTACTTTTGCTTTTTTTAATGCAATATTCAATTATTATAAATGTACCCAAAGATATAGCTTATATATTGTTTGTTTGCTTCATTACACACACACACACACACACACACACACACACACACACACACACACACACCACTTGATTGCAAAAAACAAAAACAGAAAAACCTCAAAGCAGTTTACAAAAAGAATAAAACAAGAAGTGCAGGATTCATCCCCCCAGTCCCCAAACACTAGCCTCACAACAAGCCTTGTGAGATTGGATGGCTATATCCTCGCTGAACGTTCATGAAATACTAGTCTGATATTGACAATACTCACCAAATTTTGGACATTCACTGTAACTTAAACAATTGACATAAAATAGCAATATACCTTGTCCTGCAGTGGAGGCAGGGAGAGAACAATCATGTGATATTTATCTGTTTTGGAATGCTCCTAGTCTAGTCTGTTTTACTGCCAGAGCAACCTGGACTCTCCCCCCCCCCCATCCTATTACCAAGCTGGCTTCTCCACTCATTTCTGTATCCCTGCATAGTCATTCGCACCTGTTTAAACAGGGTGTAAAACTATCACAGGAGTGGGGTACTGGCTTTCGCACCCACTTGAGACTGTGTAAAACCTTCAAGCTGTCAAGGATCATGGCCAGTCCACTCACCCACTTGAACTAGAAACCTAAAATTAAGACTGGCGGGACACTGCCAAGCAGGCAAACTTCCTGTTATATATAGTTCTGTAGTGTTCATTTTGACCAATGGCCCAACATTTCTATTCTGTATTCCCAGTAACTTTGGATGGCTTCGTTGCCAATTCAGATCTATTCCTGAAAAGAAGAGGGTCAAATTTGCCACACATATACAATTTCCACTAAACAGCCCATTCAGTTCATCCTGGAGCCAGCCCAGATTAACATGAACTACTCACTAAAAATAAAATGCAACCGTAGCGATGATGTAAGTAACCTTTAGCCAGAGTCACATGAACTTCTCAAATATTTTCTGAAGAGCTTCACCTTAACACGGCTGTTCAGAAGCGGTAAAGATTTATTTTATTTTATTTTATTTTTATTTTGCTAACTCCCAGCATAGGATTTCTCTGGTGCTGTTTTTATTATATCTGCCAATTGTTTTGTTTTTAACATCCCTCCATAAAGGTGCTTTGCAAGGATCTGGCACTAAAAAGTGTGCTAGAAAAATATTAATAAAGATTAGTATGTACCTTAAAATCTAAAGAGCAGCTGAACGAAGAGACTTAGGTCAATCCAGTCATGGTTAGGATGGTAGACTAGGATCTCAGAAACCAGGGTTCAAATCTTCAGTCAACCATGAAGCATGCTGGTCACCTTAGGTAGGCCAGTCATTTCCCCCCCTTTTTCAGCATAGCCTACCTCACTGAGGAGTTGTAAGGATAAAATGAGGAGGGAGAGAACCATATATGCCACCTTGACCTCTTTGGAGGTCCAAATAAAATGAAATAATAAATATTCTATCTCACTGCCTCAGGCAAACCAGCCCTCAGAATTAGTTTTTGCAGGCCCATGCACCTCTTTGCGTTTGGCTTTTCACATTTGAGGTGTATATGTTCAGGACCCACCTTGTTTTTGTGATTAAACTGTTTTTAATATTGTGTTATAATGTTGTAACCCACCGTGGAGCCTGAGGCTGAAGGTGCCCACCTTAAATCATCATCATCATCAATGATTAGCATTGTTGTGTACATGTTCCAGTGGTATTAATTTTACCTCATGATTTTTCTCTCGTCATGAGTCAGATTGGCAAATCGCTAAAGATGGAGGAGACTGGACTGCCATGTGAGGGGAAATTTTCCTTCAAATCGGTGTCGGCCTATGAAGGAAATTGCCTTAAAAAAATTCTGCATGTGAGAAAGAAAAAGTAGCCCTTGGGCTGCAATACATCCCTTGCCAGCTGAGTGTCTGCTTGGAAAACACAATATTCTCCCCAACAACTTTCGTTACTCCACATGTAGAAAAGCACAGGTTGATGTATAGCTAATTGGATGGCAGACTTGGCTGGAAAGGGTTTCAATTTCTCCTCCGTTTCCTCACACGCTCCTGCTCCATTCGCACCCATTGGCATCTGCTTTACCTGAACACTGAACCCCCCGTTACCTGTAATTTGGTTCTCATTCAAGCAATAAACCTCTGTCTGGATAGTACCACCAGATTGCCAATGGAGAGAACCACATAATTCAGTCCTCTTTCATAAACAACTATTTCCTGCACATAGAGAGCTGGCCAGTAAGGAACATGGCTAGTCTAAAAACCTCCCTAACATCTAGCTTTCTAAGTGTAGGGGCTATTTTTTGTATGGAGGGGCGTTAAATCACACAAGGTCGCACCTACAGAGGCACCTCATGTGAACCCTTTTGGGGGGGGCAGGATAAAGATGCTTTAAATATAGAGAAATAAATATAACTCTAGCTGAACTATCTGGCACTACGTTGGTGTGGACAAAACACAAACCACCCACACTTTGGGCTGTGTTAATAGGACACCAAGTGCTTTCCTCCCTACTTAAAAAACAATGCCTTGAAGGAAAGTAACAGGCAAGTGGCACTGAAGAAATCCCGGTGTGTTTATACAGAACCACAAAGTTTTGAATTCCATGAAGTTGCAAGGTCGTTTTGAAAGACCTTTGCATTTCCTCAGTATGCCAAGCTTGGCTTGCACCCAGATGGTTGGTTCTCACATGGCTGGCCTAGCACTGAAGTGGCAGGGAAACATACCTTTGAGGAAGAGAGAGGGAGGGAGAGGGGGGGAGAGAGAGAGAGAGAGAGAGAGAGAGAGAGAGAGAGAGAGAGAGAGAGAGAGAGATGGTACAATAGTTCCTCTTTCAGATTGTGTTTGCTCTTCTGATCACAGACGGACTTTTGGTTCTCAAATTTAAACAGCGCCCTGTAAAATGCTAAAATTCAGCACCCCCTCCCTCACACTCTGTTCTACATGGCACTCCCTGATGTGTGGCATCCAGTGTGACCAAACTAATCGCACCATCCTGTTCTGACCCTTCTGGTGGTTAACAGGTCTGGAGAACTCTCAGAAATTCAACAATAAGAAGCATATTTCTAACCTTCCTTTCCTCAATGGAAGCAAGTCATGTACAAGACTTCCTCTTTCTTTCTTTCTTTCTTTCTTTCTTTCTTTCTTTCTTTCTTTCTTTCTTTCTTTCTTTCTTTCTTTCTTTCTACAACAGTACTAGGGAACAGGGTTCTAAATTGCAAGAGGAACCTACACACACATGCACACACACACCAGGCTCCTTACTTAAGACTCCCCCCACCCTGCTAAAATAAAAAATCAGGGAGGCAGCAAGCGCATAATGGCAGGAACAAGTCTAGCAGACATACCTTTGCTCTTCCTCCAGCATGACTGTAATTGTGTGAGAAGACTAAAAAGGGCTTCTGGGATGGTGCCCAGGCTAGCTCAAGGGCACCCAGTGAGCTTTATGGATGACTGGGGTTTAAACTCAGGTTTCCCTGTTCTTATTTTGACATACACCACAGTGGCTCTGATCAAGATCACTGCTATATACTGTAGTAATGGGTAAACCCTATTGGCTTCACTGTAGGCAGTTTGGGTGCAGAGTAGAACGTTTGCATCCAGCTCCACCAGAACTCATTTCAATCCACCTCCTGACATGTACCACAAGGTCTAGAGCAGCTTAGTGCCCTTCTCAATGGCACAGGGCTGTGAAACACAAAGATCCTTCCCTGACCCTCAAGATGTTGCTGAACAGCAGTTCACGGCCAACAGTTAGGGATGCACTAGAGGACCACACGTTTCTGCCTCTGCCTCAGACCATGTGAAGTTGTAGTCTAGAGTTGCTGGTAAATGCCCTTCGACTCCATACCTGTTAATGCTACCAGCCTCAGGCAGAAGCCCAGTGCTGGATTAAACCCTGAGGAGGCCCCATGGCAGTCAAAATCTCATGGTCCCCCTTTTGCTCATGCTCTAGTGGGATAATATTGAGCTGAGAAATCTTGATTGTAATTTTCTTTCAAGATCAAATCAATATTATTTTGATCCAGTCGCCAGGACCCTAAAAAGCATGGGGCCCATAAGCCAGTGCATGCTTTGCCTATTTGGTAATCTGGAACGCCATAGGCCACATTCACGCTGTACATTTAAAGCACTATGGTTCCACTTTAAACAGTCATGGCTTTCCCCAAAGAATTATGGGAGCAGGAGTTTGATCAGGGTGCTGGGAGTCGTTGGTAGACCCTTATTCCCCTCACAGAGCTGCAATCCTCAGAGTTCCCTGTAAAGATTAAGGCATTCTGGGAACTGTAGTTCTGTGAGGAGAAAATGAGTCTCCTAACAACTCTCAGCACCCTTAACAAACAACAAGGAAGCCATGACTATTTAAAGTGGTCCCTTCTGTGATGCTTCTGTGATATGCCTGTGGCCATAGCAAGGGTGATGCTCTTTGAGTCCCCGTTTTGTTTCAGATAATACTTCTGACCCAATCAACTGATGTTTCCCAGCATTGGGCTGCTAATAGTACAGAGGACTCAGCTGGCCCTTTCTAATAAAAAAATGAAAAATTGAAAAAGGAAATATGAAAGGGAAACAGAGGCAGGAAGTGTCACAGCAGAAGATTCCTATGGGAAAAGAAGAGAGAGTCGGCGTTAGATTATGTTTGGGTGTCAAAGCAGCAAACCAAAAGCAAAACAAGTGGTGCTAATCTAGCCCACTAAGGAGAAGATTAAAATGGGAAGGTGATAATAGTATTTAGTTTGAAAGGAGGATTAAAAGAAGTAAGTGGGAAGAATGGAGGGGGTGGGAGCAAATGTCAGAGGCACAAAGCAATCAGAAGTTTTAAAATAGGATCCAGGAACTTAAGGTATCTTTGCAGCTGCTTTCCTTTCCCTCACCGCTTCCAGCCTTTGTAACTTTGCAGGAATCAGACAAGGAGGAGGGGAAGGCACGCAAGGCCTAAGAGGTCATAGACCGGGAGATTGGGAAGAGGACAGCTGCTGTACTGTATCTGCATCTGCCCTCTGCGTGACTGAGCAGATAGCAAAGATATCAGAAAGAAGGTTCAGAATATAGGTGCTTTGGTGAGCTATAATGGGTTTTTCCCCCTCCCTGAAGCTTAGGAGTACCATTTCACTTAACGTATTTCACATGCGTTATCATTGGACTTGTAACAACAGAGGGACATTCAGCAGATGGAATGCTGTTCGGACTGACCTTTCCAAATATTCAGAGCTATAGCTGAATGGCAGCATGCAAGGTTGTCCCGGAATTCGGAAAACAGAGCAGTGGTTTCAGAAGGGGGACGGCTGTAAATAGGAGCTGGGGGGAGGGATGGACAAAACTAGGAGCAAGGGGCCCCTTTTGCTGTCAAGGGCTGCATTCCCCTAGGACAGGGTTCCTCAAATGGTGGGACAGGGCTACCAGTGAGCCTCAGCTCCAGGTGGGCTCCAGTGCCACAGCCTCCTCATTCAGCAGCCCTACCCCCTAGCCGAATCGAAGACTTTTGGTTGGAATTATGCCACCCTTGTCAACTCCCCGTAGGCTGGGTAAAGATGATTGGGAGAGAGAAGTCTAGATGGGAGGTGTAGTTTTCTACAGGGCCAGAGGAGCTGTGAAAGTAACGCCCCAGCTGTATCATGACATCTTAGCCCTTAATGTACCAAATTTTAAGATACCGTGGGCACAGAGATGCTTTTGGTTCCTGTGCCGTTAACAGTGAAATTTGTTTCCTTGGGATCTTCCAGTGGAACTGTGAAGAATTTTCAATTTGGACAGGCTGACACAGGAAATGTGTGATTTGATGTATGTTTTATTATACTACAGCACTGTGTGGTATAGAGGTTAGAGTGCTACGATGTCCGCCCTGGAACTCAGAATCATTGAATCATAGGACTGTAGAGTTGGAAGGTACCTGAGGGTCATCTAGTCCAACCCCTTGCAATGCAGGAATCTCAACTAAAGCATCCATGACAGGTGGCAATTCAACTTCTACAAAAAAAAAAACCACAACATTCAGTGGTGGAGTCCACCACTCTCCAATGGAGTCCGTTCCACTGTCGAACAGCTTTTACTGTCAGAAAGTTCTTCCTAACGTCTAGTCGGAATCTCCTTTCTTGTAACTTGAAGCCATTGGTTGAGGTCCTACCTTTCAGAGCAGGGGGGGAACCAAACTTGCTTCATGAAGCTCACTGGGTGACCTTGGGACCATCATTCACTTTCAGCCAAACTACATCAGAGGTGTGTTGAGACGATCAGGTAAGGTTGCCCCCCACCTGACCTCATGGGACAAAAGACCATGCAAATGCAGCAAATAAGCTAAATAAAGGGTTATTAAAATAGTAATAATGCAATCCTGAACAAAATCTGGCATTCCAAGATAAAAGAGATGGCAAGGAGACAGTTTTGAGCATGCTCAGATGAAGCTATTATAAAGATGTGACTTTTAGAATTGGTGATAACATGCCACCTAGTGGCCTGCCCTTTTTAAAGCAAAAGATGAACAGTACTAAAAGGCATTCCGTTGCCATTTAATGCAGTTCAAAAACCATCTATTTCTTGGTTCTTTCAGTGCAAACAGAAGCGTCAAGGCCTCCAAGAAATACAGCCCCGTCCACAATCTGAGAGGACGATGGGAAGGCTGGGCAGATGAGCACATGATCACACAAAAGCTCAATCCTTTCAGTGAGGAGTTTGATTACGACCTAGCCATGTCCACCCGCCTGCGCAAAGGAGATGAAGGCTATGGCCGTCCTAAAGAAGGTACAAAAACGGCAGAAAGGGCCAAGAGAGCGGAGGACCACATCCACCGAGAGATGAAAGACATGTGCTTCATCATCAGAACGATGGCTCGGCACCGCCGTGATAGCAAGATCCAAGTCACTTTTGGTGACCTGTTTGAAAGATACGTCCGTATTTCGGATAAGGTCGTTGGAATACTCATGAGGGCCAGGAAGCATGGGATGCTGGACTTTGAAGGAGAAATGTTGTGGCAAGGCCGGGATGACCATGTGATAATAACTTTGCTAGAATAATGCTATTCTTCATGGGATAACCCAAAGCGTTATCAGTTCCTGGTAACTCTGGTCAACTATATGTTGACTACTCCAGCTGAGACATCCAAGTTCTTCTTGGGGTAGCCAGTGTTTTGGACCATGATTCCCATCAGTCAGCACACCCATTGGTCAGATCATGGGACCTGTAGTCCATAACAGCTAGAGGACATCATGTTGAATGCCTGCATCATAGAAATAGTCAGAATCTCCTCCCTTTAAGTAATGTCTACATGTTACTAGCAAGTTCATGCTTCTTCAGCCAGTTTTATAAGGCTGAACTGCACAGAGTAGATTAGCATATAAGGGAATGAAGTTTACATTCTATCAGAATGCAAGTAGCTTTGCATCTGTTCAATATATACTGTATGCTTGTTGGGTTTAAGAGCAGCAAATTTATCTATTAACATTTGGAAGTAATGTTCAAGTACCCTGATACCTCAGTTTTAATACTAAGTGGAAACTGGGGCCTGAACTCTTAAGTTTATGGCATTCTTTCTACATGACATTTCAGGTGAATGGAAATAATTCCTAGACTAAGTATAATAAACTATACTGTAGCATTACTTATATAAACTGTGCAATATACCACATTTATATTTACTAAGTCACTATAAACTTCAGGATGGCATCAATTTTATACACTATGTAAGTTAACCTGTAGTTGCTTCAAAATGTATAGCTGGACTATTTTGCTGTGTTTAATTATTTTTATAACTATGTATTTATGACGCCGATTGACAAGTGCTTGAAAAATGTATGGGAAAGCCTCCGGATAAACAGTATTATACTTTTACTGTTTAATGTTAAAATGTACCAAAACAAAACCTACCCCTATCCCATGTTCTCTTTCAAACTGAAAGATCACACATCTTCTTACAGAAGAAAAAAAGATGTATGACTATTTTCAGTCATAAAGCTAATATTGTCAGAAATGTTTTTCAGGCATTACAGATAGGTTGGTGAAAATGCTTTGACTCACAATACAAACTTATTTATTTGCAGTAAATTCCTTATTTTGCTAAGGAATAAATTTCCTACATATATAGGCATGGAATGAGACTTTAGAGATTTGCATACTAACATTGTTTGCAAAACAATGTGCTTTGAAATAAGTGGTGAAAAAAGGCAATACTCTCCTTGAACAAAAAAATTGATTGCTTTTGAGACCGCAAGATTGAGTTCTAATGTACTACTTCAGCTCTCTCTATATATGTGATTTCATTTTGAAGATTGTTTGCCCTTTATAATGCCATTATTTCCTTAGGTTCTATACACAGGTGTGTGCACTTTAGAGCTGCTTTGAGTACCAGTAGTTGTCTAGAATGGGGTCACAAGTGTCCCCAGTCTGCAAGGGTAAGTTGTCAAAAAATAATGTGTTGGATATTATTTCTGCCAAATACAAAAACCATCAATCATCAAATTCTTCTTGTTCTTTTACATTAGCAAGAAAGCATTATACACTCTCTCTCTCTCTCTGGTTGAGTCCAACGCTAGTCCAACTCAAAGCTGACCCACTGAAATCATAACCTAAATTAGTCATGCCCTAATTTCAATGGATCTACTCTGATCAAGACAAGCACTGGATAAAACTTTATGCACGCACACATGGTGGGTTCCATTGCATTATTCTGATTGGAAGCTATTCATTAAGGTGTTGCTTATTGATTACTATACTATATTGTGACATGCAACAAGCGGAACAACTGTTGCCTATTTCTCCTGAGTCGCTGGAGAGGGTCCACGACCGAAATTTCTCACCATAACAATCAGAGGGGGTTAATCCTAGATTAAAATGTAAGAGCCTTGCTGGATCATACCAAGGTCCATCTCAGCCAGCAAAATGCCCACCAAGAACTTGTAAGCATCACAGAAGGGAACAGCCCTACCCATGACCAGTAGCCAGAGTTGCATCACCTCTGAACATGGACATTCCATGCAAGTATCATACCTGTTAGTCATCTCAGTTCCTTTGATTCGAGTTACTATAAGTCTAGCAACCCCGAGATGAGGATGCTTGAAAATATTTGCAGATGCAATTGCAGTCAAAATCATCAGTAAGTATTGATCAATGCGAACTCTGCAGTTGCAGACAAAATCATCAATAAGTATTGATCAACATGAACTCTGCATATAGCTACAATGAAAAATATTTTTGTTGGGTTAAAGGAAGACTAGGTAAAAATTTCAAAGGGCCTTTATAAACCTGTAATATACTATTGACCCCTAATACTGTCTACAATGATACTAAGGAAAGTAATTTGTCTATTATGAAAGACAAAATATCGGATCTTTTACCCTCAATGCTTCAACTTCAGAAGAAATAGGTTCTCCGCCAAGCATTGGTAGGCAAGAAAAACCAATAAATTCAAATAGCATTTTGCAGGGGCACCAATTTCTAGAACCTTATCACATGGGGTGGCATTCAATTAAGTTTCACTGAGAGTAGCCCTACTGGGTTTAATGGATCCTAGCCAGGATCATTAGTTTCAATGGGTCTACTCTGAGTAAAACTTAATTGAATACTCCACACTGTTTCTCAGTTCTCTGTTATTCCAATATGGATGCAATTGTCCCCAAATACTGGTAGAATAAACACATGGGTGTCGGGGAGAGCAGTTGAAACAATTCAAATCTCATGATGACAAAAATTTGGACCATGCGTCCTGCCCCTCCCTCCCATTTGAGCCCAACCATTGACAAGAGGTTAAGAATTTGAAGCATGGAACTACTGGTAAATAAAATTCAAGAGGGGCCTGGAACAAAATACTGCAAAGTGGAATATTCCTAGACAATGTCCCCAAATAGCCATTCCAACCCATTTTCAGTTTATCGTCCATGAATGTGGCCACCGAACATTCTCAGTCCTCACTGGGTGTCTTGGGGTTTTTTGGGAGGAGGGGGTTTAAATTTTTATTTCTGCAAAGCTTGGGATCCTCCCAAGTCTGCTCAAACCTCCATCCTGTGCATGGATGGTGATGTTTTTTTTTGCTACTGAGCTCCAGCATTCACACTCTGACAACTGGAAATAAGAATTGTAGGGTTGGAAGGGATCCTGAGGGTCATCTAGTCCAACCCCCTGCAAAAGGCAGGAATCCCAACATGCAGTCCCCCATCCAAATTGAAACCATACCGGTAGCAATTCCTTCTTTCCTTCAGGGAATTTGTGTGTCTAAATAAAGTCCCGACTCAAGTTTCATGTTACATGTACTTAAGATTTATTTGCTCTATATCAGTATGACCTTATAGTACTTAAAATCCATTACAGGATTGTTTATAGTTAGTCTTAAACCCACAAAGACAATAATACTGCTGTGGAAGACCAAAGGGGAGAAAAAGCCATTTAATTTATTTACAGTTTCATTTGTAAACATTTAATCTACATATATTGTACTATGTTCTAACAGGAGTAAAGAGCTATACATTGAGACAGAAAATGATGCCCTGTATGTTTAGTTGTATTAAGCATGAGCATATTGTAGAGATAGAACATCCCCTTTCCTGTTACCACAGCAGTAAACATCCTTCCGATAAGTGTTTGAACTTCTGAAAGAACTTTATATTAGCGACATACAATACAACTACAGCTAATGATTTAAGCCAAACCCTTTGGCTTCTTATTCCATTTCTAGAATAATTTAAAGTGCTAGAAGCAACCCGTCAATCAACACTTTCTCTCTCTCTCTCTCTCTAAAATAACAAAAACTACTTTTAAACATTAATTTACAAAGAAATATATACAATGTTCATCTGGAACAGCTGAGATTTCAGCACAAAATCATTCACTGTCACACTTAACAGCTTTTTTTTTCAATTTTTGCTTTTGCATAAACATAGAATATAAGCTTTGAAACAAACTGTTGTTGAGCGATTATTGCCACAATGGCTTTTCGGTTCTCCTACAAAAGTGAACGAGAGCTACTGATTAACTGTATTTTAGCCTGTCTTGTTTTTCATTTTGAGGTCACGGAACAATAAGTTTGCATATTACAAGTCTACTGGGTTACAATGTCTACCTAGAGTACATTACCTCATTGAATCAGAGCTGGTGCTAACTGCAGTTTTACAACATAGATCCACTCAAAAGAAAAAAGAGAGAACACCACACCTATATTTTTTTCTCTTTTTTTTTGGACAGGAGCAATTCTTGGAGACGATGTGCTACAAAGCTACAACAGAAAAACTATAAAACAGTATATATATCTATATATCTGACACTTTATGCTGTTTGGGGAAAAAATGCATCTGTTTCATAGTCTTAGAACATATAATGCCCCTGCTATAGCTATGACTTCTCCACTGCAATACGCTCACTTTGTCCAACTGAGCATTGGTATTTTGTTTCTCTTGACCACGTAGCTCAATCGTTACCCAACATTTGTCCCAATCCTGCAGATCATGAACAGCTTGTGCAAAATACTTCAATACAATCAATAAGGGCAGCTACATTTTTACTGTTAAATACAACAGACATGAATTCTCTACGCATGAAAGGAAATGACACCGTTGAATGTGGATGAATACTTTGTCTAGTAAGTGGCACCATCTGAATGGTTAAAAATAAATAAATGGCCCAGACTGATCACTGTCAAAAATTTCAGAATCTCCATTTGTCTCTTATTTAGACCAACAGGGACATGTTTCACTACAGTTTGTGTAAATACATGTTTTCTCAATGAAATAGCCCAAAAGAGTATAAGAAAGCTTTGGAGTAGTGGGGGTGGGGTGGGGGGAAACCCAGGGATGACAAGCCACATGACGAGAGAGACCTACCTTCCCCTATAAAGTAAAAACTCCAATTATGACTTGTGAGAGCTACATCCTTCAAAAAATATAGCAGGCTGATTAAAAATAACCTAAATAATGTTTTATGTAAAGGTATTTAGATGGCCATGCAGAGAATTTTGAAAGGCATTGCTGCATTATATTGCTTCAAGGGCTTTTTGAGCTGCACTGATCCATTTCAGGTTTGGGACAACCTTTTGTAGTAGCAGTTTATTTTTTATTCAAAGCCCCAAATTTCAATGTCTTGAATAATGAAATCTTCTTTCTTAGAAAGAATGCGATTCCCAAATGTTTTGCAAGAATGACTTCTTCCATGGTAGAGATCGCCATCGAGCCAAAGTGCAAATTCACCCCTGGAATATGGAAAAAAGAATTATTTCTCCACAGTAGGAAGCCACCCTCCTTACATGAATTAAGACATACATGAATTAAGACATACATGATTAGAACTCAAGAACAACAGGCATGTTCCATTTCCTTTCCATCCCTGAACACAATTGCAACTGCATTTGAAACCAGCGCATTTTGCTAGGAATTCTTTCCTTGCCATAAATATTTCGGCATCCCTTTTAACTGAAGGGTGAACAGAGACTAATCAGGTAGCATTAAGTTACACCTATTTAGCTACACACACTACTGAAGTTTGGCACCTGCAGACAGAGCACTGTACAGAACACTGTACAGAAATGCAACCTGGTCCCTCACTAAGTAGTTTTTACTTTTTAATAAAACATGAATCCAGTCTTCCTTGTATTCATCCAGCACTGAAACACCTGAGGGAAAGGTTCAGAGAATTTGGCAGAAGATGAGAGGTCCTGGGCAGAAAAAAAAGCAAACTTGGGAGCTCGCATAAAGATGGATCACTATTAATATGAAAACACTACATAGAATTTATATGTGTTCAATGTGCTTCACACACAATCTTCTGGCAATCGTTAGAACAATCCTGTGAGACAGGTCAGTATTCTTCTCTCCTGTGTTGCACAGGGAATGAAGATGAAGCTGAAGCAATAGTGGCTCACCTTAGGCTACATAGCAAGTTCCAAATGTTTGAAATGCACAGTTTTGAATTCACAGCTCAGTTTGCTAGCCGTTATGCTATACCTGCAGTAAATTTAACATCTGGAGGGCACCAGATTGCAGAAGGCAGTAGGATAGGGAACTGGTGGCCCTCCAAATTTTTTTGTTTGTTTGTTTGTTTTGAGGAGGGGATTTCAACTCCCATCAGCTGCAAAGACCATGGCCAAAGGTCAGGGATGATGGGAACTGCACTCCCACAGCATCAGATTCCTGCCTTAGAGCTATTCTCTCTACATTGCTTCACCTCCCACTCTTCTCTCCATATCTCCCTGCCCTTGGACATTCTGTTCATATGAAGGGAATATTCCATTTCAACTGAAACTGTGAATGAAGGTTATATGGGAGAGAGAAGGAAATACTATAGGAAATGATAGCTCGGAAACAATATTTAATGTAAAAGAAGTCAACATGGCCATGAACAAAGGGTATTAATTATTGGATGTGACCCCAAAATTCTATTTGCAAACACTGGTAAGTGTATAGATTTATCAAGAAGCAAAAGCATTAAGATGTCTAGAAGCAGATAGAAGAGGAGAAACGGTACAGTGTCTTAAGAAGACCACTTCAAAGTGAGTATATATATGAAAAAAAGGCTGTAAGAGCTGCATTTATAATCAGGACTGCATAATTCCTTCAAAGTAATGTTTCATTATTCAAGTATCATAGCTACAAGGTTCAATATAGTTAACAGCATACCACTTCTGTATCTGAGGGCTTTATCTGGTGGAGGGGGAACCCACCATAAAAACCAATCCTTACTAAGAGAATAAATAAATTCATCACTCACCCTCCGCCACCAAAAGCTAGGGCGTCCATGTCGCCTTTAAGAAAGAACATATTGTCCCCAGTCCACGTGAAAGTCTAATGTTAAAAGAATGAAAAAAACAACAGCCAGACACAGTGATTATGTGAAATTACTACCCCAGGGGAAAAATGGCCAGGGGTGGGAGGGGAGTAAAGCAACGTCAATGGTTTTTGTTTCAGAGAGTGCTATGGATAATACTTTATAAGCAGGACCTGCTACAAAACATTGCTGCATGAGCCTCCTATGCCTTCTTCCAGGATATTGATACTATTCCTGCATTGCAGGGGGTTGGACTAGATGACCCTCAGGAACCCTATCTATGAGTCTATTATTCACCCTTCCCAGGTTTCTGTTTCTTGATTTTTCCTCAAAGAGACAGAGAGGTTTTCAGCTAAGATTTACTCATAGTAGACCCATAAAAATTAACGGACATAACTTGTCACATTCATTAATTTCAGTGGAACTTAGCTGAATGCCACCCTGAAATTTGGCATTCCATGGCCACTGTGCATGTTTAAGTCCTCTACAGAAAATGAATTTCATAACTGAGAAGTCACTGTTACATATGTTCACTGAAGCAGACCCTCTGAGCTAGATCTTAAGGTCCTTTAAGTAATAATTCCCTTCCAAGTCATTCAGGGGCTTATGGGCAATAACCAAAGTCAATTATTAGTATAGAATATTAAATGCACTCTTACACCAGGTTCATCTTATTTTAAGAAGATGACACATAATCATCTTGCAGTTCAATGACATTCCTTCTTAGGGCAATTTTTTAAAGAACTGCTTTATTAGAGCGAAGTCCACAGACAAATAAAGCAAAACATTAAAATTACAACCAAAAGGAGAAGTTATAGAAAGCTGACAAGAACTTAACTCTACATATTCTCTGAGGGGGGCTTTTAAGATTAATATCAACTTAAAAGCATAAAATTCACATGTTAATTATGCCATATTGTATCAACCAACTTCTTTTAGTCCTTACCTCAAAATCTGGACAAAAAGTAAAAAGAAAGGTTTCTCCAGTGCCATAAAAACCATCACTCACTTTAAAGGGTTCGGAAGCTAGTGCCCCAAAGATCTAGAAAAATAATAATTAAAATGATCTGGTGTTCATGAGATTTCCTTCCTTAATATATCTGTAAGCAGTACAATTAGAACTCTGATACGGTCTTTCTTCATGTCCAGATTAAATTAGATCCCTCCACTAATTTCTCTTCAGATCAAATGAATTTACTTCTCCTTACTTACAATGCTGAGCTAATATTAATTATCTCCAGGAAGGTATTTAATGTAACTATTTTTCCAAGGCAATTCCGGATGGCAGTTTGCTTAGAAACCAGAGAATCAACTCAGGAAACACAAAAAGAGGTACTTATTGGTGCAAAAAATAACATAAAATAAAAAGAATAGCAGTGACTGACTGACTGCCATTGTTAATGTCTGTGATGATTAGCCAATTTGGGACAGAAGTTATCAGAGTAGGATCACTGCAACGAATTTAGCTTGCTTTCAGCAGGCATGCTGATTCAGTGTGCCTCTTATACAAGCAAATCAGCTTCCTGAAAACACAATAGAACAATCTTGAGCCTTGTCCTGCTCAGCTGAGCTCCACCCTTCCTCCTCCACCTCACTACCTCTGCTTTCCTATTCTGCTACAGTACAAGACTTGCTGCTGTTTTATTGGCTCAGAGCAAGAAATGTGCAGCTGCCAAAACGCAGCACCATAAAATGCAACTCTGGGGTGCTATCTATCTCCTGTGGCCCTGTATAACTCTGCTCAGGAGAATGAAGGAAAGCAGAAGCAGTAATCATAGCACACCTTTGTGTTTTTTCAGATGGACTGAAATTAGAGGTGGACAAGTGTTTTTAGAGCCCAACATTCACCTTGTGCATGAGAAGAGCATTATGAGCCACAGAGATCTGTATTTCCAAATCAGGAAAAAACAAAACCTAGTGGCATTACTAAAGTTAGTTCTGATGTTTTGCTGCAAATGGCCAAGCCATGTACTATGGCACATTAAAAAGCCACTATATAGATACAATATGCACCCAGGTCTTAAGGTTTGGGGAATTATGTGGTTGTAACACAAGAGTCTTCTTTTAGCACCCTAATTTTTTTTTAAAAAAAAATTGTGGCAGATGAAGTAGGCTCTATGAAACTTGACACCTAAGTACTTTAATAGACAAAATACTACTTCCTACAGCACAATAAATTTGCCAGATTAAAGGGCCACAGGATCCCAATACAGTGATACCTCGGGTTACATACACTTCAGGTTACAGACTCTGCTAACCCAGAAATATTACCTCAGGTTAAGCACTTTGCTTCAGGATGAGAACAGAAATCGTGCTCCGGTGGCACGGCGGCAACAGGAGGCCCCATTAGCTAAAGTGGTGCTTCAGGTTAAGAACAGTTTCAGGTTAAGAACGGACCTCTGGAACGAATTAAGTACTCAATCCGAGGTACCACTGTACCAAAAAAACCTTGCTATATGTCATATTACTCCTATCTAGAGTAGTGACATGTAAGCCTGTTGAGGCTTCTGAAGTTTCTCCAGAGACAGGAAAAAGAAGATAGAAAGGATTGCAGTAACACATGCAAGCAACAGCTTCTGGCTACTTTTCTCCAACCCCCTGCTCCATTAAAGTTAAGCAGAGAAACAATACTCAGCACTGGCTCATTGCTCCTCTCCTGTGATTAATGTAAAATGAAGATACGCTATACGATGGCTAATTCAAGAGGTTTTAAACTTTGGGGTTTGTTTGATGGGGGAGAGAGAGGAAGTGTTCATTGTTTCCTTACCTGTCCATCACTGTCTTTGATTACCATTAGCACTGGTGTGTCCAGCCCCATCATGGTTCTGTACAGGGTCTTCAAGCTCATGCCATGCTTTGCAGTACTGTAGACAAGGGTCCATGGATACCCAATAGTTCGTGGTGGAAGATGTTTTGTGAGCTAATAAAAAACACAGATGCAAATAATGCATACATACTGAATATACTGGATTAATTTAAAAAAAAAAAAAAGCTTTGGAGTGACACAATTCACACACATGTGACCAATCTTCCTCCTGCTAGACTTTTGTAGTTCATTATTTCAAGTCCAACACTTAAAACTGCTTTGCACAAAAATGGTCATAATATTTAATTTCGAACCAACAACAACAAACGAGACAAGCTGTATTTTTAAAGTTACTTGCTTGAACTAAAGTCACGGGGATTTACTTCCAACTAAAAGCATTTAGGATTGGGTTGTTAGGCACAATGGACAGTCTGTCTTGCCCACATCAGAAACAATTCAGGGGACCTAAATTGTTTTGTTGAATGTCCAGCAGATGTTTTGTAAACTAATACAGGTCTCAAGCAGGATATGGTAAAGATCAGAACTTCACCTTTCATTTTCTATTACTTGATGAACCATCTAGACATACTGTAAATTGTGGGACACATTCCCATGGCACCCAGAGTTACTGATAAGTCATGGTCAGTCACGATCACTTCATTACCCACAAAGTTTCATAGAAGAAAAGGCTGAGGAACCTTCCAGAACAGATTGGGGAGGGAGTATAGAACTAGGGAATTGACAAAGATTAATAGCATAAGGAAAAAAACAAAGGCCTGTCTAATTCAGCAATCTGTTTTCACAGTGGCCAAAGATATGCCCATTGAAAGCACAAAAGCTGGACAGGAGGCCAACAGAACCTGTGCTGTCCAGCAACTTGTATTCAGAGGGATACAACCTCTGATACTGGAGGTAAGATATAGCCATAATAAATAGTACCCTCCCCTCCTTCCCGTTTAAAGAACACCTTATCCTGGATTAACAACCAGATACAGTACATATAATTTCTAATCCACCCTAAGTGGATTATTCATATAATTATAATATACAGAGAAGAGCACAAATATGAATTATGGGCTGGAACTAACTTAACTAGTTTTGAACCTTACCAGAAGCATTTTGGAGCCAGGATGTATTACTTCAATAAAACAATCACATGAACAATTTTCTCTTTTTATCTTAATTGATTTTTGGTAACTTGTTTATACCAGCATCTTCAGGAGGAGGAGTGCATTATTTACTTTAACACTTCAGCTTTTTACAGCAATGTTAAATAAAATGTCAAAGCTATCATTTTGAGGACCGCCATACCTTTCTTATTTCATACCTTTTCAATTTGCTCCGGTTGTAACAATTCACTGGGGTCATTAAGATTTGGCCGAAATGCCTCAGGCTCCAGGGTCGCCTTTATCGTTCCCTGTGTTGAAGGTGTATCTTCCCTTGTGCTGATCTGCAAAGATGGAGGAAAAATTAAATAAGCATTCAAAATACCATGCAGCATATCTGCAAATCTGAAAACACTTGTTAAAGCTACTTGTTAAAGCTTTCAAGGCCTATACAACTATACTCTTCCCTATTGTAAGAAAGCCACAGCGTGCCCCAGTATACAGTACTGACATATTAAAATAGCTTCTGGCTTTTTTCCTCATCACATATCTCCTGTAATATTTGAAATAAAAGTTTTTAACCGCATAGGAACTTGCAGAATATTTTCAACTGGCATGACACAGGGCCAAATGTGACAGATGGTAGCAAATTATTGTCTGCACCAGTCCCATCATTCAAAGAAAGAAAGAAAGAAAGAAAGAAAGAAAGAAAGAAAGAAAGAAAGAAAGAAAGAAAGAAAGGTGAAGGCCCATGCTAGCCCAACTGGGAGAAAACCACATTGGGAGGAGACTATTTTGCTGTTTAAAATTGGATCTCCCCAATCTCCAGCTTTGTGATTAAAGATAACCCAAACACAAAAATCATCATCAACAAGTTTAGCCAGGCTCTTTAAAAGGGGGGGGTGTGATCTATTAATATTTTTCTAGTTAATACTATATTAATTTGTGTTTACATTTAAAGGATGCATAGAAACTGACACCCAAACAGGAGTCACAGTACCCTTCACCTTCCACCCCAAGTAGCAAGCAGCTTCTTCCCACCTTTGAAATGCAAATGACAAATGTACTCATCAGTGATTCAAATGCTGATAAATACACCCATATTTCTCCTATCTCCCTGCAATGCCTCGACTGGGCCACCTGCTCCCCCTTTAAGCACAGCATAATGTTTGCCACTTTAAGACAACTATTTTTAAAAGCCGAAAAACATCTTAGGGAGGAGTATCAGTCAGTAAGTGTTGTGCATAGCCAACTTCTGGCGCAAAATTGTCGTGTGTGTCCCGAGTTTGATTTCTGAATATTGTACATCAGAACAAAATATGATGAGTGCATTCCAGTGCTCAGATTAAGTACATAAATACACACCAAAAAGCTTCCATTCTAATCTTGGTGAATTTAGTAAAAAAATGAGTTTATTCTCTCTTTTGGAAATGTCACTTTACTGATTGGCACAGTGTACTTACTTAGGGCAGAATTACACATTCCTGTGGCAGATCCCAAAACAAGAAAATGGTCATCTACCAAACAGCTTTAAAACAGCAGGGTGGGAAAAGATTTCATGCAAAGCATGGGCTACAGGGATAGTGATGCTAAGCGTTCCTTTGCCTCAGAATACAGCAGCTGTCCATTAAGACAGGCTCATTTCTGATGCCAATGCCCCACTATGAGAAAGGAAATGGGGAAGGCGATCGTAGGAGAAAAGCGAGTTTCATCACCTCCTTTTGCTCACTGTCTCTCTCTTCAGAATCCCCACCCCTGTTTTACAGCTGTTGTGGGAGCCTATATTATAATTCATGGGCCAGTCGTGAATATCTTGTTTAGCTCTCAGAGAAAGACAAAATTAAATTAAGCAAGAAACATCAGCTCACTGTGTAGTACAGCTCCAGATTTCTTTAAATAGACTTCCTCCACCTTCCTGGACACATTCCTCTTGCCATTTACATATGATCATATAAGTTGCTATAACTGTTTTCTGAAGCCAACTCCTAGGGGCTGTGGGAGCTTCGGTCCCCACACTAAAATATTTGAGGGGGCTGGGCATTGCTATTCAAATGGTGTGCGTGCACAGTGTCATGTGATCGACTATGTGGGGAGGGGCTTACCTGGGCTCCCGCAATATTTCATTTAAGTTGGCATCCCTGCAGAACCATTATGTATGTATGTATGTATGCGTTATGTATGCGTTGTGTGTGTGTGTGTGTGTGTGTGTGTGTGTGTGTGTAAAACACAATTATTTTCTGAAACACAACTATCTTTTGAAACTCCATTTATGGGTGGAAATGCCCTCTGGCACCCAAATTTTGCACCGAGATTTTAAAGATTATTTATTATTATTAAATGTCCTATCCATGTTTTTCCACAATGCCCTTTTGAACTTGTGGGGTGACCTAAGGAATTACGTGGCAGCTGGCTGCAGTGAGAACTTCTGTGGCTCAGAAATGAAAGCACTACAGGACTTTAAAACCTCTCCTTGTGGTACAACAATCTGTAAAGGTAAAGGTAAAGGGACCCCTGACCATTAGGTCCAGTCATGACCTACTCTGGTGTTGCGGCGCTCATCTCGCTTTATTGGCCGAGGGAGCTGGCATACAGCTTCCGGGTCATGTGGCCAGCATTGCCAAGCCACTTCTGGCGAACCAGAGCAGAGCACGGAAACGCCGTTTACCTTCCCGCCAGAGCGGTACCTATTTATCTACTTGCACTTTGACGTGCTTTCGAAATGCTAGGTTGACAGGAGCAGGGACCGAGCAACGGGAGCTCATCCCGTCGCGGGGATTCGAACCGCGACCTCCTGATCAGCAAGTCCTAGGCTCTGTGGTTTAACCCACAATGCTACCCGCGTCCCTTACAACAATATGTATGCTCTGTCTATTTCAGAGAAAATAACTCACAAACATGTTTCAAAGGATAAGGAAGACCAAGAACATTCCTATGCAGTTTGGTGGGATTTCATTTCTTTCATGTCAAATCTTCGCCACCAAATTGCAAAGTTTGGTGATCATGATGTGTCTTGCTCCTTTAATTTTTTTCCATTACATGGTCTCTGTTTGTTTGTAAAATAAATCTGTACTGCTCCTGTGTTTTGTAACTTTGTTTGGGTTTTCTTTTTTGTCTCTACTTTTGATTTTACATTAAAAAAAACTTTGTTAGAAACCCTCCCTAAACAAAACTTCTCAATTCAAGGAAAAGGAACAAAGACGTCAGAGATATTCTTTAACACATAAGCAACCCAAGCATACTGAGCTATGCTGTTGACTAAGTTCGTGGCTCTTTTCATCTCCTTCCTGGTCTTTTATTATTATTATTGCAATCTTTTTATAGTAGAATCTGCAGATGTTCACATATAAGGTAAAAAAATGGTTTGGCTTAACATGTTATCCAAACTCAGGCTCATAGTTAAGCTCTCTCCTCGCTGACCCCTCCTGGCTAACCACAACGTTTGTTCTTGGCTATAGTTTGTCGTTAACGAGTTGAGTGGAAATGTTAAATACCCATTCCATGTAAAAGTTTTCCCACTTCTTCTAAGAAAGAAGTATTATCACACAAAACAAAAAGGAATCCGAACATACACATTAGTTACAAGCTAGAGAAGGTTATAGTATAGTTGCAAGATGTGGTGCATTTGCCTCAAAAATGTTAACCAGTGATGCTGCTGGCAAAATGTTTCATTACAATTAAGAGAGAACTTGCAGTCCTGAAGCCCATCCTATCCCCTGACTGTGTTTAAGGAATACTCCTGGACTGGCTGTGCCACAATTTCTCTTTGGAGAAGGAAACGATAAAAGTTTATCAAGCATTATTTTAGCTCTCCTTCCTACTGCATAGTGGCAGGTGCTATTTATATATTTCCAGCTATTGTACAAAACCCAAGTTTATCTACTGATCGTATTCTGAAATATGAATACAAATATCTGAAAAGTACAAGCAATTCAGCATCCAACGTTAGCAAATAATTCACATGCAAACAGGTATTTTGCTGAACCGCCCAAGTGACATTTTTACCCATAGGAATATAATAAAATGTTGGTTCCCCCATCTATTTTTTCCCCGTACTAAATTATATCCACAATTAAAAGAGGCTATCTTTTGGAACATTGAACCTATTAAAGACATTATCCCAAAGCAGAAAAAGTATCCTTCACTCACATTATCGGGACTCTTAGCTCATTACTAGATAGCATAAAATAGGTCAATAAGGCACCACTTGAAACATTAGCTTTTCTGGTAAGCAGAATTAGGAAAGCAATGAAAGCATTTTCTTCCACATTTAGTCAATTGTAAATATTAGCCAGAAAGACAAAGATTTTAAAAAACCCTTTCAGTTCAGTCCATATCTCAGTTAAGCTGAAACATATTTGGATTTATACTGATTTACTCAGACTGAAGTGAATGGCATTGTAGAGGCTTAAAATCCAAATGCTTAGCCAAGCTCTGGATCAGAGCTTTTATTATTCATTTGATAATATTCAATACGGTTTACTTCTTCAAGCTTTAGAAAATGCTTGTGCAGTTTTAAAGATATGCTTTCAGCAACAATGTACACAACTATCTCATGTGTACATATGCCAAAGCGGAAAGAAGTGTATCTGCTGAAAATGCAAAAGTGATGGCAAGAAGCTTAGAAAGAGTTGGCATTACCCAAGAAGCTTAAAGCAGTGGAGTAAAGGGGAATAAAATTGTACATCCAGTCTGTTCTTTTGACTCAAGACAAGGGGTACCATTTGGCCAGTGCAAAGTATGAGAAAAACTAGCCACTTAGGTGTTGAGCCATACATAGGGCACTTCTTTTAAGCTTTCTGACTTGTGGCCAATGATATAGATGATCCTTCACAAACATTTAAAGGGGGTTTAACTAATATTGCAGTTGGGAATTGGGGCTAAAGCAAGCTCTTTGCATTCTCTTTTGAAATGCTCTTAATTCAACACAAACTTCCATCCCAAGCTGTGAAGTAAGTCCTCAGCAGTCTAGAAAAGATGTGCAGCAATGAGAGCAAAACTTCAAAAAATAAATAGAAATTTCCCCTGGGTATAAAATAATTAGAGCTGAGCCAAAACAGTCTTTTTAGTTCTATTTTCACTTCTGTTATTGCCTCCATTTTATGGCATGGTTTCACCTACTAGCCCCAAATTTCACCCCCTTTTTTTTGTCCAGGTCCTGAATTCTAAAAAGTAAAGGTGCTGATTTTTAAGACTCAATGGTACAGTGCAGCCAACCCCTTCGGCCACAGTGAACCTTGGGAAGCTATCCCAACCCAGAGCTAAAATTTACGAGGAATTCCTTTACTGCGAGCCTGCCAACCTTGTCTACAGCCACAGAGGATGGAGAAAAACATACCAAGAGCATAAAAAGGAATCCTGCATGAGGTTTGGCTTAGGGGAGCCGGGAACTGGTTGAACAGTCTTCAGTAACTGCACACATCTTCTGATCAGAAGAGTAGAGAGAGTCTCAAGCTGTGTTCCGTGTGCTTGCTCAGGGTCTATGTAGTTCCCATGAGCATTAAAAGCAGCCTTGCCTTGGGGAGCTTTCCTTTGGCTTTATCTGATCTGTAACTAGCATCCAGGATTTGGACAAAACGTGAAAAAGCACTTTATTTTAATAGATTTTGCATGCAAAATTTGCATGCATTACAATTTTGACATGAACATTGAAAGTTGCAAAAGTTTGGCTAAGCTCTAGAAGTGAACCACTTGCCACAAATGTCATAGCATTCAGCCATACCACTACATAGGGAGACAAATTCATGAGGAATGAATTTTCTGCTGGGTTCTTGCAGTGTTGTAACCAAGACAAACACAATGAATATGAGACTAGTCTCATCAAGGACACTACAGAGAAAGAAGTTCTAGCCTCTGGACGAGGGCTGGTTAACTACTTAAGAGAGCACCTTGAGACGTCTGCAGAGTGTGCGCAGTTCTTCACTATTTAAAGCATCGATCCTGCGGTGATACTCAGCCACTGACACTACCTGAATATGGAGACAGGAAGACAATAATCCACTCATAGTTAAAGAAAAATAAAGAGCAAGAAAATAAATAACAAGATTATGGAGACATTGGGCAGGGTTAAAAAAAAAAGGACAAGCAACATACAAAACAAAACATAAATTAAATAAAATGTAATTAGACGTTTATCATTGTAGTGATGTGATGCTCAGACACATTTCAAATTTAGAATGAACACATATAACAACAGACGTTCTCAACAAAATAGTACCAGAAATCTGATATATTTTCATCGGAGAAGCACATCTTATAAAATAGTATGTAGGCATACACATCACTAAATAGTTTCCTTTCTTAAATGTTGCCTGTCATTTTTAGCTGGGCATCAATGCTGACTGATGAAAAACAAGTATATTCTATAATAGCTTAGATGTTAGGTGACCACAGTGCAGTGCCATCAATAGTTTTGCATTCTTCTTAGAACACTAGTATATCAGATTACTTATAAGTAATAAAACTGCCTAATGTTAATTGTGAAAATGTATGCAGAGATACAGTTTACAAAACGATTTGTGTCTGTAGAAGGGTAAGCAATTATGTAACTATAAAACAGAATATATAGAAATTTTTTTGAATGAACCAAAGTGATGGACTCTAGCCAGAACTCTCAGTAAGCTTAACTTTTTCTTGTTCGTTATAATACAGCAGCTGTAGATCTTAAAGCAACTAACTGCAGTGTCAATCCCACTGCACAATAGTACCAGGGAGGCTGATTGGGTCCATCCAACTTTAAGGATGTTTCTGGAATCTCACACCAAAGGTTGGATTATGGGAATTCATATGGGTATAGGTACAGTACATTAGAAACTCCTAATATATTAGAAACAGTCTTCTTTAAAAATGCTGTCTGTTTTCATGAAAGAAAGAAAACTAATCTAATTTCTATATTTTCTGTTTACCAAAGAAGCCATTCATCGCCCCCAAATTGGGCTGCATCCAACAAAGTCATTCTGTTGACAAAAGAACTTCCAGTTGCACAATGGAACTTCCCCTCCCTGCAGACCTCCTCCAAATTTGTTCTCAAGTTTTCCCCAGGCCCCTGGAGCAGATTAGTGGGGGTGGGGGAGTCCAGTTGCACAGACACAAGTCCTAGCACTAAAGCAGCTACTTTGTTGGATACAACAATCTCAGGACTAGGCTGAAAGACACACCCCTGTGCTTATCACACCCTCAGGACTCTCACAAGGCCATCCACATGCCTCACTGGCCCTGCTCCATGCCCTCCCCCCAGAGAATTTCGCCTGACTGGACTGTATCTGTGAACTATGATAATACCTTGAGAGGTTGCATATTTGTAAGCCTCTGGCTTGGGTGTGGCTGGAATGCAGCCTCTTGTATACAGCGGCGGTGTCCAACCGGTCAACAGGTAGATCGCAGGCAAGTAATGTTTCCGCCTCCCGCCAAAAAAAAAGCTCAACGACCCTGGTCAATCCCCACCCCCCCTCAAAATGCATGCTCTTCCTCCCTCCAATGACAATGGGTAGATCACTGCCAGTTATTTTATACTGGGAGTAGATTGCAGTCTCTTGGGAGTTGGAAGTGCCTGGTATACAGGTAAGAGTCACATCTTTTGCTCTGCCTACTTATGCCTCTGGACCTTCCAGCCACTGGCATGCAAGCACTAGCATGAACAACTGCCCTACAAGGAAAGGTTACAACATTTGTGGCTTTGGAGGTTTGTGTGGCACACGCACAGCGGAAATATAAAATAATGCATCTTGTAGAGAAAGAAAGTGAGGAGGCATTTCTCTCTCACTATAATGAACAGTGGGAGATGCAGGACAAAGTGAAATATTTTATCACAGAGTACATAGTTGAATGGTGAAATTTGCTACTAGAAGATGCGGCGATGGGCACCAGTTTAGGAGCTTTATAACAGAATTACAGAGATTCATTTACAAAATTTATATACCGCACAATATAAAAATCTCTGAGCATTTACTTAGAATAAAAACTTTTTAAAACTAAATAAAAACAGAACACAATTTGAAGAATTCACAGAGGATAAGGCTTTCAACAGCTGCTAGTCACCATGGGTATTTGCTACCTGCAGGGATCAGAGGCAGCAACGTGCCTCTGAATGCCTGCATCTGGGTAACCACAGAAAAGGTCTATTGCCTATTTCCTGCTTGCAAGCTTACCATAGGACTACGTTCTAGGTCTTTATATATTCTTAAGTCATAAAACAGTGTTAATAACACAAGCATGGGTAAACTAATTAACACCTGTTCCTCATGATATACTGGAATGGTTTCAGCAGGGAGCTACAGGTGAGGCCACATGGTATCCTGTCAGTTTCTCTACAAACATCCTAGGCAGTGATTAAACCCTCTCACAAACCCAAAACAGTATGGTGTCAGCAATATTCTGATGACACACAGCTCTACTTATCCTTTACATCTGTAGGTGTGGCAGTGGATATGCTGAACCACTGTAATGCCTCATTAATGGACTGCATGAGAACCAACAAACTGAAGCTCAAGCCAGGTAAGGCTAAGGCGTTGTCTGTGGGTGGTTGCCTAGACTGGATGGGATGGGAGGTTGCCTGTCTGAGGGAGCTGGTACACAGCTTGGGGTTACTTACGGATCCTTTGCTGTTGTTTGAGATTCAGGTGGCCTCAGTGGTGCAGTGCCCTCCATCAGCTTGGGCTGATGGCCCAGCTGTACCCCAATCTGGACAGGGATAGCCTCTCTTCTGTTCTCTATGCTCTGGTAACCTCTAGGTTAGATTACTGCAATGTGTTATTTGTAAGACTGCCTCTGAAGATGGTCCAGCAACTTCAGCTGGTGCAGAATTTGGCGACCAAGTTGCTTATCTGTGCAATGCTCTCCCCAAGGAAGCTTGCCTGAAGCCTTCATTACATATCTTTAGGTGCCAGGAAAAAGTGTCTCGATAACATTCTATGCCCTTTTAAATGTGTTTGTGGGAAGGGGAGATATTCTTCTGTTTTTGTTTTATTATGTATTTTGTGCTCTTATTTTACATTTTTATGTTGCGAACTACCCTATGATCTTTGGATGAAGGGCGGTATACAAATTTAATAAATGAAATAAAATAATAAATAAGGAATTTCAATTCTATTAGCTGCGGCCTGAATCAAGATAGCGGCTGTCTGCATTTGTACCCCCCCTACAACCCACCCATGCCAGGACGTCTTATAGTATTGCTTTAGGAAAGGTCAATGTAGTGACCTTTAAAAAAACATATATTAAAAAAAACTTTCACACAACTGTCTGCCTGCACTTTTTGAATTTAGATTTTCTCTCCATCCTTATCCCTCTTCCACGAACATGCGTGTGCATAGCTGCCAACTTAGGATAACACTCAATGTACCTGATAAAGTGGACTCTAACCCTTTTTATCAAGGGTTGCCAAGCTTTATTGGACAGTGGGAACACGGGCAATTTTGAGAAGATGCTGTGGGTTCCAGTCAAAAAATGGCTGAGCCATGGGCCATAGCATAATGCAAAATGCTGCCACAGAAAGCGACATAATCCCAAATAAATACAGCATGCCTCTCTTCAGTAACAAGACATATATGTGGGTACCACTGTGCTAGCTCACAATGGTTAAGCTCTTCGCACTTCTTCTCTGCTAGGAACAGAAGGGAGGATGGGTGTTCAATCCTTGTATTCAATGAAATCTGGAGATGCTTGAGGAAGTGCTTTCAATGTAGGAGAAACCAAGTCAGTGCAAACATGAACTGAGTAGTAAAGGCAACTAGTCTCTTGTGCACTGTGAGGTACTGGCACACATACGCACAAGCCTGCAGGTGTAGATATGTGAAGTTCCAGAAAAATAGGAAAAATTCCAAGGGAAGAATTTAGCTCCCTTGCTTTGGCGGAGGGAATAGGGGGCATAGAAAAAAATCTAGTTCTCCTCCCTCCAGATTTCTCCAGGGTGCTTCACCTTCTTCACATATTTGCACAGTACCATGTTGTCAAACCTCATCCCAAGGTGTCACACAGCTACCCTTTGGGGGAAATGGTTACAACGGCAGGTGAAGTCTGGGTCCCCAAACTGAAATTAAGAGCATACCAAATTTCATTTTAATCCATGTTAGAAATGGTGACATGTAAGGGCAGAAGGGGTTGGGAAAGTTCATACAATCATCTACGCAATCAGGGTGAACATTTTACAGATTTGTTCAAGTAGGTAAGGTAAAGGTATATGACCCCTGGATGGTTGAGTCCAGTCAAATGAGACTATGGGGTGCGGCACTCATCTAGCTTTTTAGGCTGAGTGAGCCAGTGTTTGTCCATAGACAGCTTTGCAGGTCATGTGGCCAGCATGACTAAACCGCTTCTGGCACAATGGAGCACGATGATGGAAGCCAGAGTACACAGAAATGCCGTTTACCTTCCTGGCACAGCAGTACCTATTTATCTATTTGCACTGGTATGCTTTCAAACTGCTAGGTTGGCAGAAGCTGGAACAGAGCAATGGGAGCTCACCCCGTGGGGCGAATTTGAACTGCCAACCTTCTGATCAGCAAGCCCAAAAGGCTCAGTGGCTTAGACCACAGCACCACCCTTGTTCAAGTACCAGGAGTTAAATGAGGATGTACTCAACCAGTGAAAACAATTAGAGTTAACAAAGAATACAGAAAGAAGGAAAGTGTTCAAAATAGCTAATACGGTACACATTTTTAAAATCAACGCCCCTAAAATGCTGTTTCAAGTAACTTCAGAATTAAATAAAATAATTTTTGATTAAAGGAGGGTAACTTTCAGACGGCCTACAGAAAGAACTCTGTTCTGGAGCTGCACTGCAATAATCTCAAATGACACCACAGAAATACATTCAGAATTGAATGCAATGATTTAGTTTTTTTACCACCATCCCATGTAAATCCAGAGAAACATCTCAGCTACGTAAAGGATTCCAGGCAGCATTCTTATACCCACCCTAGCACTTTCTCTTTATTGTGCTATCTCACATATTTAGTGCTTTGAGGACGCTACTCACATTTTGCAAACTCTGGGTTTTAGAGCATTGTGAGAGTGAGATGACAGGCCTCAACTTGATGTAAGACTTAAAGGAGCTTTACCTTTAATTATGTGTCAAAATGTTTGGTAATGGAGACATCTTATCTCAGAAAGAGATGTACAAGCAAGAAAAAATGTCTAAGTATGATTTCTATACCTGCATGTAAAGTTTCTCCCCATAGATGAGTTACTATTTTCTATTCCTCATTTCCAATTACATGTATTATATTATGTCTGTTTCTAAACAAAGAGAATAGAATGCAAATGACAGTGCCTAAAAATATGCCCAGACCCCAACCCTAATGTCTGATCATTATTATTTTCTTTCCTATATGAACAAAAGAGAATGGATCGAAACTGATGCAATTACCAAGACACAGAAAAAATGTGGTATGCCCCCCCCCCCATTGCCTTAATTGGTCCTATTTTCCAATTTCAGATTCTTAAATCAGTATATCATGAAATACCACTATGACAAACATAGAAATATAGAATTTGGCATGAAGTACAATTCCAGTTAGCAACTGCTTACTGTGAGGAAATACTCCTCCCTCCTGAAAGACGAATTAGTTTATACAAGTCACAGTAAGTTCTGCAGAAAGTAGCCTTGCAACTAAAAGCAGAAAATCCATGCTATTATAATGCACTTGGTTACAGAACTTCTCTCAAGTATTCCACATGCAGTTCCTTGCTTCCTGTTTCTGGCAGTTACACAAGGGACTCACTGAGCTACAGTGACAAGCCAGAGACATAGTGACTATCCTCCATTTTATTAAAAAAAACCCAACAACTTCAGTGGCACTAATTGCTTCCTACGAGTCATTTTCAAAATACTAACATATAAAATAAAGATAAAATAAAAATAAGCTAACTTCTGCACACTGGATTTCAGATTCAATACAAGGTCTTCAAACTTCATATTTAACATTTGGAAAAACGTGCGCATTTTTAGATTAATACTATGGTTTGGAAATAATCTTTAGCTAAAATACACAAGAACAAGTAAGTTGCTATAAGAGACTTCCTAAAAGGCATTTTACCTCAATGCCTACAACAAATTGCTACATCCTATGTTTAAACCAAATCACTTTAAAGCATTATGCTCAGGTTGCAAAGTTCAACTATTAAGTAAATATTGTACTGTTCAGAATTACAGTATCTTTGCAAGGCAACAATTATCTAAAATTTAAAATTCTGCAGGTAATCTTAGAATTAATAAAGCAGGAACTACTGCTAGTTTGCCATGGTATCATCATCAAAATGACGGCCAAAACATCAATAAAATATTTCTCAAAGGAATTACCAGGGTATATTTATTTTTCATTGAATGGTGCTTTCTTCCTTTCTTGCCATACCAGAAACGAATCATTTCCCTTGGAAAAATAAATTAAAGCAATTTTAGCTTTACAGAAGGATTTCCACACAACATTCTCTCTACCTGCTTTCAATTCCAGGCACAGAAGAGTCTTGCTAGAAGACAGAATAACGTGCTAGTCACAGACAACTGACTGACAGGACGGAAAGCTAATCGGTGAATAGTATGCATCCACTGGGGTGTGTCTTGCCTGGTGAATGAACAACAGGAATGTTTCTGTATTCAAGGGAGGTTGTAGTGCACTAAGGCTGAATAGTTTAAAGAGACAGAACAGCATTTTAGAATCTAGTAAGAATAATGTCAAAACAGAACTGTATCTCTTCAAGAACAGTGTTAACCCACAATTAAATATATAAAATAAAAACTGCCATTTGTTTCAGTTAACTAATTTTAATAAGCTACACTTGTTCTTTTTTTGTGTGATCACAACTTTTCTGGAAGATATCTGATTGACATTTTGCACTTAAATCTTTGCAGAAAAATATGCTTTTAAATAACACACATTGCTGAAAGTATGCTAGCCAACCATCTCAGCTGTCCTGTCTGATACACTTGTGTAGTTGAAAAGTATCAAAAGGGAAAGAGGGAGTTCTATGCATGTAGGTAGACAACTGGGCTGTGTCTCATGGGATAACCTGAACCCCAGGTTTCTCAGGTGTAAATGGAAGTAACAGTGCCATCAATGTTAACATTTTGAAATATTTTGAGAGGGGGGATCCTTGGGCACCTGAGCCTAGAAGTAAAGCATTACAGACACAAACATGTATATTATGCACACCCTGTAACTCAGTCTCACAGACACACATAGTATACCCCATGCAAACTGATTGTATATGCAGTATACAGTCTGTGTATGCGGTGACATATAATAGTACTACAAACATGTTTCACAAAGTAGCAGTTTCACATAGTTCTCATTACTCTAGCTCAGGGGTCTGCAACCTTTAAGACAAAAAGAGCCACTTGGACCGAAGAAAAAACAACTGGGAGCCGCAAAACCATTGCGACATTTAAAACAGTGGGGAGTTTCGGGGCACACAATGCGCCTCCTCCCCTCGCTAGTATCCGCCCCGGAGCTGCGGCAAAGGTGTAAAAGAGCCACATGCGGCTCCGGAGCCGCGGGTTGCTGACCCCTGCTCTAGCTTAAACATCTAGGAAGAAAGTGATAATATGCTTTTATAAGCCTTGAAAAAGAATTACACAGCATAGGAAGTGTACCTTCCCACTTCCCGATAATGTTTATAGAGATGTCTAGTTGAAGGGGCACAAGCAAGATTTGTACCAATAACAAATTTATTACATGAGCAGCACAGATTTTATACAAAACCCTATTTAAACAATGTATCATGTTCTTTGTTCACGGAAATGAATAGCATTTTGGCCTTACAACAACAGTTAGGCCAAAAAATAAGAATTGTCTGATGCCACCCAATACGTTTCATCTGCAGCTGGGGTTTCCCCAGACTGCTGGACAGGGTGAGAAATATAGACAGGTGAACAAAGCATTTAAGTCACCACAAAACTCAAACCTTTGTACTGCAGCCAATTCCCTAGGTACATTTCTTTATTTCATATGAAATAATTTAAACTGTGCAATGACAAACCTACTCACATAAATTAGCTTTGGTTGCTATGTGGGAAATATGTATATTCTCCTCCTTTCCCTCTGCTGCACGTGGAGAGAAGAGACGAGACGTGCTATGCTCTGGTCTGCCACATACACCTTACATTTCATAATCGTTCCTCAGAGGCAGAGAGTTATAGACTTTTCCTAGCTGGCCTGAGGTCCTGCAATATACAGGCTTTTCCTCTACACACCCATATTGGCAGGTATTTTGCTGGCTTTGTAGATGAAGATTAGATGGAAAAACCTGATCACCTTCCTGTCAGACAATCCTGACTGGAAAGCATCATCTGTACAATGAATTCAAAATTGGAAGGATGACAGAAAGAGCTAAAAGGTGCATGTGGTGCAAACAGGCTGTTATTGGATAGCAACAGCATCACTGTGTGTGTGTTGCCCATAACCAAATCAAGCAAGACATAGCTGACTTCCCTTGTGAAGAATAAAGTTGTTGGGGGTGTCTGTCTCTCCGTTTCTGTGTTATACCACACTGCCTATGGGAGCCATCCTGCATTATGCCACATCTTCCCCATGGCAGTGAGTATGTGACTAGCACTCCCAGTACACTCGGAAAATGGAAATGTCCCTACTAGTCCAAAAGGTTTGGCAACCCTGAGCTAGGGAGTTAAGAATTCACTCTCACAAGATGCAGTGATGGCCCACAACTTACCGTATATACTTGAGTATAAGCTGACCCAAATATAAACCGAGGCACCTAATTTTAGCACAAAAAACTGGGAAAACTTATTGACTCAAGTATAAGCCGGTTCACCACACCACAAACCTGGTGGTGGCGGCAGCAGCAGCAGTGGAGGAATAACAAGCAGCCCAAACGGGCTACTTTTGGGCTGCTCGTTCCTCCTCCTCTACCAACAGCGGCAAAGGCGGCGGAGGAGGAAGGAGCAGCCCGAAAGGACCCTCACTCAAGTATAAGCCAAGGGGGCATTTTCAGTATAAAAAAGTGCTGAAAAAGTCGGCTCATACTCGAGTATATATGGTATTTTATTTACCATATCTATATCTATTGGCCTCCTTCCTAAAGGAGCCCTGAGCAGCAGTTTGGATGGCTTTAAAAGAAGATTAAACAAAGTCATGAAGGCTGGCTATATTCTATCTCCACTGTCAGAAATGAAGTGCTTTTGAATACCAGTTGATGAGAACACGATTTGTGGTTCTGGGCTTTCCATGGGTATCTGGTATGAGAACAGGTTGCTGGACTAGATGGACCTTTGATCTGAATCAGCAGGGCTCTTATCTTCTTATGTAAAGGTAACTTCTGTCATCAGGTTACAGGCAAGAGCCACATACTAATGTTCCACTAGTGTTAGTAGTCTATATTTACAAAACCTAAGTTGTTTTTACAAAAACATCATGTTGCATATTTCAACATGGCTAATCTCAAATCGATGATAACATATGGGCCTCTGGGGGAAGTTATTTTGTTCTAGTTTGTTACAAAAGCTAGTTCAGGATTACAGATGCCAAATTATTTCAGCTGTGTGCAATGCACCTTGAAATGATTCGTGTATTTTGCTATTCCCTTGATACAGGATAGGTAGCAAAGTTGTTAGGAAGAATCACTAAAAAAGGAACACAAACTGAGAGGAAGAAACTAAGAACTTAGTTTTTACAGTACAGTAGTTTCAAATTCTTCTAATGACCATCTGGGGTGAAAAAAGTTCAAGAGGAGAAGCCAAAAGTTGGTGGCTTCTCAACTGCACCAGGAGAGACCACCTGCATCCCTTCTTTTCTGTCCTCTATCACAGCCTGATATAATAGGTACTGCAAAGTGGCTGTTGAGGGAGGTTGATATAATGGCTGCTGTCAGGTGACAGTTCTGCCAGGTGCTGTATAGGAATATTTAAATCAGCACAGTATGAAAAAAGTATTTGATTTGTCTCTCGCAAACACAATCATATGTAGCAGTACACCTAGGGAGAGCAATGATATGAAGTTGACTATTATGACAACATGTCATCTTACAAGGCTTACACTCTTTTTAAATGTCAATTTTGCCCTCAAAATTGATATAAGACAATGAATGGTTTACAACCTACCCATGCACATTTAAAAAAAAAAAATCCTGCCTCTTGTCAAAAGTTATTTTGACCTTGATAGCTTTAACTTTGACATAACAAGCAGGGAGACTTGCAGAGCATTTGAATTCACATAGCCATGAAGATGAATGTAAAGAGAACAAACTAAAAACAGTATTTAGAGACTGCAGGATCTTATTTCAAGGCTTATTCAAGAAAGGTGGGGAAAAGTTTCACGGTTTATTAGTAACAGGAATTAGTCCAAATATTGGAAAGCATCCAAATCCTAATATTTTCAATAAGCATTACACCTGCTATTTGTATCAATACAGGATGTGGTTTCTTTGAAACAGCTTCCAATAGAACTGGACACAGGTCAAGAAGATTTATTCTACTGCAGCTTAGAAATACCTTTTGCAGGTTATTTATTCATTTTTAGGTTAGGGTGCAGGTGTTACTGGAACTGGAGGGCCTGTGCTATAAACTGTAATGCAGGTGACCTTCTCTCAAGGGTTGTATTGAGAGAAGTTGTATTGTTGTATACCAACCTCGGAGCACGGTGAAGTGCCCCCGAATCTTTTTTCTAATTTGGCATAATGTTTGAATTGTTTGATTATTGAATAATATGTATAATTATTATGTATAATAATGTACATGTAGAATTATGAATATATGATGTGGTTTGATTGGATTGTTAAAATGGAAAATTTAATAAATATAATTTTAAAAAGAGAGAGAGAAGTTGTATTGTGCTGGCAGGAGGGGCAGTCCATAAGTTAATGGCTCCTCCTATGTAGAAAAATATATCGCATCTGATGTTAAACAGAAAACAATCTGAACAGGTATTTGCATGGGAAAGACCGTTCCAACAAGCTTACAGTCATTCACCTTTTTACTATTTACCTCACCCACCAGCATCATGTATTAGTAATTTTGTGTTGAAGTAGGCAATGCATGCACATTTGTTAATTGTCTTACACAAAACTGATTTTTTTTTAAAAAAAAAAAAGTTTGGGTTACTGTATGTATATCACACACAAACCTAACTGTTAAACTAACAAATCACACTCTTACAAACGGCAGTAAGCACTCCAGTTGAATTCCTATTTTTTAAAAAAGACTTGACAGTACAAACCTATGCATGTGTTTAGAGAGGCTTACTCCAGTAAGTGTGCGTGGGAATGCAGCCAGAGATAGTAAAGATGTAATTTGGTACCTTTCTATAGGGGTAAAATGCTGCTTTGATCAATGTCATATATCACTAAAGTCTTTCTTCCTTTTTTCCATCTGGAAAGTGCTGAAGTGTAAATTTGGTGAATTTACAAGATAAACTATGGACTTGATATACTGAGCCGTAAATGGTAAAGTTGGGGACCAGAAAACCAATGTTCTGTACATCAAAATCATTTAGCCCAGAACTGTATGTTGCTGACATCATAGCTGAAAGCAGACCTTTTTTTCTAGAATAAGTTTAATAAAAAAAAAACCAGACCAGAAAACCCCCCACAAAACCTCCAAACCCCATAAAACACTTAAAGAATAACAGAGGCATTAAAATGTCTATCATCAACAATACTGTTCAACTGTTTCTACCTTTAACACAAGATACGCAAAGAATCATCACTAGGCTTTTCTGCATCTTTTTCTCTCAACAATCCACAGCTGTACACCAGCAATATCTGAGTAGGTAACTTACAGACTGCCCACACACACTAGGGAATTAATATTGCTGTCTCACTACAGAGACTAAATCAAAGACAGGCATACTCTTCCAGTAGCAATAACCTACTGCTGGCAAGAAAGTCATGAAATGGTTGACTTCAGGAATCTTTGTCCTGAAAGCTCCTGTAAGAACAGCAGAATATACTAAAAATGGATATAAAAATGGTCACTTGTGTTCCAAGAGAGCAACTCAGTTTTCATTATTTCAATGTCCAAACCATAACTTCCTCTGCTTTTTAAGCTCCTTCCCTTTAAAATGAATCTCAAAAGACTGCTAATACGAGATTCTGATCTCTCAGAAAAGAAAGTGAATGGACTAAAAGCATTAACCTTTGCAAACTGACTTTTGTTAGGATATTCATGAAACGCTCTCAGTAATCACTGAATTCCCATAACAAAAAGTATATAACTATATACCTATTATATGGAAATTTTATTTTAAGTCTATTTTAGATTCATAAAATGGCAATATCAAAATGCTGAAAAACAAATGTACATTAAATAAAGAATCAATAAAGCAGAATTCATTGTTTTCTATTCCAGAGGTGCTTAGATTTATATGTAATCTGTTTCTGCACAGATGTCACATTAAAATTCACTCATATTTTCCTGTCTTGATTTTGTAACTAATAAAAAAATACAGCAGATTCTGATTCAAATCCAGGAGTAACACACTGTAACGTTTAGATTCAAGACCAGCAACTGGAACATCTACAACATCTACAAAAGATGAGCCAAGCAAGTCTTCATGAGCACAACAAGCGTACACTGAGTCACATAATATTATGGAGTACATAAGTGCGTGTCTTTAGGACACCAGCACACAACTAAAATAACATGTTAAGCGTATGTACATAAATACATACATACATACATTATACTAGAAACTAAGCCCGGGCAACACGAACATTTGGTTTATTACATGTACAAATTAACACGCAGGTCTATTTTTCCTTTCGCAAAACAGTACAAAACTGCATATATCTTTTGCAAGGTAGCAACTGTTTGAGCCAAAAGCTCATCGGTTTCTTTAGCAATGAACAAATGTAATGGTAATCTGACGGAACTTTTCAAACTGGGAAAAGAAGCAGGGTGAGGAGTGGGAAGTGATTGAGATAAGTAAAATAGTGTGGGGTGGGCTCAATTCCTTCTCAACAAGCTTGCAATTCATGGAGAAGAAAAGCTGCTGGGAATGAAAGTCTGATAAGGAAAATGTTTTACGCTTTCCCTTCTCCGATTGCAAATTACCTCTCTCCAAAATGGCTTTTCCAATTTAAACAGAGTCAGACTACATGTTATATACACACCTGCATGTAACAGTAGTTTGGCTCAAAATGCACCCTAAAAATAGAGATGGCATTAAAAAACATCTAATTTATATTTTCCCCATGGACATTCTTCATATAGAAAGTTGAAATCTTTCAAACAAAAGCTAGGTCTTCCAGTCTTTAAGAAATCTTTAAAATCACTTACCTCCCACTCCTTAGCAGCTGCTTCATTAATTGAATCTTCACTGGCTTCAGACTCAAATTTTTTTACAACCATAAACCCAGGCTCTCTACTTATCTCCTCTGTATCTGTATATATTTCTGGACTCCACTGAACAAAAAAGGCATACAGATGCTCAGTCCTTTCAGAGAGCAAAAGAGAAAAGTAGTTACTGAACTTTCAAACTTACAAAGACCTATACATGTTTCAAATTTCTTCCAAATACCTTTCCACTGTTGCTTATACACTATTCTCTTTGAAAAGAAAGAACTTGAGTGAATGTTCATTACAATTTTTAATAATGTATTCCAATGAAAATTTAGAATACAATCACTCAGAAGCATAAAAAGGGACTTCTATTTTTTCTGGAAAACTATTGTATTGTACTTCATTCTTTCCTCACTCATCCCTAAATAAAACTAGCAGTATCAAGAGGTATCTTTCAATTGTTTACAGGCATATTGACTAGTCGCCACTGAAAGCTTTATCCATGAATTTCCCTAAACAAATTTTAAGCCATCAGCACAACTTGCGACAGTGAAGTCCATAAATTAAGAATGCGTGTCTTTCTCAGGCATCAATAATATTGGGGAAGCCCAAGTAAGCCCTGCCTCGCATAATCGGTCACAAGATGTGGTGCACACACACAATTTTAATGGCAATGCCCATTAACTTTTTTGGGGGGTGGCCCCCTCAAATATTTTATTGGAGGGGTCAAATGGACCTCGGCCCCTACAAGTTGGCTCCTATGAACTGAAGACTTTCAGAGTTTGGTAGAAAAATAGTTTGGTATACTGAAAGAAAGCAGCAATTGTTAAGCTGAAAAGTGACAAGGCACTCCTTTATGATGGCTATATTTACAGAAAAGCGTTCCCATCTTACCTTTCTTGCGGCACAGCAAACCAGTACTCATGTTTCTTATCTCTCTGTGCATACTGTTGCATGGATGCACTTGCCTGTGATACAAATGTTTTTCTCATTGGCTTGCCAACTCTGAGACATAAGAACTTGTGTAATCGATGTCTTCTCTTCTCCTTCGTTAGAGAACCTTTCATTAAAGACGATATTAAATGTCAGATCTTTCTTGGGAAGTTTGATCAGGTAGTTTACTAATGCAGCAAAAGCAACATGGGAGGCAGCAGTTACGAGTTACTGGTCTCTGCAGCCACAGTTGGTGCTGTGATTCTCCAGTGTTTTGACTTCACCCCCAGAGGCACACTCCATTATATCTTGAGTCAGACTGATGCCAACAACTTATAAATCTCTCTGCTTTTATGCAACTGCATGCTGGATAACCCCTCTCCCCCTAAATGTGCCCTTCCAGTTCCTGCGGTTATTGCATTCAGTCGAAAAATATGTATAGCCTTTCCAGTTCCTCTTTTTTCTCATAGCTTGAACTCACCCAATAAGGAGTCATTTTCTCCTCATCTGTGCAACTAAAATCCTGGTTAATCTCTTATTGTGTCTTGAGTTTCTCAGTGTTCTTTTCTTACAAACACTTTGTACTGTATCCTGAAATCTGCTGTCTGTCTTTTTAAATACTTTCCCCCCTCCCTTTTCACAGGATTCCCCATTTCATCTATTGAAACTCCTTTAAATGCTTTCCTTCTCTATCTGAACTGTCCTCATTACTTTATCTCTGTGCACTCTTTCATTCTTCCAAAACTAACCTCTGAAAACTGACTTTGGTGTATAAGCCCAATATAGATTGGAATCCAAGTACCTGAAAGCGCATCTTTCTCACTACCAGATCAGGCCTTAAGGGCTGCAGGAGATGGCCTGGTTGTAATTCCATCAAAAGCCACAGTAGTATGATGACACAGGGCAACATCTTCTCTCTTATGGCATTCCTTTCCATTGGAGATACAGATGTTCAACAGCTTTGCATGTAAATACATATTTTGGCTAGGCCAATGAATTACCTTTTTGCTACTGCTTTCATTATTGTTGTGGGTATGGATTTTACGCCATCATAAATAGTTGACTTTATCTACTTAGGTTGAGACTTTTATTCTAGTATGGCCTTTTATTGTCTAGCATGGCCTTTTATTCTAGTATGGCTTTACCTCTCTTTTAAATCAGAACCAGTGAAGGCGGTGAAGGTCCTGTGTGAGTGTCTGGAAGCGGTTGGAGGATGGATGGCGGCTAACAGATTGAGGTTGAATCCTGACAAGACAGAAGTACTGTTTTTGGGGGACAGGAGGCGAGCAGGTGTGGAGGTGTGGAGGATTCCCTGGTCCTGAATGGGGTAACTGTGCCCCTGAAGGACCAGGTGCACAGCCTGGGAGTCATTTTGGACTCACAGCTGTCCATGGAGGCACAGGTCAAATCTGTATCCAGGGCAGCTGTTTACCAGCTCCATCTGGTACATAGGCTGAGACCCTATCTGCCTGCAGACTGTCTCGCCAGAGTGGTACATGCTCTGGTTATCTCCCGCTTGGACTACTGCAATGCGCTCTACGTGGGGCTACCTTTGAAGGTGATTCGGAAACTACAACTAATCCAGAATGCGGCAGCTAGACTGGTGACTGGGAGCGGCCGTCGAGACCATATAACACCGGTCTTGAAAGACCTACATTGGCTCCCAGTACGTTTCCGAGCACAATTCAAAGTGTTGGTGCTGACCTTTAAAGCCCTAAACGGCCTTGGTCCAGTATATCTGAAGGAGCGTCTCCTCCCCCATCGTTCTGCCCGGACACTGAGGTCCAGCTCCGAGGGCCTTCTGGCGGTTCCCTCACTGCGAGAGGCCAAGTTACAGGGAACCAGGCAGAGGGCCTTCTTGGTAGTGGCGCCCGCCCTGTGGAACGCCCTCCCATCAGATGTCAAAGCGATAAACATCTACCTGACATTCAGAAGACATCTGAAGGCAGCCCTGTTCAGGGAAGTTTTTAATATGTGAAGTTTTTAATTAGTGTATCTTTCATCTTTGTTGGAAGCCGCCCAGAGTGGCTGGGGAAACCCAGCCAGATGGGCGGGGTACAAATAATAAATTATATTATTATTATTATTATTATTATTATTATTATTATTATTATTATTATTATTTTATTTAGGATTTTTATTGTCTAGTATGGCTAGGCAAAAACAAGTAAGTGACTGTTGCGTCTGAAACAAAAGGGTGATAATTTTTAAGAGTCCTACTTCACATAACAGAATCTTCTATTAGCAGTGGGGAACTTGGTGGCCTCTACATGTTGTTGGACTCCAATTCTCATCATCCCCAGTCAGCATGACCATTGGTCAGGGATCATAAGAATATAAACGGAGCTTGCAGGATCAGGCCAGTGGCCCTTCTAGTTCAGCACCCTGTTCTCACAATGGCCAACCAGATGTCTGTGGGAAAATCCATGTTAGATAAAGCTATTTGTTGTTCTCAGAAAATTAATGTATTAAAAGCATTTCTCTTCCATCTTTCTATTAAAGGATCCCCAAGTGTTTCATGCAAAGAATGTTACATGAGAAAAATGCTAAATATTTCCTTAACTGGCATACCTGTTGCTCATAATCTACAAACTGCGTTCTGAATGCAAACGTGGTAAATACTTCCAAGACACGTTTTATCACTAACAATGGGAGCTATTCAATGATGTGTGATAAGGTTACCTCAAAAAACAAGATGCTAAAAAAATTACTTTGTGTTCATTTAATTTTTTTTAATAATAAAGACAAACTTATGAAGCAAATTTATATTTAATCATCTTTAATGTAGGCATAAGTAATTCTTCCAGCTATGACAACTACTTCTCTTCATCTGTCAGTGGACTAAGCTGGTATAGGAATGGGCTATATTTTCCAGCCACACCACTGCTAAAAACATATACATATTATACTCTAATATTTACTTACTTACCTTCTATTGTTCCATCAGCTATTGCTACTTTGTGCTTCATTTCCTTATGTGCATCTTGGTGCATGTTGTCCCTTTGTTGTTTAGTTTGTTGCATAGTATGGCTCTTCCAAAGTTTCCGCAGCATATCAATATCTGTCTCAGAATCTTGAGTTGGCTCTTTCACAAGTTGCCCCTTATTTGTAGCATCCCATTTAGAATCATTTTCTTCAGAATGCAAACACTCCTCACCTTCTGGTACATTTTCCTGATCTGTGCCATGTGGTGTCTCTTGAGCATCAGCACTAGTTCCCTCTACAGTGTCTTGTACTTCTTTTAGTGTTGTGTCTGCCGATTCTGAACCCACAGTATCACTAAGAGACTTGCTGCCGTCATTCAAAGGATGTTCTAGACTGGAGTTTACGTTACCAAGTACATTGGCAGAGTCTGAAATAGCTGTTACATGTTCTATGGCAGTCTGATTTAGTGTTTGGACAGATTCTGATGAGGCTCCAGAGGATTTGTCTTGCCGAAGTTCATCCGAAGAAACAAGCTCCTCCCTTATTGGAGAGAGTTCTGATTCAGTGAACACATCTTCCGAAAGAGACTCCTCTGTGCTCCTCGGAGCAGTGCTGGCACTATCATTCCCTGTATCTCGCATCCTTGAGTCCATTTCATCAGTATTGCTTCTTGTGATTTTCCTGAAATGGTAGAGATCTTTTACAGACAATTGATCCACATCACTAAAAGAAAAGGGGGGGGAAAGGGGGGGGAGAGAGAGCTTTATGTTATAACCTAATAAGCTAGACAACACCTATGTTTTTACTAGCCACATTTTAATTGTGTAAGTTGGGAGGCTTATTGCATATGACTCTCCATCAAACTCAATTCCACAATGTATCTGATTAGCTTCTTGCTTTATGGCAGATGGATGGATGGATGGATGGATGGATGGACCAGATACGCCTTATATTTAAGCACTAGCATGGCAACCATAAGTGACAAGGAATTGCAGGCAGAAAGACACATGAAATTCAATGCAGGGATAGGAGTTTCCCCCTCTTTATCTAGCATAAGGGTCAAGCAGGGGCCAGAGGAGAAATGGAATTCTGTCAATTATTATTTCACAGAATCATAGAATTCTAAAGTTGGAAGGGACCACGAGGATCATCTAGTCCAACCCCCTGCAATGCAGGAATCTTTCACCCAAAGTGGGGCTCAAACCCAGAACCCTGAGATTAATGCTCTACCTACTGAGCTATCCCTCTTGTTTATTTGATGGTTAGAAACATCTGAGAGGTTGGAATAGATGCAATTCCATCTTCTCCAGTTCTGAATTTTGCACAATAAATGGTTAAAACCAAGGATGTCCAACTGGTCGATCCCTGGGAGGTTATGGTCAATTGCTGGCTCCTTTTCCTTTGTTTTTGCCGCTCTAAGAGCATCCGGCCCCACCCTCCATTTTTGCATGATCACTGGAACAGAAGATGAAGTTTTCACAGTGAGGCAGTTAGCTTTTATAGCGATCTTTTGGTGAGTGACTAATCCTGTTTCCCCTTTACTTTTGCTAGAACCCCCTAAAAATAGAACTGTCCTCCCTACAAAAAGCTCAACAAATTTGGCCTGAAACTCCCCCCCCCCCCCAAAAAAGGGGTAGATCGCAGTCTCTTGGGAGTTGGACGTCCCTGGTTTAAACAAACCATTTTTTGTACAAAGTACCATGAATCCAGTATTTTAAAATGAGGCAAGCAGTTGATGATTGGAAAGAGATATTCTATACTACAGTGATAAACACGTTATATTACAACTGCAAATACAAAACAGACTGACATCTTGTTAAAACAGTATATTATAAAACTGAATACAAATGTTCAAATGAAAAATAACAATGCTGATGTGATGCTGAAGATAAGAAGATGCAAAACTGTTTCTCTTTCTTCTTTTCAGCTTTAATAGTAAAAGATTTCTGCCTATATAAAGTATTTCTTAATGCCAAACCATTTTTTACTCTTGAAAGTAAATAAAATTATTCAACAAAGCTCAGAAAACACATTAAAAACCTTTTCTAAGAAAGATTGCAGCACTCTTTATCCCTCACCAATTCAAAGAGCAACATCCAAAGGAAGGCACATGGCCTTGCCTGTGTCTGAAAGGCTTTGGGCACTTGGCAAACACAAACAAAAAACCAAAGCTATACCCTGCCCTTCCTCCTGAGAAATGACCTGAAGGGAGATACAGGCTCATTTTCCTATTGAACGGAATCCTCCTCCCTCCACTAAGCTTAAAGCCCAAGAGAGGAGCTAGGGATTTCCCCTGAAACAGTGCAACAGGTTTCACTATGAGACCAAATTTATCTGTTTGCTTCCCGTAATATGTTTGGGGGAAGTTCCAGTGTGGTGATAAGTATTTATTTTTCTGAGTATCTCTAATCATTAAATACTTTTAAAAAAAATATCATTATAGGTTATCTCCAGCCTAAACATTTGTTTCCGTTACTGAGTCTGTTCTGCCACTAAATCAGTTGGCAGAACTCAAAATATCCTATAAAAACAACCTAATAATCATACTGGTGGATCATCATGATCTGCTGAACTAAACATCTTTCCCAATATGAAGTGATAAAGCATGGAGTCTTAGGATCAGATCATGAAACAAACTCACGGCATAATAGAACAAAGTGACCTTAGGTATCCTACTGGAGTAGGGAATCACATAACATCTGTTTTAATCACAATTCCAAGATGAACTGAGAAAGATTTTATGCCAGCACTAAAAACCAGAAGTATGTGAAAAACCTAGGGTGGTATCCAATAGTAGTTATACTTCAAGTATACTCTTTGAAATCAACAGACCCTTAATCTGTTTACTTTCAGTTACGAGTATGACTTAGATATCATGCCTAATGTGGTGCCACACACAGTATTCCCACATGGTGTTGGGAAGAGGGGAGAATCAGGGGCAGAGCAAATTTTTTCAGCTTTAACTGAAAAAGATTAATCTTCTTAAATATTTTGCAGAAAAAAGCATTCAACTGCAATCAATACTAGTTAAAAGTGTATAGCTGATTAGGGGAAGTTGGTGGAAATATAAAGATAAATAATTGTAAAATACTAAAGAGAGAAGGGATTATGCTTCAGCGATAGCAGAAAAAACCTGGTTGGGATATCACAGGTATTTCTACTCTTAAGAGCAAATGGGAGACGGAAGACATAAGATGGGGCAACACACTTTTATCTCCCTCGCTTTTTAAAAGTACACAAACATAGAACCTAATTAAGTCTTATTTCAAAGGCTATGAAAGTGGCAAGTGGCACAGAGCAAATACCGTATTTTTCGCCCTATAGGACGCACTTTTCCCCCTCCAAAAATGAAGGGAAAATGTGTGTGCATCCTATGGGGCGAATGCAGGCTTTCGCTGAAGCCTGGAGAGCGAGAGGGGTCGGTGCGCACCGACCCCTCTCGCTCTCCGGGCTTCAGGAAGCTATCCGCAAGCCTTGGGAGCCCGGCGGTTGCGGACAGCAGCCTGCAGCCCGAAACCCAGGGAGCGCAGCGGAGCGCACCCTGGGCTTCGGGCAGCTCTCCGCAAGCCTGGGGAGCTCGGCGGGAGTTCCCGCCGGGCTCCCAAGGCCTGCGGACAGCAGCCTGTTCTGGGGGCTGTGGTAGGGGGAAGCTCGGGCTTCCCCAGCCCCAGCCCCACACCTGGGGGGGAAATAATTTTTTTTTCTTTATCCCCCCCCCCCCAAAAAAAGCTAGGTGCGCCCTATAGGGCGAAAAATACGGTACTTAGCAAAATCTTACAGCATCTTAACTTGATAACTGTTGTCTAAACTCTGTTCTTCAGGTTCCTAAGACACCAAAAGCATAGAAAATATTTCCACTAATAACATATTTAAATCCCAAGAGAATAACTTGCCTTTAATTTTCTATTAAATAAAAAAAGCACATGCATCTAATATTCCCTGCACGTTTTTAGCTTACCTACAACATTATTAGACAGAGATGTGCTATTTTCAGAATTTGCTAGGATTGTATTCAATCTGATAATCAAGTGACATGGAAAACTTTTCTAGGGTACGTTTCAAAAAGCCATGAAGTAAAACATGTTTTCAACTCCGCTTGAATTGAACTGAAACTAATTCTTTTGTTCAGTGGGGGAAGCAAACAAAGCCAGGAACATTATCTTCACAACTAAGCTAAAAACAACAAAAAGGAACACTTTCTTGAAGGAAGGGCAGGGGGAGAGATCAGCTCTTTTTCTCTGTAAAAGTCATCTTATTATTAGAGACAAACGTAACAAAAGGTGAACAATATGAACCACTGTGTATAATTTATACTGATTACCTCTTCCTAAACGTTGAATTTTAATGCCTTTGAATTTAGGAAAAATTAAGCTAGTCAGCATTAAGATACTGGCTTTTCCCACACTCATCATTGATGCAAAAAGGGAAAAGGCTGTGCTGAAGTTGGAAAGAGAACATATATCACATAAACAAAAGTTAGAGCCTGTCATGTACTTTTTGTTGCCTTAAGTCTTGAATAGAATAATTTGTATGATGACATAGAAACCACTACCATGCAGCTTAAAAGCAAACTTTGTATCTATAAAAATATATTTATACACAGAGAGAGAGAGAGAGAGAGAGAGAGAGAGAGAGAGAGAAAATCTAATTTATCTTACATGGGTAATGAATCCTTTACTTTGCCATCTACAATATCTTTATACATAGCAGCTGACATCACTTCTTCCATTGGACACATGATGCCATAGTCTTCACAACCATTCTCTTGAACCAATGGATCCATTTTATGTGGATCAAACATTATATTATTTGGCGTCACTAGCAGCACACCGTGGACTGTTCCCTAAAATAAGAAGAAAGGGGGCGGGAAAATGTTTGATGACCTAAAGCCAAACGTTTTCAAAGCTTTTCTACAAGTAACAGCACTGAATACTGAACATTTTTACTAGAAGCTACCTAATACTCAACACTCCTATAAGCCAGTGAAGGATTGTAAACCAATCCACAAGGAAAACATTTTCCCCTAGTAAAATAAGATGCCTGAATCAATATTTAGCCATCACTGTTTTAGAAAACAAACAAACTTAGGTCTGTTAACTTGTAAGACTTTTCCCTCAGCATGCTAGCAATTGGGAAGAGACTCTCTTCCACCTAGATTAGAGAACTTAAAAATTAACTTTATGAAAGCATTTCATGAATATGAATGGGACTGGGCTAGTATCACCTTTGCTTGAAGCATTTAGTTCCAAAGCTAAGAGGTGGTGGGGAAACACCATTAATTTGCCTCTGGTTTCTTTGCATAAATAAAGCAACACAGATGCATGCTAAGAGAAGCAGCCTTCTCCTGGAAACCTACTACAGTGGTACCTCGGTTTACGAACTTAATCAGTTCTGGAAGTCTGTTCTTAAACCAAAGCCGTTCTTAAACCGAGGCGCACTTTCCCTAATGAGGCCTCCCACCACCAGTGCCCTTCCACCACTCGGATTCCATTCGTAGACTGAGGTAAAATTCGCTAAGTACTTCCGGTTTTGGGGAGTTCGTATACCGAATAATTCGTCAACAGGGCTGTTCTTAAATTGAGGTACCACTGTAAATAGAGGCATTTAAAAAAATAGAACCTAATCAATCAATCCATCAATCAATCAATCAATCCGTCAATCAATCAATCAATCAATCAGAAACATATTAGATTGGGTCCAGTTATGCCCTTTCTCTGATAATGGAAGAGGAGGCAATTTTCACTGGTTCCCCTTTCTCACTACAGCCCCTCAAAGATCTACTCCTCCAAAACAACAAAGAAGGTGGTGTGTTTGGTTATCTGGCAAAGGAGGGGGCAAAACTGCCTCATGGCTCCCTTCTGTCAGCAGGCTTCTGTTGGATCACCAACAGCAAGGGTAAAACTGGATTCAGTCCATTGATTTAATTGAATGTGTCTTGGAGCTCCATTCCTTGGTATGCACTTAAAAGTTTATGAAAGTTTCAACCTATGGTAAAAAGATTCAGAATCTAGCTCAAATAAGTTGCAGCAATTATATAATTAATGTAAGCTGGAGCATAAAGGTAAAGGTAAAGGTACCCCTGCCCATACGGGCCAGTCGTGTCCGACTCTAGGGTTGTGCGCCCATCTCACTCAAGAGGCCGGGGGCCAGCACTGTCCGGAGACACTTCCGGGTCACGTGGCCAGCGTGACAAAGCTGCATCTGGCGAGCCAGAGCCGCACACGGAAACGCCGTTTACCTTCCCGCTAGTAAGCGGTCCCTATATCTACTTGCACCCGGGAGTGCTTTCGAACTGCTAGGTTGGCAGGCGCTGGGACCGAGCAGCGGGAGCGCACCCCGCCGCGGGGATTCGAACCGCCGACCTTTCGATCGGCAAGCCCTAGGCGCTGAGGCTTTTACCCACAGCGCCACCCGCGTCCCCATAAAGCTGGAGCATAAATGAAATCAAATCATGCAATATCTGCATTTAAAATAGATTGTGAAATTCACTACATTTCCTGCTTATTAAATAATGGTTTTATGTAAGGCATGTCATTTCTTAAAGATATCTAATGATTTATATAACCAGAAGTGCCAATGATTATTATTTTTGGAAGGAGAGAGGTTTTGGCGAAAAGCGATAGCGGCATGAGGGACCAAGAGAAGCCTATTCATATCCACGAGTTATTTTTATTACCAACCACTATGTTATAATTTTAGAATGTGGAAACAGTTTTTGCAAAAATTAGGAAATCTCTAAGAGGTATATAGTGGGAGCCTAGTTGAACAAGGAATATGAAGAACGTATTATGAGTTTTGAAAATCTAATGTTACTAATGAAATAAAAGAGCCAAGCAAAAGTTAAGATGGTATAGTAATGAAACTCAGAGCAAATGGAAGCCTTTGGCCAATTTTTAAGGTGGCAGGGGTTCATCAATATACAGGATTAAACCAATGTAGGTTTGTGGATGAACAGAAGTCTAAAAATACATTCGTGGACTTTTAAGTTCACCTGTCTTGGGACAGAAAGAGAAGGAATCAAATCAAATATAAACACACTAAGAAAGATTTGAGCTGAAAATAGCAGACACACGCTTCTAGAAAAGCTTTATTATTTTTACTGAGAAAGTACTGAGAAAGTTATTTCACATGCCATACCGAATGCACTGCCTTTAAGAAAGATGTAAATGTTTTGACAGTTTTTCCTGCACAGTATTTTGGCACTACCAAGCCTCCCACATATTTTATTTTTTAGAAGCAGGCGTAATTCTGCTTTCAGCATTGTCTATCAGTTTTCCGAAGCCTAAATGGCTCTCACATTTTCCTCAGTGTTCTATACAGTCAGTCTATACAGTTAACTTGTATATTACATAAGGGTCATGTTCCAGGGATAGCACAAAAAGCTGAAATTGCATATAGTGAAATCTCATTGGAACCGCCCCTGCACAAGCACTCTTATCTTCCTGAGCCAGCATGCAGAACGGGTCTTACCCTCCAAGGAAAGCAGAGAACTTTTAAGCTCTCAGTCTTGTTCACCTAGTATGCAAGGTGGAGAAGCTTAAAAGCACTTTCCGCACAGGGAAAACCCAGCACAAAAAGATCCGTTAAGCTCTCTGCATTCTGTGTGTTTAATTTGTGAAATTTCAACTGGCTGCCTGTCATGCATGTAAAGTTGCAATCACGTAAGTTAAACGCATGTAAGTTGTGAGTCGACTGCACTACTTTGCCTCAGAAAGCAATACATAAAACTTGTGGCTTGAGAAATTTGCTGCTACTCCTAGCCGCTGGTTTAAGAAATGAAATAATTCAAACAGAGAATTACACAAATACAGAACTACTGTGGAAATGTGCACACAAATTATTTCTAGGAAATAATGGCACACACAATCTGTATGCGATCCTCTCATGTGCAGTCTCTGTTGATTTCAAAACCACAACTTCCTTCTATTTTACCAAAACCTAGTATTATTGTGTCAAAAGGCTGGGGTATTGTTTATGGGGTTTTGTTCAGAGGTTTTGCTACTGCTATTGATACTAAATTTTTTGCATCTTTATTTTTAGACCTTATTATTTATGTGAAAATTGCTCAGTTTGGTTGTGTACTTTTTGATGTGTTTTATTTATTGTTTAGGACTACTTTTGTTGTGTTTGTTGTAAGCCGCTTTGGGTGGCCCAAAAGTGGCATATAAATAAAATGTATGAATATGAAAGTGGAAAAAGTACAGGATGCAATTTATAAAAATATAGACTTGATAATTTTAAGTTAAGGTACATTTTAATTGATGTGAATTAATTGCCAACAAATCTCAATAAATGGAAGACCTCAAACAGTTGAAGCATGACGCTAGAACCTTCTGTACCTTGCTGTTGGTTATGTATTTGCAATTAATTTTGAGAAATTTTTCTGTGAAAGCTTCTTCCTCCTCTGATGTGGATGATACAATTCTTGCAGGCCGAACACATGTGTAAACTGGTGTGGGTGTGGCTTCTTTTCCATGCACCCCATCTGAATCCTACAAAGGGGAAAAACAGTACTATTTTATAATGACCAAAGTAACACTGTACATTCTTTTCCAAATCCTATAAATCACAGCTTTTAATTTTTTGAATTTTTAGCTTGGATAGTTGCAGCAAATTTATAAATAAAAAATCTATAATATAATATTCTAGAGCCATGGGTACTGTACAATCTCTCTGTGTAAAAGATAGATAGAAAATCCCTATATTAGCATAAAAATCTATAAAGTATATTGAAGGACTCTACAGCCCCTTCCTTAAACAATTTTTTTTCTAGCCTCCACCCCTAACTCCCACCAAATTTAGCGCTGAGAGCAAAAAGTCCCACTTAACCCCCCATAAAAGGAGAAACTAAGCTGGTAATAATGTCCCTTCCTCAGCTGATCAGTTATGTGCACATGTGAGTGTCTGGGATGGCTACACCTATTTTTAGCCTCACTCAGTGCTAGCATGTGGCCCCCAGAGAGTTGGCTAAAGATGAATGTGGCCCTTGGACAAAAAAAAAAATTAGACACTCCAGGTTGAAAGCAAATCCTTATAACTCTTTCAAACAATCTAGTCAAGATCTTTGCCAACGCAGTTTTTGATTTCAAGATACCTCAGCACCAATCAGATCAGCGTAGTTTCAAACACTATCCCTTCAGGAATGTTCTTAAACTTTTTAAAAAAAGTTATTTTCCTTTATTCCAGCAACGTACTTACACTTACAGCTGTCTTCTCAGCCTCTGCTTCTGAAGATGTAGGTGATAAAGGACTTATAGGACTAAGTGAAGGAGAACTTTCCACACTGGAAATATATTCTGGATCAGGAACATATAAAATCTGTAAAAATAAGAAAAATACTTCTAATTGAGATGTCATCACCGGGACTGAAACGTAAGTAAATTAAGATGGAAATACATTTCATGCAGAGGCTTTGTGTAAGAGATGCTTCAATATATGAACAGACAATTATGAATTGTCACTGTAACTACTTTGAATTCTCAGTGTTCTTTTTTGTATTTTGTGTTCCTCTGATCTCACTCCTCCATGTCACGTGTGAGTATATGCCTGCATCAGACAAATGATTCATTTAGCTCAGTAGTGCCTACACTACTGGCAGCAGCTCTCCAGGGTTCAGACATGGGGCTATACTACTGAGCCACGGCCCTTAAGAACATAAGAGCCTGCAGGATAAGGCCAATGGCCCATCTAGTCCAGCATCCAGTTCCCATAGTGGCCAACTAGATGCCTTATTAAAAGACTTCTGCACATGATTACTGGTCAGTTGACAGCTGCGTGGATGAAATGATGTGGTAGATGTAAGGGGAGATGTAACTGAGTGATGGTGTGGAGTTGCGTTTTCAGTCGTAGTGCGTGCAGTTGAATGTCCTCTCTCTAATGGCTGCCATAATCCTAACTTGTTGTTATACAAGAACCAGAGATCATAGTTTAAAACAAATGCTGGCTAGTTAAACAAGCCAGTTTCATAACCCATGACTTGAAGTGGCTAATTTGTTTGGTTTAAATCATGATCTCTAATTGTATGTAATGAAAAGCCTGGATTCTTTGGAAGCAAAACTAAATGCTAGCGATGCCCTTCTCCCAGCCATGCAGGAGGCTGCAAGGGGAGAGCGAGCAAGCTGGAGGCTTTGCCATTGTTTAGTACTAAGTCTTCTTTCCACTTAAAACACAGAAATGGACCTGGAGTTACAACTTCAATCCAGATCCAGACCAATCCAGATCCAGACCAACTAGGGATTGGTATTTGATCTGAGGTTTGTGGCAAGTTAGAGGAAAACCATTCTCAACCATTTTTATTTTTTCCAGATTTCCTCCATGGCACAATTAGAGCAGAGTCAGGAACTGTTTTAGACAGCCCATGATCAGATTTCCTCTAAAAATATTTTAATATATTTACCTCAGTTGCTCAGTCTCCCATATGTTATATAAAAGGAAGTACCTGTCCAGGAACGACTGCTCTGGAAAATAGCTTGTTTAACTGGACCAGTTCATTAGGTGTCGTATCAAACTTTAGGGCAACAGTATTCAAAGAATCTCTTGATTCAACCTGTTAAGAAAAGGTAACTAGTGTTGAAATACAGTAGTCAGGTTCTATTTAGCTTCAATTTGAAAGCCTACCAGTCTTCACAACCTGTCCAATAAAATATTCTTGTCCAAATCCAACAGGCAGAATGTGGTTTCCTTGATCATGCAGTGGCTTTGCAGACCCAGTTCACATGAACAAGCTTTCCCTTGTAAGCTTAGCGTGGCACAGGTTTATCACTAATTCCCAGACTGGAAGATGGCAGGATCTTCAAGGACATGCTCTACGGAGCTGCCTCAGGCACCAGGCCCATTGGCAGACCAACTCTGTGTTACAAGGATGTCTGTGAATGTGACATGAAGGCTGGCAACACCAACCCCGCCATGTGGGAATCCTTTGGAGACGACCACAGCATCTGGAGACAATCAGTCAAGTTGTGTATCCACAGCAGTGACCGAAGGAGGAATGAGCACTGGGAGGAGTGCCGAAAGAAGAAACGCCATGGTACAACTGCAACAGCACAATCAGACGCCTTCATCTGCCCTAGCTGCAACAAGGCATCTCTCGCTCACATATCGGTCTCTACAGCCACAGCAGGCGCTGTAACTCTCCAATGGCTTGACTTCACCTCCGAAGGCACACTCTTCCAACTGTATCTTGCTTCTCCTGGAGATGGTTCCTAAGGAGCTTCCTACCCACATTATTTTCAAGATCACTTACTGGCCTTAAGCATGCAGAGTACTGTATTTATGCAGTTTGCCTTTATACTGCCTTAACTGATACAGATGGTCTGGCCCCACCACTTAATGGATCTGAATTGTTTCCAAAGAGTGGTAGGGGATGTTTTATCCCATGTTGATGGCCTCTCAGCTGATTCCCTGGAGGCCTGCTGGAATGCAGAGTTAACCAGGGCTATCGAAGGGAGAGTGTGCTGTGCACCTGCATATCTTGTGTTTGTGCGCATGTCACATCTACTACTAGTTACACCTACTACTGGTATGTGGCCTTCAGATGGGTGGCTACCATCAATGTGGCTCTCAGGCCAAAAAAAGGTTAGCAACCACTGCAGTAAAGAACAATTGTGCAAATCAACCACTTTTTATATAAGAAACTTGCTGAAAAGCAGGATTGCCACTCTTTTCATGACAGCTGCTCTGTGTCTGTTTTCGTGGCATAATATACAGATATCCAACAATAATTTCTACAGTATTTGAGGAAATGCTAGCCACCTTGGCTGAAAAGGCTGGTTCCCCACTATGCTCCATGATTTCCTAGAGTACCAGGTCTACTTAAATACTGTTGTTTTTTAAAGTGAAGAGATATTTAACAACGAAGTAGGGAATGGATAGAGTGCAAGACTGAACACTAACAGAACCTTTAACTCTTAGAATAGAAATGCTTCCTTACTTTTTATAAGCAATTGAAATTCTGGCTAACTTGACTAACAATCACTTAAAGCAGTTTATCACAATGGTTATCACAGGATATTACATCTATCTATTTCTTGAGCTAACAGGACCCAACATTCTCCAGCAGCAGATGGATGTCTGTCTGAAACACTTTGGCACCTATAGAGTCAAGAAATAATCCCTTTCTTGTAACAGTATTTCCTTAAGTAAAACCTTTCTATAATTTCACAGAAAGTTGACATTTTCTTGTAGTAATAAGTACTTAATAAAGTAGGATCAAAAAATGCTTCTAAGGCCCTATTATAGCTTTCTAAGAATGTCGTTTGGTTCCATGAGGTAAGCATATGGAAAAGAAGAAATTCCCCTAACATTTTTTTCCATTTTCATATTTTAAAATTTATGTTACAGAATGATTTTAGCCAAGGGTGGTATTTACACTTGCACAACAGAACTTGCCCCTCTCCTCAGCATATCTTCTCTGGGAGCTTGGGGGAACCCCTAGAACATATTTTTTTGCAGGGAGAGAGATGGAGAAAGTTCCATTGCACAAGCAGATATCCACATGCTGATGAAAAGTTCACATATTATTATTATTTATTAAATTGGCATATCAGCCTTCATCTGAAGATCTCAGGGTGGTTCACAGCAGAAAAATACAAGATAAAAACACAAAATACATAACAAAACAAAAACAAAAAAATAACCCTCATTCCCCCCACCTCCTCCCGGAGACCTATTTAAAGTAGTACATAGTGCTACTTTGGATACAAACCATGTCTCCTCAGAAATAAATATTATTGAATTCAGTGTGACATTCCCAGGTGAGTAGGTTTAGGAATGTAGGTTTAACTACCTGCCTTGGAAATACCATAAGATAGAAATTCAAATAAAACATATATGCTACCAGTGCATGGAAATGGGTGGGGACAGGGAGAAGAGGCAATACTTTGTCAGTAAGAGGAAAGTGAATAAGGGAAATGAACTCCAAAGTATTATGCAACAGCTACATTTAACATTTTAAGGTAGAAAATTGTAACAGTGTTGGATGAAAGGTTTTCAATCTCTTCTGTAATCTGTTATCACCCTAGGATGGACCATGCAGTAAGAAGCAGTAGAACTGGCAGTAATGATACTGTGAGGGTCTAAATTACTACTGCTAAACATTGTTTTAAATCAATGTTTTAAACTCCCTGCCAATTAATTAAGAGTGGTATATGTTCTGCACCTTATTTAGTCCGAATACTACAAGCTTCTGAAACAATACAAATACTTAAGCAAGGTACTACTATATTGTGATTCTGACCATGACACAGAAGGGTATATGGTTCACTGGAAGCTATGTCAACTTCCACAACAAGACTTTATGAAAGTGCTTGAAATACTACTGAACATGCTACCCAATACACCAAATGATAGCCAACTGTCCAATATTTTACACCTATTTATACAGATACAATACACATCACATTCAGTAATTGTTTTTAATATTGTAGTTAATAGATTTCTGGAACCCACGCTGGAACCACATGGCATAGACTGGGTAAACAATCTTAACAAGTTATTGCAGAGGCTCAGAGAAGCAGCATGTATCTGGTTAATGCAAGATACTGAAATCCATTTTGTTAAACACAGAAGCATGAGAGCTGACAGATCAGCCTGCATCACTTTGTTTACTCCAGTAATTTGTTTAATGTGAGGGAATAATTTTACTTCCTAATTACATTTCATGCTTATACTGATCAGAATTTCTGGAATTCCAGCCAATCATGTTGTCAGTGCAACTTCAGAGTACATAGTAGTTTTACTGTTAAAATATTTACAAAAATTATCCATGTTCTTAATAGCATTTTAGTTTAAAGCACATCGTTTTTATTTTAGAAATCAGATTAAATTATTTATAACATGCCAGTTTAATGTGCCAATTTAAAAATTATAACTTTATAAGTCCTAGTTATACAGGCAATATGTAGCAAAACATTTCTTAATTCAGTTTCCCTTAGTAACCAGAAATACGAAACACTCGACTGCAGCACTGTTTGAGGGTCATTTGAAGAACGTAACAGTTACAGAAAGGCTCCATTTTCAGATACTGCTGGAAAAAATAGAACTATGCTTCCAAGTAGCAAGAGATCAATGGAAATTCTGAGAGCATAAGAATGTTATTTAAAGGCACTGCAAAGATGGACTAACATCACCATCACCTGCATTCAACGGACAATGCTGAAAGCTATAAAGGCAGTAAGGGATTTTAAAAATCTGGTTCTTTCTTGGAAGTAAAATAATTTGTGCATCTAAAGGAATGTCCTGTTGATTTACAGTTATTTACAACTTGATAACCTCTACAGGAATACTAGAAAGGTTAACTTTGCCTCTCCAGAATTACACTGCATCATTTCTGAAAAGACTCAAAATAGTACTCGTCAATCCTGTTAAGGTGATCAGCTGCCTGCCAGAGCTACAGACTGAATAAACAAAAAGGTAACATGCATCACTTTTCTTCTTAAATAGCACTCAGAAAACTAATATCCAAATATTAAACATATCCAAATCTTTATAGATTTCTCTTGCGTATTATGTAGGTGAGTAGTTACTTACTGTGTACTCTATAGTCCCTTTAGGCTTTTGAAAAGACATTCGTCTCCCATCTTTCTTGTCTAGGGTCTTTTTCTGGCCAGTATCTGGAAAAAATTGAGGCAAGGCACGCGTTACATTCATTTTTCTCTCAGTATTGTCACAGACTGCTGACTACAGCCCCGTGGGCAGACATCTATTTCACCAGTTACACAGCTTATACCCTGTGACTCTCAACTCAGCCTAACACAACTAGCTGCCAGAACAGGGACTTCACTCCTCTGTTTTGCTTTAAGGGTTTGACCAATATAAGCTACTCCAGTGATTGGGAATATCTTCCTAGTTTCACAAATACCTGCAAACATTCAGAGTGTTATCAATTAATAAAAAACACGCTGTATGACAAGAATTGTATAGGACAAGGTTAAAATAATTCTAACAAATAATTATAGCATCAATTAGTTCTACACTGCACAGGATATGTCCATAAGCTGCAACAGACTGTGCACAGCTTAGTAGACACAATTTTAAGATGCAGATTTAAAAAAAAAAAAATTAGCATTAACACAAAGGATGTGCATTTTCATGTAAAGTTGGCCTTCTGTATACAGATTATATGCATGTCCTTTCTAAAAATTATAGTATAAGTGTAATGAAATGCAATGTCATGTTCCACTCAGAACTACTTTGCACCACAAATGCTAATTTGTAAGGAGCTGTGAACTCAGCTCAGAAGTGGCCCATTCACAAGGAAATTCAGACAACGCCCCTCCTCCCTTTAACTGCCTTTCAGTTACTTTTCCTCCTATTTATTCCTTGAACATTTAAGTAAATCTGAGTAAGCACACCAAAGAAAACAGGATGTGGGTGGAAGAAGCACATGTTATACAGCCTGTGAGATGTACAAGTGGGAGATGGAAGGTGGGGTCACAAAATTCATTCAGATACTAAGTGTTAGGAAATGGCCCAATCAAAACGGGGGTGGGAACGGAAAGGAACACAAGGAAATCATATTCCTCCTTCAGAACCAAATTTATCTGCATAGATTTTTATACTTTCTACTAAAACTGTTCTTCATTCCTCTGTCATATCACAACAATATTAGCTATCAAAACAATAGATGCCATCAGATTAAATGATGCTAAAAAGATAATCAAAATGATTTCATTTCAAGAGGAAACACTGAAAGTTGTAACTATTCCAATTAAGTTATTAAAAGTGGTGTAGAGGACAAGCCTGTAAGACAGAATAAAGAATTGTTTGAAAACCCTTCAAGAATTGTTTGAAAACCCTTCACTATGTATGAAGTTTCACCTTTCATTAAAAACTATTTGATAGCAACCTTATACTACAAACCACAACTTAAATCTCAAACATCTGAGAAAGGTGCCATTATTTTTAGCTCCATCCCAGAAGGTTCTTACTTCCACATTGTATTATCAGAACAAGGGTACTGTATTTAGTAGGAGTAATTTCCCAACAGTTCTTTGACATCCTACTTCCTATGTAAAAAGCAACAATGGTTCACCCACACCAGGATACCTTTATTTAATATTATGAGAAAACGTCAGATTTGCCCATTAGCCCTTTTCCTCTCTTCTTTTACATGCTAGAGGAAGGGAATGAAACTAAACACAGTACCCTTTGCCATTCAAATTTGAGGAAAGGTGTTTTGCTATGGTTAGTAAAAATAACAGACAACCTGAATCCACTGTCTGATCCTGGCTTGTTCTAACCATTGTTTAAACAAACCACAGTTCTGAAGTTTAGGCATAACAGAGTACTGTGAATAGTTTAAAAGGAAATTGGGAAGCTCTTCAGCCGCCTCTAGTAGCACAGCAACCTTTTAATGAGGGTGAAAGAGGAGAGCACAAAATATGGTCTGAAGCTCAACATCAAAAAAAACTAAGATCATGGCCACTGGTCCCATCACCTCCTGGCAAATAGAAGGGGAAGAAATGGAAGCAGTGAGAGATTTTACTTTCTTGGGCTCCATGATCACTGCAGATGGTGACAGCAGTTTTAACGAAATTAAAAGACGCCTGCTCCTTGGGAGAAAGGCGATGACAAACCTAGACAGCATCTTAAAAAGCAGAGACATCACCTTGCCAACAAAGGTCCGTATAGTTAAAGCCATGGTTTTCCCAGTAGTGATGAATGGAGGTGAGAGCTGAACCATAAAGAAGGCTGATCACCGAAGAATTGATGCTTTTGAATTATGGTGCTGGAGGAGACTCTTGAGAGTCCCATGGACTGCAAGAAGATCAAACGCATCCATTCTTAAGGAAATCAGCCCTGAGGGCTCACTGGAAGGACAGATCCTGAAGCTGAGGCTCCAATACTTGGGCCACCTCATGAGAAGAGAAGACTCCCTGGAAAAGACCCTGATGTTGGGAAAGATGGAGGGCACAAGGAGAAGGGGACAACAGAGGACGAGATGGTTGGACAGTGTTCTCGAAGCTACAAATATGAGTCTGACCAAACTGCGGGAGGCAGTGGAAAACAGGAGTGCCTGGTGTGCTCTGGTCCATGGGGTCACGAAGAGTCGGACACGACTAAACGACTAAACAACAACAACAACAAGAAGTAGCACAGTGAGCAGGGGGAAAGGATAGAGGTATCTGAGTGCTTAAGTCTCAACTATAGTTTCCTATTGATGAAGTTTTTCCGGTAGAATGTTGTTGTTTAGTCGTTTAGTCGTGTCCGACTCTTCGTGACCCCATGGACCAGAGCACGCCAGGCACCTCTGTCCTCCACTACTTCTCGCAGTTTGGTCAAACTCATGCTGGTAACCTCGAAAACACTATCCAACCATCCTGTAGAATAATCATAATTTAATGTGATATGTATCAGCAGGAATGAGCCATACAGCAAGCCTCCGACTTGCATACTACCCTCTTTCCCCACTCCCCTAGCTGTGACAAACTGTGGTTATTATTAACTATACTTGTTTCAAACAAACCAATTCAAAACATTGTTACTGAAGTTGCCTTGTTTAAGCCAACCAAGATTACACATGGTTCTAGTTCTGGACATAGCAAGCTATGGTTAATCAAAAGTGGAAGCAAATACTGCTGAACTCTCCTCCCAGCAGTACAGGAGGAGAAGAAAGGGAGAATTACACAAGGCTGAGGCCCTTCCTTCACTTGTTTACACTAGTGGATACCACAATCCATTTCTGAAACATGAAAAAGAAGCAATGTTTAATATAATAAAAATCGGCAAAATTAGAGGTTCTCATTACTCTTAAGTATGTTAAGTACCTCAATTTATTTTAATTATCAATATGAATGTGGTAATTGCCACATAAAACAAGAGAAGCATTATGATGCTAACAAAACTGAGATACATTAATGCATTGTCATCATGTAGTGTTTCTAAAATCCTTATTTTCACCTTCATCCTGAATAATTGAACATTCAATCAGAAGAAAATCAAGGCTCTTTAGAGCCTTTAACTTAGTTAATAAGAAGCACTTTCAATAGCCGCTCAACAGCTGGTTCAAGATAGTCTTCAGATACACATTATTGTTCCCACATACCAAGTTATCTACACAGATAAGGTAATTGTGCAGAATTCATGAGCAGCAGGAAACTGGGATCTTTCGACACATACCCAGGCAAACCTTCCCCATTCCAAAGCCTGCTTGATATCCCTAGGTTGAATAAAATACTACAGGTATAGCCCAGTCCCTGCAACCTTTACAGTCCTATACAGAAAACGCCCCATTCGGAACAATGACATTCAGAGGTAAGTCAAAGGGCAGGAGTGTGCAGCATCAACCCTTCAGTGCACCATATGAGTCTCCACTGATTGGAGCCAAATGTGGCAAAACCTTCAGAAGAGCAAGACTTTAAAAAAATATGAAAAGGAGAATTGTATATTACTTATTAACATTGGCATGTGAATCTGGAAGTACACAATACTAATTCAAATAGAGATGCACACAAACCAGTGAGACAAGATATACCAGTTATATAATATTGCATTTACATCCAAAACCATTTAAGACACACAAAGTTAAATTACAATTTCCCAGCATCATGGAGCACGTTTACTTTAGTTTTTACATTTATTATTCTTTTTCCTAGCTTGTTATACTGAATCTGATCATTGATCCATCTAGCTCAGCATTTTCCACTGACCGGCAGTGGCACTCTAGGGTTTCAAGTCTTTTCCTGACCAATCTGGAGATTCCTGGTTTTGAAGCTTGGAACTTCTGCAAACAAATAATGTGTTCCACCACTAAGCTACACTAAAGCTTAATATTGTACCAGAAACAAGCATCTATGTTGATCTTTCTATTTCATGGATGAATTCTTTGCCATGATTATTTGACACATCTTTATAGACAGTCATAGGCTACAGGTGAAGGTGAGACAAAAAAACTTGGTTAGTTCACCTAGGTTGTGTTTGTGAAGACAAAGTCAAAGGAAGGACATTTTTTAGAGGGCACTGTCAAAAGCTTCAAAATAGGAACAGCTAAGCACTGAAAGTGTTTCAAATGCATTATCTCTGTAAACCTGTCAACATTCTGTAAGGTACAGTTGGTTTATTTACAGTATTTATGCATGGCACTAAAACAGAAAGTTGTTAGAGCAGCTTGCAACACCAAACAAATTAAAATTGAATAAAAGCTTCACAAAAATAAATCTAGTGCAGCAGAAAAATCAAGAAGCAGAGACTAAACAGTGGACTAAAACAAATTTACCTGGTCAAAACATATTTAATAGGCCAGAGGAAATAAAAAAAAGTATTTGCCTAGTCATTACTAATAATCGTTTCTTTATTTCTGCAGTTTCCTAAGAACTGCATCCAGAGAGATGCTGAGAAAGAAAATCTATTGAGTTTATGACTGAACTGAAATTTGAAAGAGAACTCTCAGCTTGCAGCTCAAACTCTAAACCCCTAGGTTTATCAGACTGATAATTATTTATGCTGGCTGAAAAGTTGAAAGTGCAAACCTATCAGTAAGCAACAGATATAAAATCATTTCTGACAGCACAACTAAGGGTGGCATGCTAAACTGAAGCACGCTAGACAATTATAAAGACTTCAGACTCGCATCAACTTCAGTCTTGCTCATACCTCATACACACAAGATTATGTAAGCTCAATAGTTGTTATCCCAGAAGAAATAAAACTTGAGTTTCATTTGTCTGGCTCACACGTACCAAACTATGAGACAGACTGGATGAGCAAGTTTGCTGGTACATACTGACAACGCTGTGGTCACTTTACTCCTCCCACACTCCTGGGAGATAAACCATGGTTGGCTTAGCATGTCCAAATCCAGTCTGATGGTTTGTTTGGAGCAGGACAAACCACAAGCTCGGGTGGAGATGCAATGCTAAGCCAAACCATGGCTTTCCTCCTGGTAGTGCAGCATGGGGGAGGGGGAAGGGAGAGAAGTAATGTGCCTGCAATTTTATTTCGGTGTGCCAGCAGTCTTGCTCACTCATGCTAAACCATACTTTGGATTATTGTTACATGTGAATAAGGCCACCAATTTCAATTTAACTGAACTACAAATGCAAGCAGATTAATTTTAAGTGAGCTCACATATTGCTGATGCAAAATAGCCAGTTGCTCCAGCATTCAACACCCCTTGCTTAAAAACAACTGTATGCAACTCCTCTCGTTTTAAAGCTATTTCAGCACTTATTCAAATAGAAACTTCTAATTACTAGGGATTTACTACCCTGAAGAGCCATTAATGAAATACTATGTTTTATTAGAGCAAGACCTGTCATTCAGGTTAAGAAAGGTGATTTAAAATAATTTCAAGTAGCAACAATTCCAAACTCTCCAATTTTCAAATCTTAAAAGAAGAGAATGAAGGGAAGATTACGATAGAGGAAATAAAGATGTAACTCTTAAGTATCAATAGCAGGGATGGGGAACTTGTGGCACACCAGATGATGTCGGAGTACAAGACCCATTATCCCTGACTATTGGCAATACTGGGTGGGGCTGATAGAAGCTGGAATCCAAGAACACCTGAAGGACTGCAGTTTCCCTATCCCTGATCTATGCAGCTTTTCAATGAGCATGGTTAGAAAGATAGCATAAAAATTCCTATAAGTCAATAAATACAGAGCAATAGATGAGCAGAATAAACAAGCAAGTGGTTAATTCTTTTCTGCCCTGGTTTGGAAAAACTGCATATTCAGTTCTGGAATGCACTTCTTAAAGGATGGGGGAGAAGGCTCTTCACATTTTTATTAAACTGAAATATGGAGTTTTATGCATTTTAGCTTAAGCACTGCCCACTTAAATCTCTTCTTTTGCCACTTATCTCTGTTCTCTTGGATGGATTACGGAGGACATCAAGAACTATTCTTCCTTTTTCTCACTTGAGCTTTTATACTTTCCATCATCACTCTGTAGATCAAGGTCTTTCCACGTATTAGTTGGCAGTAAAGCCAAGTTTATGACCAAGTGTACACTTGACAGGAAGCTGTCTGATTAATGTACCTTTATGTATGGTTCCTATATTTCAAAAAGTAAAAACTAGGACACCATTATAATGTGAATAATGGGAAAAGCAACTTGAATTTGAAAATAAACTATCACCAACTCATCTGTTGTCCTTTTTCCCCTTTCATGAAGATTTGAAAATTTGTTCCTTAATTTATTTATTATTATTTATTATTGGTGGAAACCAAGGAGCTAAAAGTGGCATACATGGCTCTCTCTAGCTTCATATTTTCCATGCAACCACCCTGTGAGGTGGGTTAGGAAATAAATCCATATACAATGTACTGATGTTGTGCAGCCCATTGGGAACACAGGGTACCGGTAATTTACAAGCCTCACAACATTTGCATTTTGATAGGCAGATAAGGAGCCACTATCAATATTCTCTTTGACTATGCATTTCAGAAGAAAATGCCTATGGAAATTAGAGATGCAATCTCAAGAATGGGCCTATTATGAAAAAGCATTTTCACTACCAACACACCCTATAAGCTCAGAAGTGAATGGCCAATAATGAAGCCAACAGCCTATTCTTAATGGTTTCAGCACTGAAACCCTTATCATGTATGGTTAGAAGAGTAGGCTTTCCCCACCTCATCATGCTTACTCCATGGGTGCAGAAGGGGGAGAGGAAGCAGGGCTTCAAAACTTTCACAGACAATTACTAGCACTAGAGGTGGCTTCCAGTGTTTATACCTTCTGGCATCTACAAAGACTCTTCTACTACTTGTGGCCCTCCATATGTTGTTGGATTCCAGCCCCCATCAGTCCTAGGCAGTATTGTTGGCGCTCAAGGATGTTAGGAAGCTACATCTGGAGACTGAGGAAAGTTCTTCTAGGACCTACCTACAAAGACTATTGGGAATGTGATCTTCTTCACTTCCCGATGGACCCAAGCAACCTACAGAACTAGAGGCACTGAGCAAACCACTGTTTGCTTGTGAAAGCAAGTGAGCCTTGATTTCAAGGAATGGCCACCGCTACCTCTAATCCCCCTCACCTGTTCTCTCACTCCAGAGGTGCAGCAGGGTCTAGGCCTAGAATACTACCCTAACCGCCCTCGCCCCAAAAGGAAAAGCAAGTGTGCAAATAAATGGCAGAGGCTCCTACGAAGACAGCTGGAGGCATGTGAGCAACCAGGCTGCTTTCCGAAACTGGCCCAGCCCTCCCTGCTGAGCTTTGACAGGGGCAGGAGCAGCTCCTGCAAGGCACAGCCCGCCTCTTCTTGCTGCAGCTGCAAATACAACTTTTACTACTCTCCCCCCCCCCCATGCTGGCGAAGTGATTGTATTGGTCTTGAGCCACACCTCTTTCTTGCCCTCCTGATTTCCAGGTGTCACAGCTGAAAGGATCTGGGCCCAATCTCCACCACAACAAGCAAGTCCACATGTGAGAGGAATCCTTGCGCAGAAATAGCTGCCTTTGCACACCCACCCAGCATGCCTATACCTTTTCCCTTTGGGTGTCATTGAATATGAAGGAGGAAGACCACGGGTAGACTACATACAATATATGTGTGTGTGTGTGTGTGTGTGTGTATATATATATATATATACACTCACATATAATATTGTGCATGCACAGAAAATACACATGCAACACACATGTACCTACTGACAAATGCACACGTACATAGTCTGCATGTGGCGATAGATAGATAGATATCTCACATACATACATTTATGTACAAAATGACATATATACTGCTGGCTTCCTGAGCGCTTCCAATATTGGATAGCTTCAGCATGCTCAGGGACCCCAAGTTTTGTGTCCCTTTTGTAGGCAATGTATGCTTTCCCGTGCATTCTGCAATCTCCACTGGGCCCACACCCAGCCTTCTTACACTTGTGGGCCCCAGTTTCTCCTGACAGCAACGCAAGGCGCCAGTTTCCCTACTTACCCCCGCCCCACCTCTGGGATGGGATAAGGAGGGGAATGGGGAGCCCCCCCACACACACACACCAGGATGCCCTTCTCCCCCCCACACACATCCCCCGCCCCAACCACCACCTGCAACCACGCTTGAGAAAGGGGGCGGCGGGCTCTTCCAACTTCTCGCCCCACCCGAGCTGAACTCTGGAGGCCCGCTCCGCCTCGGCTTCCTCATGGCTCCCCGGAGGCCTCCTTTCCCCCGACCCAAAGTAGCCCTGGCCCTAGAGAAGCCCGCATTCCTATACCTTTCGTGACGTGTGCGAGGCGGGGGGGGCGGAAGGGGAGAATAAACGGGGGGGGGCGAGGGAAATTTATCCCCTAGGACCCTGCCGCCCCATAAGCGGAGTTCCTCCTCCCGAGTAAACCCCGCACCGTCCCGACCCCTCAGCGCCACGGGGAGGCCTCCTACCTATCGGGGGCTCCGGCTTGGGCTCCCCCTCGTGCAGGGTGTCCTGGAAGTGGACCTGGCGGGGGCCCCCGGAGCCGGGCGCGGCGCCCCACAGGCGGCTGGCGGTGCCCCTCAGCAGCCGGCTGCTCTTGCCCGTGAAAGTCGTGAGGTACTCCATGAGGCGACACGGACGGGGAGCGCGGCGCTTGGAAAGGGTCTTCTCCCCGCTCCGAAGGCCGGGGGGGGGGGTGAGGGTGGGGGTCGCGCCGCCTGCCTCTCGAGCCTCCCTCGGAGCCGGTGGCCTCACAGCAAGCCCGCCCGAAAAGCCAAAAGGGCCGGCGAGAAGGGCTCGACCCGCCGGGCGAAAAGTTGGGCAAAAGTTTTTCTTTGACAGGCTCCGCCTCGAGGCTGCGGCGCTTAAAGGGGCCGCGCCGCGCGGCGTGGGTCTACGTAGTACTATCGTAGATGTGTAGGGTTGGAATGGGAGCCCCAGGGTCATCTAGTCCAGCCCTCTGCGAAGTGCAGGGATCCGGCGTGGGCTCGAACCACCGATCTTCTGGTTACCGGACTCACCGACCCACTGCGCCTTGGTGGCGGCCGTACAACAGTTTATTATTTTGTACATAAATGTGTATGTATATACTACGTACACACTTCGTATGTGTGTGTTTGTCGGTAGGTACGTGTGTGTTGCATGTATATTTTCTCTGCATGCATGCATGCGTGCGTGTATATATATATATATATATATATATATATATACACACACACACACACACACACACACACGTGGAAGACAGGAGTGCCTGGCGTGCTCTGGTCCTTTCAGTCACGAAGAGTCGACTAAACAACAACAACAAATATATATACACACACACACACACACACACACATATACACACACACACACACATATACATATATATATATACATACACCCACACCCACACCCACACACACCATATTGTATGTAGTCAGTGGGATCTTGCCTCTGTTTGTGTGTAACACATACACACTATGTATGTGTGTATTTTTAAGTAGATACATGCCTTCGTATAGCATGTGCAGTTGTGCATGTGCTATATAATATGTATAGCGTGTGAGTGGCTGATATTTCCATATGCAGTTCTGTACTGTGTGAAGTCCTGGATAAACCTGTGCCCAGGATTGTGCCTTGAGGCTTTGTTTCAGCAAGGATTGAGGGTTAAGGGGTCCTGCCAAAAGTTTTACATAAAAGGTGTTTTTTAAAAAAGAAAAGAAGGGCTGTTAAGGAAGTAAGTGATGCAAGGTCATCCATATTTCCTGGGAGGCAATTTGTTGATGGGCTGCTAGTTTGAAGAATGGTTTTTCTCCCAAGAATTCTGCACTTGAAAATATTCACTTAAATCCTTTTTCTTAAACTTAGATATGTGATGGCTGTTTGTGACTTGTGGCAGGATTTTGATTTTTTTAAAGCATTTGTATGTATTGGTGGGGTTTTTTTAAGGCCAGGTAATAGCAAGTATTATTATACTGCATTATAGTTACACATAGGTTTGTGGTACGGGAGTGAACTCACGTTATTGAGTAATTTTGGCATGTGTGCTTTACACAAGAGTTCTGACATCTCATACAATGTGCTGGGTGGCTGCAAATAGCACAACACCCATTTACTTGAGGCTTAAAGCTGGCTAATGAGCCCCACTTTTTTTAAAAAAAAATAATACATCACGTAAACAAGAGTTCAGTCATTGAGCAAATGACTCAGTCACTTCTGTAGGAAGAACAGCATGTCTTGGAAATATAATTTAAAAATATAGATGCCCTGTATTTTTATCCAAAGCTAATTTAAATAGTTGGGTGTTTCAGCTATGGCATATACCTGCAGCCCTTGTTTGTGAAAAAGTGCCTAGAATGGAAGGAGCTTGATTAAATCCATTGCCCATTATTTTCCCACATTTCTTGTAGCAAATAAACCATGTGGCAATAAGAGAGTGGGTTCCCATGGTCTGTTTGCTATGGAAAATGTGGGGAAACAATGGTAGATTATTGTGCCAAACAAGAAGCAGAACTACAACTGGTAGTAAATAAATTTTCTGCTTTTGGTTTCTCCTGCTGGTGTTTACTGGCACAGGAGTCATGGCAGGGAGGGCTCAAAGCCAGAAACTCTTGTTACTGGTATCTAGGCTGAGCTTGCTATGTGACCACTTCACCCAGGTCTAGATTTTTCAGTGTAGACCAACAGTTTACCATAATTTACCACACTCATTACTAATCAACTTTGGGAGGTATGATAACTTACCCTCCGTGCACTGCTGAGGGAGACCCGAGGGTGGTGAAAAGGGAGAGGGCCTTTTCAGTTGTGGCTCCCTGTCTGTGGAGTGCTCTCCCCAACGAGCTCTGCCAGGCACTTTCGTTGACATCCTTTTGGCACCAGGTAAAGACTTATCTTTAGGACGCGGGTGGTGCTGTGGTCTAAACCACAAAGCCTAGGGCTTGCCGATCAGAAGGTTGGCGGTTCGAATCCCCACGACGGAGTGAGCTCCCGTTGCTCGTCCCTGCTCCTGCCAATCTAGCAGTTCGAAAGCACGTCAAAGTGCAAGTAGATAAATAGGTACCGCTCCAGCCGGAAGGTAAATGGCGTTTCCATGCGCTGCTCTGGTGTGCCAGAAGTGGCTTAGTCATGCTGGCCACATGAACCGGAAGCTGTACGCCGGCTCCCTTGGCCAGTAAAGTGAGATGAGCGCTGCAACCCCAGAGCCGTCCGCGCGACTTGACCTAATGGTCAGGGGTCCCTTTAGCTTTAAAGACTTATCTTTAGATAGGCAAATGTGATCTTGTTTTGCTATTATTGTGCTGCCAAAGCTTCCTGTGGGTGTTATGGGGGTTTGTTTTGTTCTGTTTTTATGATATAGTTTATTTATTTTTATGTTTTAAATGTCTTGTAAATTGCTTGAAGACCTTCGGGTAACAAGTGTTTAACAAGTGCAATAGTAATAAAAAGGTTTGTTGGTTTGTTTGTTTTTTAAAGGTAAAGGACCTCTGGATTGTTAAGTCCAGTCAAAGGCGACTATGGGGTTGTGACATTCATCTCGCTATCAGGCCGAGGGAGCTGGTGTTTGTCCACAGACAGCTTTCTGGGTCATGTGGCCAAACCGCGTCTGGCGCAACGGAACACCGTGACGGAAATCAGAGCACATGGAAATGCCATTTACCTTACTTCCACAGTGGTACCTATTTATCTACTTGCACTGGCGTGCTTTCGAATTGATAGGCTGGCAGGAGCTGGACAGAGCAACAGGCACTCACTTCGTCGCAGGGATTCAAACCGTCGAGCTTCTGATCATCAAGCCCAAGAGGCTCAGTGGTTTAGACCATAGCGCCGCCCACTCCCCTTCAATAGTAATAATAATAACAAATAAAATGGATATATTATAATATTTTTGTACTATTTTCACAATTAACATTACTGGTTGGTTGGTTGGTTGGTTGGTTTTACAAGTGCAGTATATTATTAAGATTTGGTTTTTACAGTTATTTTCTTGGTTGGTAATAACAGCAAAGTTAAACTTCACCTCCAGGTACCACCCTGCAGTTGCAGAGCAGAACTAACAGGAAGAAAGGACACCAAGGTCCTGCCAAATTTCACTTGCAAATGCCTATCTGGGTGAGGAAAATCACTGTAAAGAGTGGGAGTGGAGGATGGGAAAGGGAGGGGCTTTTGCAAGTGATTTTCTGTGAGTTGAAGGAAGGATTATACAAATAATAATCCACTTCTCGCCTGCTGATTCTCCCCTGCTTTTTCTCAAGCCCTGTATTACAGGAAAAGTGGGAAAATGTGGGATTGGTCTTCTGTGCAAGTTTTGGCAACTCACAGTCCCCGTCCCCCTCCTTGCAGGTAGATTTGAGCGCTCCCATCGCTTACCATCCAATAAAATGGCAAAGAAACAAGAGGCCAAAATTAGCAAAAACTTCAAGGCACAGGAAAGTTGTTGTGTTTTTTAAAACAACAACAGAGGATTAAGGTAGGAAAAGGTAAAACTATAGAACAGCATGTGGCGGTGACCTGTAATTACTCTGGGGACAAATGTGGTGCCAATAAAAATAAGTGCTAATTGCAGCAGTGAATGCCAGGCATACTGCCAGTAGATGCTGTGCGAGCTCTCAGGGAAATTCTGCTTGCACAAATGGCTGCTGAATAACTCCTGAGCCTCCTCTGAGGCACTCTTGCCAAATTTCCATGATACTCTGGTCTTCAGATAAACATGTGCCAAGCAAAAAGGTGCCTTATTTCTCTGTTGTCGATTAAATCTGAATTAGTTCTTAAATGTGAAAAATCTACAGTGTGATCATGTCCCTTCTATATATTGTTCAGGGGTACATGCATGAGATGGATATCTGGGGCATAGCTGTCAACCGTCCCTTATTTGGTGGGAAAGTCCCTTATCCCAGCGCCGTGTCCCGCTGCTGTCCCTTATTGATGATCCTTAAATTTTCCGGGTTTCAAAGGAAGCAGCTCCTCTCCCTCCCTCCCTGCTGGCCAGGGAGGAGGGAAGCTCCAACTGTGTTGCTTGGCTGCGTTGCTTACCCAATAAGGAATCTAAGAACAACTGGGGGGGGGGTGGAGCTTGCATGCCTTGTGCCGATCAAATCGGCCGCATTGTCTGGGGACTTGCCTTTGCTCAGCGCTTCCCAGCGGAGAGGTGGTGGTGGTTTTCCTTGCTGCATGCCCTTTGCCGGGTTGCTGCGCTGTGGGAACCACCGCTCGAGGCTTCGTTTGGCTGCTGGCTGGGCTTTCTGCCTTTGGCTCGAAGGGGCTCAGAGGTTGAACATACCTGTGGCCTGAAAATCCCTTATTTTGGCTGCTGGTCCCTTATTTTTGAGGCTGCTGGTCCCTTATTTTCAAATCTGTAGGTTGACAGCTATGATCTGGCGCATAGGCTGGTGCATGTAATTTTGAGGAGCCTGGCCAATGCTTACAGCGGGTGACCATCAATGTTCCCCCTAGTGAGAACCAGCAGCCCAGTTGCGCTAGATAGTCCTGAATCATGCCATTCATATGCAGCAAGCGCACCAACTCTTAATAAATAACCTTTACCTATGAAGGGCTGCACAAAAGGGCACATTTTGCCAAAGGCCAATTGCCCATCAGAATGCTGCATTGACAAAAGAAAGATGGGGAAAACAACCCTGTACCTACTGGAGTTTTAATGATAATATTTATTTTTAAGATTAATATGAATCATAATATCTAGTGGCTTAACAAAACATCCAACGTTACAGTTTCCTCCCTAGTTTATGTCCTATCCTTTCCATTCTCAGGCACAGGACCAATAAAACTCATGTTATGCAGAGACCACTACATGAAATGATATAATATCTGGGGGGAAATGAAGAGGAACCCATTTCAGTTAGTCTTCACTAACACACTTGAAGAACAAGGGCCACATAGTGTTTAAAAGTATCAGTCATGACCCGGTTGTTGGTTTTTTTAAAAAAATAAGCCATCCATTTATTGACTGCCAAACAGGAAAGTTCTAGCCAGTTATGAATCCCAAGTATAGTAGCTGTTTTCCAAAGCCTAAGAAAAAAATCCTTAGCTAGTATAAAAGCTCTGCAGAGACAGGCTGCTTGTGAGTCAGACAGGGCCCATGCTATTGGTACATAACCTAAAATAGCATAAGTAAACATACAGAACTATATTGATTGACATGCTGGGAAGGACACCCATCACATGCCAATTCCAGAGCATAGGTGTTGAAGTTGCACCTGTAGTGTGCATCTGATTCCACAACATATGTCAGGTGAGAAGTGACTTATTCTCCTGTAGTTAATGTTTAGTTGAATTAGGCCTACCTCGTATACAACTCTTAAAGGTACAAGAGACGTCACATGGGCTAGAAATTGCAGCACTATGTGCAACTCATCTTCAGTCACATGATGTTTAGTAAAACTCAGAATATATTACTGCATTCCTTCTAAACATGCATATAAAAATTCCATTATGCTTTTTTATGTGGACTTTTTTTTTTAAAGTGAGATTGCTAATGTACAGAAATCAAGCTCCACTCCTGAAATCTAAACTGAACTTGAATAAATGAATTTTAAGTGTCACAGTATATTTGATTATTTATTTTATGAAAGTATTTACATACCACTATATCATGAAGTATCAGGGCAGTATACAACATTAAAACACCGAACACCTTTAAAAACAATACAGATAATCATTAAACTGACTGGCAAATAAATAAATAACATAGTTTATGCCTGCCAGCATAAAAAGATCTCCCAAGAGTCGCCTGAAAGTCAAAAGTGCCTACTGAATCTCTGCTGGAAGAGTGTTCCATAGCATTGGACTGGAAACATTAAATTCCCAATTTCAAATTGAGGCAATTTGGGCTTCTGTAACACAGGGGGCAATTATTTATTATTATTTATTAAATTTGTATACCACCCTTCATCCGTAGATATCAGGGTGGTTCTTGTATAAAAATGCAAGAGAAGAACACGAAATGCATAATAAAAACAAGAACAAAACAGCAACAACCCGATTAACGCCCCCACCCCTCTAATAGTGCTCTTCTGGATTATCTCAGTGATCGAGTTGGGAAATAAGGGCTCAGGTGGTCCTTAAGGTATCCTGCACCCAAGTTGTTCAGGGTTTTGAAAATGGACACAAGACCCTTAATCCTGTCTGGGTAGCATATGGACAGCCAGTGCACAGCTGTTTTAGCAGAGGTACCACATGTGGTTGGCTGTCTGAGCCACTGCATTCTGCATCAGTTGGGAGCTTTGGGACCTGTCCCAAGGGCAGCTCCACATAGAGTGCATTGTAGTAATCTAGGAACAAGGTTACTAATTCGTGGACCACACTGTCCAAGTAGTCCCAGTCCAGACATGGCTGTAGGCTGCCGTACCAGACTAAAGCGGTAGAAGGCACTCCTAACCACATGGGTCACTTGGGCATTTTTGTTTAGTTTCCAGGATCCCCCTCCTGCCCCCAAGGCTCGTACCTGTTTCTTTAGAGAGAGTGTATATGAATATATTTCAGTTTATAGCTCAGGGTAAAGAGCTTTCAACAAACGCTGAATCTAGTGATTTTTCATGCACAGGCCTCTTTGGAGAGTATACTTCCATTAGTTTAAAGTCATTCCTTTTGCAAAGGATTGCTGTGGCATTTCTGTCACAGATCTTGCTGCATTGTTCTTGCAGGCTGAAGGACTGCTTGCACAGCAATAATTAGAATTAGATTCCGTTTTTTGTGTGTAACATTTAATTTCAGTTAACAATCTCAGAAGAGTTTTATGTTTAACATGCATTCAGATTTTACTGTTATCTTATAAAGTCTAATGAGCCTAAAAGCAGAAAAGTCATGCCTGTCAGATGTTATTTCTTAGATAACCAGCTCTCCTGCTCCCTCTGTGTCTTGTATAGGATCTGAGAAATACATGCTATTAAGTTCTCAGTATTTATTTTTGCTTCTAAAACAATTACAGCTTGATCGTGTGCACGTTTATTGAAAACTAGGCCCCATTACATTAGTGGGTCTAACAGTGCACTCCTATACATATTTACAAAGAAGTAAGCCCCATTGAGTTAAATGAGGCTTAGGCCTCCTCAATATTCCCTTTTTATTGCGCATTCATGATTATGTGTGTTCATAATGCTATCGGGGCAGTACACGTGATCCTGCTTTCAATACTGTTTATGCCTGCAAAAGTTTTGGGGCAGTCACACTACTTCATTTCCAATCAGTGCATATCTTGTACCTTCCTGCTGAAATCCTGTACCTTTTTTATCCCACAAAACTTCTGGTTTAGTTTGGTCCCATTTTCATTGTTCTGTTGCCCCTCTGGACAGCAATAACATGGCAGCAATGGGGGAGAATCGCAGAACAAACTAAAGCACAATAAATGCACAACTAATGCACCATTATTGTGTCAAGAACGCGTTGCAGATTATGACCGCAATAAAACGCTAGACATTTCCTACCCTTTATGGTACTTTAAACATCTGCTACTTGAGATGGGCTGCCTTACCATGGCCATATTTCCACAGAGCTCAACTGGGGCTTAACTCCTGATTAAGTGATCTCACTTGAGGTCTCCTGAAAGTTGATTAAAAACTTAAGAACCTTGCTACATAAGACCAAAGTCCAGCACTGAAGCCTTACAGTGGCACATGCATGATATGAGTGCAACAGTGCGCTCCCCACTTGCGATTCAGAGGAAACTGCCTCTGATACTGATGGTAGTTAAGGCTGGGCAATATCTGGTTTTCAACACTGTGACATACCACTAGCTAAACATTGCGATATACCAATATATCACAATGTCTGAAATAAGGATGGAGCTATGAAGAGGCATTGGCTGGCTTCACAATTTTCCCTGCATCGTGATTTTTGCCAGTGCCTGCTCTTGTGATTCGCTACCCACTGCATGAGGTAGGGGCTGGCAGAGTTAACAGGAGATGCAGGAATTGAGAGAAGCATTGGCTGGCTTCACAGTTTTTCCACATTGTGATTTTTGCATAGTGCGTGCACACACACACACACACACACACACACACACACACATCATGATCTGCGATATATTGCCAGGTCAAAAATTATGAAACCGATATGACAATATGGACTTCAAACCTGTTTCGGACAATATATCAATAATATCGCCCAGTCCTAATGACAGTACACAATCTCTTCTCTCACTGTAGAAGACATAAATGTTTGAGGCCATTATGACTCTAGCTTGTAGTGTCAGTTTAGTACTGGGGACACCCAAGTTCCTATCACCATAAACCTAATTCTACGTAATGTGCCTCACAGGGTTGTCGTGAGGATAAAAGTGGGCTTGGGGAATAATCACCCCAAAAAACAGCAAGATAAAAATGCAATAAATTCCAGCTTTTGTCACCCTCCTTTCTTTCATGTTTGTCTAAAGACTAATGACGTTGCTGTGGCACCTAAATAACTGAATTGATTGCCCATATGATGCCCTGGTACACAGTTGGTGCTTAATTCAGGGTAGGGGCCTCCATGTAATTATGGTATGAAAAGTACCTGGAGCACAGAATTTGAGGTTTCCCAGAGTGCCTTGGTAATAAACAAAACACTGTGCACAGCTGAGCAGTATTCAGACACGTGGTCTGTAAAAAATCTTTGAGCCTGGAAACCTGAGAGACAAAGAATGTGTCAAGAGTAACCATACGCTCATTTCTCATAATCGTATGACTAGCCTCAATCTGAATATCAACAACGTGATCTGCAGATTATGCACAGCTTGCCTTCAGCCTCTGGAAGTGCATATTTTTGAAATTTATGCCAATGAACTGTTTCAACAAACGGCAAGCAGCTTTTCTGATAACTCTTTTGCCACATGCAATATTTGCCCATACCAACTTTTGGATCAGCCTGGACAGCTAACTTGCAAGGCTGGCTTTGAAAATATTTTTTGCTGCTTGTTTTCAGTTTGTCAGTAACAATACATTCCTTGTATGTATGGATTGGCATGTAGGCACTAAAATGTGTGTGTGTGTGATACACTTTTCAGGTAGTTTTCTTTTCATGTACCATACAAATTACTCTTCAATGTTGTCCCTGCTGACTTGGTGTTATCTAAAATTAACCACCAACCTCATTAATATAAAAAACTATAATGCATATACAGTATTATAGACTAATCTAATTAAACCTGCTTCACGTGTCCTGTATTCCACCTTAAGACACTTAACAAAGTACAGAGTTTTGCTCTTAAATCAGTGATGACAGGTGAGGGGCAGTGGTACTGTGCAACACTGCCAAAATGGCACCCCTTAACCTCACTGCCACCCCACTCCTATGAGTGCATCCGGGACAGCTTGACCAGACTTTTTCAAGCATTGGCAACCTCACAGTTAGATTACTGCAATGCGCTCTATGTGGGGCTTCCCTTGGAGGTGGCCTGCAGGTTGCAGCGGGTGCAGAATGCAGTGGCTAGCTAGCTTGTGAGGACAAACTAGTGGCAGCATATCACACATTAATTGCAGGATTTGCCAATTTGCTACTGGGCCAAGTTCAAGGTGTAGGTACTAAGATATACTGGAGTACTGTGTCCAGTTCTGGGCACCACAGTTCAAGAAGGACACTGACAAACTGGAACGTGTCCAGAGGAGGGCAACCAAAATGGTCAAAGGCCTGGAAACAATGCCTTATGAGGAACGGCTAAGGGAGCTGGGCATGTTTAGCCTGGAGAAGAGGAGGTTAAGGGGTGATATGATAGCCATGTTCAAATATATAAAAGGATGTCATATAGTGGAGGGAGAAAGGTTGTTCTCTGCTGCTCCAGAGAAGCGGGCACGGAGCAATGGATCCAAACTACAAGAAAGAAGATTCCACCTAAACATTAGGAAGAACTTCCTGACAGTAAGAGCTGTTCGACAGTGGAATTTGCTGCCAAGGAGTGTGGTGGAGTCTCCTTCTTTGGAGGTCTTTAAGCAGAGGCTTGACAACCATATGTCAGGAGTGCTCTGATGGTGTTTCCTGCTTGGCAGGGGGTTGGACTCGATGGCCCTTGTGGTCTATTCCAACTCTATGATTCTATGATTCTATATACATCCCTATACAGGGCAGGACAAGGTTACTAGAGACCACCTTATTATCCCTTATACACCCAGTACATAGCTGCAGCAGTGGCAGACTTTGAACACTCAAATTATAGAAGCACTCTGTGTGATGCTAAAATTCAGTGCTCCCACTCCACTTCTCTTGAGCTCTGTTCTACAGCATTGATTTGGTGACCCCTGCAGTGCAGCGCCCAGACTTTTAGGGTGGTTGCGCCACCGTAAAACCACATCTGGCTTCAGTCTGCGGGAGATTCTCTTCTGAAAGTTCCACAGATCTCAGAAATGCTGGGTTTGACCTATAAAGTCTCTCAAGTCCAAAATCACTCAAGGACTGGTTCTCTCCATATGAACTGACCCAGACCCTATGATCAACTACCCCAGAAGGAGAGTTGATGTACTCCTCCTCCTCCTCTAACACACCACTTGGTTGGAATGCTTATCTTTTCATGAAGATCTGCAGTGTGGGCTGGGCTAGGTAAGGAGCAGATCTCACTTCCAGAGGTGCTGTGGTCTCTCTTCAGCTTTCTCAGAAGGCAACCAGAGCTGCTCTCCCAGGCCCTAGAATGCTTCCCCCCAAGAAACGGCTCCACCAACTTTCAGTGGTGACCGTTGGAATAGGTACCGCAGAATAGGATGAGGATCTGGAGATAAGAGCGATGCTTTTTCAAACTGCTCTGTGGAGCCCAACAACAAAGGCTCCTCATGTGTTTAGCTGAGCATTCAACGGCTTGGAAAACTTCCTAAACTTGTGCTCATCAGGCTGACTCTTATCCTACAGTGGCAGCCATGGGGAAGTGCTATGTTCAGATGGGTTGGCATGGGGCCTAATAGACCAAGGTCACTGCCCCATGTTAACCTTGGTAATATCCCAGAACCCTCAGTCATGTGCTAGGATTCCATAGCAGACATTCAGGGGTTAGAAGTTGAAAAACTGGAAAGCAGAATGAGACTCTGTCATCGGACAGAGTGCTGGATACCCTTCCACAAGTCTCACACATACATTTTGTTTCAACCTCATCTGCAAAACAGAATAATAATCCTGTGCACATATGTTTGGAGACCTATCTCACTGATTTCAATAGGACTTGTGCCAGCAATGGGAAACTTGTAGACTTCTAGATGTTGCTGCACTGCAACTCCCATCATTCATAACCATTGGCTGTGCTGGGGCTGGAGTCCAAATACATCTGGAGGGCCACAGATTGCCCGCTGATTTACACCTGAGTAAGTGTGCATAGTGTTACAACCTTAAACATTTGATTAAATATAAAAAAGTGATCTATGGGTGGTATTCAACTCAGAGTAGACCCACTGAACAGTATGCTCATGCATTTCAGCGGGTCTACTCTGAGTAAGACCTAGCTGACTATCACCCTTAGTTCTGCATTAGAAGCCCAAATTGAACATACCTTTCATTTGTGAGTAGAGCATGTCTTCAGATTGCTGCAGGATCAGAAACAGCAACGGCTGAATTGGCTTCAGTGGAGGCAGTTCTGCTTTTATAATGGTTCGAGCTCTGAGCTGCAAACGAAGTGCTTCGCTGCTGGGGATTGGCTCTCATTCGCGTGAAGTGCTTCGAGGAGTGGGGTGCCTGTTTCCTTCTTAGGAAACAGGCCCTCGCTGCTATAGTGATTCAGTCACCCCACTGGAATGACTCTTAACAGTAGCCACAGGAAATGTGTGGTTATAGAACTAACTGAATTGGTTACAGTTAGTTCTGTAATACACTGGGACAGCAAACTCTTTTTGAGGTCTGTTACTGAAACTAAGCAGAAGCAAAACAGACAGTCTTCAGACCATTTTAATCATTCAAGGACACACATCTCAATGTTAGCACTTAAAGGAGGAATAGGGAGCCATTATTCTGGATCTAGGTATGAGGGACAGCATTGTGCTGGGTTCAGATAACCACCCACTGCTTCCACTTTTGGAACTTACTGTGTAATAAGCCCTAGCTTGCCCAGCTGTTAACAGCTGAAACATGCTTGGTTCATCAAGACCGCTACATGTTTTGGATTAGTGTTTTTTAATGTGGAATTTTATCCTGCTGTTCATATTATTTTGCTCTGTTGTATATTTCTGCCCTGGGACCATATGGCAAAGGGTGCATTATCCATTTTATAGATTGTGCTCTAGCTATTTCCTTTTTGTATGTTCCCTCCTTTCTCTCTAGGAACATTTATCCTTCCCTTTCCAAAAAGCATTCCTGGTGCATTGCACGTTGCTTGGGATTTTTTATTTTATTTTATTTTGAGCAAGTGATGTATATTTGTATGTTTATATGTTTACCTGCTCTCCTGCCACACACACACAAGACTGCAGCAGAGGACACTGACGATTAGGAGAGTGGGGGGCAGATTCAGATTTGGACATATCAAGCCAGTTTCTGATTCGTTTTGTCTGTGGCAGGGGAAGGAGCACTAGAGGAACTTTTAAGCAGTGTGCACACTGCTTGTCCGCACTAAACCACAGCTTGTTCTAAACTATGCACCGGGCCAAAGTCTGAAAAGCTAATTCCACAAGCGAATCATGCAGTGATCTCATTGCAAATTAGCTATGTTCAGTTTCTTATTAAAGATACTGGTTCAAATTCAGACTTGGTTGTAAAGAGCGAAAATCTAATTGAAATCAAACTTGTTTTGCCTTCTTGTGAGCATATTGCTATTTTCCCCAGGGCATTTTTTAATGCAAAATGCAATTGCATCACCATATCAGGCCTCGTCTGCAACACACTACTTATTTAAAATGTTTAAAATACAATTGCTTTGTGCCTCCATTGTCTCTAAATGCAATATATGAGCATCTAAATGCAACGGATATATATTTTTTCAGTCATTTGAAATAACCCAACAAACCTGTTGTTTTCCTTCTCTATAATTTTGCTCATCTAAGCTCCAAACATTAATCTTCCACCAGGCATGAAGAAAGTGTGGTTTACTTGCTTGCACAATTCAAATGGTTAGCAACTGAAAACGATGAGCAACAAGGGACCATGATAATATCTTAGCAAAACACGGTGCTGCCTTACATAGCAAAGTATTTTATAGCTGCTACAATGGGTTCCAGAGGAAAACATATTGGATGTGCTCTCACAAGGGAAGTGGGACACTTGAGACAGAAACAACCATGTGTAGGGAAGACAAGATGATTTAATGGGATTTGCAAAGCCCTTGTTGGCGTCACAGCAGAAACTTTAAGAGTCCTCCAGATATCAGTCAAAATCTATCCTCCAGTGGATTTTAAGCTCACATAATTGACGTGATATATGTGAGTTGCTGAGAGATTTAGTGGGGAGGAGTTGGGTAGGAGAGGGTTAATGGAACCAAAAAGGCTGCAAGAAATAATAGCAAACATGTGAGATGCGTTTTTTTATTGGGGAGGAAGCCAGTGGATGCATTCTGAATGGCTGGGAAATAACAAGAAGGTCCTGGAGCAGGATGGCACCAACAGGTATGGACCTGCCTACTCCATGTGCCTGCTTCTTGGGAG